>NC_084466.1:643750-1272500 GCF_027409185.1 Cynocephalus volans | reverse complement strand
CGCACGAGAAGAGCCGCCTGTCCACCACCCTCAAGATGCTGGCGGTGCCCTACGTGGACCGCAACACCTGCAAGCTGTCCAGCAGCTTCACCATCACCCAGAACATGTTCTGTGCCGGCTACGACACCGCACCCCAGGATGCCTGCCAGGGGGACAGCGGCGGCCCCCACGTCACCCCCTTCAAGGACACCTACTTTGTGACAGGCATCGTCAGCTGGGGGGAGGGGTGCGCCAGGAAAGGGAAGTATGGGGTCTACACCAAGGTGACAGCCTTCCTCAAGTGGATCGACAGGTCCATGAAAGCCAGGGTGCCGCCTCCCGAGTCCCCACTTCCTCCCCATTAAAGCAGCACCACCCTCAGGCCGCGGTGCATCCGGTGTCTGGTTTTGTTGAGGGCCTGTCCCCGGCAGGCTGTTGCTGGGAGGCCTCCCCCGTGGTGATGACGTCCTCATCCACCCTGGTGCTGTTGGGGTGGGACATGAGTGCTCCTTTGGAGCACCAGGCTGGGATGTTTCTGCCAGGAGTGGTGCTCCCTGTAGGGCAGGAGCTCAGATGTGATGGTGCCGTCCCGCCCACTCCTCTGCTTCTGGCTCACCAGCTGCTCGTCTCAGACTCTCGAGCTAACTGTCCCTGGATCTGGGAGCAGGGCAGGGATCCCAGCCCGTGCAGGCGCTGTGCGGCTGGCAGGGGGCCCCACACACCAGTGTGGCCTCTCTAAGATCCCTCTCCCTGGCCCGGGTCACCCCATTCATCTCTGAGTATTAGACACCATGGAAACACTTCTTCCAGAGGACCTCCTAACAATCCAGAAAGCTGCTGACTGGCACAGGAATTTTCAAATTGACCAGGCCTTCCCCCCAAATTGGGGTATGGTGGGTTTGTTCAAGTGTGATCCCCTGAGCAGGTGACCCAGCACGGGGTCCCAACCTGACTGTGGTTTGGACTCCCTAAAGGGCTGTAGAAACCCTGCATCTGGGCCACAGCCTGGCACTGAAATCAGTCCTGATGCACGCTCACTTCAGGGCACTGGGCCCAGAAGTTTCTAGAACTCCACAGGAGCCACCATGCGCGGCCAGGACAGGAGGTATGGGGTGAAGGCGGCAGGGCTGGGACTGCCAGGGGCTCATCTCATCACATCAACATGCCATGCCTTGCCTGCCACAAGTCAAGCGCTGTCTCCAGGCCCCCGAGGTAAATGGTCCTGAAAACAAACATACTTTTAGTGAATAGAAAATTACCTCAGACGGGACCTGCCCACCTGTTTTCCAAATGTCCCCATAAGTTTGCATTTTGCGTAACTTTGCTGAGCAAAGTTTGAAAGTTCCAGTACAAGCTGGACAGAGCCTTTCGTAAACAGGAAATATTCCAAGATCAGGAAAAGTCAATGTGAACATCATTCACCTTCCCAGAAGTGGCCCGCGGGCCCGAGGGTGTCCGGAGCCCTGCGCTCCTCCTGCTGCCTGGAGCCCCTCCGTGGGGCTTCAGGAGCCCCCCTTTGCATCAGCCCAGTCTCCAGGCACCTGTCCTGGCCCCCGAGGCAACCCCCACGCTTGTGTCCCCATTCCTAGAGACCAGAGGTGGCTTGGGGCCCAGAGAGAGCTCCGGGGAGAGAGTTGCCAGTGAAACTGAGCTTCGCGGTGCCGTGTGTACCCTGCCTGCCAAGGCCACGTGGGCGCCTCGGCGGGGAGGGAAACGGAGGCACTGCCCGCCGACAGCAGCCAGGGGAGCCTCATCGCCTGAGGTTCTAGTGTCATCACCACAGTCTGCCCATCATCCCTGTCCCGAAGATAGAGCCCAAGTGGTGAGGTTCTGCAGGAAACGCAGGAGCCCGCGGCATGGCCGGGCCGTGGCATAGTCGGCGGGAGGGCGCTCGTCCTGGATGCCCTGGGCTGAAGTCAGCTCTGTGGGCGCCTGGGTGGCTGCCATGGCCCACCTCCCTCTCTGAGCAAAACGGGGCTAATGAGACCCCTCCGTCTGCGTATTAACTCGGACGCATGAAGGCTTGGGCAACGGGGGCGTTGTGTGATCTACTGCCACCAGATTTCCCGCAGGGTGGCCCATCTTTGCTTAGGAATAACCGAGGGGGCTGCTGGACGACAGGACAGAGGGCGGCAGGAACCCGAGGCTGAGGAACCACAGGCGCGAGGAAAGGAGGGTCTGCTTTCTGCTGAGAGAGGGCAGGTTGCCACGTCGCAGAGACCCGCTCCTCCCTGGCCCGCTGCCCGCCTGAGCGCCCTCAGAGGGCAGGAGCTGAGCCCCGGGAGCAGTGGGGTCAGGAGCTCTGAGCATGACAGCCAGGCTGGTGCGGGTGGCCTGACAGGACGGGCGAAGGTGCAGGGCCCAAAGGTGCGAGGAAGGGGAAGGAACGGCGAGACAGCTCAGCGGGGCCGGGTGGGATGGCGGGCGGCTGTCCTCACCTCCCTTGTGGATGGAGCCGCCCGAACAGGACTGGGAGTTAAAGCCCCATTCTGCAGAAAGCCCTGCTCGTCGCCACCACAGCAGTTACTGGGAGAAGCAAGCCAGCACCCACACCCGTGAGTACCCAAACCTTGGCAGAAAGTCATTGAGAAACTAGATCCTCACGTGGTCTCAGTATCACCTCAGAAATGACCTAATAATCCACCAGGAAAATATGCCTTTATGTGCAGATCTGGGAAACACATCTTTTCCAGGTGATCCACACAACAGCACCAACACTGGGACCTGCCATCACGCGTCCCCTGACACTACACACTGGGGAGGACACATGCACATCGCTACTGGGGGTGCTGCCGAAAAGAACGTTTAACCCAAGGTTGATCATGAGAGGACGGTCAGGCAAGTCCCAACTGAGGGAGGCCAGGACCCTCGGAGACCACAAACCAGGGGAGCTCTGCCCAAACCAGACTGGAGGAAACCACGGGCAGCAGGGTGGGGGGCTCCATCAGATGCCCCTTTAACAGGAGCAAATCTACATAAAAATGGGGTGTGGGCAGAAGTAGAAAGAGACAGAGAAAGAGAGACGGAGAGGAGGCATCCACCAGGTGGCCCTGGTGCTGGCCCATGTGATGGGGGTGTGACAGGAGCAAGCTGAGGTGGGAAGCTGGACACTCAGGGCTCAGACTTCCACTCTGTTCTTACAAAATGCCCCTGGTCACCCTCCATGGCGCTCAGTGCTGTAAGAGGACCTGGCCGTGTAGGTCTGATGAGAAGCAGGTCCCAGAGGCTCAGGATGGATGTAGACGGGACCCAGGAGAACAGGGCAGCAGGAAGACGTGGCTGCCACGTCCCCGCAGAGGGGCCGCGTGGCAGAGCCCTATGTGGCCGAGAGGCCAGTGTGGCCAGGGCATGGTGGGAAGGAGGGCTGCCAGGCCAGGGCGTCTTTCCATCCAGACAGGACAAGGGGCGTACAGGACACAGCACTGCCACAGGCACCTGCGCTCCTGCCCCCACCACTAGTGTGTGAGCTGCAAGCCTGGGTAGGGCCGTGGCACAGAGGGGATCTGAAGAGTTCCTCATGGGGTAAACGGATGACCCTGAGCCAGACGTGGAGGCAGGGGTCACAGGAGTGAGCAGATTCCCTATGGCCTCAGTCCAGCCCAGGCAGCTCTCAACATGGGCCAGGGAACCCATTGGCCTCTGCCGGCAGGTCGAGACAGATTGGGGTCTCGGGCACCCCCCAGCTCGGTGTTGTGGTTGTGCTGGCACCGGACTTGGCCAACCTGAGGACAAGGTCAGTGCCAACACAGGCCATAGTTCCAGGAGAAAAACAAACATGATCCAAACGTGTGTTTAAGCAGGAGCTGCCCACATAAAATCAGAAAGTTCAAAAAGGAGAACCAACAACGTGAATCTGCTGTCACTGAACAGCACGCTTAAAAAAGGCTGAAGTGGCCAATTTTATGTTACCTATATTTTACCACACCAAAAAATTATTTTTACCACTGACCTCAGAAAGCAAAAAAGCAAATCCCAGACCACAAATCCTGACCGTCAGAGTCTGAAAGGAGAATTTGAACACCACCCTGGAGTCCCACAGTGTAGTCCTGGTGACCTGGTGGTTCCAGCTCCCAGAGCAGATGGCAGGTGCTTGTAAGGCTGGCCGCAGCGAATAGGGAAACGTCCTCAAATGGCTTTCCTACTCCAGAAGTCTCCCTGATCCAGAAATAAAATCTAGAAAGGTGTCGGAAGAGAAAAATGTCACATGGTGGCCTCCACCCAAAGGTGTTAATGCTCCCCCGTGCTCTGGAGAAGCCCGTGGATTTCCACGCTTTCCCTCACAAGGCCATCGGCCACGTCATCGTGTGTCTCCTCCTTTTACTTCCTTGTGGATCTTGGGGAAATTGAGCCCCAGGAGGTAAAGTGCCATCCACCAGCCCCTCAGTGTGGACATTGGGAGAGGCGCCATCTTCAGAGAATCTGAGAAAGAACAAATGCCTGGATCAGCCCTGGGCTAGGGAGGGGGACATCTGAGAGCCTGAACCGTAGGCCAGCCAGGAACTCACCCAACTTTGTGATGGATTGACATTACCCATGTGGGCCCCCCAAACTCACACAGAGAATTCCTTTAAGTGGTTCCAGGGTGGCAGTGCCCTCACGGGATGACACAAATCACAAACTCTTCCACGGAGAACTCGACCCTATCCAGGCCAACTTCTGGACACCGTGGACTGTCAGGAACAGCCCAATTTCAGAGATGTTGAAACATGAAAAATACATCCTGGAGTTGATTAAATGGTGATTAAATACGGAGCGCAGGAAGACAGCACTTACGTGACGAGATTGTGTGTGGGCTGGTTGCTCATGTCTGGTCCTGCACAGGCTGTGGAGTCAACAGATGAAGCAGGAAAACCTCTACCGGGGACACCCCAACACCTGGAGGACACATCAAAGAAGGGGCCTCCACGACCCCGATGGAAGGAAGATTCCCTCCCATGCACAGAATGAAAGGATTATACATACAATTTCACTGAAGTGGGAACAGAAAAAGACAAAGAAGTTGATGGAAAAGTCCCTTAGCTATTGGTGCGTTGGTCGACAAAGTTGGTTTGTCTTTCCAGGACAGAAGGGAGACAGGGGAGATGGATCATTGTCTCGCACAAGATCAGCAAGATGAACAACGGGCATGAAATCTCAATGTCTGGATGGTTTATTGTTGTAGGATTTTTGGTCCAAAGGTGGTATCTTTGAGATGGCAAATGAGAACCACATTAATCCGCTGGCTACCACACTATCTGCCACTGCTATGGTCTGAATGTCTGTGTCCCTCCAGACTCATATGTTGGAACCTAATCCCTGATGCAATAGTAGTAGGAAGTGGGTCTTTGGGTGTGATGAGGCCATGAGGGATGACGGCTGGCATAAGAGGCCCGAAGCGGCTCGTTCCTCCCTCCTACCAAGTGAGGACCTCGCCAGACGCTGAATCTACCAGACTCCAGAACGTGAGCAATGAATTTCTGTTGCTTGTAAATTACCAAGTCTAAGATGCTTTGCTACAGCAACCCAAATGGACAGGGATGGTCAGAGTCGGGGAAGAGCTTGTATTTCACACACCGGTGCCAGTCACATAGGAGGTACTTAATTAACATGTCAAATACACACATCCCTTCCCTGGTTTTCAATTTTAGAACAGCTATTCAAGGTTTTAAATTTTTCCAGAAGAAGTATTTTTTTTTAAGCTGCCTTTTCTTCTACAATTAACTTCTAACCTTTTAAATTATTTTGGCTCAGTCACTCAAGATAAATTTGTTTTCCTTTTTCAACTTTTTAAAACAAACTTCACAGCTCACGTGTATTCGTCGGCACACCCTCTCACTCAAAGGCTGTTGGCTTCTTTGTCTTTTTCTGTTCCCACTTCAGTGAAATCGCACATATGATCCCTTCATTAAGTTTTGCCACTTTTGAGTATCATTCCATTAAACAAAAAAAGCACAAACCAGCCTCACGGATTTATCAGTGTATACGCTGATGGCACGATCATTTCCTCGGTCACCTCCGGATCCCCCGCTGTGAGTCCCGTTTCCTGTCCGATGCCCACTCCTGTGTCCCCACCTGGATGTTTCCCAGGCATCTCAGATCCAGCATCTCCAGAACAGAGCTTCCCTGCTCTCCTGACGGCTTGGCCACCTCGGCAAATGCACACTGTCCACGAACTGCTCAGTCCCCAAATCCATCACCCTGTACCCTGTTCCAGTTTTTAAGAAAACTGGGCAATCTGACATTAATTGACTCTTCCCTCCCTCCTTCCTCCCTCTCTCCCACATTCCCCTCCTAACGTCCTCTGCAGCCACACGGACACCTTCACCCTCAGCTCCTGCAGCTCTGTCCAGCTACGTGACGGTTCCAAGAACAGGTAAATGCCACACGCGGGGCACCTTAGCGTGCACGGGTGGACCACGAGCCCCTCCGTGGCCTGTTCTGCCTCGAGCTCCTAGAGGCACGACCTCCCTTCCCTGCAGGAATCCGCCCAAATCTATGTCCTCCGCTGTCTCCACAGGAGCTCGGTGACCTCGCCCTACGTCCTCCTTCCGTGTCCTCTTTCTCTGCTTGGCTGTGCCCCGGTCTCGTCCTTGCCCAGAGCCACAGGCCGGGTCGCTCTTTGCTCCTCCAATTTGGCCCATGGAGGGTCTGTACCGGCGACGGTCGCTGGGGCCTGTGCTCACGGGGCGGGTCCCGGCGAGCGGTGGCCAAGCAGGGCGCGCTGGCGGGGGGAGGGTGCTCCGCCTCAGGGTCACCAGCTGAGGGGCGTCTGCAACAACAGACAGGACCGGCTCGTCCCCCGCTGGTCACCGCCCTGCGGGTTCCAGTGTCACGGGGATGCATCTGTGCGAGGCCAGTGGCGAGGGCGCAGGGGACACATCCAGGGTCAGGGGATGCCCCGTGACGCTCCTCGTGTCTTGCACGTCCCTTGTTTCTCGGGGCGTTTTCAGACGTGGCCTCCTCTGGGCTAGATTCTCGTCCCGTGTCCCCACCGTGCTCCCACGGTCAGGTCGTCGGGCAGCTCTGCGGACCGTGTCCCACCGTGGCCGGTGAACCTCAGGTGCCATGCGGCTCAGCCCTTCTGGGAGCGCCTGGGCCCGGGGCGTCCCGCGGAGCCTGCTGCCACCTGACGCTGGACACAGCAGCCACCCCAGACACCCCGGCCACCGTGGACACCCCAGACACCCCGGACACCACGGACACCCTGGACACCGCGGACACCCCGGACACCATGGACACGGCAGCCACCCCAGACACCCCGGCCACGGCAGCCACCCCAGACACCCCGGACACCACGGACACCCTGGACACCGCGGACACCCCGGACACCGTGGACACGGCAGCCACCCCAGACACCCCGGCCACCGCAGCCACCACAGACACCCCGGACACCACGGACACCCTGGACACCGCGGACACCCCGGACACCGTGGACACGGCAGCCACCCCAGACACCCCGGCCACCGCGGACACCCCAGACACCCTGGACACCACGGACACCGCAGCCCTCAGCCTTGGCCACCACACGCAGCACGACAAACACCCCTGTCCTGACGGTGGCCCTTGACAGAGAGAAAACGTCGCTCCCAGAAGCGACTGCTTCATCTGGCCGCCGTGAAGTCCAAGGCTCCACTCGCACGACCCGGCCGGAAATCCCAGGAGCTCAGGGTCGCGCTGCGTGGACCGGAGGCGCCGTCCAGGCCTGCGTCTCTCTGGAGAAGCCACTGTCATCGCGGGCGCAGACAGCTCCAAAGAGAATGAGGCATTCGTGGCAAAAGGCAAAAGTCCCCAAACACAGCTGGAAATGACAACGTGCAGAGAAACAAAGCAGAATCAGACCCACGAAAACCTCAAATATTCACGTACAGAATATACAGTAAATGTTTAATGTTCCAGGGAACATGTGACTGAAATAGCAGAAGGAGAAAAGACATTCAAATGCTCAAACCCATGTGGGACTGAGTCAAAAAGAACTTCTGAAATGGAAGATACATTAATTTAAACTCTAACATCAATTAGATAAGTAAACAAAAAGGCGGCGAAAGTCCTACTCAACAGTAGAATGCCAATTGTTTATTTTTATTTATTTATTTATTTATTTTTTAAAAGATGACCGGTAAGGGGATCTTAACCCTTGGCTTGGTGTCGTCAGCACCACGCTCAGCCAGTGAGCAAACCGGCCATCCCTATATAGGATCCGAACCTGTGGCCTTGGTGTTATCAGCACCACACTCTCCCGAGTGAGCCACAGGCTGGCCCAGAATGCCAATTGTTTATTAATTAGCAGGTAGAAGGAATGCAAGTTACAAAATCCATATTTTGCGATTATAACGATCATCTGTTCAGGTAAAAACAGTCAAGGATGCTAAGACTATTCGGTTAAAGATTGCTGGGGACAGGACATTCGCTGTTCCAAGAACCTCCCTCGCAGTGGACAAACCCACGGAGAAACATTTACCTGGCTTCAAGAGTGTCTCCCAAAATTCATGCTCACCCAGACCCTCAGAATGTGGTTCTATTTGGAAGTAGGGTCATTGCAGATGTCATTAGTTAAGATGATGTCATCCTTGATGAGAGTTGACTCTAGATCCACTGACTGGTGTTCCTATAAGGTGGCCAGGTTAGGACAGTGACACCCGGGGAATTCAGCTGTGCAAAGACGGAGGCAGGGACAGGAAGGTTCCTCTCCTGGAGCCTCCGGAGGGAGCGCAGCCCTGCCACACCTGGATTTCAGACTTGTGGCCTCTATAATTATGAGAAAATAGATTTCTGTTGTTTAAAGCCTGCCAGGTGTGTCAATTGGTTACAGCAGTCCTAGGAAGTACGCACCATCTTAACCAAGAATCAAAGTTAACATCGCCAAGAATGGAATGACGGACATCAGCAGCCTCCTGAAGCGACACACTGAGAGGGACACAGCATCTCCTCTGTGGTATTTACACTGCAAATGCGTGATGTGCATGCGGTCCTGAGGAAACGTCAGGCAAACCTGGACTGAGGGCCGCTCTGCAAAACAGTGGCCTGTGCTCTTCAAAAGTGCTGATGTCATGACAGAGAAACTGAGGAAGGCACCAGACAGATTGAAGGAGTCCAGAGTGACATGAAAACTAAATGCAGTATGCGTCCCGGGTTGGAAAAAAATTGTTATGAAGGAAAATTGTTGGGACAATTGGTGAGATTTGGATATAGACTCTTTATTAGGTAACAGTATTGTATCAGTGGTATATATTTCTGGATTTGCTGTTTATATCGAGGTATATGCCAGAGAGACACGTGCCAAAGTACACAGGAGTGAAGGTTTTGATGGCTGCTGCATAGTCTCAACCATCTTGCGAATCTGTGCAATGGTGTATGTACGTGAGAGAAAGACTAAATGCAGCAACATGTTGAGCAGTGAGTCGAACGGAGGCTCAGGGCGCTCATCCTGCTGGACTCACAGCTTCTTGTACAGGTTTGGTTACTTTTAGGCAAAAAGTTGAAAGGAAAAAGGAATTTGAAAAAAAAATGTATTTCTTTTTCACATAAAAATATGAAGATGCTGATGCCAGGCCTGGTGGGTCACTTCTCACAACTCAGTCCTCCCTGAGCCTCACATCCCAGAATGGAGCTAAGAGCACCAGCCATCACACCTGTGTTCCAGGCAGCAGGATGGAGGTAGGGACAAAGAGGCCAAGGGCCACACCCGCTATTTTCGAGGTTGTTCCCCAGAGCTGCTGCCAGCCCTCCGTTTGTGTCTCACTGGGCAGGGTTTAGCCACACGGCACCCTCAGCACATGGCATCTGGATAAGAGTCTGCATTCCAGGTGGCCGTGTGCCCAGGTAGAAATCGGGCATCCTTGTTCCATGCCAGAGGACCGCATGGGCACAGCTGGCTCTCGGCCATGCTCCACGCCTGTCTGCATCTCCACAGGCCCGTTCTAAGACTGTCCTGCCTAAAGTGCTCTCCGTGTCCCACGTGTCCCTATTCCTCAGCTCACTCCTGCCTGCCCTGAAGCAGCAGGTTCGACAGTGATGCAGTGACATGCCTGGTCCAGCGTCTTGCACTTTCCACACATCCACACTGGACACTTCCTATCATCTCCATCCATCGCTGTGCGATGGCTTCTCCAGGCCCATCTTGAGGTTGCCGCCTCGTGTGGGCTGGGCCCAGCACCAGGCTGAGACCTTGGCATGTGGAAGGAAGGTGCTCAGTAAATACCTGTGCCCTGCGAGCTTCACGCCCACCTACTCTTCTCCTGTGCTCTCCCTATGTGCCCAAGATTTTAGCCAAATGGGGCTACTCACTGCCTACCATATCCCCTGTGGCAGAGACCAAAGCCCTCTGTGCAAATCTATCCTTGGCCTTGTGTAGCAGACGGCTGGAAGCCCCTTCTGAGTGGGGGCCACATTCCAAGCCCCCCATGGCAACGTCACTGTCCACTGTGGAATGTGCGTGCATGACCTCCATGCCACACACAGGCCAAGTTTCTAGGACACCTCCCAGGCGCAGCTCCCAGGACCTCCCTCCCCTGCAGGCTAGCTGCAGGAAGTGCCGGGGTGGACAGCCACAGACAGAGGGAGTCCCGCCCAGATGCCACCCTGTGGAGGAGCTGCACTGCCCTGTCCACGCTGGGGTCATTTCCTGCCCCACTTCAGACACCCTGACTTCTGCTCTTCAAGTACTTTCCCATTTCCCTGCCTTTGGCATATGGCCCTTCCCCTCAGTGGGCCCTTCCTGTCCAAAGTCCAATCAACTTCAACACCCACATCAAAATGATATCAGAGAAGGCCTGGTATCTGGCCTCAACCCACCCCATCTTCTAGTAGGCTGTTGACTCCACCACAGGAAAGAATTCAAGGACAGTCACAGCACAAAGTGAAAACAGGTTTAATGTAATGGTTAAGAAGTGTAGGCTTCGGGCCGGCCCGTGGCGCACTCGGGAGAGTGCGGTGCTGATAACACCAAGGCCCCGGGTTTGGATCCCATACAGGGATGGCCGGTTTGCTCACTGGCTGAGTGTGGTGCTGACGACACCAAGTCAAGGGTTAAGATCCCCTTACCGGTCATCTTTTAAAAAAAAAAAAAAAAAAGAAGTGTAGGTTTCCCAGAGAAAGTGTGGCCTAGCTCCAGAGACTGAGCAGGGCCCACACCAAGTTTAATACAAAAGTAAGAAATGCACACTTAATGTTTAGTACAAAGTGCAGGCTGGCTCAAGAGTGTGAGCAACAGCCCCTAGAAATAAGCTTAACACCAAAGTAAAGCATGCACACCTCTCCTGGGGGGGTGCGGGTTGGCCCCAGGTAAGCACACAACCAAAAGCAGCAGGTTTGATACAAAAATGAGAAATGCACATTTACAAAGTGCAAGCTGGCCCCAGTGATACAAAAAGAGAGAAATACGCACCTCAGGTGAAGTATGGGCCAGCTGTAGAGTGAGCAACAGCCCTGCCTTCGGCCAGGATTCCAATTTTACAGTTTTTGTGTCTAATACATATTCATACTATCTAATGAATATTCAACTAGGGGTGTTTCCCTGTTATGTAATATATAGACTTGCACATGCTCAGTTGGTCTCTTTTTAGAGTCTGCTCACTGGTTGAATTCTAACATATGCACAGGAAAATACCTAGAATATCCAGTGCTCCCCAACGCCCCTAGTGGAAGGTTAAAGGATTAAACTCCCCTCTACTGAGCATGCTCAGCTGCTAGGGTTAGATAACCCCTCCCTAATGAGCATGCCCAGCCACTTGAGGTCTCAATCTGCCTGTGTTGGTGGCAAAAATAGGTCTAAAAGCAGCAGTAACTTTCCTTTAGGGGAGGAACTCGAGGAGGGGCCTGAGACTTCAGGAAGTGTCCTGAAACCCAGAGGTGCTTCCTGAAGCCTGAGCAGAGAGAAACTGAGCACTGCCTATCTCAGAATGTTGCAGCTCTGGGAAGCCTCCACGCTGCTCCTGTGCCCCTCGTGGCAGTGCTCCCAAAGCTTTCAGTGCATGGTACCATGGTTGGCGGCCATGTGGCTATCTGAAGGCAGAGTCTGACACTTGAATTTTTGAAACACAGAGATTGGAACACACCAGGCACAAATAAAGCATAAATAAGTGGCCTGTGTTCACATTCCCGCATGACACTAGCCCAGCTGTAGGTGGACGGGGTCCCAGCCTCTCTAAGCCCTGGATTCTATGTCCATAAAGTGTTAGTATGTCTACCTCTAACTCATAAGTGTTGTCCATTCACTCAACAAAAATGAAGTGTGTACCAACCTCATGGGAGTTACTGGGTTGGCCTTGAAGACACATGAGCAGTGGCCAGGGCCCTGCCCTCCCAGGCTGAGAGTCAGGGGACAGGAAGAGTGTCCACCAGGGCAGAGACAGGAGTGGACAGCCTGCACACACCCAGCCCTGTGCAAAGCAGTCATCTCAGTGCCCGGGGATGACCATCAACACTGATTTACCTACGTTCTCATCTCGCTGTCTAGCTTCTCTTTCAGCCTCAAAAGCAGATGAAGTTCTGGTCAGGTGGGAGCGTGCTGGCTCCTATCTTTTGGAAGAGCTCTTTGAGGGAAATCTGGGGAAAGAATGTTGTGAAGAAATCTGTCTACAAAGAAACCAGAGGAGTATTTGCAAGTGACATAATCACCTTATCACCCCACCACAAACACACACTCTTTCTATTCAGACTTCGGGCTGTCTTAGCGTCGTTTCTCAGAGACAAAGCTTAATTAATTAACCTATTTACTTACCGATAAGGTTGACATAATCCTAATTAGAGAAGTAGAGTAACTTGCCCTTGACCCACAACCAATAATAAGTGGGAGACCCAGGATGCTAACTCAGGTCCTCCCACCCTTAAACTCTTTCCTCGGGTTAAGCAAATTCAGCACATTGATTGGACTTACCCATCACACATTACGTTATCGTGACTCTGAATTTGGTACTTTTAATAGAATATTAAATATGTTTTATTATGTCAAAAAAATTTTAAACACAAAAATCCTCCCTAGGATGCCTACATAGTAAGAAAATTTCTCATAATCTCCATTTTGGATTGAGCAAGTAATTTTTTTCACACATGCATGTATACACTAAATAATACAGGTAAGAATTTACCATGTTTAATTACTACACTAGATCTTAGCCAAAAGGCCGAGAAGCGATGCCATGTTTAATTACTCATAAGACGTCAAAACCTGAGTCAAACCCAAGAGGTTGAACATTTGTGTGTAAACATTTCAGAATAGTAAAATATTTAATAAAGACTTCCCAGTTATACATATAAATGTAGCAATACTTATAGTTGGCTAAATAAAATGTTGGCATATTTCTCTAGTACATTTTTAAAATGTTTTTAAAATTATAGTTTCTTAAATGCCCACGTATAAGAGAACTCTTACAAAATAGACCATCATTAACATAATTAGATAAATTCTTAATGCATATGAAAAGAGTAAAAATATTTCTAAGTATTTTGCCCTAAATGTTAGTTTTGAACTTTCTGGTAAAGGAAAAATTGTGTTCTTAATTTATTACCATGATGTCATTCGTGTCCGAGTGTGATTTCGGTAGCTACAGTTTCTTACGTTCTCTTTCTAGGCTTCAAGTCTGAGTAATTTTCCTAATTTTAGATATCCTCACCCCAAACTAACCTCTCCCAACCCTCCACACACATATATACCTTGAAAACTCTAATCTGTTTATTAAAAAAGAACAGGTGATGTGAGTTTTTAATGTTTCATGTGCTTTGTAGAGTGAGACCAGGGAGATTGGTCCCCGAGGAGGGGAGGGACCCTGGGGGCAGGGTGTCTGTGCCTCCCACCACAGGCCGTGGTAAATACATACTGAGTAGTATTTGTTACATATATATTACATAAACTTAACATAAATAGGTAGGCTATTAAAGAGTAAAAAATTCTGCATTCTTTGTCTCAACCAATATTCTCCTATTAGATGAATAAAATCAAACATTTTATTATCTTCCAATCCATCTACAGGAAAGAATATAGAAAAACAGATGTCCAGCTTGTAACGTTTTTGTGCTTTAACTTTACAGGCTGACCTCTGGAGAGGTTTAACACTTTGGCAAGTGGTTTTTCCACCTCTTTCAAGGGTCACTTCCTCTTCTCTTTCCTTGAGGTGAGGTAAGGACATCAGCTGAGGATGGTTCATGACTTTGAGTCTCCCTGAGGGTGGGTCAGGGACCACCAGGACCCTGAGGAAGCACACGCGGCTCTGGTCTTGCCCAGCATCTGGGCAGTTCCCAGGCACCTGGGGGGCTTGGGCCGTGGGGCTGGAAGGACTACCCCGCCCCCCCCGCCCCCCCAGCAGTTCCTTCCATCTGTACAGCCCCTGGTATCCTGGGAGGGCTCATGTGGCAGAAGGGTCAGAACTCATACCAAGTTTTGAATGGCGATGGCCCGGACCAAGATGACTGTGGTCTGGGGACTGCTCAGCAGGTGTTCCTGCGGGAGGAGCACAGGCGGGTGACCTCAGAAAGAGGAGAGTGATGCAGACCGGGGACCAATGGGGACAAAGGGAGCAGAGCAAGGACCCACCTTGAAGTGAGAAAGGGAGAGCTGCAGCCACACTGGACAGACATGGTGACAATGGGGCAGGCAGGAAGGAAGAGGTGGAGATGGGCCTTGTGGGGCAGGTGGTGGCACATGGGTGGGGGGCGGGGGGACCACATGGAAGCAGAAAAAATGAGCAGGGGCACCAGCGGCCAGCCACCTGTGAGCTGAGCAGCAAGCAGCCAGGGGATGTCCCAGGGAGGCCCCAGGGATGGCTGAGGTGACACCAGTGGGGACAGAGGTTGAGTCCCGGCCAGCTCCACTTCTCTCTCCTGCAGGTGGCCCCCTGTGTGGGACCCAGCCCTGTTGAGACAGGAGGTGCTCAGTTTCCCTGGGCTCAGGTTCCAGAATGCACCTCTGGGTTTCAGGACACTCCCCGAGGTCTCAAGCCCCTCCTAGAGAAGAGTTACTGTTGCTTTTACACCTGTTCTTGTCACCAAGACAGGGAAATTGAGACCTCAGGGGGCTGCTTATGCAGATCCAGTGACTGGGCATGCTCGGTAGGGAGGGGTTATAGAACCATGGTAGCCGAGCATGCTCAGTAGAGGGAGTTTAATCCTTTGATCCTCCACTAGGGGCGCTAAAGAGGACATAATTTTCTTGAATATGTCTGGTGCATGTGACAAAATCTGACTAATGAATATGCTCCAAAAGAGACCAACTGAGCATGTGCAAGACTATGTTACATAACAGGGAACCACCCTCTTAGTTGAATATTCACTAGATGGGCATGAATATGTATTAGATAGAAACTATAAAAGCTGAATCCCAGCAGAAGGTGGGCTATTGCTCACTTTCCTGGGGCCAACCCGCACTTTGCCAGCTGAGGTGTGTAGGCTTTGATTTAGTGTCAGACTTACCTTCAGCGAGCGGCTGCTCACTCTCTTGAGCAGGCCTGCACTCCTACTGAACTGTAAGTGTGTGTTTCTTACTTTTGTGTTAAACTTGCACAGGCCCTGCTTGGTCCTGTGAACCATGACCAGGCACAAGATCCTCCACTGGAAGTCACACCCCAAGTGCAGGCTGTGTTCCATGAACTGCACTCTCCTCCCCCAGATACCCTGCTGTATTTTTCATGGTCTAGGGCCCCCTTCTCCTCCTCCCCAGCCCACTCCCACCTAAACCCTTCATGATCTGCTCACCAGCTGGGGAGGGGGGGGTCTCATGCAGGCATTAGCAGAGCCAGGCACACCAGCTGGAGACATTCCCACAGGGAAGCCTCAAAGCTTTGTGAACGAGTATTTCTTAAATACTCATGCAACATGTCCTCGTGGGGTCGAGGAAACCGATTTCCGACCAATGATTATCAACCACGGAAACAAATACTCTTAATCCTTTCAATGCCTCTGGTCAGCTCCAAGTCCACTTCTCTGGGGAAACATTATTTCCAGCCCATGCCTCTCCCCCGAGTCCAGATTTCTACTCCAGCTGTCTCCTTGATGGCCCCAGGTAATAAGGTCTCCCAGACGCTCCACACCTACATGTGCCAAAGGGGGGCTCTGATCTTCCCCGCTCCCAGCCGCTCAACCACCCACACGGGGCCATGCTAAACATCCCCTCCTGGCTCCTGAAAGAAGCCATTTAAAGAGAAGAGCCAGCATAGTGGGAAATGAAAGACAACTAAGAAAACAGAGATATACTGCAATTTGCTGCATGCAGGAATACACCAGGACCAAGTTAGCTTTCCTGAGAAACAGAAGTGCTAGCAAGTCTCTGAATCTTTGCTTTCTCTGTGTGTACTCATGAAATACGGAGGTGTGGAAAACATTCACATGAAGAGCCAACAATCTGAGGACAATGAAGACATTGGGACTGAAAGTCCAGAACCCCACTACGGGGTCTCATGGCTGGCTTGGCTTCAGCGCAGCCATGTTGAGCCACCCCCCACCCCCCATTTTCCCTTCTTCTCTGGGAACTGAGATTCCTCTCCTGGAAAGTGGCAAACATTACTATTATCATGAAAGGAACATCTTGTGAGCTGTGCGTAGCACACTTTGGGCCGGAATGCTTTGTACTGAGACAGTGGCTAATTGGGAGTCTATGACTTAAACTACCAGATATTATTGGACCACAAGGACTGTGTTACCTGCCATACCACTGATTTCAAAATTGCCCATTACTCTGAACCTTCCCTAAAAGTCTTATAACCCCCTGCTTTCCTTAGTTCAGGGGAACTGATCTGGCTCAGTCTCCCCTGCACATTCATGGAATAAAGCTTTTGGCTGAAAAAGCACCTGGCTTGGGTCTCTATCTACCTTTTCTCCATCTCGCTGAACCTAATTACCCACATGCAAGGAGATGATAAAATGACCCTAATGTTCCCAAGTTAGCATTTTTGGTTTTTCCCTTGTTTTCCTTTTCAGCTAAAAATGAATGTCACCCCGAGAGGATTAATGGGTTTCTCCACCTTGACAACCGGGAGAGGAGTCCCGCAGGTGCAGCTCCGCTGGGGCTGCAAACTTGGCAGGGCCCACAACCGTGTGCTCCGCTGAGTTCCCACGCAAGGAGGATGGTCTGCTGCCTCCGCCCTGCTTCCCCGGCAGCCACAGGCAAAGGCCCCCTCTTCTTTTGGCGAGCACCATTCCAAGGGGCCGTGGCCCCACACTGCGGCCTCCATCACGTTGGCGAGAGCCCCTTCTGCCACAGCTGCCCGGCTGCTCTTTTTGGAGCTAAAGTGTGAGCACCAGAGTAGGAAATGAAACCAGTGAACCTGCCCTGCATGTGCGTGACAACCACTCAAGTCGCCTGCGTCGAGGACAAGGTTCCAGAGGGGCCGTGGATGAGCTGTCTGCAGAGCAAGGCAGACCCACGTGTTGGAATGGTTTCACTTTGTGCAAAAGGGACAAGCAGCTCTCAAACTTGGTTACTTTGCAAAGATGAGCTAGAACAGTTGATGAAGTTTTCTTCTTTAGTAAATTTTTGTGAACAGAGGAAATGTACGTACTTTGAAAAGGCTGAACAATGGCAGTGCTGTCTATGGACTGGATTGTGCCCCACAAATTCAGAAGTGGAAGCCCTGACCCCTAGTGTGACTGTATCTTTAGGAGGAAATTAAGGTTAAATGCGGTCATAAGGGTAAGGTCTTAATCTGACAGGACTGTGGCCTTATAAGAAGAGGAAGAGAGAAAGAGAGCATCTCCCTCTGACACAGCAAGAAGACGGCCACCTGCAACTCAGAGGAGGGCCCTCACCAGAACCGCACTCTCCTCATCGCAGACTTCCAGCCTCCAGAAGTGTGAGGAAAGAAATCCCTGTTGTTTAAGTTACCCAGCCTGTTGTATCTGTTATGGCAGCCCAAGCTGATTAATACAGGCAAGCTATAAAATCTGGGAAATTTAAATCAAATTAAATTCTGCTTTTAAAAAGAAGCCTTAAGATAAATAAGCATTTTGATCATGTAAAATGTTCAAATTTAATATATAAAAATAGACATATCCTGAAAGATACAATAAAGAATATGACATCTGTATAAATCCAGAATGCCTTTTTTATAGAAAAAGCTATAAAAAGTCACAAAGATAAGCCTCTATGAACCACGGTTATGAAAAGTGAACCATAGCTGCCTTAGCACAAAGCCTCCTTCACAGAAGACTCACAAATGCTCCAGAGCCAGCAGAGGTATTTGCACTTTCTGAAAAAGGAATTCCAGGTCTTTCTGAGGTTGGCATTAGTTATGAATGATGGAGGTACAGGCAACTCAAACTCAGTCTCAGCATTCCTGGGACTAAAATCAAAAGGAACAGACTGCTCCCCCATCCTCAGGGCTGTTCATACACTCAACACACCGTGGACAGCGGAGGGAACGGGTTTTGCTTGCTGACAACTAGCTTTTGGTGCTGATGCGATATGTAGCCTTTAATGTGACCCTGGAGGAGAGAAAAAGAGGAATTAGCTTACATTTCTGAATGCGAGTCACATCAAAGATGCTGAGTGGTTCAATTAATTAGTTCCTTGGTGTACGCATTTTCTACCAATAACAGTGCAATTCAATTCACTGAGACGACAATGAATCAAAAATAAAAACATATGGTGGAGAATACAGAAGTATATATCCATCTACCCTCTCCCCTACAGGCCCTTTGAATGGTATTTCCTGGGATAAAATTAGTTATCAGAAAATACCTTTGTAAAAGCCAAGGGCCTTTTAACAATTTTAACACCACCACATTAAAGCTTCAAATTCTAGACCAAACGCTGTTTGCATAGCTGTTCAAATTAAAACAACGCTCACACACCATGTATATCAAATTAGCCAGAATACACTGGACTTCATCAATGTCCACATCTTCCACCTGCATGAACTTCAGGGCAACTAGAAAAGCATCCAGAGACAGCTGATGTGTTCTGAGTAACAAATACCTGGGAGAGGAGAGAGAAATTCACTCTAGTCACTAACGGAGTGCAGCACCTCAAAGGCCAGGGACAAGTACCAGGAGAGAGTGGGTAGGGAAAACACATCTTTTAATAAGCCAGCATTCAAAAGGCACTCAAAAAGATCTCCACCTTAGCTAGTTGTGAACGAAGGAAATGAGCAAACAATCCCACATGTTCTGACAAAATGTGAAGAATCTGACTCTCAGGGCTGATGTTGTCACGTGTCTGCTCAGACAGACTTGGGTCACTCCCCCAGAAGTGCAGGCAAAGCTTTTGTGACCTCTCTCAGCACCAAGGCCCCCAGGAGGCAGTGGGCGGGAGTTTCCTTTCATTCTACACAATTAAAGGGGACCCTGCCTCCCTGCCCTGTCCCTGCAGGCTGCCATCCCTATCTCAGAAGGGACGTCCCCCACCTGTAAGCTTTCACAATCCAACTCTACCCCGTGAACTGCACCAGGAGCGTAAACCTGTCGGTCGAACACTTACACTTTCTTAAAGAGATTCCTGTAGGTAATGATCTTCAGCTTCTCGAGGATGAGGAAAATACCACAGCGGATAAAGAAGGTCTCGTGCTTGGCCAGAGCCTCGTTCAGCAGGAGCAGATTGCCTTCGCTGGTGACAGACAGAACCCCAGGAGGAGCGCATCAGAAGCAGCACTTTCTCACACGACATGCCATTTTTAAAAATCCCAAAGGCCAAAGGATAAAATAGTCTACCTTACAGCTCTGGTCACTTCAGCAAACTGCATGAGATGATACTTTTTCAAAAGCTCGATGGTTGGCATATGACCCTAAGACAAAGAGTTAATTTTCCAGCATAAAAATGCTTTCATTTTTAACAGAATTGTCTTTAATAAAATTCTTATCAAGGAATTAAGTTTTAAAACAAACCACCCCGAGTTTCTTAGAATTTCTTAAGTAGCTGAATAAGAATTAAAACCCTCATAGTACACTAGGAAAACCACCACCACCACAACACTGGTCTAGAAGTCAGAAAACCCGGGCACAACACCGTCTGTCATTCAATGACATGTGACCTTGGTCTTGACCTTCTCATGTCTTTTATCATTTATATACTAGGAGGGGTGTGATAACTGAAGAAATACTACTACAAGTATAAGATTTAAGAATACAGAAACATCTTCCAGAAGAATCAGCTAAGAAACCTAAAACTGCGTAAGTCTGGAACAGGTTAGCAGTGGACAGGCATGGGAGTGACACCGGTGCCTCTCGATTACAAGCTATGCTGAAATGTACTAACCATCTGTGTGTGCTGTTCTGATTATTTTTTAAATTTTAAATGGGAGAAAAGAAAGCTCTATCACTTTGAGGACGTATTAGTCAACTAACTTACCAGTTATTTGGCATTTCAAGTATCAAAAATAAATTCCGGTGACTAAATAAAACACCTACAGACAGGCTAGAATGACATTTTTCTTTCTTGGCTGCTCCACTGCTATTATTTTAGGTTTTTAGGGAGAAATACAAATAGTATGTACTTGTTTCATCTGTCACATGAACATCACACTTCTGAAGGATCTGCAAGTGTCAGACATGCAGCTACGCTGTCTTGGCCACTCACAAGGCTGATCCCCTCCCTCTCTATTCCTGGGGTGTGCTCACAGCAGCTTGGACTGTGATCAGCTACACACCATCTGCTATGTTTTAAAAAGCCCATCAGCTTCTCTAAAGCACCAGAGTCTGTAAAAACTGGGTAACCATCACTTACCAATAGCATTTTCACTGGAAGCAAATATATCAGAATCATCCTCTTGTTCTTCTGACTTGAGCGGTGACAGTGCTCAAAGGCAAAGGACAGGTACTCCTCGGCTGCAGAGACGGCCAGGGCCCGGCAGAAGTCAGACCCAAGCATCTCAACATCCTACGTGCCCTCCCTGCTCCTTATTCTACCATCTCATTCTTCCATGGAAGACAAAAGCTGCTTCCCTTTATTATCTCAAAAAAACAGCAGCCCAGCTTCATCTCCGCATCAGTGATTTTTCTTAAGTAAAATCCACAGCCCCAAATTCAAAGAGAACTGCCTGGGAAATACAACTCACAGAGGAAAAACTGAAGAAATTAGCTCCCACCAAGACTCTGACAGCCTGCGGTCACCTGGTGAACCACTACAGAGAGCACTTGACAAGCCTAACCCAGCTCAAATAATATCCACATTCAGGGAAAACAAAAAGACATGTAAAAAATGATTAATCACATATAACCAAACAGGATAAAAGTAACTTAGAGAAACATTCACCACCCTATAGCTGAGCGTGTAAATGATCACATACCTTAGAATTCCACTTAAAATTACCACATACTTAAAAAATTATCTTATTAACTTGTAACATTATCAGTACCTTAATAGAATTCAATAGAATATAATTTAAAAGCTTCTACCCTTTTGTTTTATATTTTAAGGAAAAAAAAAAAATAGATGGGGAAATAGCCAAGAAAAGCCCTTTTTTAAAAGCTCTAGATCTACTAAAATTTTTGTGAAAGAAAATGCATAAGCCTATAAAATTTTTTTAAAAAGAGCAATTATTATGTAAGAGTTGTTTTCGTTATCAGCGCATCCATGGCTATAACAACACAGGGAGAAAAGCTATTTTATTGATCTCGCAACGTTACGCTGCTTCGTGTACTTCGGAGCCTGTGCTCAGCAAATAGCTGAAGTGAGTTTAAAAAGTCTGGTTTGAGACAACAGAAGAGATCATAAAGAGCACCTCGTGCCAGCTGATCAAAAAGTTTAAACAAAAAAAGACTGGCTCCACACTCTTGAGAAAGTTAATGATATAAACTAATAATGTGATTTCATGACATCTAGCGCAGGCGTGGGGACAATGCCAATCATAAATGGCCATTCTGAAAAGCGCACAAACGAAATAGGACACTAGGTCCAAAGACATGTGCCAGCTGCTTGCTAAGCCATTTCCATGCAGGACTTTTAGGGTGGACGTCAGCAGCTGAGTTAGTCTCCATTTCCTATATCAATGTCACCTGCGGGCACTACAGGGTCACTTGTATTCTATTCAGAGAAAGCCAGGTTTAGTGACTGCTGTGACACTCTGATGCATGCTTCAGAGACCCAGTATGGAGTAGAAACCTGCAAATATAAGTCTCCCTTATTTAATCACTGTTAGTGTCAAACACGCACACATAACTCAGACTTAATTCACTCCTATGTTCCTCTTAAAAGATAACAAAATACAGGGAGTGTGTTCTCTGAAACTATCCACCTACCTCAAGTTGCTCAGGATGCAATATCTTACTTAAAATACTAGGAAAAAAACGAACGACGTACCTTGCTTAAAGTCACTGTCAAACATAGCCTTGCGTCCAACATAGTATTTGTATGTGACCCTCTGTGCAGTGCTGTAATCGTCTTTCAGATTTGAGCTGTCGATTGCTCTAATTAGGGGTTTACACAAATGGAGTTTGTTGATCTACAATGAATAACAATCCATTTAAAATAGTTCAAAACCACCAACAACAAAAAACAGGCAAGTAATAGAACAAACAAATTTCTACTTTACTAAGCAAATGTCTCCTTAAAATGGGAATTACAAAACCTATTCTGTCATCAGAATTATTTATTTAATAATAAGAACCCAAACAGAAAGCTACCAGGCACAGGCGACACTCATTCTGAAGGGCTCTGAGAAGCCCTTCCAAATGGGCATCGCCCTGCAGGGCAGCCAGGACTGCTGCCTAGTGAGATGCCCATGCTTAGCAACACTGGTGGGGACAGGACAGAGGTCCTACAGGAATGGCAGGCCCAGGATGGAAGGGCTAAGTCCCCACTGCTGACATGCGATGGGCCGCTCAGCACTGGCTGACTTCACGTAGCAAACAAGGATGGCTTTAGCTGTCTATCCATCTACACGCCCATCTATGTTTCCACAGTTAATTGTTACAATAGCAGACAGAAGGCTCCAGGCTGAAACCGCCTGCACCGAGAGCCCAGTTCCACACAGTTAACGCAGAAATGCCTCAGTTTCCCCCAGAGCTAGTAACTTAGCTCAGAGCAGGCTGTCTTAAATTAGACGACATCTGTACCGCATTTCAAACAGTGCCTTGCACTTAGTAGGTACTCAACAAATGTGAGCTAGTAGGGTCATAAATATGGTTATGATCATTTCCCAAGCAATGCCAGGTGGCTAGCTAATAATTATAGAAATAATATGATATCTCAGAAGACAGAGAGAAAGGAAATTTATAAAGTATTCAAACAGAAGCCTACCTTAAAGTAAATTTTAAATAACTGATTCACCAGAAACAGCATCCCCCACTTCTTAGAGTCCTCTATACCAGCGCGACTACGGGAAAATAAGTTTTTTTAAATTACATAGAAGATAAAAACTTTATACATAAATTACCAAATAAACTGCCTAAACAAATTACTATCTTGAGATAAAATCCCACAGCTCAAGTCATACTCATCAAATAAAATCACACTGTGAAAAAAGATGTCTTATCTGATAGGTAAAATTGAAAAAAAAAAAAGCAAGCCAGGAATTTTAACCCCAGTTAAGCATTTGGGTAACATACTCCCTCCTCCACACCAGCTGAAAACTGCCTGGTTTACAGCAATGTTATATAAAAGCTGATTGTTATAAAGCATTTTTGAAAAATGGAAAGAGTATTTTCTTGTATTAGTACAACAAAATGAGTTAGTGAAATACATAGTGAGGATGAATCTCAAAAGGAGGAAGACGCAAACATACGTCCTGTAGGAGTCCATGTGCGTGAAGCTACCAAACACAGGACTAATCCACGGTGAAAACAGAGGAACAGCGGTGAAGCCGCCTCAGGGCAAGCTTCTAGGATGACAAAGCGTCCTGCTTCCCTGCAGGGTCTGGGCCATGCAGGTGTGCACGCATCAAAAACCAGCAGACACACGGTTAGGACGTGTGTGCAGTCCATCACATGTAGATTTTACCTCAAAAGACTAAAGAGAAAACTGAAGTATTTAGGAGAAAGTGTACCAATGTTTGTGATGAACTTTGAAATACATTTAACAAAGAAAAGAAGAGAGCAGAAATGGATCAATGGACAGATGGAAAGACACATGAATAGACACAACAGAGACAGTAGAGGCTAAGCATCCCTAACCCAAAAAAATCCCAAACCTGAAACACCTCTGGTCCCCAGCACTTCAGAAAAAGGACATGCCACCAGTATAGTCAAAAGTTAGTAGCAGAGGTGGTGGATACATAGGTATTCAATGTAAAATCCCTCAGCTTCGCTGAATGCTTAACGTTTTTCATGATAAGACACTGAGACAAAAGTCAGAGTTGGGGTGGCCATGTATATCCACTCTGCACATGGCTCTCTACTGCAGAGCTTGCCGGCGCTCTTTCTGGTGGTGCCAGAAAGAGAAAGGCCCAGTGGCACGTTGCCTAGGAATACTAAACCCGAGAGCAAGAAGTCAAGGCATAAAAAAATAGAAGTGCCCAGAACAGGAAACAAGCAGGCTGTTCCAAGCCAGGGAAAATGAAATCTCACCTCCAGACCAAAATGTGTCCACACAGACTCACAATAACGTGAAATACAATTTAATTCTAAAAACCAAAGCCTGCTTGATGATAACTGCCCAATTAGCTGCTACAACCAGTTCTTTCATGTGATTTTACAACTAACTGGTAGCATGGCCTCAAGCGAGACACTGTCTCTAGGTCTCTGGGGACAAGTGCACAGACAAGCACCCTGTAACTTATGGAAAGTGTTTCATGTGATTTTACAACTAACTGGTAGCATGGCCTCAAGCGAGACACTGTCTCTAGGTCTCTGGGGACAAGTGCACAGACAAGCACCCTGGAACTTATGGAAAGTGTTTCATGTGACTTTACAACTAACTGGTAGCATGGCCTCAAGTGAGACACTGTCTCTAGGTCTCGACAAGTGCACAGACAAGCACCCTGGAACTTATGGAAAGTGTTTCATGTGATTTTACAACTAACTGGTAGCATGGCCTCAAGTGAGACACTGTCTCTAGGTCTCTGGGGACAAGTGCACAGACAAGCACCCTGTAACTTATGGAAAGTGTTTCATGTGATTTTACAACTAACTGGTAGCATGGCCTCAAGCGAGACACTGTCTCTAGGTCTCGCCAAGTGCACAGACAAGCACCCTGGAACTTATGGAAAGTGTTTCATGTGACTTTACAACTAACTGGTAGCATGGCCTCAAGTGAGACACTGTCTCTAGGTCTCGACAAGTGCACAGACAAGCACCCTGGAACTTATGGAAAGTGTTTCATGTGATTTTACAACTAACTGGTAGCATGGCCTCAAGCGAGACACTGTCTCTAGGTCTCGCCAAGTGCACAGACAAGCACCCTGGAACTTATGGAAAGTGTTTCATGTGACTTTACAACTAACTGGTAGCATGGCCTCAAGTGAGACACTGTCTCTAGGTCTCGACAAGTGCACAGACAAGCACCCTGGAACTTATGGAAAGTGTTTCATGTGATTTTACAACTAACTGGTAGCATGGCCTCAAGCGAGACACTGTCTCTAGGTCTCGACAAGTGCACAGACAAGCACCCTGGAACTTATGGAAAGTGTTTCATGTGATTTTACAACTAACTGGTAGCATGGCCTCAAGCGAGACACTGTCTCTAGGTCCCGACAAGTGCACAGACAAGCACCCTGGAACTTATGGAAAGTGCTACATCTGTGGTGGTGCCCTCGCCGTCCGGCACAAGGAGGAACAGTCTATTGTGGAGACACTTGGGTTTGCTTCAGTCTTTCGGGTGTCCACCTAGGAGTAGGACTGCCGCAGCACGTGCATGCCGACCAGCAGCGCCCATGGCCCCGATCTCCCTGACTGGAGCCAGGCCGAGGATGTGAAGCGGCAGCTCGCCTGTTCTGATGTAGCTTCCTTCTTGTCATGTGTATAAAGGCCATTTGTGCATCTTCTTCGGAAGATTTCCAAATCTTTTGCCTATTTTTAAATTAGATTATTTGTCTTTTTTAATTGTTGAGTTGTGATAGTTCTTTACATACCACACCCTTACAAGATATATTATTTGCAAGTATTTTTTCCCATTCTACCATTGTTTTTTACTTTTTTGATAGCACCCTTAGAAGCACAAACATTTTTCATTTTGATGAAGTGCAATTTCTGTTTTTCTTCAGTTGCTCATGCTTTTGGTGCCATAGCTGAGAAACCACTGCCTGACCGAAGGAAACAAGGATTCCTGCTGTGCAGGAGGCACACAACCAAACAAAATTCCAAGCATCCACTTAATAAACACGCTGCTACAACGGGGCGGGCGGGGACACTGACGATGCCCTCGGGCATGCTGCAGTCTAATGTGTATTAAATACGTCACCAAATGTCACTTTGGTGAGCGCAATGAGGGAGAAGTCCAGCCTCCTACCAAAGTTTCCAAGAGCAGAGTCTACTTCACCTCGAGGCCTGGTGGCAAGAGGCTTTGCAGAAGCCAGAGGCTTTGGAGTGAGCAGAGGCGGCGGGGCAGGGTCGGGAGCTTCCGGGCAAGGCACACAGGCTTGTGAAAAGCCTCAGTGGGAAAGTATCTGTGTGCACTAAGGCACTTTTGAAAGTCCAGCTCAGCGAGAACGTTTTGAAGTGGGGCTGAGGTGGAGGATAGAGTGCTGGAAACACGAAGCTGGACTACATTATGGGAACAGTTTTAAATCTGTTTATTTACAGATGGAGAGCTTTGCTTATCTTTCTTTGCTTTACAATTTCTTAAAACTTGTAAATAAATGGAACCACATAATGGGTGAAGAGACAGAGTTTTAAGAGAAAAATGGAAACTCTGAAGTAGACTCACATGGAAAGTTGAGAAATAAAAAACAAATAGTGGCAAATAAGATCAGTCAACTTGAAAGCAGATCAATGCAAATTACCAAAAATGAGGGGAGAGAGAGAGAAAAGATTGGAAAACAAACAGGGCACTGGTGCCCTGTGGGATAATACTCGTTTTCTAAGACACACACCATTGGACTTCAGGAAGCACAAGAGAAAGAAAGGGGCCAAAAATTCTTTGAAAAAAAGAATGTAAAAACTAAATTTAAAAAAATCAAATAAAAAACATCAACTTACAAATCTAAGCAGCTCAATGAAACAGGAGAATTTTAAAGAAACAGTAACTAGGCACACCAGAGTCAAATTACTGAAAGCCAATGAGAGAAGAGAACAGCCAGAGGAGAAAGGCCCATGTGGGACGGAACGGTGGGAGGACGACACCTGATTCCGCGGCCAGGAACAAAGGAGGCCAGACGGAATGACATTTTTACATCTCCGCAAGGGAAAAACAGTCCAGCTGCCAAGTCTCCATCTAGCATAAGGAGTCTTAAAGAATGAAGATAAAATAAAGATGGCTTCAGAAAAATGAAAGCTTAGAGAATGCACTGTCAGCAGACCCGCACTGTCAGCAGACCCGCACTGTACGCCAACGCTGGGGAAAGCTCTTCAGTGGAAGGGAAACGGCACCCGATGGGAACATGGGTCTGCATGAAGGAGCTCCAGAAATGGTAAATATGCAGGTAAATGTAAAAGACTCTTGTTTCTCTTTTCAGATTTCCTTTACAAAGCAGTTGACTTTTTAAGGCAAAAGTAACAATGATTGCGGGGTTACAGTATGCACAGAAGTAAAACATGTCCACAGTAAACAGAGGGCAGGCAGAAGGGCTGCACTGTTGTAGGGCAGACCAAGTGCCTCGCAGATCTCCGCGCCCTCACTCACGTGTCGCTGGCACACACGCGGAAGCAGCTCATCAGCAGTTCAGCCGCTTTCTCCAACATGTCCCCAACTTTGCTCTTTCCTTTCTTTACCAACTGTTGATCTGCCTAATAAAACATAAAAACATTGGTTTTTTGGTGCTTTATTTTTGGTGGCTGGCTGGTACAGGCATTGAACTTGTGACCTAGGCATTATAAGGCTGTGCTCTAACTGAGCTAATCAGCCAGCCAAAACATCGGTTTTTTAAAGCAAAGATAGGTGAAATTAAGTCAGAGTCCCAAAAGGTTCTGGAGAAATCATCTAGTGTATACTATAGGATTTTTTAAAATTTGGAAGTCTATACATTATCCCAATTCCTCCACAAATCAAATCTTTCTTTGACTAATTCGAGCTAATCAGTCACCAGTTTTTAAACCCTGCATTGCATGTGACACTGCGCTAGCTTTGCCTACCCCAGTCCCTGAACGTCACATCTCCTAGGAAGGACTAGTCAAAACCCTTGAAGCAAAAACTTTGAGCGGATAGTAAGTCATTACTAAGCCCAACTCTCCCCTTGTTCCAGGAGGACAGCCTTGGTTAGAGAAGAAGGAAGCTCTGTTTCTCCCACTCACTTCTCCATGAATGCACAGGGGCCCTCAACACACTTGCAGATGACCCTCATGGTCAAAACCACTTTCCTGATAGCACTAAGCCATTACCTGTCTTTCTTACTGTACTGACAGCTGCACCGATGGTGCAGACACAATGGTGGGTTGTGCACCAGAGCCCTCCAGTGGCACCGAACTACGCTGGAAGTCGCTGTGTCCTCGACACCATGCATGCACGATCAACAACAAAAAAAGAACCAGTGTTGCTGTTCAGTCCATGATGGTGCAGTAAACATCAACTTCTTTACCTCCTGGTCCTTGAGCACACGCATTTTCAGTATTCTTTGTGATGAGGTGGGAAGTGTGCATGTGTGCCTGCTGTGCGCTGGTATGCAACGGTGTCTGAGGGACAGAACATGGCGACGGCGTGCTTGGTGTGAGTAGCTGCTTTCCATAGGACAAACAGAGGACAGACAAGCATGGCCAGCAGGGCCTGGGTAGCTGGCAGACCACTCTCCAAAGTGAACCACACAAGCCTGTCACTTCAGGCAAACAATGGACAGCATTTGTTGACAAAGACATTTGTGCTTTCAAGCAAAAAATATAATTCTGGAAAACTTTTATCAACCACCATGGCAGCTTCCCATTACTGATGTTTCTGATGAGCTCACTGGAGATATTAACAAATGTAGAGTTTTCTGTTTTTGGTTTCTTTAACATAATGAAGTATGTCAGCATTTGGAACTGCTGCCTAACTTAGTGAGCCAAAATTTTCCAAATGGTCTGCTATGGTCTGAACATTTGTGCCCCCATCCCCCAATTCACATGCTGAAATCCTAACCCCCAAGGTGATGTGTTAGGAGGTGGGGCCTTTAGGAGTCGATTAGGTCATGAGGGCAGAGACCTCATGAATGGGATTAGTGCCCTTATAAAAGAGGCTCCAGAGCTGCTTCCCCACTACCCTCATGTGAAGATGCAGTGATACGGTGTGGTCTGTGAACCATGAAGCAGTCCTCACCAGACACCGAATCTGCTCGCACTTCCATCTTGGACATCCCAGCCTCCAAAACCATGTGAAACAGATTTGTTGTTTATAAGCCATCCAGTTTATGGCATTTTGTTACAGCAGCCCGAACAGACTAAGACATGACGAAGGTATGTACTGTGGAATGATCAAACTGTGTCCCCCAAAGTTCACATATTAGAAGCTTAATTCCCACTGTAACTGCTGAGGGTGGGAAATCCTACTATGGTAATTGAAAGGTGGGGCCTTGAAGAGGTGACTGGATTGGAGGACCATGCCATAGTGAATGGATTAATAATGGTGGTCAGGGGCGTGGTTCTGAGGGCTTTAAAAGAAGAGCATGTGAGGATCTCTCTGTCTCTGCTCCATCATTTTCTGCCATGTGAGACCCTGCATTGCTGTAAAGCCACCACCAGAGAAGACCCTCACCAGATGTGTTCCCTGGACTGTGGACTTCACAGCTTCCGAAACTGTCAGCAATAAATTTTGTTTTTTTTTAATAAAACACCCAGTTTCAGGTATTTACATTGTAAGCAACAGAAATGAACTAATACAGTATGATATTACAAAATCATGCATGGATAAAATATCCATTAAAAGTGCATGACAGGGCCAGCCCGTGGCTCACTTGTGAGAGTGTGGTGCTGATAAACCAAGGCCACGGGTTCGGATCCCTATATAGGGATGGCCGGTTAGCTCACTTGGGAGAGTGTGGAGTTGACAACACCAAGTCAAGGGTTAAGATCCCCTTACCAGTCAAATGAATAAATAAATAAAAATAAAAAAATAAAAGTGCATGACAGGACAGCGGATTTTAATACAAAAATAGAAAAAGTTCACCATGACACTTCAGAGGTCACAATGTAATTAACCTTTAAAAAACTGACTCTTGGAGTTTTGGTGTAGTGTCAAGGAAGAATTATCTACAATGATCTGAAAAGGCTATTAAAATACTCCTCCCTTTTCCATCCACATCTATGTGAGGCCAGAATGTCTTCAAATACTTCAATCCAAACAACATATTGCAACAGAGTGAGTGTGGAAGCAGATAAGAGAATCCAGATGGCTTCTGTTTAACTAGACATTAAAGAGATGAAAATATAAAATAATGCCTCTCTTAGTACATTTTGTTTGTTTGGGAAATATAGTTACTTTCTATTTAAAAAGTCAGTTAGATTAACATGTAAAAGGTTTATTATTTTAAAATGAATAAATATTTTTAAAATTTCCCAGTTAAAATTTCTAACAGAGTAAATAGAAATACACATAACAGAAATAAAAGAAAGTTCTCTAGGTCCTCAGTTAACATATCTTTTAGTTCCACAATTTCTACTTGACTCTTCCTTATGTCATCCATTTCTTTGCTGAGATTTTCAACGTGTTCATTTGTTCAGCATATGTTCAAAATTGCTCACTGAAGCATTTTTATGATGGCTGCTTTAAAATCCTTCTCAGACAATTCCAACATCTTTGTCATCTCAGAGTTGGTGTCCGTTAAATGTCTTTTTCTCATTCAAACTCTCAGAAAATTGAGATGTTCCAGGTTCTTAGCCTGATCGGTGATTTTCAGTCATATCTTGGACATTTGTGGTATCATGTGACAAGACTTCAGAACTTCTCCATCTTGTGCCAGCAGGCCACTGAGTAGGGTGGGGGTCCAGGCCCCCAGGGCAGTCTTTGCTGACAGGCGGGAGGGACCTGCAGACTCTTGTTGAGTATGACACGGGGTGAGGCAGTTATTGTCTTGCTGGGCTATCTTCCCCACTGCCTGGTTTCCTTGGGGCTTTTTCACCTCTGCCTGTTGGTATTTCCAGACACCCAGTCCAGGATAGATGGGAGGCAAAAAGAAAACCCAGGGACTCACTGCATGTGACACCACGGGCCGCAGTCCACTGCTTCTCTCCCCTCTCAGAGCCATGTTGACTTTATAACTCCCAGGGTTTTAATTATTTGTAGCAGGAGGAAGAGGGAAAAATGTCTCTACCACATCTTTTCTGGAATCAGAAGTCATCAGTAATTTTTTAAACTGTAAAGGGGTCCTAAGACCAAAAACTTGACAACTGATGTTCCGTAACTGGGGCTCATGCTGATTCCCAAGGGGAAGTCACCCATAAAATCCAACATCTCTAACCCTGACACCAGTAACACCCTTAGCTACTGCCTGAATGTACACTGAGCTAGAACTCTTTATGACAGGAGTCAGACCACCTCTTAAGAGTGAAAGAGAATGCAGAATCGCTCATTTGCTACTGTTTCCCTTTTTTAAAAAAAACAACACATGTCATAACTGGTTAACCATATACAAAAACATCTCCCTCTATACTGACAGTGGGGAAATCTGAGCAAATGTTTATTTAAATCTGTTTGTGCCAATCCAGAAAGAACAATCAGTCAAGCCATCTCCTGCTCTTGTGCTCCCTATACCAAATACATCCTCAATCCTTTTGGAAAGAATGACATGAAATCAAGCAACAGATAAGCACCAGGTTTTAATTTTAAAATAACAGTGATAGGAAATTAAACTTACGTTGTTGGCAAATACCCGAAGGTCAAGTGCTACTGCATACATGACAGGCAGAGCCCTACGGGACAAAAGCAAACATGTCTGAATAGGCTATGGGGTCCAAGAGCTCATCCTCAGATTTCAGAGGTGGGCAGAACACCAACAGCCAGGACTACTACCCAGCATGGGGTCCATACCCTTCCGAAAACTCAATGGCCTCTGTTTCTTCGTCCCCTACATCAGGGCAGACTGCAGCCCCAGGTTTCCGGGTCAACCTTGAGGCCACATGCTAAAGAGCTCCACACCCACTGCCCCCACCCTGCTCAGAGGCCCAGACACTGGTCCAGTTAGGGGTTCCCAGGGCAGCACCTCCCTCTCCCCTCCCCACCACCATCCAAACAGCTCCACTAAAAAAGACTTGGTTTGATAAGATTTCCCAAAAGAAACCAGAGTATGTAACACACAAAATGTCATAAAACAACCTTTTATACATCTAACTGGCAATACTGGACTTCTTTTCATGTGTAAGACTAGTCTTCACTCAAAAAGGGAAAAGGTGGATTTTTTGTTTGTTTTTAAAAGGGCTTTGGTTATTTCAGTACAAACAAATCCCAGAATTTATGTATGGTTTGTTGACAAAACCATAAATCACAAAATTAAGAATTAGTTGTTTGGCAAGGAATTTAAAATAATCCAACTATTACGTATATCAGACAAATGAACTGTACTTGGTCTGTCTCTTTTACCCAAAGTTTAAAACCAAAAGTAAATTCAAAATTGACAACTGAAGGAAAAAACAGTATTTAATAAATATTTGGGTGCAGGAAAGTGCTCAAATAAAAATTATACTTTATAGAGATATCTGCAAATAATCTGGCTGATCTGCCATCTAAGTTTACATAGACTATTATAATTCCATTATCAACACACTAATATTAAATATCCACAGAGAGAAAAATACATATTTATTTAAAACAAATTTTTACAAAGTTTCTGCTAAAAAAAAATTGCCATTTGCTAATTTCTAGCTGTTTCTATTCATACGTACCAATTTTCTTCTTTGTGGGCCTGGAACGCCCTCAAGAATGATATACCATATTAAGGAACGTATCCCATACACAATTCAAATAATGCTACACATGGTAAAAATAAAGAATAAGAAATAATCTAAATTTTAAGGGATGTAGCTCATCCTCTAGAAGATTATATGTCACAATAGTAGTAAGTTCTTTAAGGAAAAAAGGCATAAGCCCACATTACAAACATCTGTATACTATCAGATATAAGTATACTAAATATATTTACTTCATACACACTTTCTCCAAAATAAGAAAGACTTATTATTATAAAATTTTTAAAACCCAGCAATTTCAAACATTTTATTTAGTTTCTCTGAGCCCAAATGATCACAAGTTATACATGTAAGTGCATTAGAAACTACAGTATAAAGTTTATTTTATCAACTATAGAATTCTTTAATTCCAAAAAGACTTACTAGTTAGTAGCCTGCTTTCTTCTGTGTATATTTTTAAAAGACAGTTAAAAAAAAAAAAAGCAAACTAAAATCTAGAGACACATACAAATATTTAGAGTACTCATTGATTGGGCCTTAACTATGAAATATCATTTAAACGACTTAAGAAACTGAATGAAGGTCATTAGTGACCAAAACTAAATGACAATGTGTGTGCAAGCCCACCCCTGTCCGTCCATGCCTGAATTCTGGACTTAACCAAGCAGACTTAACCCATCCCTGTAAATACACTTAATGCCTTAACGACAACAAAATATTATTCCTTTCAAAGAAATTAAATAAAATCCTTCCTCTTAACCAGTTTCTTCCTTAGTATATTAGTAACTGACTGAGTCTTAAGATCCATGCTAGGGCTGACCCCGTGGCTCACTCAGCTGAGTGCAGCACTGGGAGCACCGAGGCCACGGGTTCGGATCCTATATAGGGATGGCCAGTGCGCTCACCGGCTAAGCACAGTGCGGGCGACACCAAGCCAAGGGTTACGATCCCCTTACCAGTCACAAAAGAAAAAAAAAAAAAACCATGCTAAATTTAAGTACCCAAGTGAAATAGCTAAAATGAGTTTCTCTTCCAAAATATTTTAATTCCTTCCCAATTACAGGTGTGAACAACCAGCCCAATGTATGAAGATCTTGGACCCCAAATAGTCCACTGTATCTGCTATATGCTGGACAGCTACCACAAACAACAAAGGATACTGAACTATCACGGTCTGGCACTTGTAGGCCTCTATGAAGTCATGGTTTCCCACTGCATAAGTGCACCTGGAAAAAAAACGTGGGAGGGTGAGAACCATGGCATCTGAAAGTATATTTATACAATAAAAACCTAGATGCTGGCTCTATGGACCACAAAGCTCACTTCCGTCACAAACATCCTAGTTCTCAACTGGTTCTGGACAAAAGCTGGTGCTCCTGCTTGGCAGGTAACAAAAGGTTGAAGGAAGAAAACACACAAATGACTATTTGAACCAAAACTGGCTGCTTGAAGACGAAATCCCGTGTTAAGTTCCAAGACCATTCAAATCCTGGAAAAATATAGTTCCAGCAGGTTTCATGAGTAACAGGTACTGATAACACGGTGTGGCTCTTCCACTCTATCCGTGGCCGACAGTGGTGTGGGTCAGTTTATCACCACACAGCCAGGGATAGCAGGGGCTTCACACCAGAGGGGCACGGAGGCACCCCAACTCTCCCAAGACCCACAGGGTTTGCAGGGCTTCCTGTGCACAAACCGCACCTCGCCCTTGCTCCACAGCCTGCTCAGAACCAGCAGAGACACCCAGGCAAGATGCCATCACCTCCCACACAGTTTCAGCACCCCAAGTTCTGCCCAGGCTGGTGCTTCAGGGTAAAAAACAGTAGATGCGAAGCGTCCATAGAAAGCAGTGTTGTGTCTGCTTTGCTCCAGTCCAGTTTCTTTCTCAGTAAGGCAAAAAGGTTAAAAAACAAACTTATGTCCATGAAAAAAGCAAGTCAATCGTTTGGTTCCACACCCTATTAAACAAATAAAAGACCACTAGCCAGTCAATATGATAAATATTAAACGACTTTTTATAATACCACATAATAAACACATAAAATTTTCACAGGCTTTTCAAAATAAAATTACAAATGCACTTTTCTACTTTTTCAGTCAAATACTGCTTCAAGCATAAGATGATGCAGCATAAGATGATGCAACATAAAATCCTAGTCAATTCAGCGATTTCTAGATGTTTGTTTTTCTTCCTCACCAATAGATTACCTTAAATGAGCTGCAAACATTTCATCGTAAGGGGGCTCCAAAACTTGCTGGCACTTCTCTTCTGGAGAGGCCATCTAATTCACAAGAAGAAAATGGCAAAGATAAGACCAACAGGCACAGAAGGAAAGCGATATACAGAGAGATTTTTTAGACAAACCTGTCTCAGTAGAATTTACACTCCACATTGCAGCACCTCTAAATAAAAGGTCCATGGCTCCAACGTGTATTTACCAGTAATACTTCAAGGGAGTAAAAGCCCATGAATGCAGTTCAGTTTTTTTGCCTCCTGCGGGTCAGGAAATAGCCTAGGCACTTTTATATATTTTAGTATTAACTAGGAAACATTTACTGAGAACTACTACGAGTTTAGTAAATGAGGCATAGCGCACCTTCCACAGATAAGGTCTCCTGAGTTACAGACAGTGGTGCCAACCCAGGTACGTTCCTCTAGCTTCCCAGAGATGGTACCTCTCTTGTGTCCTGGGCTGGTCTAGGAGACATTTACTTCTAACTTCTTTCCTCCCAATGGCCAAATGCTAGGCAATTTTAGCATCATAGTGTGTGATGGCTAATTTTATGTGTCAACTTGACAGTCACACAGTGCCCATATTAAATGCCGTTTCTGGTGTGCCTGGATGAGACTGGCACTTGAATAGGTGGACTCAGTAGAGTAGACAGCCCTCCCCAGCGTGGGTGGGCACAAACCAATCTGCTGAGGCCCGAAGAAAACTCACCGCTTCTGCCTCCCGACCACTCGCTTGAGCCAGGGCAAGTCACCTCACCTTCTTTGGCCCTTGGACTAGGATTTACACCATCAGCACCCCCCCTCGATTTGCAGGCCTTCAGACTCAAAATAAATGACATTACCCACATTCCTGGGCCTCCAGCTTGCAAACAGCAGATCGTGGGACTTCTCAGCCTCCATAATTGACCCAGTTCCTCATAACAAATCTCCATATACATCCTACCAGTTCTCTGGAGAACCCTGGCTAATACACAATGGGATTTTAAAGAGATCAGGGGCTGGCAGGTTAGCTCAGTTGGTTAGAGCTCAGGTTTATAATCCCAATGCCACGGGTTCAGATCCCTGTACCCGCTAGCCATACACAAAAAAACACATAAAGGAGAGATTTAGTGAGTCCGTGCTGCTGTGATAAATATGCATGCACATACACACACAGAAAGGTGGGAGGAAAGAACAGCAGCATCAGAAAAGTCACCATTCCACCCAATTACACACTTGATCCAGACAGTGGCCACCAGTGAATGGAACCATCAGATGAGAGGTTAATGGGTATTTTACAATGAAGGGATCAGCCCCAGACTGCAAATGGGACAGACAGATGCGTGTCCCTGACGTGATGCCACGTGAAGCCCACAGCACCCACCACGGAGCTCTCTGGCCAAGTGAGCCTAAATCCCAGCAAGTCTCCTCCCTAACTTTACCCGAGGTAATGGATTTCAAAGTTGTCTGCATATCAGAATCACCCAGGAAGCTTCATTTTTAAAAAAATAAATAAAAAATAAAAAGCCTGCTGCTACCCGGGAGATTTACCTGGTCTGAGGTGCAGTCTATACACTGCCAAATATCATCACCAATAGATAAGTTCACTTTTCTTCCAAAAGAAAAACTTTCTTCCCAATAGGAACACACTCCAATATTATAATGCGTATCAATCAGGAAATAGGGCTTTATAAAATGTTGACATTTCCTACAGAAAATATTGCTTTTATATCATTTATCTTCTACGTACTTGTATTTTCAAGCAGCATTCAGCAGATGCTTTCCATAAAAGTACAGAGAGTAAATATTTCAGGCTTTGCAGGCCACAGATCTCTGTGGACCTAGCCATCAGGGCATCCACAGCAGGAACGCAGCCATATACACCAGCAGGTGTGGCTCTGCTCCAACAAAACTTTATTGACAACATCAGGGCGGACATTGGTTAGCTGACCCATTTCTCAGTAAGAACTTAAGCAGGAGACACCTGTGGTTAGGGCAGCTATTGGGCTTTAGGGACAGACAGGCCTGGACAGAGTCTAAGCTCCACTTAGACTTCTCCACTGGGTGACCCTTACACACCACTTCACTTCTCCAAACCTCAGAGAGTTGTGCAGGAGTTAAATACAGGCATACGAGGTACACATTTCAGTAGAGTATATGACACACAGTCATGCGTAATAAATGAACTGGAATTACATAAATCGTAAAGGAACTTTGGAACTTTCAAATAAGAGTGACAATACTAGTTTTCTTTTTACTCAAACTTTAAGCTTCTCTTAAGAAACTGGTTACCCTACAGTGTTCTCTAGACACCTGTGTGCGTAATGCTTTCACCTACTTGCAGCCGTGGGTTTGCAACATGAGGGTGCTTAAAAGACACCAACTCGGCACAAGACGCTCCATCCCTCGAGTCGATGGCTTCACAAACCTGAAACATTGAGAGGGAAACCTAAGTAGAAAATAAAACACTCCATCCTAATAGAGCCTAAACAGTGCATTGTACACCACTAAGATTCATTTCCCCTTCTCTGAAAGGAGTCAGAATAATGAAAATACAAGTCAATCCTCTTTTTAGCCAGTAAGCAACTGCACTTCAAAATGGGATCATCCAGAGCAAGAAAACAGGTAAAGCAGAACAAGCCGGCGGTTTGTTATCTGGTTATTAAAGAAGGGGAATTATTCTAGCTTTATTTGGCCACACTAACATACATTTGAAAATTAACGTTAATAAATTTATAAATACTATTTATACAGTTTCCAGAACAGCTTAAAACCCACATATATCCAAAATTCAAAAGGCTGCCTTCCACTCAACCTAAATATGAAATAAAAGGGAAATGGAAATGACTAAATAAATTATGTCACTTCATACAATGGGATAGTTGGCTGTTTTCCTTTTTTTTTTTTTTTCCACTTAACAATTTTCTCATGTTATTCCATGTTCACCACATGTATATTGTTAAGTGGGAAAAAGGTTAACTGCAAGAAAATTGCATAACTTGATTTGGGAGAGAAAAAGATCAGAAAAACTATGTATAACATGTAAGCACAGGAAAAAGTGCAGGGCCCTGCCTACACCGGTGGGTCACGTGGGCTGTGGGTGGGGGCAACTTTCACTGCGTGTACCTCTGTATTAGAGGCCTATGTCCCAACAGACATTCTGCAGCTAGAAAGCATATCCATACTTTTAAATTCTATTTACAAAAAAAAGACAAAAATTCTAACTATTCAAGTGAAAAGACCAGCCGAGCATAAAGCTGCATACGTAACATAACTTGAATACAACAAACTTAGATGTGGAGTTTTCTGCCCAGGGACGTCATAATAAGGGTATCCAAGTGGCCAAAAGGCATATGAAAGGTTCCTCTACATCGTCACCCATTAGCAAAATGCAATGAGATGCCTCCATACACCCACCAGACAGTTAAAATTAAGAAGGCTGCCGGTACGAAGTGTTGCCAAGAACAGAAAGCAACCAGAATGCTCACACTGGTGCTGGGGGCGAATTGGTACAGCCACTGTGGAAAACTGGTACTTGTACAACAGCAAGCAGACACCTGCTCTCTGACTCCGCAATCCTACACCCCATCGTCTACACGATGGAGGTAACGCCGTCAGGACACGCACAGGAACCCAGCTCCTTCCACCTGCTCTGCAGCTCAGGGTGTGGACTTGGAAAGCCGACACTACCTTACAGCAGACTAATTTATGCAGTAAGGAATTCGCCCCTTGACTATTCAACAAAACTACACATGCACTTGCATTCTGTAACAGCAACTCCTCTTCCAGGGATTTACGACTAGAAATAAAAGATATTTGCACATGGTTACTCTTTCGTGGATTACATGTAATCACAAAATGCTGGAAACAATTCAAATGTCCACACACAGGAGACTGGCTGGACAAACTGTGACACACTTATTCAATGGCATCCTATGCAACCATTTTAAAAAATGAGGAAGGTCTCTATGAACTGATGTGGAACACAACGGTACTTCAAAAAGTTCATGGAAAGATTCATATTATCTTTTAAATCTATTTCTCCATGAACTTTCTGAAGTAGCCTCACATGGTTAAGTGAAAGAATGCCTCTTGTATAAGAATGAAGGGGAAACAAGACATACGTGTTTATGTCTGCGTGTCTGTGTACCACGCATGTATCTCCAAAAGCATATAGGAAGGAGAAGGCAGAACCAAATGAGATGAGAGAGAAGTGCACTCTTCATGTAATGTTTACTCACCAACACAGTTGAGAAACACAAGGAAGAGTTAAAGCAAACCTTGGAACTGAAAGCGAAGGGAAGCACACGGATGTGAAGGGGCGGTGTACTGGTGTCGTAATTCTGAAACTGCTTTGGGAGGAGGGTAAACATACTGATATCCCTGGGAACCACGATCCTCAGTGCAAGAGAAAGGGAGATGCTAAAATGGAACAAGGGAAGTAAGAAACCTGCTGCAAGTGGCCTCAGTGACCGTCTTGTCCTTAGCTGAAGCCCCCGGAAGCCTTCCAGGCTGTCGTCACAAGGTTTACGCCTTCAGAGCCAGCCAGTTACACATGAGATCCCAGCCTGTTGCTCAAGGCCACATCACGTCCCACCTCCTCACTAACACTTTCATAGCCACATGTGGGCTTTCCAAATGACACCTCTGCGGGGCGCACTCACTCATGGTCATAGCTCCTTCATAGTGACCTCACAGGACATCCTTGGAGACCTGCAGGATGATGTGGGCCTGACACCCTTGGCTCTGCTTGGCGACCACCACCTGAGCTGCACCCAAGGCCTCAGCAGTGACCTAACCAGCCGACTGGGCCAGCTCCATAGGACCCTGAACCTGAGGAGGGCCCAGCTTGCTTGGCAGGCAGGGATCCACCCAAGAGTGGCCCCATCCCAGCTTCGATGACCAAACTGCAAGGAAGCCAGGGAGTGTGAAAGAAACACAGGGATGGCACAGACTATGTCACCAAACCTTAAAGAAATGACCAGCTCCTCAGTGGACAACAGGATCTCTGGCAACTCGATCACCTGCTTCAAGTGCTTTGCTGATCGCAAACACGTCAGACTGCAGAGGCTTCAGCCTTTTAGTTTAAAGACCCCCTACTGGACCACGCAGCCAGATGCCAGGTGAGCAGATATTGAGTGGCACCCAGGCCTGGTTCCCCAGGTACACTCAGGCTCTGGTGCCCTAGGCAGGGGGTCCGCAGGAAGCACCATCTACTCTCACAACTCATGATTCTTTAAAAATGTATTTATTCCCTCTGTCCACTGAAAGGCCTCGAGGCAGTGACACCCAGAAGCAATGAGCATGGCTAGCACGCAGCTCCCTGTCTCCAGGGCTGGGCATGGAGAAGGCTGGGCAAACCTGGGGAGACGCCGTGCTGGGATGCACGGCAGGGCTCAAAGGACAGCGCCTGTCAGAAAGCCACAGAAAACAGTGTGAAGTGGTGCTCAGTGGCCAGACCTGGGAAAATCTGAGATTCAAAAAGAATAATGATAGCAATGGAGTATAACTTGGAATTAAAAATAATCCATAGTGATTTTATTTAAAAAAGGGGTACAGGGGAAAGCATTTTTAGCTGATGAATACTAACCAATAAATATAAAAAGAATGACAGAAAATCACCACTTGGCAAATATTAACCTAATAACTGGTTTGTCTGAGGGCTGCCGAGGAAGCCAACAGGTCCTCATAGCGGCATCCAACATACTGCTTACCAGTGACAATGGAGGGACCTGACGGACACCCCCCTCCCAAGGGATCGAGTCTGGAATAACCAATGAGAGTCTCCCTACGTAAGGCAGGGAGCTCCAACTACCTAGCACCTGTGACATCCCTGGAAAAAACTTAACTCAAATCCAATCATTAGGAAACAGCCAAGTAAATCTGGGTTGTGAGACCTCTACAAGATGACTGGCCTGGACATTCAAAAGATGTTGAATGTTGTAAAAGATCCTCTCACCCCCAAAAGGCAAGAGGACTTTTCTAGATTCAAGAAGACCAAACGCAATGTGTCATCTGACTGGATCCTGGAGGCAAAAAACGAAAGTCCTAAAGAACACATTGGGGGAACTGGGAAAGCAAACTACAGATTCTATATTAGAAAAACCCTGCATCGGTGTCAGTGCCACAATGCCCGCAGGTGACTTGAACATGGCACAGGGAGGAAAGTGCACGTGGAGAGTCATCATGTGAGTCTTCACAGAATGCAAAGCTGCAGGAAGATACATTTTTAAAGGCAGACACCATTTTTAAAAAGTCATTTGCCATATGACACAGAAGACTGTGGAATAAACAGAAGAATGAAACAAAGGACAATGAATGAATAATATAAGTCCCAGGGAGACCGGCCACCAGGGGAAGTGCACACACTGGCCTTTTCCTAAGTAAAACCACCACCTTAAAAAGTAAAACACATGGGAAAGAAAATGTAAGGTAATTTAGCCTGTCCCCTCCAAACAGAAACTAAATTGGATGCCTGCTGAAACCCAGCACACTGAACAGAGGGTCTGAACAGACAAAGAGGCATCTCAGCCACCACCTGTCATTGACACACTCTTTCTCGGGCCTCTTGGGCCCTGACGTATTGCTGACTGTGCTGGGACCGCAGGGTCCCGACTGATCCTCTTTCACCTGGGCCCTTACTCAGGGCTGGGTTTGTATGCAGCTGGGCACCTGAGAAATGGAGTGACTTCTCCCTCCCCTGCCCAACCCTGGACAGAAAACAGACTTGCTTACTTTTTGCTATAAAACTGGTAGGTTCCCCAAGCTCAGTGCTTCTCTCTGGATGCATGGGCAGGCATCATCTGGCCGTCGCATCACCCCCATGGGGCCTGAAGTCAAGGAAATCAACACTCCTGTGCTACCCGCTACACTGAGTAAAGGTCCTTGGTTTCAGAACCCAGCACCCACGAAACAGTAGAGCTAACTCATTAGCTTGTAAGGAGGGCAAAACCAAATCCCATACCCAGTATGGGGAATGAAGGACATGCCACAGGTAGCTGCCAGCCAAGGCATGAGGAATGGAGGTCACTGAGGTTCAAGTATGACTTATCAAGAAACAGCACCCTGAGTAGTACAGAGTGCTAAGCACATGGGCACTGGAACCAGGACGTGGGGTCTGATTCTCAGCTATGCCACTTACTAGTCCAGGGACCCTCCTTAACTTCCTGGGTAAAAGGGGCTTGTGATGGACCTACCTCACAGAATAATAGTGACGATTAAGTGAATTTCTCCACATGAAGTGCTCACAGCAGTGTCTGGTACTCGGGACGCACTGAGCAAGCACTAACCACCATACTCTTATTCTTATTTCATCACCCCCGCAAGCTATTCTCATCGCATGAGACACAGAAAGGGATTCCTGAAGTGCCGCTCTGAGAAGGCATAGCAACAGCAGGGGTGGTCTGGTGAAAGAGAAATGAACCCGAGTTGGGCACACCAGCACAAATCCTGCCTCCACTGCCCACAGAACGGGGCGGTGTGAGCACTGGCAAACTACCCACTTTACTACCCACCTCACTGGCTGAGCTTCACCCCCTCCTACCTGGTCAGCAATTTACTCAACAAATTTGATATGTAACTGCTATGAAAAAACTAAACTATGACATGATGGAGAATAAGCCTTCTCCAGAGTGGGTCATCCGGGAAGGCCTCTGTGGACATGACACGTGAGCTGTGACCTAACTGGGCAATCCAGAGCCACCAGTTCATCCAATGTCTTCCCTTTCTGTAGGCTGGCAGAGCCCAACTCCCAAGATATAGGCTCGAAATGGCAATGTTTATTTGCCCAGCTTCCCCTGCAGCTAGAGGTGACCCAGTTCTAGCCAATGAGATGTTTGGGGTGGGGAGGGTGTTTCTGTAAGTATTTTCTTCCCTCATAAAAAGATGGGGGAGTGGCTAAGCCGTCCAGCCCACGTGGCCATGGCGGAGCCTGTGCGGGAGGAGCTCTCGGCCCTGACGGCAATTTTCTGCGGGCCCCACGAGTGGGAGGTGCTGAGTTGCTCAGGAGCACCTGGTCCTTCAGAAAACCTCCAAAGAAGATGTGGACTCAAGAGGAACGAAATGCAAAGAGAAAATGATTAGTGTACTGTTTGAAACAAAAGTAGAAGGAACTCAAAAGGTTTCTGGCATTGGAAGTCAAAGAGTATTCAATGTTGGATGAGTTACAAAAGGAATATGAAACTGCAGGACTTAAGCTTTTCTCCGGATTTGTACTTGGGTTGGTAAAATGAAATGGAAGACAGGAATCTTTTAGTAAAACAACAGTGTTTTTTGTTGTTGTTTTTGCATTGGATTTTGGGAGTGGCTAACTGAAATAGTCATAAAGGAGCAATTTTGAAGTTTCTCTCAAGCAGAATGATAGACATCATCCTAACTTCAGGAAAGAAAAACAGTTCTGTTTTATGGAATATTAAACATTAAAAACCCTGTATATTCTAATGTTTGCCAGGAAAGGCTAGGTCCAATAGATGCAACATTATTTGAAAAGTAAACAAAAAAAGATGATGGCAAATGAAGGAAAAAAAAAAAAAAAGATGCGGGAGTGTGGGGAGGACACACTTCCCTACTGTTTTCAGATGGTGGTGGTGGGAGGACTTTGAATTGCTCCAGCTATACAGTGGCTGAGTGGAGACAGTACCCCAGCTGGCCAACCAGAGGGGGAAGTGCTGAACCTACAGAGTCACAGACAGCCAAAGGGCAGCAGAGCAAACCAGCAAGTTCAACAGGTTTTCCTGAGAAACAGACCACCAGGCTGCCCCTCACAACAGATGCCTATTGAGTGGGGTTCATTCGTTCAGGCCATTTACTAACCAGACTCCTGTGAAGAGCTCATGTTCTAGCTGAGGCAGGAATGAAAACATATGTATTGCATAAAACGGAGCACACACTGCTGAAAAATGTAAGCTAAGAGGCAGTGATGTGGATCAAAAATTGATAGATCTTGGTTCAAATTTTTTATTCCACCACTAAACAGCTAAGTAATTTCAACAAGTTACTTAACATCTCTCAGCATCAGTTTTTCTAGAAATAGTAACACCTACTTCTAAGGTTTGTTATGAAAGTTACAAATTGTAAAGTACTCAGCACAACGCCTGCCATGAGAAAAGGCTGGACCACATGGCTACCTCTGGCTTCTGTAAACACATAACCAAACCTGTTTTTAAACCAGCTAGACCACTTGCTGACACATACCTAAAATCGTTTTTTCCACCTATACCAGAGCAGGTTCTTGTTCGATTCATAAAAATCTACTCTTTCCCCAAATCTTCATTTTCTGGCTAAGAACCATCATTTTCTCACATCTATTAACTTTTGCCACCAGCATATGGCTTCCTTTAAGTCCTTTTTCTGTGAAGAACAAAGCATTTACCTTTCCTAAGTTTTATTATGCACTCTGACGGAGGGCTAAGCCAGGTAGGGCGTTCCAGGCTAGGAGTCACCTGGCTTCTTCACAGAAGTCTGACACATGAAATTCCATTAGGAGCTTTGGCAACTTCCCAAATTAGTACAGGTCATGAATCTCTGAAGTCACTTCTGAGTGGTCAGATTTTCCAATTCCATAAATCCTCGAAGGACAACACAAAGAACTACTGATGCTTAGAGAAGAAAGTACCTAATTCAAAGCTGAGCCCCTAAATAAAGGTGCCTGCCACACCTACACAAAGAAGAGATATTCTTGGCAAAAGGAACACAATGTGCAAAATCTTTGAAACAAGAAAGACCATGGGATACCACTTCAAATCCAGCAGGATGACTATAATAATAATAATAAGTAATGGGTGTTAACAAGAATGTGAAGAAATTAGAATCCTCACACAATGCTGGTAGAAATGTAAGGTAGTATGGCTGCTTTGGAAAACAGTTTGGCATTTCCTCAAAAAGTTAAACACAGAATTACCATACTACTCAGCAATTCCACTCTTAGGTATATCCTGAAAGGATACACAGATGTATACATGAATCTTCATAGCAGCACTATTCAAAACAGCCAGAAGATGGAAGCACTCCAAATGTCCACAAGGCGCGCTGCACACACACAACGGAGTGTTTACTCAGCCATGAAAAGGAAAAGAGATCCAACACACACTACAATGTGGATGAGCCCTGAAAACATTATGCTAATCAAAGAAGCGAGACACAAAAAGCCACATATTGTCCAATTCCATATATGCCTGGGGTTGAACATCCCCCCAAAACTTAATCCCCACTGTAACTGTTCAGGGTGGGAAATGCTATTATGGTAAATGTAAGGTGGGGCCTTGAAGAGGTGATTAGGTTGTAGGACTGTGCAGTAGTGAATGGATTAACAATGGTGCTCATGGGCATGATTTTGACATTTTTAAAAGGAGAGTGCATGAGGAGGTTAGTGTTTCTATATGCTCTGCCCTTTTCACAATGTGATATCCTGCTGTCACTGTCACAGCCACAAAGACCTTCATCAGATGTCTTGCCTGGACTTTGGACTTCCCAGCCTCAGAAACTGTAAGCAATAAATTTCATTTTCTTATAAAGCACCCAGTTCCAGGTATTTTATTATAAGCAACTGAAACAGACTAAAATATTATATATGAAATGAAATGCCCAGAATAGGAAACCCATAGAGATAGAGCGATTAGTAGTTGCCAGGAGCTAGGGGGAGGAAGGAACAGGGAGTGACTGCTGATGGGAATGGGGTGGCAAAGAAGTCCTGGAGCTAGATAGTGGTGATGGTTGTATGTGGAGGGTTAGAAATCTTGATTCTCATTTGATTTTTAGAATAGGGTTTTTAGGTAAATAGCATGTACGGGTCAAAAGCCCTCAGGTAGGAGGCCACAACAGCTCATCTAATCAACTCTAATCACTGCTTGGGTGTGGGATTGTATACTTTAATGATTTTAGAGCTAACAGGTGGTTGTCATATTGATCCTGTTAAGAGACTTTAAGAATTGCTGAAGAGAAAGATGTGAAAAAATGTCTGCTAGGGGCAAGCTGTCTGTTAGTGGAAATTTTGGAGATAATTATACTTAGATTTTATCATAAGAATGCAACTTTTGCTTAAGGAGAGGTCATTCTTTAGATAATGAGCCAGTTTGACCACCTTAGCTTTTCACTAATTGTACTTTGGAATGTCATATTGTTAATTTTACTGATGTTACTAGTTTCCATTGTTTAAGCTATACTTAACCATAGGTAACTTTTGTAACACTGCCCATGTCCTTGTGTCCTTTTGTAATGACTGAATCAACTGAATTTTCTTGTGAAACCTCCTTGTCTTTACAATAAAAAACAGAAGTTAACTTTGAATCAGGGCTATACCCAGTTTCTCCTTCTAACTGGGGAGTTGCTGAGGTGCAGTCCCTTTGGGCTTCTCATCGTATTCATGGTGCTTTGAGTAATCCTTTTTTGCGTCTCTGTTACAGAGAGAAGTGTAACAGTTGTACAACATTGTGAATAGACTTAACTGTATACTTTAAAATGGTTAAATGGTAAATTGTAAGTTATGTGTATTTCACAGAAAAGGAATAGTGGGGAGGGGAAGATGGAGAGAGGGAGAGAGAAAGAGCGAGGGAAGGTTGGCCATGGTATATTCAGTACATGTGAAATAAGTCTTTATGGGTGGGGTATCAGAGAGTTGAAGCAGAGTTAGAGATAAGCATGGACCAGATGATGTGCTAAGATATTTGGAACTTTTCCTGTAGGAAATAGAGTTAAAGTTTTAAGTAACAGAGGCAGATGTTCAAATCTTCTTTAGTAAAATAACACAACTATCACCCATGAAGTAAATGCACTTACTGTGCATTTGTGGCCTTATTTAACTCTCACAACTCATGTGAATCCAGTTTATAGATGCAGAGTCAAAAGAGTGAGACAACTTGTCCAAAGTTCCAGAATTAGTAAAAATGCCAGGGTTTGAGCTGAAGTCTTACTGTCTTTAAAGCCTATGCTCTCTTTGCTGTGCTTCATTTAGAAAGTCCAGTATAAAAGAAACAGACAACAGTCAGGGAAATTGGATAAAAAGCTACTGCAATAGTCTAGGCAACAGATAGAGAAGGGATGGATTTGAGAGAGACCTAGGAGGTACAGCTAACTAGCCAAAGAACTATTTGCAGAGACAAGGAAAAGAAATTCAGTGATTTCCCCGAAATTCTTGGCTTTGATGAATGGGTAAATGATGGTCACATTCGAATATAGTTACCTTGGCACCCATGTTCTTACACAACCAAACACATTACGTTATAATGTGTAGGTATAACAGGCTGTCATTCTGTATCAAAGAATGCCTATTTTTAAGAACATTCAAGAATCTGTTAACACATATACTTTAAGTAATATGCCAGTCTAACCAGAAATACTTTTCTCCATCAAAATTAGGAGGAAGTGGATTTTTCAAGCTCTTACCTGAGTAGCCACTTGGCCTTCAGACAGCATGTCTCCATAGAGATCTATCCTGGGCCCACTTCCTATCCATGCTCCACTGTTCCCTGGGTCATCCTTTCCCTTCTGTCTTTTCCACCACCTGTACATCAAGGAGTCTCAGATTTGAATCTTTAGCCCAAATTTGTCTATTTAAGTCCAGATTCACATACAGTAGATGCTCTTACCAGCATCACCTTAACTAACTTAAATTGGAATAAATGACTCTCTCCAAACCCTCCATAAAACACACAGGCTGAGGCCCAAGGCATGATGAGGCCTTAGAGCCAGTAGGCTTCACTCTAATATATCCTCAAATTTTTGCCAGCTACGTTGTATGTTCTCAGATCCAAACGTATTTATTCTCAAATCTGTTTTGCTATTTGTATGTGTTATGGTAATTATGCCCTTTTAAGGATAAGTATGAATGCAAAGAGGGAGTAGTTTCTCTGTAAGCTAGGCTGTATGCTTTTATAAGGCTCATTACAGATAAGTTTCTGCAAACATTGATTAGGTGTGAGAAAAAACTGTAAAAGATTTAAAAAACAGAATTCTAGAGAGATTCTATATTCAAATTGGTTCTCAAATGTCTATGTCCTTGTTTAGCTTTAAATAAAATGATATTGGAAAATGTTAACTCTGCAAAGATAAGGTCAAGATAGACCTATCCTAAAGAAAGTCTTGGGACTACATTAAAGATTGGTGTGTTTTAATTTAAAATAAAAGCATATATCAGGTTTTTCAGGATTCCTGCTTTAATCAGCTTTCTCAATTAACGAACCAACTACTGGTCTAAATCATGTCAAGCTATATTCAACTGTCAAATAGATCTCTTTACCTAGTTGTCAACGGACACCTCAAACTCAATATATCCAAAGCTAAATTTATTTTTCCGCCAGCCACGGGAGTGCAATGACACAAGGAGAGTCAGCAGAAGATAAAAAGAAGAGGATGTCTCTCTCCACAAAGCCCATTCCAGAGTGACAGAAGCAGCATAGGCTCTATGACAATACTGGGGGACCTGATCACACCTCTCAGCGTTGGACACATTATCTGGGCAACAAATCAACACAGTAACCATGACTCTTTGAGAGGGAGACAAGAAATCTAGGGTTACCAGTGGTGGGAAGGGGATGGGGAGAGATTGGACAAGGGGCATAAAGAATAAGTACGATTTGTGACAATATACGTATGTATGTATGTATGAATGAATGAATGAATAAATAAAATAAAAAATAAGTAAATTAAATAAATAAATATATATATATATATTTTTCCCCCTTCCAAATCCGTTCTTCTCATCCTTTGTCCAGACTAGAAGTCTGGGAATCATTCTTGACTCCTCTATGTCCCTCAACCCACACATTCTTAATCACCAAGTCCTGTTAATGTTTCTTCAAATGTTTTTAAAATCCATCCCCTACTTTTCTTACCCTTGTCACCGGGGTTCTCGATCTGGGGACTAGCATAGTTTAGTGGAAAGAACGAAGCTTTGAATCCACAAACATCCATGATTAACGGCTCCTTCCGACAAAGGCTCTTGGACGATATGAAGCACGCAGTGCTCGAACTCAGAGAAGCGGACTAAACAGCGGCTACGACCAACGGCTCGAAGCCGGACGACAGCCGCACACCTGCCGCCTCACGTCGCCCTTCCTCCGTGCATTGTCCACCCGACGCCGCCCCCAAGTCAGGCCCCTCGTCCAGCCCCGCCAACGGCCACCAGCAGCGAAGCCCAGACCCCTCGGCGTGGCTCACGGGCCCTTCAGACCCGCCAGGACCGCCCCCGCCCCTCAGCTGAGGGCAGCCACCGCACGGTCGTCCCCGCATCCTCGCGGTGCGGACGCGGCCGGCTCACCTGCTGCAGGTACTGGTTGATGGTGATGTGCGCCATAGAAGCCGCGCGGCGAGCACCGCCCACAACGCCCGGGTTCCGCCCTGCGCGTCACTTCCGGTCCGGGTCCTTCTCCGGCCCAACGTCCCCGGCACGTGTTTCCCGCACCTTGGTTCCGGAGGGAGAGTGCGCGCGGGCGCAACCCCGGGGCCGGCTCGGTGACGTGCTCGGGCTGAGGAGGATTGGGGGTGTTTTTGTGTTGTGTCCCTCGCTTCTCAGCCGGAGTGCCACCGCTCTCCTTGGGTTTTCGGGCCTGCCAGGAGCTGAGAAGGGTCGGGGTTCAGTGGCGAGTGCAGCCCCACGCAGTCTGGCTTTCCCCTCCAGGGATCATACGCGCGCGGCCGAGCCTGGCCTCGGAAGCGCTTCTCTAAACCCCTCAGGAAGGGGTCTCCCTGTGCACGCGCCCAAGCCCTCAGGAGGTGGTTCCCCGCACGCCCCCGAGCCCTCAGGAGGTGATTCCCCGCGTGCCCCCGCGCCCTCAGGAGGGTGTCCGCGCGCGCCCGAGCCCTCAGGAGGTGGTTCCCCGCGCGCCCCCGAGCCCTCAGGAGGTGGTTCCCCGCGTGCCCCCGCGCCCTCAGGAGGGTGTCCGCGCGCGCCCGAGTCGTGGGCGTGTCGAGTGCGGCCCCGGTAGGGGCGGGGCGTCCTGCGCGCGCCCGAGCCCGGGACGGCCTAGGCCGCGGCGCGGCGGCGGTTGAGCTCCGGGCGGCGCGCGCGGGCGGGCGAGGGAGGACGCGGCCGGGAGGGGCGGGCGGCGCAGCCATGGCGGACGAGGGCCCCCGGAAGGGCAGCTTCTCGGCGCTCGTGGGCCGAACCAACGGCCTCACTAAGCCCGCGGCCCTGGCGGCCGGGCCCGCCAAGCCGGGGGGCGCGGGCGGCTCCAAGAAGCTGGTCATCAAGAACTTCCGAGGTGGGCGGGCGCGGGGCCGCTCGCGGGCCGGGCGCGGGCGCGGGGCGGGCGGGCGGCCGCGTTGACCCTCTCTCCGGCCCACAGACAGGCCGCGGCTGCCGGACAACTACACGCAGGACACGTGGCAGGAGCTGCGCGCGGCGGTGCGCGCCATCCAGGGCAGCACGCCCGTCAGGTGCAACCTGGAGGAGCTGTACCAGGTAGGTCCGCCCGCCGAGGCAGGCGCGCGCCCGCCGTCACGTTTACCGCAGACGGACGGACGAGGCTCCGTTTCCAAAGTAGGGAAATGGCCCCAAGTGCGCTTGGCTGTTTGCGTGTTTCACTCAAGCGGACTGTTTTTTCTGACGTCCGCTTTTTACGGGATAACGTTAGTTAGTTTACTAATATCTACATTTTCCGGTTACTCAAGCGACTGCGTTATAAAAGTTATAGAAGATACAAAAAAGGAAATTTGAATCACCCGCACTCCCACCGCCAGAAGAAAACCGCTGTTGGTAGCTGGTGTGCTCAAGTTCAAGTCCATGTCCTAAGTTGTGAGTTGATTATGTCTTCTTCACCAGCCCTGACTTGCATACGGTGTGTACTTCATCGAGTTTAAGCACACGTGTGCGGTCGTGTGACAGCACCGCAGTCCAGGTGGAGACTTCCCATCCCCCGGAGAGTCCCCCGGGGTTGCAGCAAGTCCCTCCCCCGACTCCCGGCTCTGGCCCATCCCTGATCTGCTTTCTGTCACTATGTTTTCCATTTGTAGAATCTCGTCTAAATGGAGCATGCATTTTGCAGTCTTTAGTGTCCGGCTTCTTTCACTTACGACAGTGTTTTTGGGATTCGTGCACACTGTGTGATAGGGATTTGTTTTTTCTTATTACTGAGTAGTATGGCTGTACCACAATTGGTTCATTCATTCACCAGTGAATAGACATTTGAGTCTCCAGGTTTTGGTTGTTATGAATAAAACTGCTGTGAACATTAGAGAATAAGTTGTGTGTGGACGTACATTCTAATTCTTTCAGGTAAATGTCTAGGTCTTCTCAGGGTCATATGGAAAGTGTATGTTCAATTTTATAAGACATTTCCTGTTTTCCAAAGTGGCTGCCCCGCGTTGCATCTCTGCCAGCAGTGAACGAGAAGTCCAGTTGTTCCATGTCCTTGCCAGCATTTGGTGGTGTCATTCTTTTTAAGTTTAGCTATTCTAGTAGGTGTATAGTGGAATTTCATTGTGATCTTAATTTGTGTTCCCCTGCTGATTGATGTTAAGTATCTTTAGTTTATTTGCCATTCCATGTATCTTCTCTGAATCAAGTGTCAGTTTATATCTTTTGCTCATTTTTTTATTGGGTTTTTAAAATTTTCTTATTGAGTGTGTGAGTTTATTATGTATTGTGGATAAGAGTCCAATATCAGATATTGGGCTTGCAAATATTTTCTCCCAGTGTGCAGCTAGTCTTTTGATTCTCTTAACTATGTCCCTTGAGCAGGAGAACTTTTAAATTTTGAAGTCACATGTATCTGTTTGCTCTTTTGTGTGTTGTGCTTTTAGTATGTAAGAAATCTTTGCCTAATCTAAGGTCACAAAGATTGTCTCTTGTATTTCCTAAACATCTTAGAGTTTTAGCTTTTACATTTAGGTCTATGAATTGATGTTGAGTGAATTGTGAGGTATAAATCCAAATTCAGTGGTTTGCCTGTAAATGTGCACATATTTTAGCACCATTTGTTGAAAAGACTGTCTTTCCCGGACAGAATTGCCTTTGCTCTTTTGTCAAAAATCCGTTGTTTGTATATGAGTGGGTGTAATAAGTTGTGAAATCCGAGAGTGTGACCCTCCAGCTTTATCCTTTTTCAAAGTTGTTTTGGCTGTTCTTGATCCTTTGTATTCCTACATGAATTTTTATTTATTTATTTATTTTTATTATTATTATTATTATTTTTAAAGATGACCAGTAAGGGGATCTTAACCCTTGACTTGGTGTTGTCAGCACCACGCTCAGCCAGTGAGCGAACCGGCCATCCCTGTATGGGATCCGAACCCGGGGCCTTGGTGTTATCAGCACCGCACTCTCCCGAGTGAGCTACAGGCCGGCCCCCTACATGAATTTTTAAATTTGTTTGCTCTTTTCTACAAAAGAGCCTGCCAGGATTTTGATTGAGATCATGTAGAATCTAGAGATCAATGTGGGGAAAATCAATGCCTTAACAGTATTGAGGCTACTGATCAGTTACAGGGACGTTGCTCCATTTACTCAGTTCTTTTTTTCTGTTTCTCTCAGCAATGCCTTCTAGGTTCAGTGCACGGGTCTTGTACGTCTTTTGTGAAATTTATCCCTAAGAACTTCATATCTTTGATGGTATTATAAATTATATTTTAAATTTTAATTTCTGGTTCTCGCTATTATATAGAAGTATAACTGATTTTTATGTTTTGATTTTGTGTCCTGCTGCCTTGCTAACCTCACTTATTTCTAGCACATTTTTTGTAGATTTCCTTTAGATATTCTGCATAGGCAATCATGTTGCCTGTGAATAGAGATAGGTTTACTTCTTCCTTTCTGATCTGCATGCCGTTGATTTCCTTTCCATGTCTTACTGCACTGTTTGGAATCTCCAGTACAAATGGTTAATAGAAGTGGGGAAAACGGGGTGTCCTTGTCTTGTTCCTTGTCTTAGGAGGGGAAACCTTTCATTGTTTCACTTTGAGTATGATGTTAGCTATAAGGTTTTCATAAATACCCATTATCAGGTTTTGGGTGTTGCCTTCTATTCCTTGTTTGCTGAGAGTTTTTATAGGAAATAGATTCTGCATTTTGTCAAATTTTTTTTTGGCATCTATGTGTTGAAGTGATCATATGATTTTTGTTTCTTAGTTTGTTAATTACATTGATTGGTTTTTCAAATATTAAACCAGTCTCTCATTACTGGGATAAATCCCACTTGGTCCTGATGTATTTTATATATATATAGAGAGAGAGAGAGAGTGTGTTGGATTTAATTTGCTAACATTTTGTTAATTTTTGCATCTCTGATCACGTGCAGTATTGGTGTGTTGATTTCTTGTTATGGCTTTGTCTAGTTTTTATATCAAAGTAGTGCTGGCCTCATGATTTGGAAAATATTCCCACCTCTTCATTTTCTGAAAGAGGTTACATAGAATTGGTATTTTTTTCTTCCTTAAATGTTTGAGAGAATTTCCTAGTGAAGCCTTCTTGGCTTTTTGTGGAAAGGTCTTAAACTCAGATTTGCTATGTAGGTACAGAGCTATTTAGATTGTCTATTTCTTCAAGTTCACTAATCTTCTGCAATGTCTAATCTCCTCTTAATACCATCTGCTGTAATTTTCATCTCATGCATTGTTTTCCTCTGTAGGTTTCAGTTTGAATCTTTTTTGTACCTTTTGTGTCTCTACTTAACTTTTTGAACATATGGAATACAGTTATAATAGCTGTTTTATTATCTTTGCTAGTTCTATCCTGTCTCTGACTAGTTCTGTTCTACATGGTTTTGACTGATTGATTTTTCTCCCCATTAAGGCTTTTGTTTTCCTACTTCTTTACATATCTGATAATCTTTGACTGAATGTCAGACATGCATTTTAACTTTTCTGCTGGGCATTCTTGTATTTCTATAAATGTTCTTGGTCTTTCTTCTGGACACAGATTTTTTGGAAACAGTTGCATCTTTCTGAGTCTTGCTTCTAAGATTTGCTAGGTGGAGCTGAGCAGTGTCGTGTCCAGGGCTGATTGTCCGCACCGTGGAGACAAGACCTTTCTGACTACTCTGTGGTTTTCCTGTCTGGCTGGCAGGAGGCCACTATTCCAAGCCCCAGATGAGCTCCAGACACTGTTACCTCTAAACCTTCTGGTTCTTTCCCTAGTCTTGGGTGGTTTCCTCACACACGTGCTCGTCATGCTCTGCTGAATACTTCCTTTCCTCATCTGCAGCGTCCTCCCTGGCTGCACCTCTCCCCACCAGGCGCTCATCTTGAGGACTCACTCGAGGCCCCTGCACCGCAGCCTGGAAACTCTCCATGCAGGAAGCTGGAGTAGTTGGGACCTGTTTGTTTCCTATCTCTCTGAAATGTCTGTCTTTCATAATCCAATGTCCATAGCCTTAAAAACTACTGCTTTGTATATGTTGTCTGTTTTTTTTATTATTTCAGGCAGAAAGGTTAATCCAGTCCCTTTACTGCACCTTTCAACTTAATATAGTATTATATCTTATATTAAAAGCTTATTATTCCTTTATTCCTGGAGATTTGGCTATCTGGTATCAGTTGCCCCATTGTTTTTTCCTTAAAATAGTGGAATTACTTTGCCATGCCTTTCATGCAGTGATATATCTTATAAAACGGTAATTACAGGTGTTATAAACAATGTTTCCAGAGGCCCCTGGTGTCCATCTTGAAACCCTGAGAGCTAGTGATGCTTACCCCAAAATGGCAGTCACCAGATTCGTCCTTGGGATGAGACATCACACATTCCAGGGGCATCTCTGGAGGTGCTGTTCCACAAGGGCACATGTGGGGATCAGTTGATCCGCTTATTGATGGGCGTGTGCAGTTGTCATCTCTCTGTGCACAGGCAGACTTCTGGCCTCTTACAGAGCCACACCAGTGAGTCTGAGTGCACCATTAAATCATGAGCTGCCTCACATCTTTCAGAAGCAAATGGAATAGAAATAGGAGTGATAAACTAAATGTGAGATTATTGATCTCTGATAAAGCAGGCAATGCATTTGACTTGATGTTTCAAAATAAAGTCTAAGTTTTTGCTTAGGTGATGTGGTATATACTTTGCTAAAGAATCTTACTTGGGAGTATCAATTCTCACCAGTGTTTGAAAGGTTTTGGTTTTGGATTTTTATTCTGCTCAGTCTTCCCAAAGTGATCTCTCTCATTATCCTGTGAAGGCAGCTTCTACTCCTTATGAATAATTTCAGGAGCCCTGTCAATTTCATGAGTCTGATTCTGCTAGACTGTTGCTTGTTTGTTTGTTGCTTTGTTTTTTTTTGGTAAAAAGGGTCATTCAAAGTATGGTGATGAAAAAGTCTTCACACACCCATCACCCACAGTCATTTTCCTCCTGTAATGTGAGGAGAATATTTTGAAGGCATAAATATTTTGTTTGCTTTTAAAGACCTGAGTTTAGACCTGTAATAACTACTCACAGAAGAAAGTGCGTTTTGTGTATCTTGTGTCTCTAGATTTTAGTCCTTCTTTTCAGCTTAATGAGACAACAGAAAACTGAAGACTATGTTTCGAGAAGAGTTTCAGAGAAAGGCTAAGTGTTGATTTAAGACTGATTATTTTTTGCATAAAAACAAACCTCCCAGAAAGAACTTTAAGGTAGGCTGTCTTTCTTGAGTCACAGAGTAATGTCTCTATGAGGTCCTCATACCTGTTGATAACTTTCAGTGAAGCAGAATGATAGTAAAGTTAGGTATTGAATGTATTGATAGGATTGCTAATACTGATTAGAAACAGTGAAAAAGCCCAGAAAATGGTAGACAAACAAGCACATTATTTGATGGACCAATTTGAGAAAGTAACAAATCAAGAGTGAATTCAGTACATAAGTTAATCAAAAACAGGAGAATATACAAACTTAAATAGAGCAGGCCTGATAGAAAGGACTTCATAATTCAACAACTGTCCTTATTCAATAAAATAGTCATTTGTATTAGGTGGTTTCCTTCCTGTGACACTTGGGGCTAGCAATATACTGTACGCGCCGTGTTGATGAATGCAGCTGGGAGACAGCACTGTTGCCCTGGGAAACGTCCCTCTCATGAGTTTCTTCTCACTCAGATTTGAGTCCTAATTTAATTTTTATGTTGTCATTACTCACTTCTTACTTGGGGTCAGGCACTGCTGGCACCCCCTCCCCATGGGGTGAGTGGTTACCGTGTAGTAGGCCTGCCCTGGCGTCGGGGCAGATGCTGCTGCTGCAGGAGCTCTGGTGGCTCCTGAGCTCCTCGTGTCTGTGAGAAGAACACCGTGCTAGGCTCTCAGCGCGTGCTGTGGAGCGAGAGCCGGGGGCTTTGCCTCGTGCCCCGGCGCCGCCATTGTGTCTTTCCGTAGTCAGCTAGGCCTCCGTGTAACAAGGTGTATTTGAGTGGTTTTCCTGAGCGCTTACAGGACGTTGGGTGGCTGTATGTTTGGCCTCCGCTTCTCCCCTTCATCTACAGCGACAACTTTCAGCACTCGCCTGCTTTGTTCCTTCAGGATTTCCAGTCTGTGATAAGTTTCTCTCCTTTTTCTGTCTAACCTCACCTTCAGCCCCGAGGATCTTTATGTAAAACAGATCATCTTCCAGAATAGGCACATCCTAATTTAATAAATGTTGTACAGTTCTTTTTATCCCACAGCTAATTTTAATTTCTTGTTTTGGCATTCCACACTAGAGGGGAGTGATCGCCCTTGTCCACAGGAAGCATTTTGTTTAAGTGGCGATGAATGCACTCGGGGGTGATTGTTCCACACTATAAATAGGCAAGCATTTGACGTTAACATGACTGTCTATTTTATTTTAATATGCTTGTCTATGCTAATACAGTCATCTGGAGAACTAAGGGTATGGTGGCTATGGCAGAACCAACTGATTAGAAAGCAGCCATGTGAGGGGGGCACTATGTGAGGGAAAATAGAAAGCAAGTCTCCCTCTTGACTAAGTTTATTCGAGGGAGCCTCTGTATACTAACACAGCTGGGAAGCACATGCAGCTTCCTCTCCACCTCCAATTATTGGATTAAATTCCTTTTCTCTGGGTGTGTCTTTAAAATGTGAGTGGCCACAGCACAGCAATTCGAAGCACAGTGTATTCGTCTGATTAGGTGCTTTTTACATTTAGAGAATATATTTCTAAAACGGGAAGAAGCTCCTATGTTGTGCTGCTCCTGTGACAGTGCAAAGCAGTCTTCCAGGATCCCTGCCAGCGGGGAGTTGACGGGGTGGGGAGGGAGAGAGACAAAGGCCACTGGCCTTCAGGGCACAGAGGTGCCTGTGAGGTGAAGAGTGACCAGTGACTCAGCACACCACAGGTCTCTGTCCCTGTCCCCATGGTCCCCAGGGCCCCCAGGTTCCCAGTTTCAAAACAAAGTAAATCTCGGTGTGCTTTATGTACATAGGAAGTTTGTGCCAAACAGGATATGTAAGAGGAAAAGTTGGTTATAAAATTCAACAGTGATGTGCCGCAACTGGGAAAAGGTTGTCTCAAGGGTTTGGGTTCCTGGTTTGGGAATTAAAGCATTCGACCAATGGTCCTCATAAGACACTGTTTCATGAAGGACATGGCCACCGAGCTTATCTTGATTCATGCCAAAAAAAATACATTTTCTTCACGTGACATGTAAAAAGTTATTTCGTGATAATTATGTTTGTGGGTTTTGTTCATGATTAACTCTTGTAGCAAAGCCTTTGTTGTGAGGTTATTCTGGGTCTTTTAAGAAAGGAAGGTAGATCTTTGACTAAATTGTAGACACAGAACACAAAGTGATGCCGTTGAAAGTTTGAGGAAGAATTAGAGAATGCAAATACAGAAGCGTCACTTATTTCTGTAGAAAGACGGATCGCAGGGCGAGGCTTGTGGAATGTTTTTTGTTATTGTGCTGATAATAAACTTGCTAGAAAACATTATAATTGTCATTTCACATTCTCTTTTGATCTTTGTAAATATGCATGTATTTTATATGGTAGTAATTATTGTATTTAACTTAGGTTAATATAATATGTAGCAGTTCTAATATTAACTAGTGGAATTATTAATACTTATCCATGTTGCGGTAGTAAATATCTTTATAACACTTTAATTTAACTTTTTTCCTATGGGAATCTTGTATTTGAGTTAAATTCAGATTCTTTGAAGTGTTTTCATTCTGTATATCTCCACATTTTTTTAGGTTCAACACTAGTTAATAGAAAAACCACATTTCTGTTTACATTTCATATTTGAATTGAATAAGGTTCTGGTTGTGTGCATGAGCTTTGAAAGGAAATTTTACTAGAGCTGTTTAGAATGTACAAACATTGTTTCTTTGATGTGAGTAAAAATATTTTAACAAAAATTTTCTGCCTTAACAAATTGCCTGCTTCTTCATTAAGAAAAAACTTAAGTAAATTACACATCTTGTCTGCAGAAAAATAAATAGGAAGCAGTACAACCTGGTCTGTGTCGCCTGGCAGTCACGATTTCTTTTCCCTCACCTCATTATGGACAGAATCACTGCCCTAGTCAGAGTGAAGGGAACTGGGATCCTGCTCCCGTTCTCCCTCTTGTCGGGAAGGTGGATATTCTTTGTTCTCGAGTTGTGATTTCACATTGTAATCATCAGGGTAAGCTTACACATATTGTGATCCCACCTCTGACTAAGGAATTGCAGTATCCAGCAGCAGGGCTGTGGGGATCAAACCTGTCTTGAAGTTCCCAGTGACTGTGGCGTGTAGCCAAGTTTAGAGACTGTTGCACAAGAGATAAGCCAAGCACTGTGAGATGTTCAGAAATGGTGTGGGCCAGTCTCCTGGGGCCCACGCATGGCAGGTGTGGGTGAGCAGGGGTCTTACAGTTTTGGAGGCTGGGAAGTCCAAGGTCCAGGTGAGGGCCTTCTTGGTGGGAATTCTGTACAGAGTCCCGTGGCAACATGGGGTATCACCTAAGGAGGCTGAGTCAAGAGCACATCTGTGTGCTCTCCTTGTAAAACCAGTCTACTCTCTGACAGCTCATTAAACCATTAACCCCTTAATCCGTTCATGTGGGCACAGTCCTCATGATCAAGTCACCTCTTAAAGGTCCCACCTTTCAAATACCGTATTAGGGATTAAGTTCCATGTGACCTTTGTAGGGGACATACATTCAGACTATTGCACCAGGTATGGGTAGGTGCCCCATGTTAACTGCTGCTACCTGCCATTGTACCAAACTATTACTGGACTCCAATGTTTCAGCAGTAAGTGCCCTAAACTTGACTATCATAAATTTGTAGATTACCTAAGGGGGGGGGGGCTGCCTTTTTTGTTATGCTTATTGCTGTGTATACAAATACATATTTTTTTAAAGAGCTCATTTGTTCTTACTGAATAATTAGTTTATTCCCTTTGTTTTTAGGCTGTTGAAAACCTTTGTTCTCACAAAGTTTCCCCAACTCTCTACAAGCAGCTGCGCCAGGTCTGTGAAGACCATGTCCAGGCACAAATTCTTCAATTCAGAGAATATCCTTTTTTTTGGCTCATGAACTTTCTATTTATTAACTAAATCTTGTAAAACAGAACATTAATAGGATAAATAACTAATGAGTATCCTAAATATTAACACTTTTTAAAATTCCCTTTTATTGATAGAATGAAATGCTTGAATTTGTTTCACAAGTAAATATAATTGTTTTTAAGTGAAATTTTTACCAGTTGAATTACTTTGCTGATCTGAATTAAAGAGAAACAGTCTCCTTTATTGGGTCTGGTTGAAGTATTTAGGAAAAAGGTCTGGAAAACGTCTTAAAGTTTGAGTTCTGCTATCCTTTATTCTAGTAACAACCATCTTACTAGTTTTCTGTTACTTGTAACAAACTTCTGCAGACTTGACAACTTAGAACACCACCCACCTCTCAGCTCACAGCTGTGTCTGTCAGGAGTCTGGGCACGATGAGTGGCTTCCCTGCTCAGGGTGTTACCGGCTGCAGTCCAGGTGTCAGCTGGCTGTGTTCTCATCTGAGGCCAGGGTCCTTTTCCTGGCTCATGAAGTTGCTTGGCAGAATCCACTTACTTGTGGTTGTAGGACTGAGGTCTCTGCTTTTTTTCTGGTGTGGCCGGGGGTTGCTGTCAGCTCCACAGGGCCTCCTCTAGCAGCATGTTCTTTATTGCTCCTGGGCCGCAGGAGAACCTGCCTCCCTGCTGTGCTCCAACAGTCTTGTGTGATGTCACCTAGTCATGGGAATGGGATCCTGCTATATTCGTAGCCCCCCTCACAACCGAGGGCTATATACACAGGGGTGGGCAGGGAGGTGTCTTAGAATTTTGCCATCATACCACCTATGATACAGATGTCTATAGGGGATCTCTGAGTTTCTTGGCACCCTATAGAAAGTCCTTTAATCTGGCTTCAACCCAGGCTCCCGGTCATCTACCTGGTCTCATCAGGTAGGAATCAGAAGGCGTATTTTATAATTGCAGAAAGTCTACTTGTGACTTTACTTTTGGGGGCCTCCATTCCTACATATGTAAAATTAGGTGGTTGAGACCTGCTCATTTCTAAGGTTTCTTCTAGCTTGAGGAATCTTTTTCCCGCTGTCTCTCCTATGGTGTGAAACAGCCACTCTACCTCCATTAGCACAACCCTCAGGGTAGCTGCAGCGGTTGGTGTTGCCTAATGTTGAGGCGCCTGACATGAAGCCCCTGTGCTCCAGAGTGAGATGTCTCCCTTTAGACAGTATTTCCAGTGCTCCCCGTAAGTGGGTGCATGAAGCCAGTTCTAGTTCTGTTGTATTGGCTTATGTACACCCACTCTATAATATTCTCTGGCAAAGCTCTGTCCTAAAGATTGTGAGGTTGTTCAAGATACTGGTGACCACACATGAGCTTTTGGAACCTGGCCAAAGAGCACCATATCTCAGGAGGCACCTGCGAGGGTGCGCAGAAGCTTCCACCCGCCTTGGTGCCACAGCTTAGAGATGCCCTGGGACTGGGTTACTGGTTCAGGACCCCTGTTCCAGGGGGTCGCATCTGAGGACTAGCCTGAGTCCTAGGCATGGAGGGACATCAGCAGATACCTGAGCTCTTCTCCAAAGTGTGGACCCTTGTCAGAGTTGGCTGGTGGTGTTTTGTCCTGGTCTAGTTGCTGTCCCAGTTGACCTGAAAGCTACTTTTCGATTACTTGATCAAATTATCTTCCCGCCAGTTGATCCTACTCTGTGGATTGACTGATGTGCTCATTACTTCACTCATTCAACATGTTCTACTTCCTGTCCTCTCTATGGCACTTTAAAGTAGAAAAAATGGTTAGCACGCCTGACTTCTACCCTCCAAGAGGTCACAGCCCTATGGTAGAGACAAGCGAATTACTGTATTTCCTTGATGCTGTGATGAAACTGTGATTGTAAGAACTACCATTTTTTTCATAAGAGGAAAAAAAAAGTATCATATTAAATGTCTTTATTAACTTTGAGGCATCTTGAGTTCAAAAATGTCCAGCTATGAGAGTTGAGACAAGACCTGCAGTATGTGAAGCATTTGGGGCAAAGCTTCCCAGAGGAAATAACCCTAAATTGTGTCTGAGGATGAGTAGGATCTAGCGAGATAGAGAGAAAGAGGCATCAGAAGGCAAAGTGTGAAGGTGTCCATGAGAATCCTGGGCAGCTTGGCATGACTAGAACTCGGCAGAATTGGTGGAATTTGAGGCTGTAATGCAAAGTTGCAGATGGAATTTGAATCTCTGTGTATGCTGTTAAGGCGTTGGACCTACGTCTGTGAGCATCTGAATCCTTACACATTTTTTTAAGCACGAACCCAGTATCATTAGATTGTTATATGAAGGGGACTTTGGCAGAATGATGGGTGGATTAGAACGTAGACCAGGCACACCACGGCCCAATTTTGAGTCAGCGCACATTTTTAAACTATCTGTCATGTGACAGGCATACTGCTGGGCCCTGGAAAAAAATAAATATGAGTATTCTAGCCCTTCACAGCTTAAATTCCAGTGGGAATGGTGGAAGCACAGAGATGGCATTTCTGCAACAGCGTGGTAAGGGTTTCAAAGGTTTAAACAGGCTCCTGGGACACAGAGAGCAGTCAGACTGCCTGGGCAGGGGAGTGTTGTAGGGAGGAGGTCAGGCTTGAGCGTGTCCTCAAGGATGAGTGAGGTGCCGTGGGCCACCAGGAGCAGCAGGTGCAAAGTCCCAGCATTGAGGAAGGGAAAGGCTTACTGCACAGAATGGTAAGGCGCATTTGCCACTGGCAGAATCTCTGAAAGGGGGGATCTAAGGAGAGGGGGTGCTGAATTGGGGGGGGTCTCTGTTAAACTGAGAAGGCATGGTTTATCTGACGGAGATTCAGCTGAGGTGTTCAGGTAGCAGAATGGCACAGGTTTTGTCTTCTAGGAAGACAGTGTGCCTGTTTGTGTGTGTTATGGTGTAGGGATCTGTGGACAGTCACCAGGCAGCGAGACCACTGAGTTGGAATGCCAGTGTCCTTGGTGCTGTGGAGAAGCTGGGCTCCTAAAAGGGAATTCACAACAGGGAGGGAGAGGGTCTGACTGTGGCCTGGAAAGATGAGTCAGAAAAGGATTAGGGTGGTTGGAGGGCCTGGTTTGGGTTGCGTTGAGTCAGAAGGCGGTGAGGAAGCATTCAGGTGGAGGCTCCTGATACACTCTTGGAGCTCGAAACTGCCCAGGAAAAGTGAGTGGAACCATCTGAGGATAGGCGGAGGACCAGTGTCAGGCGGGAGGAGAACCTAGGAAGTTCTCATGCGGGAATTGAGGTAGGAGGTTTAAAATGGCAACCAGGTTACTGCCTGGTAAGTGACGTCTAATAGGCAGCGACAGGGTAGCTGGGAGGACTGCTCCTAGGCTGCAGTCAGACATCATCCAGTAAATGACAAGTGAGTGTTGGCGTCAGACCCTGCACTGCGCGCTGGTGCAGGGGATGATGGCACGGTTCCTGCCTCAAGAGCTCATTTTTGCTGGAGAGAGTTGGCCACTTCTAGTGGCCAGGTGTTAATGCAATTGTAGATAACCAGATACCCGCTTAGCAAGTAATATTCCAAGGCAAGCATGGGGCTGGAATTTTCTAACACTTCATGTAACTCTGCTTTCTAAGTTTTAAGGAATGCTGCCAACTGTATTTTGGTAGTATGCTGATGTTGAGGCCAGTAGATGGTGGTCTCAGGAAGGCTTCAGGAAGTCCTTTATGGATGAAACAGACCAGATGTCCAGGTAGAGAAGGGACTCCTGTGGACTTGAGTCATCTCCTGCTATTTTACCATAATCATTCCTTTGTTTGGTGTGTTTGATAAAGTCTGCACTTAACCTGTCCCTTTCAAAACAGACTGCCTACTTTTGGTTATATCCCTTCCCCCAAATAAAGAAGATTCCTACATATGCCACACGTGCATACCCAGCCAAAAGCAGCTGCTGCTGAACCAGCACCACATGCTGCAGGACCATGTGCCACCTGGGCAGGCTAGACCACTTGAAGAGTGCTTGAGAACAAACCAACTGTCCTCAGAATCTAAGCTGTACATAACAACAGATGGACTCCCTCTCTCCTTTCCCTGATTCAGCTTTGCAGTGTTGCCGCTCTGGTTAGCCACAGGAGGTAGGTAATGCTGAGCTGCCCATGAGTTCACCACACGCGAAGCAGTGCGCCAGGCAGAAGGGACCAGGCAGGAGTAATAAAGAAGTCTTTGCTGTTGTGAAAGTCACAGAGCTCCAGGGGTACCTCTGTAAGCGTGTGTATCGTCCAAATTCATGATGGCCGACTGTGGGCATCTTTATAAAGATTCTGTGCCTATGCTCACTTGACCAGATATGCAGTAGCATATACTTGCCAGCAGCAGGCCAAGCTTTGGGCGTTCAGAAGTTGGCTTACTTCTCACAACACTGAGCCACAGGTCCCTTTACCTGCCATATTTTCTAGACGAAGAAACTAAGGCCCAAGACAACACAGCTGGTAAGAAGTCCTGTATTAGTGCTGGGGGTCAGAGGGGAACAAAACATCAGTTCTGCCCTTGTGGGCTCTGTAGACTAATGAGGGACAATAACTAAACAGCCAAAGAAATGTAAATTTTGATAAATATTATGAAAGAAAGTGTTTTTCTTAGCAGTCTTAACAAGGGGGCCTGGTTTAGGTCAGGGGTGCCAGGTGTCCAGTGACTGCTGCCTAGCGGGTGATATGAAAAGGACAATCTGTGGTCATCTTGCTGTCCACTGCGCCAAGGCTGTGGACGTGCCACTTCACGGGAACTGCAGAAGCAGGATGACCCAGTGTAGAAAACGTGGGTCGAAATACAGCCTGTCACTCTCATACCCTAGTGTGAGCACCGTCATTTTGCTCCTTTTTCTTTCTTTTTTTAAATTACAGACATGATGTGTAATTTTTTCTCCGTGGTATGAACATTTTTGCTGTTGGATTTTTGTTGTTTGAAGACCTACGTTAACTCACCTCAGTAGATTGCATACCTCCCTTAGCTGGGCTTGGCCCTTCTCCAAAGTGAGGAGAAGTAGGTTGCTGGAGAACCTATCGTAAGAGTAGGCTAGTGACAGCCTCTCACTGTGTATGTGTGTCTTCCAACCTGAGATTCTCTGCATGTGGCATTGTGGCTACTTGTATCCTAGGATCTGGAATTGACTCTGATGTTTATGCTGTGTAATACTGCCTTACCATTTCATGGGTAAGTAGCAAAAAATTATTTTGTTCCCATGGGAAGTAGCAAAAAATTATTGATAGAAGATCTGTATTGATTTTACAGAGCTATTTCAGGCAAGGTATTTCTCATCTAATAAACACTCCACATAGGACTTTTCCATCTTGACAAGACTCTGCACCAGGTCGAGCTCTGCCTTGGTTATTTGTGATACCTGAGCTGCCCAGTGGTGTCATTTTCACTGGTGTTGGTTTCGCCCTGTTACATTTAAAGGACCTGGGCTGCCCCCCTTTGAACAGAGCTCAGCCATAAGCGGGTAGCCCCCCAGTGGAGGCCAGCCAGGATGTCCACTGCATGCTGTGTGGCTCTTGTTCAACACGGGATCTCTGTGGAGGTGCTGCCTCATCGCCTGTCAGGTGCACTTGTGACTGGTTTTTGTTGTTCTTTCCAGACTGTTCATATAGGTTCCTAATACAATGGGCCATTACAGGTTTAAACGGTTAAAGAAGAGTTCTTCCAGAGTAACTTGATAACCACTGAACTGTTAGGTCTTTGCTGTGACTATCTTTAATTTATTGGCAGTGCTTCCTGAGAATTCCACAAAGCCTCCATAGAAAATAAAGTGAGCTGTTTTGTCTGGAGCCACTGTAGTTTTGGTCAGCAGCACTCACGGTATGATAAGGCACAGACCCGCCATCAGTCCCTGGGCCACTATTCTGAGCTTCCATGTCCCCTTCCCAAAGCATCTGGCATCCTGCCCTCCTCATTAGCCTTCCCTGTGTCAGGCTCAGCTTGGCTGATGGAAGATTCCAGCACCTGTCTCATTTGTCCATGTCACACTTGACCAACATGTTTTTCCTCCTCACTGTGTGCTGAGGGTTTCGTGTATCACCTCATGTCAGCTGAGGCCACACGTGAAGAAACGACCTGGAGAAGTTGTTCACTTGGCTGGCAGCACGTAGCTGATCATGGTAGACCAGGACATAGACCTGGGAACTCCATGCTCCTTCCTCAGTGACAGCCAACGTGTTCCCGCACGGTGGGAAGACTAAGTGAGGTGGGTATGTAAAGCGTCATGTGGTGCAGATGCCTGAGGTTTCAACTTGGCGTCCCAGTTAAGGTGGCGCAGGGCTCTGTACCGCAGCTGCTCTGGGAGCCCATACACTGTTTTCTTTTTCCTACGAACTACACTTTGAGCCTTTTAAAAAATATATTCTTAAGATTCGAGCTGAGAGTGTTCATAATTTGGTGCATAAGTTAGAATTCACATCAGCATTGTGCAACGTTGGACTTCAGTGAGGCTGGAAGTTATCGCACCTCGGCCGTCTTCCTCGCCAGCTGCCAGTTCTCTCGTGCTCTTAATAGCACCTGGCTTCCCAACTGCTGAATGCCCAAGGCACGCAGTCACCATCTCTAGGAGCTCTGCTGAGAGGTGTGGTGTCTGCCCTCTGCGGTGTCAGGCCTTTGGTCCAGCCACTCCGACCCATGGCACTTATGCCCTGGTGGTTAGTTTCAGCAGTGTAGTAGAGAGGAGGCAGGGAAGCTGGGAAGGAGCAGTGACAAATGAAAGGCAGTAACAGCCGGGGATGCGATTAGAAATGGGTCCACATCTATGGTTTGTGACCTCTGGTTTTAGTCCATTTGGGTGGCTATACCAAAATACTGTAGACTGGGTAGCTTATAAACAACAGAAGTTTATTTCTCACAGTTCTGGAGGCTGGAAGTCCACGGGGCATTGACAGATTCAGTGTCTGGTGAAGGCCTGTCTCCTGGTTCATAGATAGCATGTGGGGGTGGGGGTGGGGGTGAGGGAGCTCTCGGGGCTTCTTTGATCCACTGATCCCATTCATGAGGGCACTACCCTTATGTCCTCATCACCTCCCAAAGGCCCCAACTCCTGATACATCACCTTCAGGGTTAGTATTTCAACATATGAATTAGGGGGGGACATAAGCATTCAGAGACAATTCCATGCTCTCTCTTTCAATATTCTGATTACTAAAATGTTGTGTAATATTCAATGGAGAAGAGCTAAAATTAAGGGATTAAAATGACAATAATTAAATTGCCCAACGTTTTAAAGTTTTCCTTAGCAGGTCTGCACAGACTCACTAGATAGTGTTTTATTTTTAAAGAAGATTAACACGTGCTGGCAAGATCATTGCAGACAAATGGTAAGCGTATTACCTTCTTTATTAACACTGGTTTTATGTATGGTGCACTCTCCCTGAGTTTTAGTCAGCACTGCTTTTGTGTCTGCTTTCTTTGGCCTCACTCAGCCAGTGTGGCTAGACAGAAAGGAGATTTGAGTAACTGGGGGCACATACCCTCTTTTAATCCAGCTCTCTTCTTTTCTTTTTAATGGCCTTGTCCATCTTCCCTCACCTACTAAGGAAGGTGTGAGCCAGATGGAAAGCTGAGATACAGACGTTCTGCCCTGAGTCTGTCCCCACCCTATCTATCCCTGCTAGTTGAACAGCAGACGAAGACAAGGAGGGGTGAGGCTCCATGCTCTTGGAAGAGGGCTGCCAACTCACCTGACCTCAGAGTCACCAGTCAGAGTCCACATGTGATAGGATCCATAAATTCCTGAGTGGGCTATCAGTGTTTCCTTAATCACAGTTTACTCCTGATCATCAAGCCTGAATTCCAAGTGTTTACTACAGATGGATAAGGAAGGTCTTAGAGTTTGTAAATATATTGACTCTAATTTGATTTTATGTATATGAATTTTTAGTGTGACCTAGCTGTTAATTACTTAAGTAAGAGAAAGGTAGTATTAATAGCTTTCCCTAAGTAGGTTGCATTTTTTTTGTTTTCTGAAGGAGGTAAGCAGGAGACAAGGAATATGTCGCTGTCCTGGGCTGGGCACCTGGTAGTGGTGGAAATAGGTCAGTGTCTACTGGGAAGGTTCTGTGCATGTGCCTCAGTGAGTCTGCCAAGGCACAGTCGGTCCTGCCATGGGAGGACAGGGCACTGTGGCAGCTTGGAATAGGGCATGGCCAATTATCCTGCTTCTTCCACACTGGCTCACAGCGCAGAGTCAGACACCTGTACCTATCCGAGACCCTCATGATAAGGCAACTAATTTTGTAATGTAATAAACTAATTTTTTTTAAAGCTTAGCACATCACCCCAATCTAATAAGATAAACCACATCAGTAAGGAATGACCAAATTTATTTATTTATTTATTTATTTAAATTTATTTATTAATATAATTATTTTTTTACATTCTAAGATGTTGTGAAGCAGTTGAGGGGGAGGGAGAGGGGAAGGAGAAAGGAAATAGGGTAGGAGGGGGGACATGGTTGAGACCCACGGCATCCCTCTCAATCCGGCAGGGGAGACCGGGGTGCTTCTAGCAGCTCAGTCATTGCTGGGCTGGATGCAGATGATGGGGTGGGACATGGCTGAGGCACTTGGCCCCCCACCACCCCGGCTTGGGAGCCCAGGGCACTTCCTGTAAATGACCAAATTTAAAAGATGTCCTTTAGGCTAAGTGCTTTAAAATCTCTGTAGTCTGATTTACTATATTAAAGAGATGAAAGTCAAACATCAATGGGAAAAGTTAAATTTAGGAAAAAAACAAATGCGAGGGCCTTGATGGGCAGCATCTTTGCATCAAGAAACAATCGTTGTTAGATTTGAGACAGCTAGCATAATAACAATCCAAAGAGTCCAGTCCTGGATATCTTGTTAATAAAATATGTAAACAAATTGTTTTCTTCCCGGTTTTCAGATCATGATTAGAAGCATTTTCTTGTTTTTGGATCGCACTTACGTGCTTCAGAACTCCATGCTTCCTTCTATCTGGTGAGTGTCATCAGCTAGCAGAGCTGCATCTGCTGCTGCAGCTAAAGTTTACATCTGATTTGTCTCTTCAGCAGGCTAGTTTGGTGAAGTGTATATGATCATTCATCTGTGTCCTTCATTTTTATAGTGTTTTATGTCAGCCAGAATCATTAATGCAAATGTCTGGGTCCAAGCGGGAGGTCTCAACTTTGAAGTGCCAGGGCTTCCAGCCAGCAGGGAGAGGTGATGGGAAGGGGCCAGGCAGGCGGGCTCCTGGGGAGGAGCCAGTCCTGGCACTTCTCCAGGTTTCACAGCTTGGCGTCCCCAGGAGCTCCATGCTGTGGAAACATGTTTCTTTAATGGGGCTCTAGGCTTCAGAACCATCTGGAGCTAATGGCACACTTCTAGCTTTGGCTGTGAGGGAAAAGACTGAGGGACTCGGTTCCCTCTCTGGTGGCTTGAGTTTGAGCTGGGAGCGACTCGTTCCTGTGCTCCAGTTGAAACTCTGAGAGAGACTGCCCACTTGCTTGCGAGATCATGACCCCGGAGGTGGTGCAGCCCCCACCCCTGCAGTGGCTTGTGTGGCCTTCTCGTCTCTTAGGCACAAGAGCAGCTGTCCAGGTTCATTTACGTTTCAAGGCCTGTCGTTTCAATCTTTGCTTCTAACCATTCATCATTTTTTAGGGGCTGTATACACTGGGAGCTCCTCCCCAGAATTGCTCGGGGTCTCCCAGTAGGCACTCTGGAGTCCCTCCTCGTTGGCTTCTGTAACTTCGGCTGCTCCCTCTATGTCTCTGTGTGACTTCCCCTTAGGGGGCGAATCCTGTCCATCCCCCTACAAGCCCCACTTTAAACAAGAGCTTGTATCTAATCTCGTCCTCTGATTTTTCTTGTTCTCTGTTGATGGAGAAGTTCATTCTTCTCCCGTATAAAAATGCAAGTGACGTTGCACTCTCTCATTACCTTTAAACCCAAGTTCTTTGAAAAGCTGCTTGCTTCTCCTGCTTTCTCTCCACCCTGGTACTCTAACCCAAGGCAGTATGATCTCTGCTCTCTCCTATGATGTCAGTGATGCCCACGTTACTGAATCCAGAAGACAGTTTGGGTTCTTATTTTATGCAGCCTAACAACTTTGCTGCTTTGGACACTCTGTTCTCATTGAAATTCCCCCCACCCAGGGAATAGGAGAGAGGTTTGCTGTGGCTGTGGTGTGCAGGTTGTCCACCACACCCTGAGCATGCCCGCGGCCACTCACCTGCAGGCCACCCACCCCTGCTGCCCCTGAGATGCCAGCTCAGGATACCTGGCAGGAGCCTAGCGTCTGTATTTCTGTCCCTTCACTAATGAAGAGTCTGGCAATGAGGGGACCAGCAGAAGTGCAGAAGCAGCTCACGGAGGTTTTGTCGACAGTCTGGCAGCCAAATTGTCTCCTGAAATTGCTCAGGCCTTGAGCGACGAGCATGACGAGCTCTTAGAAGTCACATTTTCAGTTCTCTTCTGCACTGGAAAAGACCAAATTTAGGGGGTACCAAGTGATTTGCTGGATGACAGGCCCCAGGGTGGGACGGCTGAGGAAAGGAAGGACACCAAAAGGCTGATGAAGGGCGGTGGAGAGAGGGGTGGGGGTAGTGAAACCGATATGCCTTGAGCACCTCCAGTTGCTCACCCAGGAGGAATGGGGTGAGCCTGGGCTGAAGGCCAGCCAGTTGTGCAGAGTCATTGTAATCCTCAGTGGCCTGCGTGACCCAGGAATGTCACAGTGCCTCTTCTTGTGACAGTCTGACTGACATCGTCCAGGAAAATAGAACAGCCCTGCTTAGGGAAGGAAAGACAAGGAATGCAAGACTGGCCAAAAATAAAACAATTTTTTAGTGGAATTCCCAACACCTGGATTTAGAGATTAGTAAATTAACATTTTTTTGGATGACATTCATAGCATAGCTAGAGCTTCACCTAAAACTTCTAACGCATGAAACTAAAATATAGTTTTGTTTTTTACTATTTATACAGGGATATGGGATTAGAACTGTTTAGAAACCATATTATTAGTGATAAAATGGTTCAGAATAAAACCATTGATGGAATTCTTCTGCTAATTGAGCGAGAGAGAAATGGTGAAGCGGTGGACAGAAGCTTGCTGCGGAGCCTGCTGAGCATGCTCGCTGACCTCCAGGTAAACACCAATGATTTCTTCCTGTAGTTTATGGGGGGGAAAGCTTGACTACTTACATCAAAATAAATGAATGTAACCAAGATGGAAGTGAAAAATGAAATCAAAAAAGTATGTGTAGAAAATGTGGAGACTTATTTAATCCCTAAAAGGGGAGTGACTTAGGCTAATACTATACCAAGCACCACGAAAGACAAGACTGGTAAGTGTGACTGTGTAGAAGTGCAGATGTTCTCATGGGAAGTGTGCCATAAACAAAGACAGAATCAGTGGCAAGCTGGAAAAAAACATTGGCAACACATATAAAAGGCAAAGGGCTAAGTTCTTTTGTGTGTGCAGAGCCTCACACACATGGGCTCATGCTCCAAGGCAAAGGGTGCCAGAGGCCTAGCTGCAGCCCCAGAGTAGAGAGTGCAGCCAGTCCAGGTGTCTGCAGCCTGCCCTGCAGAAGCTGGGCTACATTAAGACTTGAGAAGATTAGTTTCTTTACTGAAATCAGTCAATAACTCTGCTCATTTCTTAGGTATATAAAGATTCATTTGAACTGAAATTTTTGGAAGAGACTAATTGTTTATATGCTGCAGAAGGCCAAAGATTAATGCAGGAAAGAGAGGTGAGACACTGAAATGTTTCTGAATTGCCTTTTTCATTTCCATAGATGTGCACCTAAGTGTAATTTCTTAATGTTTGTCTTCACACACATACAAACATTTTATTGAAACCTTCTGAAAGATCAAACTAGCTGAAATCCCCAGTAATGAGTGTCATTCACATTATAGTAAAAGTTTAATTTTTTTCCACTTAACTTAGAAACTATTTTATTGCCCTCCTCCTGCAAGTAAAAAGCCAGTAAGTTAGTTTCTGAAACACGTAAAGGAACTCAAGTTTATGCAAGAGGATAAAAAATAAATCCTAAATGTGAAATGTAAAATGTATCAAAATTTTTCATCCCTGTGAAGCATAGAAAAATATTTCCTAAAAACGCCATGTGACAAAATGTGTGTAATATTAATATGAACCAAAAAAACTTAACCAGTTTCTCAGATAGTAGAGGACAGTGTTAAAGGAAGCCCCTCTGGAGTGTCACCCAGTGTCACTTGTTGGTACACTAGATGGTTCCTCAATCCTGGTTTTGGAGAGGAAGTTTCATGACAGATGCTGGGCCTGGCTGCAGCCACCCATAGCAGAGCCTCAAAGCCCATGTCCTGGGACCATTCCTGTGCTGGGGGCAGCAGGGACACTGTTCACCACTGGAAATGTGGACTGCAGCCATGTTGTCTGGTGTCTCCAAATGAACAGCCAGTCTGTTGATCAGCTTGTGCAGGCCTAGCCGTGTGTGTGTCTGGAGGGGGGACATTGCCATTAGGCTGTGCACCCTCCCCACCCCCTCAAGGCCTCGTGGTGAAGTGCAGCTGGGCCTGGTTCCAGAGCTGCAGGTGAGTCTCCAGAACTGAGCTTCAGGAAACGTTTTACTGTCTCCCTCGTACCCCCTTCCCACCCAACCACCCCCCATTAATCTGTGTTAATATTTGACTTGAATATATATTCTGCTTTTTTTTTTTTTATAAGGAAAACAAAATTTCAGTTTTTTGGATTGATGTCAAGAATCTTTTTGTTACTAATATGTTTAAATGTTTTGTTTGGAAGGTTCCTGAATATCTTAACCATGTAAGTAAACGTTTAGAAGAAGAAGGAGACCGAGTGATCACATATTTAGACCATAGCACACAGTAAGTACTGTTTGTTTATCGAGTTTTTGCAATTTCACCATAGGAAAAAGCTTTTCTGGCTGGTTGTTGAATTAAGTGGTATCTTTGTCAATTCATTAGTACTATTTGAGAGTATTTTTGCTCCTGGCATATTTTTCTTACACTAGTTGTCATTACTCAGCACTTGTAAATTACACTTTCTACTAAGTGCCCCATTGTGAGTTATTTTACAAATGTAGTAATTCCAGCTGAGATACTTGGCATCTTTGGGTTTTGAGAGAAGGGATTCTATTTGCGTTAATGGTATATCATTGAATATTAAACTATTTTGATTGTGACCTTTTTGTTAGACATCTTATATAGCTGTTATTTTTACTGGTGGTACTGTCACATTATTTCTCTTTTTATCTAATTTTTTCCCTCTAAACCTGAGGTTGATGAATAGCTACGAAAAGTAAAAGGAGAGGTTATGTGAGTGTCTGTGTTAGGCACATATTTATTCACAGGATGAGAGATTAGAACAGAGGTGTAGGAGATAGAAGAGAAGGGGATATCTATTTAAAGAAAGAGAAAAAGAGGGCCGAGCCTGTGGCGCACTCGGGAGGGTGCTGCGCTGGGAGCGCGGCAACGCTCCCAGCGGCCGCGGGTTCGGATCCTATATAGGAATGGCCGGTACACTCACTGGCTGAGTGCCGGTCACGAAAAAGAGATAAAGAAAGAGAAAAAGAAAAGGAGTATCTGGAAGAGAGATGAAAATGGTAGAATGTGCAAAAATTGACTCGGTTGGGAAGGGGGCAGGCAGGACGAAAGACAGGGACAGGACTGTGACACATACAGAGTGAGAATACAGAAAGTAGCCATGACATGAGAGAGAAGATGAAGCTGCCCGTAGATATACTGAGTCGGGGAAGCCTGTGGGAAATCTGGGATCTGCAGACCAGAGTGGGCTGCAGCCAGGGCGGGATTGTCGGGGATCGTGCTGTGTTTGTATCATGTGTCCATATAACTGGGGAGCGGGGGAGGTGCCCACAGGTGACTGAGAAGACGCAGCCGGAGACACAGGGAACAGCAGGGAGAATGGAGTCGCCCAGGCCAAGATGCCCGCTCACTGGGCCTACCCATAGCTTTGTGCTCACCAGCGCCCCAAGCTCTGTCTTCTCCTGTTTACAGTGGAGGGGGAGGAATGTCTGCCCTGCCTTTCTCTGTGGGGTCACATGAGATTTGAGTAAGATGTTACATTAAAGGTCTCTTGTAAACTGTAGAATGAAGGCTGGGGAAGGTGGCTAGAATTCATAATCCTTGAAATAAAGCAGGTGCTCTGACCTTCTGAAAAGAACGAAAGTGAAAATAATAAGGAGAAACCAGGAAGAATAATCCTGAGTACCCTGCGAATATGAGTCACACTGGCTGAGCTCTCAGATTTTCAGATGTCCTGCTCTGTGTGACACAGACCTCTCAGACCTCCAGAAGGAGCTTCCATGATAAGTAGGATTTTGCTTTGTGACCATGGGAGATGACAGGCAGAAAGAAGAGTGGGACAAAGATAAAGCCATAGGAGTAGACGAGGGGAGGGCTTGGGGTAGAAGATGATTGGGGACATGTATCCTGGGCTGGATCTCTGGGGTTCCACAAGTGCCGGTCTGGACTCCAGAAGGGGTGACACTCAGACCACCTGTGTCTTGGGAAGCTAATGGTGGCAGTGTCAAGAATACAGTGGGAAGCCACATCAAGGGCAGAGAACCGTTAGAGGTGATGGGGTGAGAGGCCAGCCCCAACTCTGAGCAAGAAGTTTATCACAGAAAACACTCAAACCTGTCCCCCTGGGCCACTGGGGGCTGTGTTTCAGTAGTTACAACTGTGCCTAGGAGGTTCACACGGCCATGAGCACTACACCACGTGGAATTGCTCCACAAGCTCTTTAGGGCTGTGGACTCTGCTGTGGAATTTACGTCTACAGTTCAGAAAACCCATCAGCAAGTGACAGTAAATACCCCATGATGTATGGCAAAACCGAAATTCAAAACCTCACACGTAGGCTTTATCCTCAGACATGCTCACCTGTCTGCAGCATCCCTTCTTCCCTGGACCCATCTGTTAACCTATTTGTGTCATTCAGTAAACAGTTTTTAGAAAGGGCTGCTCAGAGTCATTATCAAGAGTAGTTATCATTATCTGTTTGTGTGAGGAAAGATCTTCCTCTAATCCTTTGGTTTCTGATGGGCTATACACTATATCTGTTTTAGGCATTGAACCCATCTTTTACAGCTAACTGAAGTCTCTCCTTTAAACTTTATTTCTAACGCTTATTCTTTTTGCCTTATATAGGAAACCACTTATTGCTTGTGTGGAGAAACAGCTATTAGGAGAGCATTTAACAGCAATTCTACAGAAAGGTAGATTTTCCTAACTCGTGTGTGAATTAAACTGAATGATAATCCTTAATTCATCAGAAAAGTAAGGGAAACATTGTAAATAGCAATGTAAAGACATTTGTTATTTTCATAAGACAATCATTAGGAATTTTTTCTAATGAACATATTAGCCATTGAGGGGAAAAAATAAGTAATTGAGAGAAATAGTATAAGGCATCTGATAGAACTACATTTACTGCTAAAGTCCCATTAAATACTCTCCAGGCTGGTAGGTCCCAGGAGACCCTCTGAGCTGCAAATGTGCTGAAGTGTGGGTGCTCTAGAGCATTAAGACACCCGCATAGTAGAAGCAGCTTCCAGCTTGGATACTTGTTTGATATTTGTTTTCTTTTATTGCATCATTTTTCATGTACACTCTGACAAACAGCTGTGGAGCCAGGAGCCTCGGCAAGTGTGGTGTGCACGGTCACACCAACTGCGAGATGTTCATGAATCTTAGTGTCTAATGAACTGCCAGATGTGTGGTCTGCTTAAGCAGAGTGTGTTCTTCTCTGCTGGTTTTGTTGAAGACAAGAAAACATGTTATGTCGATGATTGCACAGGTTGACTTTCATTTTGAACCCCTGGTGGTGGTCCAGGCTGTGCTCAAGAAGCAGGAGTGAGCCTGCCTCTTGTAGCCTGTTCTTTTAATGTTAATGCTGATACATTCAGCTTGATCTTTGTTTTGTTTTTATTTCCAGCCTTCAAAGTGTGCTTAATTCTTTGGAAATTATGATGAGCACGGTCTAACCTTTTATAACACTTCGGTACTAATGTCACTTTTTATAAATTGAGTATTTAATATTACAATTTAAAAGTCATTTTAAATGTATTTGGAAATTACAGGATCTCTTTCAAGCTATTGGAGATCTTAAAGTTTAACTTTGGGAAGGCCCTAAATAGTACCCATATATATTCTGGTTTGGATTCTGCTTTGCCAGATAAGAGTATTATCTCTAATGAGATACTTAAAATTAGGACCTCCTACTGAAAGTAGAATAAAGCCAAAAGAGAAGAGAATTAACATTACTGAATATGTACTATTACAAATGGCTACGCTTCATGTAAATATCTTTTAATCTTTTAACAGTCCTGTGAAATAATTATCCCCATTTTGCAAATAAGAAACCTGAGGCTCAAAACAGCTTGATATTCGTTCCTGGGACCACATAGCTACCAGCTGAGATCCATGGTTCCAGTCTGGATATGTTTTCTACTTCTGCCACACTGGAACCTGCACGGCTGGTATATTCTCACATGAGAGAGGTTGTAACTTACTGTACACCTACGAACAAATGCATTCAGAATTTGTATCAGGTGTTTTTTAAAAAGGAGTCACTCTATAAGAAAAAAAAGACTTCAAATAAATAGTAGAAATTTACATAAATTGATTGATTGCCTATTTTGTTGAGCAAAATTTCTTTAAGAAAATGGTAATTGTTATAGGTAAAAAGCTTGCTCTAAATTTTAGTAGAAGCATTTTAAAAAGTTAAAAAGCTATATTTTTGCATTCTTAAAGAAGACATTTGGGGTTTCAGTAAGATAGATTGTAAAATATAATGTTTATTTACAACAGTAGATAAAAATGTAATTTAGAGAAATAGCAGACATTTGGAGCTCTAGCTCAGGGTTATAACGCCACTGCATGTCTGTGCCCACCTTACAGAAGAATCTGAGATCTGTGCGGTAGCACGGCTAGCTTGCAGCTCCACTGCTCTGACTTAGCTGCTGCTCCATAGCTAGCATATAGCAAATGTTTAGAAACCCTGCTATGAAGATTCTTCGGATTGTGGTTTGGTTTTAGAAAATCTTTGTAAAATTTAAATTCCTAAAACAATAAAAACTTTTAAATGCTATGTTAATTACTTCAAAATATCTGGTGAATAGTAAATGTTTTTCTCTCCTACTTTATTATACGTGTGAATAAAATTAACCAATAAAAATTAGATTTGGTAGCTTAGCTTTTAACAAATACATTTTGTGAGTGGTGGAGGAAATCAGAAGTAGCTTGAAATCACGAACCTCCCAGGTTAAGCAGTTGGCATAACCATGTTTCCGAACATCGCTACTTTAGTGAAGTAAGAGGACTTTAGTGACATGGAGAAATAAATGGTGCATCTCCCAACATATGCAAGGAAATGAGAGTCACCTCACAGGGTCTGTCTCAGATGGTTAGACCAACTGCCTCCACAGAAATACACAGAGAGGTGCATGTTCCCCCGAGTTTCTGCGTCGCATGTTAACGTTTTGTGGCAAGTGCTACATCTTGGATCAGCGTCATTAGCACTGACTCGCTGCTGTAATCTGCGCAATCTCAGGGCTCGACCACTTACTTGATGAGAACAGAGTGCCCGATCTCACGCAGATGTACCAGCTGTTCAGCCGGGTAAAGGGCGGGCAGCAGGCACTGCTGCAGCACTGGAGCGAGTACATCAAGGTACGCGGCGGTCTCGGGGGCAGGCCCTCCTCGGAACACTCAGTGCCCTGGCACGGGGAATTGGACAGTTTTGGGAACCTTTCATGTTTTGTAACAGATGGTAGGGTGGAGGGTGAATGCCACCCAGGTAGAAGCATATGGCTTACAGAACAAACATTTGGCCGTTCATCATAACCTTAATGAATACTAATTTAATTCTACAATCATGATTTTCAAGAAGTGATTGTGAACCTGCTTTCCAAATATGATCTCCTCATGCTTTGCTCAGTGAGAACTTTTGTACATCTTCTTATGTCGGGTTGGTCGGTATGCTGCTTCATTTCCTAACGCAATCCAAGTTTAGGATTTATTACTTGGTCGGTATGCTACTTCATTTCCTAACGCAATCCAAGTTTAGGATTTATTACGTAAACTCACACTTTTCGTGTTTCCAAAGCATTTTTTCTGTGTCTAAAACATGCCCAATTCAAACCATCATGCAGTGGCTTCTTGGGTGTTACCTTCTGTTTCGTGTGTCCTGCCCAACAGAAGTGCTCCTTCTGTGCTGAGGTAGGACCTCACTGAAGACCAGGGGGTTTTGGTCCAGGGCACCACCTTACCCGCAGGGGACACTTGGCGAAGCCTGGAGACATTTCTGGTTGTCACAAGAGAGAGGGTGTTGCTGACATCTACTAGGCAAGGTGAGGGATGCTGCTAAGTACACAGGACGGCCCCCACCACAAAGAACAGTCTGGCCCAAAGTGTCAGTGGTGCTGAGCCTGAGAAACCTGCAGAGGACACTTTAGTGAGAGGTCATTCTGCAGGTGGTCCTGGTGGAAATGGAGGAGTCAAGGTTTACATCAACACCTTCACAGAGAGCCAGTGTATTCAGTGTGTCCTAGGAAGAGTTTTCCAGCTTGAACAGTGAACGTCCAGAAGAAGCCTTTGTGGTTTTGTTTGCTAATGACTATTCTTAGATCCCAGAGTGAAAAAAGATAAACAAAATCTCCAGGGAATTATGCTCAGCAAAAAAGGAAAAGCAGTCTTGAAAGTTTACGTACTGTTTGAGTCTATGCATGTAACGTTTTTGAAATGACAAAATTTAGGGATGGAGGACAACTAAAAGTTAGCAGGTTTAGGGATGGGGGCAGGGGTAGAGGTGGCTGTAAAAGCAACAGGAGGGACCCTTGTGCAGGAATGGGGGTTGTTCTGATGTGATGGTGGAGACACAGACCCACACAGGTAATAGAGTTGTGTGGAATGCATTACACTCACAAATGAGTTACAGGTAAACTGAGGCAATCTGAAAAAGAGTGGTGGACTGTATCAGTGTCAGTTTCCTGGTTGTGATACCGTTCTATAGTTTTGCCAAATGTTGCCATTGGGGAAAACTACACAAAGATACAAGGAATCTGTCTTCACTATACGTACTGTAAGTGAATCTATAGTTATCCCAATATATATTTCAATTAAATAAAAAAGATAAAAATTTGCATGCTGCTTTATGGAATAATCATGCCTTTAGTTGCATAGCCATCTATATGTGGAAAGCTTGTACACACACAACACCCCCCTCCCAGACTTTGTACAGTGATACTGAGTTTAAAGTCATAACTGAGTTACAGTAGATGAGCAATAAAGCTCTTTAAGGAAAAGCTAATGAAGATTTAGGATTTCTATAACAAGATAGTCTTCAAGGGACGGAAACGTGTGCTGAACACTAGAAGTTCACTTTTGCAGTTGTCAGTCAAAGGGTAGTAAAAATCAGTGATGGGACCATCATTCCTGAGTGTCAGTTAATGATAAACAGTTACGCTGTAACAAAATAGATTACATCCAACATAGGATGCCATTATCAAAATAAAGCTGGTCCTTGTGGTATATATGCATTATTTAAAATGCAGGGCATATAAAAGGGCATAGAGTAAAAAGCAAGTCCTCCCAAGCTGCTGGCTGTACACCTTCCCTCTCCAGAAGGCACTGAGGCCAATTTCACGTTCACCTTTCCACCAGTGGTCTCCCTGGCATGCATATGCAACACCTAAGTGCAAGTATATATTCTATTAAGACCAGTTTTTCAAAAAAAAAATCCAGTAACAATTATATTCACTATCTCTTCAGCATATAGTTTGTACCAAACAGTTAACTATTTATTATTGTCACACATAGACTTTCAATAATATCTAATATAACATTTTTGAATTTAAAATACAGGCTAAAAACTGAGGCCATTCGTGATTAGAAATGATGGAGGAAGAAAACTATAGTCAGGAAATCCAGATAGGTGTGTTGAATTAACGAGTTAATTTCTGTTTGAGGAACTTATAAGTTCAAAGTTCTTTAAAAAACAGTGGACGTTTCTGCAGTAATTTATAAGTTCTTCCAGAAGCACAATTGTAAGACCAAAGCATCAATTTTCCATTTACTTAATTTTTAAAATATGAACTCATTTGTGAAACTTTTAAAATTATCAAGTATTTAATACCAAGAATAATTAGTTTTTATTAAACTGTCCTCATTCTGTGATAGCAGGAGAAAATACCATCTGGTGTCATAAACTGTTGCCGACTTGGTGTTTGTTTGCCTTTGCAGACTTTTGGGACAACACTTGTCATCAACCCTGAGAAAGATAAAGACATGGTGCAGGACCTGCTGGATTTCAAGGACAGAGTGGACCACGTGATAGAGGTGTGCTTCCAGAGGAGCGAGAGGTTCATCAACTTGATGAAGGAGTCTTTCGAGACGTTCATCAACAAGAGGCCAAACAAGCCTGCAGAACTGATCGGTAGAAAACCACATTTCTGGACATTTTCTAAACATGGGAAAATAAGGCAAAACTGAAGCAAATTTTATCCCAAAATGTTCGATCTCCTCATGAGGAGGGTGGGGGAAGGATTTTTATCAAGCCTAATTCGGATACACATTTTCAAAAAAACAAAGTGTGTGTATATATACACCTGTGCATGTGCCTGTGTGTGAGAGATTTCCATAAGGGATAAAAGCTTATTCTAGTTCGTATTTCCTGGACTAGCAGCTCTGCAGTTGCCTTTTGTAAAGCTCAACCTTAATGCTCCACCTTGATTACAAGCAATGGATGTCTGCTCAGGAATTGGACGGAAGGTTTGTTATGTGAGAATGCGTCTGCGTTATGAGGATAACTTTGTCAATCTCTGGATAATATTTAACATGAGATATTCTTCAATCACCATCTTTGCATACTATAATCAGTATTAAAATATGATAAAATTAGGTGAGATCTCAAAGGATAACATTTTAAGATGAAATATTTTTTTTTTTTTTTTTTTTTTTTTTTTTAAAGATGACCGGTAAGGGGATCTTAACCCTTGACTTGGTGTTGTGAGCACCACGCTCAGCCAGTGAGCGAACCGGCCATCCGTATATGGGATCCGAACCCGGGGCCTTGGTGTTCCCAGCACCACACTCTCCCGAGTGAGCCACGGGCCGGCCCAAGATGAAATATTTTTTTAAATTACCACTTTGTATAATTACTGTGTGATAATATCGAAATGTATTTCAGAATTCATAGACTTTCAGTAGTCAGTAAGTTTTTTCTTAATTTACAGGAGGAAAGGGGCAAAGAGAGATGTAACACAGTGATACAGAATTTGCTGCATGTTGGTTGTGTGGTGGAACATGGAGTGGAGTTCATTATGCAAATGTCTCCTTTTCTATGTATTCAGAATATTCCGTAAAATAAAGTTTAAAAATAAAAGAATAAAAGCAACAACAGAAGGAATTCACGAAGCAATGTAATTTTGCATTTGTACCACTTTATTGATGTGGTTTCTCTCAAGAAGACACATGTTAAGCTCTTGGGAGTGTGGGCTTCTGGAAGCCTGGGCTTCTGTCATTATGTGGAGACTTTCATCCTCCCTTCCCAAGCCACCTCGTACTGGTTTGTGCAGTCTCAGAAGCAAGAAGTCTCAGTAGGAGTGCTGTTATATCTGCTTTGCCACCTTGGATTAACCACTTGAGGCTCAGAGAAATTCTTTCTGTTAGAGAAAGTCTCCTCTGAATTTATTATGCCACATCTTGAAAATGGGGCATTCTAGTTTCTGGAGCTGTCACGTATCATGAAGTCCAAGCATGTAGTTACTGGAATCAATTTTCTTTTTAAATTTAGAGATTAGAAAAGATATTTAAGAAGCCTGCTTTAAAAATTCAGTCCTTCACTTCATTAAAGTTTTGAGAAGTATTCTCACATGACTTGAGATTACCTGTCTTAGAAAATCAGATATTTGTCTTTTTGTCTTCTAGTAATGTCATTTTGTAATGGTTCTGGAGTGACTATCCAGCTGTTGCTTGTAGAAATTTAAAATACTGTTTTTTAATTTAGAGTGTACACTATTTTCCTAGTAATTTAAACTTTTACTCTCATAGCCAAGCACGTTGACTCCAAGTTAAGAGCGGGCAATAAAGAAGCCACTGACGAGGAGCTGGAGCGGATCCTGGACAAGATCATGATAATATTCAGGTTCATTCATGGTGAGAAGCGCAGTGGGTGCTTTGTGAGGCTCAGGCACTTAGAAAACCTTGCGTAATCAAAAGATCCATACTCAGGCCCTGTCTTTTCACGAGGAAACTTAACAAGAATTTCAGTGTTAGTAGAGCTGGTTTAAATCAGAATGAACGCATCAGAGGGCTTTTCAGCAGTTGAAGTAAAGCATTGGGATACTCACTCTCTGATGTCTCACTTCTCATCTGGTTACAAACAGGTAAAGATGTCTTTGAAGCATTTTATAAAAAAGATTTGGCAAAAAGACTCCTTGTTGGGAAAAGTGCCTCAGTGGATGCTGAGAAATCCATGTTGTCCAAGCTCAAACATGGTAAGCATGGGGGACCAGACCCTTTCTGCTTGGCTCAGGGGGCTGGAGGGGCTGGCAGGGTGCAACTGCTGTTCCTCACCCCTCCTCCCTGTGCACAGAGTGTGGCGCCGCATTCACCAGCAAGCTAGAAGGCATGTTCAAGGACATGGAGCTTTCCAAGGACATCATGGTGCACTTCAAGCAGGTGCGTGTGTTTCTTCAAGTAAAACAGCTTTTTAAAAAGTGTCCCACTTCAGATTATGTAAAAAATGTTATTGATTTTCCATATTCAAATAACTTAAATTCAAAATGGAGAAGAAAGGAGTCACTTAAAATATATAACAAAAATTTGACTTAAGTGTGTCTACTGGTGTATTATACTGGTGACATGAGCAGAAGAAGAAAAAAAATAATTCCAGTGACATCAGAACACATTTGGCATCAGTAGAATATGTTCTTTGGACTGAAATAAATGCTAACATTTGTGAAACTTTATTTTGAAAATTACACCGTTTACTATTTTACAAATTTACTATTTCTGGTGATTTTCTAAAATAATTATTTTATCTTGGATTTCGTTTGTTTTTAGCATATGCAGAATCAAAGTGACCCGGGCCCAATAGACCTCACAGTAAATATACTTACAATGGGATACTGGCCAACATACACGCCCATGGAAGTGCATTTAACTCCAGAAGTAAGTATTTTAAAGAGTATTTTGTCCTGCTTTCTGTGTTAAACCCAGACCATGCCCAAACATGTTACCTTCAAGAAGTGTTTAATGAGAAGCTTTTTAAAGTCACCACTCAGTCAGTGTTCTGTTGTGTCTGAAAGCAGCATTCGAAAGTGACCCCTGTTGTCATGTGTGCAGCTCCTTCCAGTGCAGCCTGTGTCCACCTGCTGACCATCAGGGAGACTGTCAGCACAGAGGCTTGTTTTGAAAGTTACTGCTTGTCAGGGTGTGGGCACTCCTGGTCTGGTTATTCTTCCCTCCGCTGTAGACAGAGCTAAAGGCTAGGGAACAGCATTATTCAGCCATAACTTTATGTGCTGTGGAGGATTTGCAGATAGGAGGCAGAGTCCTGTGCTCAGTGAAGTTCAAGTCCAGCAGAGGAAATGGCTTATGCACCACTATTTGTAATACCAGCAAAGTGAAAAGGGCTGTTTCCAGTATGGAATCAGGGAAGACTTCCTGGAGAAGGCAACACTTAAGCCTGATCTTCATGAACGATGGGTCTCCTAAGCAGAGAAAGGATGAGGGCCTTCCGGCTGAGCAGGCAGAAAGGGCAAGGAAAGGCACAAGTCCTGGGAACATGGAGCCAGAACCGGCCGCAGGTGACGTGGCCAGGGCCTCACACCAGACCTCTCGTTGCTCGCTGGCTGTTTCTGTTCTCCTGAAGCTCGGTTTTCAATTTCCAAGACAACCTCTCTTCTTGATTTTCTTCTGTTTGGACCCTGCTGGTCAGTAGCCTTTGTAGTTTTCTTCTCTTTTTTTGTCCACCTCTACTCTAAATGCTGCTCTCTAGAACTCACCCTCAGCTCTCTGGTTGTTGCACACATGGGGCAGCCCCACCAGTGCTCAGCCTGCTCCTCCGTTTACCGCCATGTCCTGTGGGCTTTTCCAGCCTCAGGAGCAGGCTTCCACGAAACCCTGCAGGCTCTGCCAGCCCTCACCTCTTCTGACCACTTGTGTTCTTTTGGGCCTCCTCCAGAAAGCCTCATGTCCCCTCCGTCGCAGCAACTGGACTTCCTCCTGCTTGCTGAGGCTGAGCTCACCACCAGAAGTCCTCCCTTGCTGCCTACCCTGGGTGTGCCTCCCTCATGCCGCTGCCGGTTCCTCACTTCTTACTCTGAAACAATCTAGACACACGGAACACATGCACGTGGGTTCACAGAGTGCCCAGGCACCCCCACCTCTGTTTCAGCGTTACCTCATGGGCATTGTCCCCCCTGCCCCGTCTCCGTATGTACACGTTCACTTTCTCCCAGGTCCATTTGAGAGGTGGTTGCATCATGCTGTCTACCCTTAATACGTCAGTGGTATTTCCCAGAACACAGCCAGAGCACCTTGTCAGATCAGCACATTGACATTGACATAATACTTTGATGCCAAGTGTGTTACTTGTCTCCAGTCTCTGCTTTGCAGGAATTTTCCTGGTACCTGATCCACTTGGCAGGTCTTGCCCTCAGTCTCCTTAACTGTGAGATGTTCCCTCATGATTGGGTTCAGGTTGTGCAGGTCCAGCCAGGACATCCCACATCCCTCTCAGGGTGTCACAAGGACAGCACTGCTCACTTACCTCTGGCATCTTGGTGATGTTAGATGTAACTGTCAGGTTAAGGTGTTAGCCACTGTCTGTTTAGTGTTTTTCCTTTGTAATTAGCAGGCACTTTGTGGGGACTACAAGTGTCAAGACTTTGTTAACATCTTTTTCCTCATCAAACCTGCATGACAGTTCCTGCGTGAGTCTGTTCTTACCTTGATGAATGGGGATTTTTTTTCAGCTCCATCCTTTCTTTGTATTTAGAAGTTGGTGTTTCACAGCAAGGAAGAGCCGAGCCTTCCCACCCTGTTTATTTACTTACTTCTCTCTCTATCTTTATCAGTATGAATTCATGGGTTCTTTTTTTTACTTATTTTAATGCTGAAATTGTCCCAGACTTGTCTGGTGGGCAAACTTTTATTTTTTATGTGTGGTAATGGCACAGTAGGTATGTTTCCTAAAAGAGTCCTTATCTTTTAGAGATATATGTGGAAATACCTACAAATGAAATGATATCGTGCCTGCGATTTGTTGTTGCTGTAGATAGATAATGGACACATCAGATGATTGTATGCTTGGCTGTTGCTTGGTGCTTCACCCCCCACGGATTTGTCACCCCACTTCCCCCGGGTGACGGAGACACAAAGGATTACTCAAAGCCCATCTCTTCTGAGCAGTGAGAGACCCCGAAGCGGTTAACTTCCCTTGGGAACGCTCAAGCGAGAGGCAACCCTTCCTTGGGAAATTAACCCCCAATTGGGGTTCTCTTCCTGAATTTATTTTCCAGACCAGGAAGTTACAGGAAGAGAACATAGGTGGGGCTGCAGTCTTTGTTATATCTGCCTCTGGCCATACAAGCCTGGGTCAGGGATGGAGATTACGGAGTATAACCTATATGCACTGCTAAACACCAATCCGAGCATTATCCCTATGGGATGGGAAACCCCAATATCCAAGGAGCATGGATGTGTTCATAGGGAATAGAATCCAGTAAAGTAGCTGTCAAAGTATGGAAATGACCTTTTAATTCAGCTGTAAAAACTCTGTAAATTGAACAATAATTTGTGGTTAAGATTAATGGTGTTTAGCATAATTAAATTTGTTTTCTTATGCTTCACAGATGATTAAACTTCAGGAAGTATTTAAGACGTTTTATCTCGGAAAGCACAGCGGTCGAAAACTTCAGTGGCAGACTACCTTGGGGCACGCTGTTTTAAAAGCAGAGTTTAAGGAAGTAAGTTCTTTGTCTCTCATTTATTTTTTATTTTTTGTAAGTATGTTAATAAAATTTTTCAATCGTCATTGAACTTTGGTAGCAAAGAAAGGAAAGATTGTTTCAGTATAATTAAGCATTAGCTTTTCTAGGTGAATAAAATTAACAACAGTTATAGGGTTAATATTCCAATCAATAAAAATTAACAAGAAATCAGTCAGTAGAATACCGTTTACCTAATTGAAAAAAGAGTAAAGGATGTGAAGAGGCAACTCTTAAAAGCAAAACTAAAAATCAGTCTCCATGAAAGTGTGTCCCCTTCTCTGCTAACCAGAAGGTTGTAGATTAGAATATCATAAGATGCCACTTTTGACTAAGAAATTGATGAAGGCTAAAAACAAAGAGAAACAGCAGCTCCTGCTCCTTGCTGGAGAAAGTGTATGTCACAGTGAGCTTTGTGAAATGACAGTGTGGCATGGTGCCTCGAAACCCTTAAAATCACGTGCTCTTTTGCTAGGAATTCATCTTAAGACATTTTCAGAGACAAATAAATCAGATTGCTTGCTGTAGCGCTGTTGGTAGTGGTAGTCATTTAACAGGGCAGTGCATGCAGTGCACCAGGATGTGGCGGAAGCGTGTCACAGAACAGCGTGTGGTAGAGTACCTTCACATTCATGTTTGACTTCAGTTTTGTAAATAAATTCACTTATATACAGGGAGCAAAAAAATGAGAATTCGTATTTTGCGTAGCTGTTATTATGCACTGATCCATACATTATCATGTGAATTGTACATACGTGTTTTATGTATATTCTTGTTTAGAGTTGTATGCATAAAACCACATATACTCTTCCTTAAGATATTAAGGAAGTTAATTTCCATTTTCCCCAATTTTTGCCTTATTTGCTAACTAGTTAGAGCTTGACCTCTGCACCCCCTGCCCGCTGCAGCTCTCTCCATGCATAGGGGACAGACTTGCATCGCGAGTCAAGGCTGGGTTGCGAGTCCAGGCTGGGTTGGACAGGGATAGCACCTGACGCTGACACCCCTCCTCTATTTCTCACCCCACTTCTGTTTCTCCCTCCTGGACTGTTAGCATCTTTGCGGTGTTGACGTTGATGCTGTGGCAAGTCACTGCAGTGGGGACTTCCTGGATAGTAAGGGGATCGCAGGATAGGTCATGTGCAAGACAGGGATGTACAGAGGGAGGCATTGGCAGCAGTCTGCATGCTTCTGTCACTCCCTAGCAGAGGCACTGGTTAGGTTTTGCCCACGCCTGCTTCCTGCATGTTTCATCACTGAGCCTTCTCGGGCCCCTCCCTTGCTCCAGGTAGTCCCGTTAAAAAGCAGAATATAAAGGAGCTATTCGATATGTATCAGAAAACGTGTCTGTCCTCAGGTACCGTAAAACTCTTCTCGTTCAATAGCGTTTGCTAGAAAACTTTATTTCTTCTAAAAAATATTTCAAGGGAAGAATTTTTAAGTGCAATACCTAATAATCGTTTTATTCTTTTATATTCAGTAGCTTAATTTCTTATTTGGTGGCTGTTAGTAATTTCTTAAGTCCCTTACAAAAAGTTTGAGAGCAAGAAGCAGCCTCTTATAATTTTTCAAAGACTGTACGAGCCCAGCTTCAAAAATGATGAGTCCCTTTTCTTTCAGGGGAGAAAAGAGTTCCAGGTGTCCCTTTTCCAGACACTGGTGCTTCTAATGTTCAACGAGGGCGACGAGTTCAGCTTTGAGGAGATAAGAATGGCCACTGGGATAGGTATGAAGGGTCATCGCAAGTGCTGCTATTCTAGAAGCACATTTACATTTTAGGAGAAGACAGACTAGGTCTCTGCTGCTCACACTGGATAGCATGGTTTCTTTTTCTTTAATTTTTAAATTTTAATTGACTAATAATAGCTGTACATGTATAGAGGGTACAATGTGGTATTTGGATACATGTATTGTACAATGTGTAGTGATCAAATCAAGGCAATCAGCACATCCATCACCCTAAACATTTGTTATTTCTTTGTGTTGGGAACGTTCAACTTCCTCTATTCTAGCTATTTGAAATTATGCAATAAATTGTGAACTGTAGTCACCCTGCAGGGCTGTAGAACTATAGATCTTACTCTTCCTCCTCTCCCTGCCTCCCTCTCCCCCTACCCGTCCCAGCCTCTGGTAACTGCTCTTCTACTCTCTGCTCCTGTGAGATCAACTTATTTAGCTTCCGCATATAGTGAGAACATGCAGTATTTATCTTTCTGTCCCTGGCTTACTTCACCTAACATCACGTCCTCCATGCTCATCCACGTGCTGTGAATGACAGGATTTTATTTTTTATGTCTGAGTAGTATTCCATTGTGTATATATACCGCATTTTCTTTGTCCAGTTATCACTTGATGGACATTTAGGTTGATTCCATATTTTGGCTACTGTGACTAGTGCTGCAGTGAACATGGGGTGCAGATACCCCTTTGACATTCTGATTTCCTTTCTTTTAGGTAATATATACAGTAGTTCTGTTTGTAGTTGCACTGTTTTCCACAGTGGCTGCACTAGTGTGGTCTCCTCGTATTATCAAATGTCTTGTTCCTTCAACGCCAGTCTGTCTGTGTTTGCTTCCCATTCAGAGGATGGTGAACTGCGAAGGACACTGCAGTCCCTGGCCTGTGGCAAAGCGCGGGTTCTGATTAAAAGTCCCAAAGGAAAGGAGGTAGAAGACGGAGACAAATTTATTTTTAACGGAGAATTCAAGCACAAGTTGTTTAGAATAAAGATCAATCAAATTCAGATGAAGGAAACCGTATGTATAAACTTTCTCTTTTTACTTATAGGGTGTTCACAAGGAGTCATCAGTTTTTGTAGCAACTTCTTGGCTGTTAGAGTTCTGCAGCATATTTCTGAAGTGTCTAACCTGAGTACATAATGTTTATAAGAGTTCTCATTTCCATGTAGCTTTCATTAACTGTATTCTCAGTAGGGATGAAAATCAGAAAGAAATCCATGTAACGGTTGTTACTATTCACAAAATGCTGTGCTAATTCAGATCTTCCTGTATGAAATTCAATTAGCATAGAAAGAACATGGAATTTTCAGAACTGGTGACTGTCTTTTCATTTTGAACAGCACAGTTCAGCTGTTCTCTCAGCCTCAGCCTCAGTCAGGGTGCTGGGGTGAAAGAGGGGAGGGTCTCTGGCTGGCCCTAGATGTTATGGGTCCATTGACATGGTATCTGTGCCACTGTGCACAGGAGTGTCTCTGGATCAGATCTGACCCTCAAGTGTTACTTGTGCAAATGGGTTTGGGACCACTGGGCTTAGGGCCGTCCTCATGCAGCTCCCCTGGCACCCACACGTGCAGCAGGGCTTCAGCCTCCCCTTGTCCTGTAAATCCCAAATCAAGACAGGGTGTGTGCCAGGGGGGCCTTTTGAAGGAGTGGGGTTAGTCCAGATAGTACAAGGACAACTTTAATTTATGTGAGGTGATAACACAGACAAATACCCCCTCTACGTCCAGCCGTAGTCAACGACAGCTTCGCTCACCTAGAGTTGCACAGTGGTAGCCCAGTCAGAAAATATGTTCAGATTACACAAAAAGAAATACAAAAGACCAATAAATACATAAAAGATTTTTACTGTCATCAATAACTTTTTTAATTGAAATAACATTCCATTTTTAATATAGCAGTTTGGGAAATGGTAAAGTTTGATAATGTCCAGAGTTGACAAGTAAATGGGGAAACAGGAATTTATTTATTTTTATTTTTTTATTTATTTTTATCTTATTTTATTTTATTTTATCAAATTTGACAGCCAGTTGGTATGGGGATTGAACCCTAGACCTTGGTGTTATCAGCACCATGTTCCAACCAACTAAGCTGACTGGCCTTTTTAATTTTTTAAAAGATGTTGGATTGCCGGGGGGTGGGGTGGGGTGAGGTGTGTGGGTGTGTGTGTGTGTGTGTGTGTTTAAAGACTTCATTTTTAGAGTAGTTTTAGGTTCACAGCAAAGTTGAACAGAGGTACAGAGAGTTCCCATACCCCACACAGATGCACAGTGTGTGTGTGTGTGTGTGTGTGTGTGTGTGTGTGTGTGTGTGTGTGTGTGTGTGTGTGTGTGTGTGTGTGTGTGTGTGTGTGTGTGTGTGTCTGTGTCTGTGTCTGTGTGTGTGTGTGTGTGTGTGTCTGTGTGTGTGTCTGTGTCTGTGTGTCTGTGTGTCTGTGTGTGTGTGTGTTTAAAGACTTCATTTTTATAGTTTTAGGTTCACAGCAAAGTTGAACAGAGGTACAGAGAGTTCCCATACCCCACACAGATGCACAGCCTCCCCCGCTGTCAGCATCCCCACCAGAGTGACATATTTATTACAATTCCTGACCTACACCGACATGTCATCATCACCCAGAGTCCACAGTTTACATGAAGGTTCACTTTCGGTGTTGAACATTCTGTGGGTTTTGACAAACATGTAATGACGTGTATCCACCACTATAGTGTCACACAGAGTAATTTCACTGCCCTAAAAATATGCTTTGCTCTGCCTGTTCACTCTATTCGTGCTGTGGCAGCTACTTATCTTTTTTTACTGTTTCCATAATTTTGTCCTTTCCAGAATCTCACGTAGTTGGAATCACACAGAACGTAGCCTTCTGGGGTTGGCGTCTTTCACTTAGTAATGTGCATTTTGTGCTCCTCCTGCCTTTCCTTGGTTTGACAGCTCATTTCTGCTTAGTGCTGGATAACGTTCCATTGTCTGGATGTGCCCCAGTGTGATTATCCGTCACCTTTAGTAGGACAAAGTTGGTTGCTTCCAGGGTTTGGCAATTATGAATAAAGTAGCTATAAGCATCCATGGGCAGGTTTTGGACAGGTGGACATAAGTTTTCAACTCCTTTGAGGGTACAACTTTTTTAGTGAACAATTTGACATAAAAGATTTAAGTGCACATGTCCTTTATCCAAACTTTTTACTATTAGGAATCCATAGTGGAATGATTAAAGGGTGTAAAATTTTAGTTATAATTCCATTGCGGGTCTGTCTGCCATCTCCATCCCCCAAAGAAAATGCTGCTGCCACTTTTGTTTGTGGTCATGCAGCTTTTTTCTGTGATATACATGTATAAACTTTTTTACTGGGATCGCTGTGCATGCACCCTGTGTTTGTGCCATCTTGTGACCTGCGCTTATTCTGCCACGGGGCTCTTTCGCTGTCAGGCCTGCTGCAGCAGACACAGAGTGAGCCTCTGTGTGAATCTGCTGCACTCGTTATGTCAGACACCCTGGCACAGACGTTCTGTGTGCTTGTTAGATTGTTTTTTAGTATAATTCTTGCTCTGGAGTTGCTAGGTAGAAGAGCATGTGCTTTTGTTAGTTTGACCACTCTTTGCCAAGCTGAAGTCTGGCAGATTCTCCCAGAACACAGTCTCTTAATTCCGTGAGAGCCTGCACGCCACTACACCTGCCCTTCACTCGCTCCATCCAGAGATAGTTCACTGCAGTTTTAATTTGAACTTCTGTGATTCCTTTGAGCATCTTTCTGCCATTTAGGAGCTTATACAAATTATGTAATCTTTCTAATCCTCAGTTCCTCATCTTTTAAAATAGACTTAATACTACCTCAGGTCGTGAGAGTGAAGTGAATAGTTTATAGGGCTCTTAGCCAAGCACCTGTAAGCACTCTCCAAATGTTAATGCTGCTCTGTTTATGGTTAGCTGTTTTTATTTTTCTCTTTTTTTAATTGCTTGTTCAAGTCACTTACATTTATTAGAATGTTCTTCCTCTTTGATTAGTAGGTGTTTTTTATATAAAAAGGAGATTAACTCTTTATCATTTGTGGCAGATCATTTTGTTGTTTTGAGCAGGGTTTTTTCCACATGAAAGTTTCTAAGTTTGCTAATATAGTCATCTTTCCTTTATGGTTTATGATTTGGGTATCAGATCTAAGACAGAACCCAAAATTTAAAAAAATTCACCTTTTATTTTTCTAGTAGTTTTTACATTTAAATCTTTGAGTGATATAGAAACTATTTTAGTGTCAGAAAGCAGTCTAAACACCCCCTCAATCTAAAACCAAATTGAAAATGTCATCCTTAGACAATTCATTTGAATTATAACCTTTTTTAAAAAACTCTTTTGGTGACTGGCCGGTATGGGGGAACCAAACCCTTGACTTTAGTGTTACAAGTCTGTGCCCTAACCAACTGAGCTGATTGGCCAACCCCTGAATTATAACCTATATTATATATCAGATTCATATATTATGGGTCAGTTTCTCCATTCTGTTCTACATATTCTGTTGATCTGTTTCACAGCCAGAACCCAAATTCTTTTAATGAATATACCTATTCCTGTAACTCTTCTCGCAGTGAACTTCAGAATCATTTTATCATGTCTTTACCCCCAATAAGAACATTGACGACATTTTTATTCAGGTTGCATTAATTAACATTCAGAGTTTTTATCTCTATCAAAATAGATCTTCTGATTCATATATATATGTGTGCATATGTGTATGAATGTGCACAAAATTTCTTTTATCTAAGAATTTTCTAGTTTTCTTCTATAAATCTTGCATATTTCTTATTAGATGGTTATAAGTTTTTATTCATTCAACAAGTACTTATTGGGCACCTGCTGTGGGCCAGGCCCTCTCTGAATTCAGTCATCAGCAGTAAAGACTAAGTCCCCAACTCAAGGGGCATTTAGTCTTGTCCAGCATAGAGGTACCAGATGATCACACATTTACTAGCTTGTTACAGTTGAGGAAAATGTTATGACGGAGAGTGTGGGAAAGCGTCATCTAATACTTGGGTCCATGAAAGCTTTCCCAACGAAGGGACATTAGCATTTTTCAGGAACTGAAAGAAGGCCTCTGGTTGCGGCTTCGTTGCCAAAAGGCAAGGCCTGGGGATGCCCCAGGCAGGCCCTACAGGGAATGCTCAGACCTGCGAAGCATTTGGGAAACCACTGAAGAAGTTTAAGCAAGAAGGGCCAGTGAAATGCTGGTACCTTGTGAAGGGGTCTACTTTACCTTTCCACCCAGTTATTGTCACTATGTACGTGTGAATATTCCATTTATCTTTGTGCATTTGTTTTCAGCCACTTTACAAAACTCTCATTAGCTTTGATGGTTTTTCAGTTGCTTTTCTTGGATTTTCCAGCTCATCTACAAATAATGATCATTTTGTTTGCTTCCTTCAATATACCTCTTCAGCTTGTTCTCTTATTGCATAGCTAGAATGTCTAAAGTATGTTTTTTAAGAAATAGCAGTGCAACTAGGCTCTCTCTTCCTAATTTTATCTCTGGTACGGGGAATATTAACCTTTTTCCCTTTGAAAATATGATGAAAGCTTGAAGCCTCTCCCTTGCTGAAACATACTTACATTTCGTGTATGCACAGACCTTCCCCACCCTTTTGTCAACTGCAAATCCCCATGAGGGCGTGCTATTTAAGCACACTTGTTTCTAGTGTTTGCTGTTTGTTTCTAGTAACTGCTCTTTATCATGTTCAGGTTCTTCCTTTTTTTTTTTTTAAATCATTCCTCATACGCTAAAGTTTGTTTAGAATCAAGAATCGATTTTCAGTTTCGTCATGCCTTTTTAGCATCCATCACAATGATCGTGTAATCGAACCTTTCAATGACTTTGATGCTCTTGGTAATATTCACCAATTTCCTAACATTGAGCAAAGCTTATGTTTCTGGAATAAATCCTGATGGCTATTATGCTTTGTTTTGTTTACTCTGCTGCTAGATTTAATCTACCGATATCTTGTATAGGGTTTTTACAGCTATTTTATAAGGAAAACATAACTTTTAAATTACTTTTCAAGTTTTAGTTTTAGAGTTTGGCTCTTCTGGGAAGCTGGGTTTTACTAGAATAAAAATGCATATAACAGAACAGGATTCATTCAAAGTATGGCCTTTCTTTGCTTCAAAAGAAAGTTTCTCATCAAACTCAACAACATGAAATAATACTGAAGTACATCTTTGCACTTAACCTTTTTCTTGTTTGTACAGGTCGAGGAACAAGTGAGCACCACTGAGAGAGTGTTTCAGGACAGACAGTACCAGATTGATGCTGCTATCGTCAGGACAATGAAGATGAGAAAGACTCTTGGCCATAACCTTCTAGTTTCTGAATTGTATAATCAGCTGAAATTTCCAGTAAAGGTAAATGCAGTATTAGTGTAATTAGATTTGTTGTATTGTGCTAAACAGTTGACACAGAATGTCCGATGCTTATGTCTTCAGAGTCTGTCACTTGACCTGCGTTGTCAGTGATCACTTGCATGTGCGCTGCACGTGTGAAGTGAGCGCCTTACTCCATGTGTTCTTTGTCACCATTGTAGAAATGATGCAGACCTAAGACTCCACTTCCAGAGACACCGAACTGCTCATATTTTCAAGGGAAGAGGTGGATATTTCATGGAAATCTTAGCAAACTTTTCTCAGTAGTTGTAGCAGTTAAAGTTATAAGATTTTTAGGAAATGGTAATAACAACTAACTTACTCAGCATTTACAAGCTACTGTGTTGCTTGTGAGAGTCTGCACAGACCACAAGTCCACACGGTATTTCCAGGCAAGATTCACTGTGCTGCTGTGTAGGGGGCACAGGACAGATGAAGGAAGCATTATGAAAAGTTCTTTAAAAATGTATTTGTCAGCCCAGAAAATACTGCACTTGCATGACAGTCCTCTGGTCCCGAGTGGTCCATTTTGGCCTGCCCTCTTCACGCGGGGATAGAGCTGAGTAGCACTCCAGTGGCTGGTGGAATCTGTCCGCAGCAGCCTGTGTTAAACCCCGTTGCCGTCTGGAGGTGGCATGTGCATCCGCCGTGCTCTGCACAGCTCATGAGACAGGTTTGCACATTATTCTTTGCTGCCCCAAGACAGGGCAGTTTTTGTAAATGAAGAGACCCAGAACTTAAACCATAGACTAAGTAGCAAGTATGATGTGCAGCTAGCCAGAGCACCTAGGTCTGCTTTTACAGATGATTGGGTTTTCAGCCATATCTTGTATTGGATGGACTATCACTGAAGAGAGGGTTATACTGTTTGGAAAACAGAGTGTCTCCTTTATGTAGGGAAATCCTTGCTCATAGATGCTAACACAGATCTGCTTCCTAATGCAGAGAGTTGAAGATGGTTTCCTTCCCCGGGCACAGAGATGCTGTGGCTGTGCATGTGTCAGTTCAGGCATCTGCTTTTGGCAAAGGAGAACTCAGGATTTGTAGTTTCACTGTGTAGATGTAGCATATATAGCAAATATGTAAATATGTAATAATAAAATACAGCACTGAGGGGGAAGTGTCCTTGCAAAGGGTGAAAATGCTCTGAGACATTAGCAGATTTCCCCTTCAAACAAACGAAACTGTGTCACATAATAAGCTCTGCCTTGCTTATGTGCTCATCACTAATGGTAATGTGTTTACATGTCACAAGTTTCCCATTTCACACAGGAAGCCACACTCTGGCAAACTCACAGGGAAACACTTTTGATCAAGGGATAACATTAACATTGTCTTTGAAGTAGGGAGTTTTATTCATTTTATAGATACACTTAGACATAAGTGTGTCTATTTGTATAATTTTACATGTAGCATGTATGTATGTAATTATAATTGTATTTCTTGCATTATATATGCCCTTGTGTTTGTAAATTTAATGCCACTATAATGAGGGGGTTTGTCTGTTTGTCTGTTTTCTTTTTTAGCCTGGAGATTTGAAAAAGAGAATTGAATCTCTTATAGACAGAGACTATATGGAGAGAGACAAAGACAATCCGAATCAGTATCACTACGTGGCGTGACGTGTCCGCAGACTGTTCTCCTGGAGGGAGGCACTTCTGTGCGTTCCCAGGACGCTCTGTGGTGGAACCAGCTGTGGACACTTCTAAATTAGAAGGAGAAGAGATGACTCTTGGATTATCCTTCACAAGGCTCAAGGATTTTCAAATGGCAAATCTATCTTTTTTCCCCTCCAGTTCTTTCTCTAGTTCTTTTAGGCGTTTAAATTGTCTCTATTGCTCTGGGCAAAATAACTTGAGATTGGACAAGAAGATATTTGTTAAAGAAGTTTCTTTATAAGGCCTTGTTCTTGTGGCAAAAAGCTGAAGGTTTGTTTTGTTTGCGTGTGTGTGATCATGAATGCACAATGAAAAGACCCTAAATGCTGCATTCTTTAGCTACAAGGATTTCTTGGAGATTCCTGAAGACAAGCTCTCTTAGTTGATGAACAGTTAAACAAGAACCCTTAATTGGTGAACATTAGGAAGAAACAGTGTTCAAAACTGGCAAATCAATTATGCAACCGAAACACTGGCATCTGGGTGTCATGTATTTTCAAAAAGTTTTAAATTTTTTGACTTGATTTTCAAGTGAGATCCCTCACGTGCCAAGAAGACCCTGTGTCTGGCGTGCTGGGTGAGGTGGCCCCTCAGCGCCTCTGCTTCAATTCGGCCAAGTTACTTGTGAACGTTGTTGAAGGGCTTGGGGTGAGCGTGTTTGTTTCCACTCGGAGATTGCGCCTAGCAGCCCCTCTTCTTTGCGTCGGGGTCACTGCCCTTTGGTTTTTCTAAATTGTAGTATTTGTATGATTGCTATAATAAAGTTTGGTTTGGTTTGGTTTTTACGGTCATGCATAGGGACAGTCCTTGTTCCCTACTGTGCTACTGTAAAAAGTTGCATAGAAGACTGAACTTGATATTGTGAAGCAGAGGTTATTTTGTGGAAAGATTAAAAGGATTTTGTTGGGACCTGGTTTCGTGTTGTGTGTACATACATGAGATTGAACAGCACAAGGAAAGTCCAGTAGTGATGTTGTGTGGTAACTATGACAAAGATACTTTTGTGATAACATGTAAAAGTACTTTATATTTTACATAATAGCATGTTTCATTTTGATGAAAAGCTACCAAAGGAATTTTGATCATGGTATAAATGTTTAAAACAATATTTTCTGGAATATACCAACTTTATATAATTTGATTTTGTGCTAAATTATTAAAAGATTCTCCCTCTTTGAAACATGCGTGTTTAAAATATGTCATCTTATGGGTGCCCATATTAAAATTCTCACTCTTTAACTATCATCATTTCTATATTTGTAAAGTTTCATTTATGAGTTCTATATGTGGTCTATGAAAGACCAAATAGATTTCTATTTCTATATCTTATACTTTAAGTTTATTGTGTCTAGAGATTAATATTGTAATTTAATGTGGACTTACTTTGAATAAAATTAGTTTAATGGGCCTTAAAATCACATTAATAAAACTTTGTAATATGCAAACTACACTTTTCTCCCAACCCTTTAGCAACTTTGAATTAATTACTAGTATACCAGACACAGAGAAGCCAAAAGCAGGGGGGCCCTGTCACCCCCTTAAGTGATTGTTCTTTCCTGGTCGCCTCTACTGGAAACTAGCAGTGAGGGAGAAAACTGGCCAGCGGGCCTTTTTCACTTTCCGGCGGTTAAGAGCAGTGTGCTGTACCTTTGGTTCTAGCTGCTGCTCTTCACTCTCTCATCAGTATCGTTCACAGGCCTATTGCAGGTAAAGGTTAATGTAAAACAAATAGTACAGAGTAATGGAAAAGGAAAGAGTGCTCAGACGAGGAAAAGGCTCTTAGGCGAGAAAAAAGCTATAAAATTGGAAGAAGCTAAAATTAGTTGCAGATTAGATTATTGTGTACCCAGAAAATCAGAGAAACAAATGAAAAGCTATGACTAAAAAAAGAATTCACCAAGTTAACTACACGAAATTAACCGAAAAGTCAGTAAGTAGCCATTCCATCCATACTAACTAACGTGGAATGTTATTTTTTCAATAACCAAAACATGATAAACAGTGAAGTGTGGAAGGCACATAAAATTACCTGGGGACACAAGCCCTGCGTAAATGGAAGGCACGTGCTTTTCTCACATTTGTCTGTGCAGCGTGGGAAGACACGCGGGCGCGGCCAGGATCGCGCTGAAGCCGCACGTGCCCCCGGGCGCTCGCGGCTGCGGACGGACGGTCCGTGCCCGCGTCAGAGGCACTGGCACGTGGCCGAGCACGCGGGGCTCCGTGTGGCCCAGACCTGGAGGCTTCTAAACGCACGACGCTGGAAACGTTTGGGCCACCACCTTGAAAAGAGAAGTTGGATTACAGTCATTTTTATACTAAAATAAGTTCCAAGTGAAGATTTAAGTGTTAAAAAAAAAAAAAACATAAATCTAAGAAAGCACGTTTTTTATCCTAAGTTAACAGTTTATAATTGTGCAAACATATGGAGTAGAAAATGATGTTTTAATTTGTGAATAGAATGTGGAGGAATGAAATCATGCTAGTTAACGTATCCGCTGCCTCAAACGCATGAAATGTGGGGTCCCGACGTGTGCAACGTGCTCAGCACTTCTGGGGTGCGCGTGCTGGTCGGCTGTGCCCACCGAGCCATGCCGCGGACCTTGACGTGTGTGCGTGTGTCCAGTTCCGGGGTGCCCGGTGCTCGTCGGCTGTGCCCACCGAGCCATGCCGCGGACCTTGACGTGTGTGCGTGTGTCCAGTTCCGGGGTGCCCGGTGCTCGTCGGCTGTGCCCACCGTGCCGTGGCGTGGACCTTGACGTGTGTGCGTTTCTCCAGTTCCGGGGTGCCCGGTGCTCGTCGGCTGTGCCCACCGAGCCATGCCGCGGACCTTGACGTGTGTGCGTTTCTCCAGTTCCGGGGTGCCCGGTGCTCGTCGGCTGTGCCCACCGTGCCGTGGCGTGGACCTTGACGTGTGTGCGTGTGTCCAGTTCCGGGGTGCCCGGTGCTCGTCGGCTGTGCCCACCGAGCCATGCCGCGGACCTTGACGTGTGTGCGTTTCTCCAGTTCCGGGGTGCCCGGTGCTCGTCGGCTGTGCCCACCGTGCCGTGCCACGGACCTAGACGTGTGTGCGTGTGTCCAGTTCCGGGGTGCCCGGTGCTCGTCGGCTGTGACCACCATGCCGTGGCGTGGACCTTGACGTGTGTGCGTGTGTCCAGTTCCGGGGTGCCCGGTGCTCGTCGGCTGTGCCCACCGTGCCGTGGCGTGGACCTTGACGTGTGTGCGTGTGTCCAGTTCCGGGGTGCCCGGTGCTCGTCGGCTGTGCCCACCGTGCCGTGGCGTGGACCTTGACGTGTGTGCGTGTGTCCAGTTCCGGGGTGCCCGGTGCTCGTCGGCTGTGCCCACCGAGCCATGCCGCGGACCTTGACGTGTGTGCGTTTCTCCAGTTCCGGGGTGCCCGGTGCTCGTCGGCTGTGCCCACCGTGCCGTGCCACGGACCTAGACGTGTGTGCGTGTGTCCAGTTCCGGGGTGCCCGGTGCTCGTCGGCTGTGACCACCATGCCGTGGCGTGGACCTTGACGTGTGTGCGTGTGTCCAGTTCCGGGGTGCCCGGTGCTCGTCGGCTGTGCCCACCGTGCCGTGCCACGGACCTAGACGTGTGTGCGTGTGTCCAGTTCCGGGGTGCCCGGTGCTCGTCGGCTGTGCCCACCGAGCCGTGCCGCGGAACTAGAAGTGTGGGTTTCTCCAATTTTTCCAGTGTAGCAGGTTTTGTGTCCTTTGACCATCTTCTTAAATTCTCTCCCTACTAATCTATCACATTAATGATCCATTTCTTAAGGGACTGAGATTAGATGATACTTTAACAGTGTACAGTGGGGGAAACAAGGTTTGAAACCCGGACCCTTAGATCGAAGCGACAGACGGTGCTAGTCGGTGTAACGTGCGGGGCCCCGCAGGTCTGGGGGACGCTACACCCGCCGGGGGTGCGCTCCTGAGGCTGAGCGGGCGACGCGGGCTGTGCGAGGACGGGATCCGGGAGCGGGGCTGGGAGAGGGAGACGCGCGAGCCGCCGCTGGCCGGCCGGCGAACAAGCGGGAGCGCCGCGGCGCCTGGGCGCGCGTGCGTGCCTGTGCCTGTGCGGCGCGCGCGTGCCTGTGCGGCGTGCGCGCGTGTGCTCGTGCGTGCGTGCGTACGCGCGCGCACAGACCGGGACGAGGGGTTCTGTGACCAGTGACATGAGAACCGCTGCGGAGGGGTTCGGAGTGTCCTCTCCAGAGAGCCCTAGCCCTTTGTCGTCCCTTTCCAGGCTCCGGGGTCAGCAGAGCCGGGACAACCCCTGCTCCGCACCGTCCGGGGCCTCTCAGCAAACTGCTGACATCTCCACACTTGGGTTTTGTTGTCTCCTCCGTGGATCCAATGATCCCACCTGCTCTGTGGGGTGTTGTGAGTAAACAGACGAAGCCGCTTCTAGCAGACCACACAGCAGTGCAGGTGAGTGGACGTCCGCGCACAGCACAGACACCCAGTGCAGGCCGGCGTCGGGACAAAGAAACCCAGCACAAACCTCAAGTGGTTCATTTCCAATGAAGAGCCAGGACAAAAGCTGGAAGAAGTGACCTGCAGCCGACGGACGATCACCGCCCACAGAACTGCTGGCCGGAGGCACTGAGGCCGGGGTCCAGCACGGGAGTGGCAGATGCGCGGTAGACACGCAAGGCAGTCCCACAACCTTATTACTATTTTTTAAATCGACTAAAGCAAAAATAGTAACATATTTTGGGATTATAACATATGTAGACGTAAAACGTAAGACACATCCAGGGGACGGGAGGGAGGAAGTGGCAGGATGCTGTTGTCAGGTGGTGGCGTTGCGCAGAAAGTGGCCTTGGAAGTGTGATGAGTTAGAGATGCGTGTTGTAGACCCTGGGCAACCACTGATAATATGACAGACGGACAGAGACAGAAAGACGCGAGAGAAAAGAAAAAACGTAATTCTAAAAAATGCTCAGTCCAAAGGAAGGCAGGAAACTTGGTTTACAAGGGAATACTGAGCAGACGGCACCACTAGAAAAGAAACAAAGGTGGGAGACATAAACCTGACCGTATCATGAATTTCGTTAGTAAATACCAATTACAAGGCAAAGATTTTCACAGTGGATAGAAAATTAAGACCAAAGTATACACCATCTATAAGAAAGACATTTCTTAAAGACACGGGTGGGTTAAACTAAAAGGCTGAAAGAAGATATACTATGAAAACTAATCATAAGGAAGATGGAGTGGCCATATTAATATCAAAGTTGACTTCAGGATGAGGGATGTGACCAGAGACAGAGGTGAACAGTCATTCATCCAAAGACCTAACCCCACGAGTACAGGCCTCTATGAACACAGCTTCAAACTACATGAGGCAAGAACTGATAGAACTGACAAGAGAAAAGGAGAAATAGACAAATCCAGGATTGTGACTGGAGACGTCACCACTCTTCTTTCAGGAACCGGAGTGAACAGGGAGACAATCAGGAGGGACAGAGAAGACGTGAAAACACTGTCGACCTCTGACCGAGCTAACGGAGCGCCACACCCAGCAACAGCAGGGTGCTCTTCAGCGCACAGGGCACATTCACCAAGGTAGATACAGGCAGATAATAAACAAGTCTCAATGTATATAAAAGGGCTACACTTATACAGAACGTATCTCCTGACCACAGTGAAATAAATTAGAAATCTAACAGAAAGAAAACTGGAAAAACTGGTAACAACTAACTGGTTGGAAATTAAGCAATGTATTTCTAAATAAATAATTTAATAATTCTAATATAAAGAGAATTCTAAATAAATAACACTCTTATAAATCAATAATCCATGGGTCAAAGAAAAATCACAAGGAACATTAGAAAATATCTTGAGTTGCATGAATAGGAAAACACAACACACCAAAAATTGGTAAGATGCAGCTAGAGAAGGGTTTAGAAAGAAATGTACAGCTTCAAGTGCTCACATTATGCTACAGACTGAATGTGTCCCCCCAGAATTCACATGTGAAATCCTCTCCCCCAAGGTGATGGTACTAGGAGGTGGGGCCTTTGGGAGGTGATGAGGCCTGAGGGTGGAGCCCCAGAGAACTAACTAGTCCCTTCCATGGCATGAGGACAGGGCGAGGAAACACCAGGTAAGAACCAGAAAGCTGGTCCTCACAGACGCTAAATCTATAGCCACTGACCTTGAACTCCCAGCCTCCAGAACTGTGAGAAATAAATTTCTGTTGTTTATGAGTATTCCAGTTTATGGTATTTTGTTAGAGCACCCTGAACCGTCTAACACAGCTGGAAACTACAAAACATTGTTGAAAAAATTAAAGATGACTAAAATAAATGGAGAATACATCATGTTATTAGAAGACCCATATCCAAATTCATATATAGATTCATTCCAATGTCCGGCAAAATTCCAGCTTTTTCCTTTACAGAAAAACGATAAGCTGACTCTAAAATGTATATGGAAATGGAAATGCAAATAGCCAAAACAAAACATTTTTTTAAATTTTTTACCACCAAGAATAAGCTTGGACCAAAATCATTTTTAAAAGAACAAAGTTTAAAAGAACAAAAGAACAAAATTTAAAAGAACAAAATTAGGTAAAGACTGACTTTACCTAATTTCAAGACTTAGTATAAATCAAGACATTGTGTGATTGGCCAAAGGACAGACATAGGGTCAATTAAATCCAATAGGGAGTACAAAAATATATCTACCTACAGTCAAGGTATTTTTTTCAACAAAGATTTCCAAGGCAATTCAATGGGGAAGAAAAGTCTTTTTATCAAATGGATATCCACAGGGGAAAAAATGAACACTGGCCCTCACCTCACACTGTCCACAAAGTTTAAATTTATCATAGACCTAATTGTTGAAACTAAAACCATAAAAATTCTAGAAGAAAACATAGGTGAAAAAATCTTCGGAATGTTGGTATATGCAAAGATTTCTTAGGACACAAAAAGCACGAAGCATAAAGAAAATATGGATAAATTGGGTTTTAATAAAATTTAAAGCTTGTTCTTAAAATATTTTTCTTTTTTCTCTTGCTAGCCACATTGTTGACAAAGCTTGCTCTTTAAAAGATACCGTTAACAAAAGAAAAAGGCAAGGCATAGAATGGGAGAAAATACCAACAATACATAGAGCTGACAAAGGATTTATATGCAGAATATACGAAGAACTCTTCGAATCAGTAAGAAAACAACCCCTTTGTAAAAATACACCGAAGTCTGAATAGACGCTTCACTGAAAAAGACATACAAACGGTCATTAGCCACATGGAAAGATCCCTAACGCATTAGTCATCAGAAAAAGTTAAATCACAATCACAATGAGATACACTTACATAGCTATTCTAGTCTTTTAATTAAAAAGACTGACAGTACCTTGTTGGCAAGGACATGGGGAAAACGTTGGCGGGAATGTGCAGTGGCACGGCCACATTGGAAACGTGTTGGGCAGCTCCTCTTAAGTTCGACACACGCCCTAGCATACGACCCAGCTTCTCCACTGCCGGGTGTTTACCTGAAAGAGATGAAAGCATATGTACACACGCGTTCACAGCAGCTTTATGTCACAACCAGAAAACTGGAAACAACGCAAATGTCCTTCAACAGGTAAACAGATAAATTATGGTGGATCAAACAATGGGACACTACTTAGCAATGAAGGATGGACCAGTGGCACGAACAACAGAAATGCCATGTGCAGAGCAAGAATCCGAGACAAAAAAGTACACGCTATGTGACTCTGTCTACATGAAACTCTGTCCTATGAGAAACTGCCATCTAGTGAAAGCAGACCAGCGGCTGACCAGGTCTAAGGACGAGGGCAGGGGGTTGAAGTTTAACCACAAAGGCACAAAGGAATTTTCCGGATTAAAGAAAATGTTTTATATTTTGATTGGTTGGTGGTTTCATGGGTGTACAGTTGTCAAAACTCATCAAACTGAACACCTAAAATGAGTGTCCTTATTTTATGTAAACTAACCTTAATGAAGTTGATTTTAAATTAAAAGAGGCTGGCTGGTTAGCTCAGTTGGTAGAGCCTGGTCCTGATAACACCAAGGTCCAGGGTTTGATCCCTGTACTGGCCAAAACAACAGAATGTTAAAGGAAAAATTTCTGAAAGAGTATTTTTACCTGGCTCTATCTGGACAAACTAACAGGCAAGAAGACGTTAGTTCTTTAATGGAGAATTTTTTTAAAGTCGGAATCATAACTATTGTGATATTTCTTAGTGTTTCTGTCTTGGTCCTAAAGTTTTCTTTTGTTATGAAGCAGAGACAGATAGTGGCCAGATTAACTAATGATTAATACCACCGTGTGGCCTTCGTGACCTTACTGACTTGAGATCGTGTATTTCCTAACTGAAGCACGTGTCTGCAGGTCTGTCACGTCCTTACATTTCTTTAGTCTTCTCAGTGGTCATTTGAAGGAGGCTCTGCCACGCCTGCCTCTGGCTGCTCAGCTCTGTGTCCCACTGGCAGCACAGAACCATTTTTAAATCCCCACCCTGTGCCCTTCCAGTTATCATCATGAGCTGCACATGGAGAAGTGGCTTCCTGTGGATTTCGGTTCCCGTTCTTTGTCTTCCATCACCAGGAATAACTCTGGTTAACAACCTTTCATTCTTAAACAAGAACAGCCTCTAGTTAACATCACCTCAGATCCCAGGTTCTCAGACAATGGCACCCAGGTGGGTGTATAAAGGAAACATGAGCATAACTGAAATTATATAATTTCTCATGCTGCAAATGACTTAGACCTATTTTTAAAGTCTGCTTTCTAAGAAGGTAAAAGTTTTGGTTCTTTTTTGTGAGAGGGTTCCTTTTTCATAATATGAATCTACCATGGTTTCAGTACTTCAAGGAAATCAGTAAAACTTGCCCATTTTAGGAGGCTAAATAACAACCATTAGCACTCAGGATCATACTCTGAGGCAAGCATTCTCACCAACAGCTCCAGGAAAGCAATTTAGCAGTCGATGTCAAAGGGCAGGCACCCTCTGACCCAGTAATTCTTCCTGAAGGAATCCACCACAGGACATTACCAGAGCAGGGCAGGAGACACGTGTACAGAAGTTCTCATTGTCATTACCATAAACACAAAAAGGGTAAACAATCTAAATTCCTATGGGACAGAGAGCAACTAAAAAAATTATTGTATCATGGGAGTCTTGCTTCTTTTTTTCTGGTAGCATGTATGTCACTTGAGAACTTACTGTTTTATATTTTTCGGACATATTATTAATACTAGTCTACACTCATCAGGCAGGATTATTTGCCTTTTGTGTCATTAATGGACCAAAATGTTCCTGAGACGGGTGGGCCAGAGCACTGGAGAAGAGAGGGGAGGATCAGGTCCCCAGAGGAAATGGCAGGCAGGAGAGTAAGCCGAGCCCAGGCGCTGAGGCCAGGGCCCACGCTCTGAACAGCCCGGCAAGAGCACGGCACTGCCACGACCCGTCCTCTCACAGGTGACAGAAGCCTGAGTGGCAGGAAAAGCCCCAGAAACCCTCACTTGCTCCCAGGCCCAACGCTTGAAATTCTAATCACCACAAGCAGCAGACCCTTTCTGATAAGTGACTGTCTGCTGATTCTTGGGCAAAGGAAAAATAGTAGATAACTTGAGTGAAACAGAAAGTAAACAAATAATTCAGCATGTTTGGTGGGTGACTAAATGAAAGAATAAAATATGCCCTGAAGCGGTTGCTGGTGGGGAATAAGAGCAGAATGTATTAAGCACCGTTGTCTTTTAGCTGATAAATTTAATCTTTGGGGAGAATCATAAGCATATGCATAAAATTTCATCCTCAAAAATGTGTATCATATTATTACTCATATTAGCAAAAAAGGGGGGAAATCATCTGTCAGTAAGAAAAATGTTATAGCCAAATGGTGTAATATTATGTAACTATTAAAACTGTTTCTAAAGAGTTTGTAATGGCATGGAAAAACATCTCTGCTGTAAAGTGAAAAAAGTAGGCTATAAAATATGATGACAATTATTTTTTAAAAGCACGTATATATGGAAAATAGACATAAAACATACCACAATATGTAGTGGTTGCTGCTGAGTAGTGAATCTCCCCTTTTAATTTTTCTACATTTATCAGCCTATTATGTACAACTATTATTTTCATAAAGTAAAACAATAAACTATTTAAAAATAACTCAAGCTAGACTTCAACAAGTTAAGTGCCCTTAGATGACGAGGCTCACACCATAAAGATGTCAACTACCCCCAGTTAACTTATAAATGTAATGTGATCCAATAAAAATCCTACCAGTTGTAGACTTATAGAAGAGCTGCAAAAATAGTACAGAGTTCCCTCAGGCCTTTGACCCAGCAGCCCGTAAGGTTAGCATCTTACGGAACCAAAGTACATTCACCAAAACAGAAGTGAGCATGGGCTTGACATTATTACCTAAACCACAGAGTTCTTCGGATGTCGCTAGTGTTTCCTGTTTCTGCTCTAGGACCCCATGCTGTGCTAGTCCTCACGTCTCCTTAGTCTCCAGCCATCTGTGACAGTTCCTTTCTTTTGCAGTCGTTCACGACCATGAGACTTCTGAGACTCGTCAGTTATCTTGCAGGATTCCCCTGGGTGTGTGCTTGTCCATTTTCTTACATCAGGTGGAGGTGACACATTATTGGGAAGGACTCCACGGAAGTGGCTTGGCCTCCTCGGCGCCATCTCAGGAGGTGCACGGGCGTCCATGTGTCCTGTGGCCGTGACGTTAACGGTCACCAGCTTACTGAGGTAGTGACTGCTGGTTTTCTCCACTGTCAAGTTAATGGTTTTCTCCTTGTAATTAACAAATGTTATTTTGGAGAAGTCTTTGAGACTATCCAAATACCTGTTTAGCCTTAAACTTTCAGCGTCTGCTGGTGGAAGCTGCCTGCAGCAATCGCCATTGCTTGGAAACAGTCACTGGAATTTTCAGTAAGGAAGATTTGTTTCTCCTCCCCCACGTATTTATTCAGTTATTCCCATCAGTATGGACTCAGGGATATTTATTATTATTCTTTTGGTTATACTTCAAAACTATCAGTTTACTTTTTTACTCAAACTGTTCCTGCTTTGGCTGTTGGGCGCTTTCTTGGGCTGGCTTCTGTGTACCTTTGACACACCACAGAGTTTTGTTTTTTAAGCACATCCTTATTTTCTGGCACCACAAGACGCTCTGGGGTCATCTTGTGTTTTCCCTGCCCAGCTTGGGAATCAACAGGCTCCTTCCACTGGGAACAGCGCTTCGGGCCCACAGTTGGGCCTGGCGTGCTCCACGCTGTTCCCAGCCCTCTCAGCGGCCGGGGCCAGGAGAGACGTCTACAAACAGGCGGATGGATCCTCGCGCGGCTCTACTGACGTCTGACACTGTCCAGCGACCTCTGCCTGACAATGCAGGGTTCTCGCTGATGCCACAGAGACTGCCTGTCCAGTACCGCAGGGCTCATTCTCACCTTCACCGTTTCCCTGTTTGTGACTCTCTCTACAGTGAGAAACCTGCAAAACCTCTATGCATTTGCTCAACACTGGTCAACACATAGTTTCAGAATAGCTAACCCATACCCCTGAGAAACAAATTTACCAACTAGAGTTCAGAGGTTTTGCAAGGCTCTTTCACCCTTAGCCCCACAGCACTGAAAGAAATCCGATTGTGTCACTCCAGAATGTTCCTCTTTGACATAAAATTATTTCTGCACTAAAGCAGTTGAGAAGAAGCAAGCGGAAGACAGGCTTTCCTTGTCCTCCTGCTTTTCTGCTTAGAGAGAAGAAGTGCCCCTTACCAGGGACAGCTCAGCGGCAGCATCAGCACCATCTGCAGACACACCTCGCCCCTCGGTCTCTGCGTATACTTAACCTTCCCACAGTTTCCTGCCTTTGAAAGAGAAAACTGAGGGAGCTGACCCTACAGATAAAGCATCTATAATTTTAAAACTGTGGTACTGGAAACAGAATAGAAAATCATAAAGCAAAGTCAAGTACATGTCAAATTTAGTATAGGATAAGAGCAGAATCTCAGACCAGTGGGTGAGGGATGAACTTTTTCATAAGAGGTGTTAGGACAACTGGACCTATAAAGAAAAGATAAAATGGGACCCACTCCTTGCAGGCACATTAGGGTAACGAATCAGAGATATGAATGTAAAAAATGAAACCACACGAACTAGCAGAAAACACAGATGGATTTTTTATAACCTGAAACTGGGAAGAATTGTCCTATGCCTCAGAATTTAAAAACTATCACGGAAAAAAGTGATCAATTCAGCCACATTCAAACAAAAGAGCTCTGGCAAAACAAAAACATGCCATAAGCAAAGAAAAGTGCCAAGTGACACACTGATTTAAAAAGAATGACACACTGACTTTTAAAAAATGTGACATATAACAGCTATCCCTAATACAGGAAGGGCTTCTACAAACTGAGGACTAAAATCCAATAGAAAAATGGGCAAAAAATGCATATAATTTGCTGAAAAAGTAATGCAAATAGTCCTTAAACATATGAAAACATGTTCAGCCTCACTCATAAGGGAAATGCAAATTAAAACTACAGGGGTATAACTTCTCACCTATCAGACTGGCCAAAATCTAAGACTTAGCACAACTCCTTTGGCAAGGCCGTGGGAACACAGGCAGTTTTGTGTATCAGGAAATGGCCCAGATGTGCATCTGTGCAATGTGGTGACATCTACATTTAACCCAGCAAGACTATGGCTAGGAATTGATCCCAAAGGTGCAAAATGATGTTGATGACCTCCAGAACGCAGGAGGAAAACGGGGAAGTGCAGGACATCTTGTGGCACTGCATTCCATGTAGGAAGGGAGAAATATAAAAAGTACTTCTACGCATATTTTAAAAGAGACAATGGAAAGAAAAACAAAAAATTAATAAAAACTGTTACTTTTGGGAGGGTGGAGAAACAGGGACGGAGCGGAGGCCTGATTTCTCTGAATGTAACTCATTCTATAACGTTGCCTTAGGAACCACATACATGTTTAAACATTTTTAATCAAAAAGAAGAAAAAAAGCACTCCTTTAAAGTTGGGGGAAAAAATCAATGTATAGAGTGGGTGGCACAACCACACACAGAAATTGTTTCAAGTGGCCTTTAACACACACTATGACTGCCGTCCCTAGAAGGACGTGTCCAACAACTGCAGAAAAATGCTGAATGCTCTCAGCACTCCTGGTGGTGACACTGGTACTGGTATTCTGAAGTTTTCACGTGCACATTGCAGGACAAAGCAAATTCTATTAATGCTGTTAGAAGTCAAGTTTTTCAGTGTAAGGAAAAACAGATGCATACATAAAAGTTAAAACTCTTTAAAGTTTTCATTTGAATAGAAAATCCTGATATAAACTCCTCCTTTTCACTTGCTTAGAATTTCTCTTTCTTAGCTCTGTGCACTGAAAAGACCTAGAAGCATGACAAACCAGGAACTGCAGAACAGACTGTGATCTCTGAACGCCATTCTCTCACAAAAAGGAAGCAGTGCTTCTTGGTGAAATGGCATATCCAGGTGTGGACAGGAACAGCCCAAGTGAGCCTGGCACACCTGTGGCAAAAAGCAAGGAGCTGGTCCAAGACCAGGATGGCAAAAGGACACAGGAACCAATCAGAAGGGCTCCCGCTACCAAAGATGGCACAATCAGAACTCCAAAATGATCATAATTATGAGACTGAAAACATATCAACTACATAAAAATCCACAGTAGTACAGTACTTTTAAAAATCCTGTGGTCCATTTTTTTAAATTAACAGACTTTACTTCTTAGCACAGTTTTAGATTCACAGCCACACTGAGCAGGGAGTTTCCATTACCCCATCCCATTATGACCACAGCCTCCCCCACTGTCACCCCCCACCACAGTGGCACGTGCATCACAACAGAGTCCATGGTTTACATAAGAGTTCACTCTTGGTGTTATGGTTCACTATCGGAAGTTGCTTGGGCACCAAGTCACTATCCTCAGATAGGTAAGAATCCAGAGCCAGGCATGAACCCTTCCTCTCCTGTATGGACTGTATTTTGGAGTAACCAATGGGCTGATGATGGAAAATGCTTCCTTACAGAACTGTTCTAGATGACAAATGTGGCAGCAACGATAGAAGTAAATATCATCAATTAGACAACCCATCCTGAAATCATGGGTCTATGGGGCAATAAAAGGTGGGCGGGAGCTTTGTAATGGACAAGGCTGGCAGGCACCATCTCTGAAAGTGGCCAACCAGATAACAATAAACGCCTCCCGTGCGGAGTACTCAGAAATGCACAGCCATGCTTCTCAAGCCCTTCACACACATACCAGAAACCCAAGGCTCTCGCCGAAATGCAGATTCTGACTCAGTGGCCCGTGGTGGTGGAGCCCATGTCGCTGTCCCACATCCCCCACTTGGAGTGGCGAGTGTCCACAGCACCAAGAATGCAGCACGTTTCCTGGGGAAAACGAGCCTGAATCTCATCAAGCTTCTGACCCAACTTCCACTTTACAGCAAGTAAAGGAAAGCAACCAGGCCAATCCAAAACGTGGGTGTCCTTACAGGACAAGTGACCGCGTCGCCAACAAACCAATGGCATGCAGAAGGGGGAGGGGTCTGCATCGCCTTAGAGACACATCAAATGCAACGCAGAGACGTTGCTGGATCGGATTCGAGCAAACTGGCTTAAAAAGACAGTTTTTAGGCAATTGGGGAAATGTGAACGTAGACTGGACATTAGCTATAAAGGAATTAGTGAGTTTTGTTTTTATATTCGAAGAGATGGCATTGTGGTTACGTAAAAAAAAGTACATACATGAAAAATTTGATGTCTGGGTTTGCTTTATAATATTCAAGCAAAAAACAAACAGCAACAGCAACAGCAACAACACCACCACAAGTAGGGAGAGGACGGGTGAAACAGACTGGCTGTCTGTAACCTTGGTGATGAAAGCTGGTAACGGCAAGGAGACGTGGGGTTCATTATGTCATTCTATTTTCACTTGAAATTTTCTTTAAAAAAATGTTTATAAAACAATTTGAAAAAAAATTACAGTTCTATTCAACATCCATTACTATTCTTGCTTACCATTTTTCAAGAAAAATTGTAACTTAGACCAAAAGAAAGGAAAAAAGAGACTGCTCATCTCAATTTTACGTACTGTCCGCTGTTCCTGTTTCTAACTCAGATGCTGAGCCCACACGTCTCCAGACCCGCCTCCAGTGGCAGAAGCCTTCAGGGAAATGTGCAGCCCAGCACTTGAGCTTTGCAGCTACTTTGGATATTAAAAGGCTCCTGCCATCAAATATGAACTCGCTTCTGCCTGTTATTACCAAAACAATGTACTAAGTTTTGCTCCTCGACTCTGCTGAGTAACTGAAGCACATAAAGCTATCTGAACTGTTCCAATAAGAAAACTATCACCCATCGCCCTATTTGATCCTTTTTTCTTTTCAAAAGCCTCCCTCCAAGAGAACTCACAAGACGTGAAGTCATTCATCCTGTTTACTTTTTCTAGTCTCCCCTTCAATCAGAAATAAATTGCACCTGGCCCATAATGAGGGTTTAACAAAGAAAAACCCACCACAACACTTTACCATTCTCTATGTATAACTCTGTAGCATCCTAGTATTTTTGTTGGCTTTCATTTTCTGCTTTTCTGGTTTTTTTTAAATACCCTGTTCTTTTGCTGACACAAACTACCTCTAGTCTTTAATGAAGTTATATTAAAAAGAATGGGATACCTGCACTCCTGTGTTCATCACAGCTCTATTTACAATAGCCAAGAGTTGGAATCAGCCTAAATGCCCATCATCGGACCAGTGGATAAGGAAAATGTGGTACACCTACACAATAGAATACTACTCTGTCGTAAAAAGGAATGAAATTCTGCCATTATCAGCTATATGGATAAACTTAGAGAAAACTATGTCAAGTGAAATAAGCCAGGCACAGAAAGAGAAATACTACATGTTCTCAGTTATATGTAGGAGCTATTAAAAATAAGCAACGAAATAGAAAAACAATCACAATAATTCCCTGAACTTGTTAACAGATGATGATGGAGGTGGGAAAGGGAGGAAGTGGTAAAGGGCCACGAAAATCAACTACATTGTATAATGATAAATGAAAATACATAAAATGCAAATGAAGCATTTTAATAAGGGTATGTTCTAAAGGTAGACACAATGGAAATGGCAGAATATAAAGTGCGCTTTGCTGAAAACTGGGGTCTCAATCATCGTATGAAGTATATCGCCTTTTTTTCCTTTCATTTTTTTGAGAATCATTTGGTTTGCAACTTTGAAATAAGTGTGAATGTAATAAAAGTGTTTGAATGAGAAAAAAAAGGTTGTAAACACACCACATTGAGAAAGGACTCTTAGCTGTACGCATTGGAAACAGACACTAATCTAGGCAGAGAAGCGATGCACGGAAAGGGCTTTGCGTGGTTTCCAGAATCTAAAGAGGACGAAGAACCCAGGAAAGAGGCGGGTGCGAGGGAGCAGCGCGGGCGCAGGACACACACGGCACGTGCGCGCCGGCGGGGCCGCACCAGCCAGCGGACGCCCGGGCCGGCAGCCTCGGCCAGGCCGGCAGCCCCGAGTGCGGCCGGGCTCCTCCCGTCACGGCCTCCCGCGAGCGCAGCTCTTCTGTCCCGAGAGTCCGGCCTGTCACCGCTGCTGCGGACGGCTCTCTCTGACCCTTTCTAATAACGGTCTCCGTCCTCGTGCACGCTCGGGGGACACGGGCCGGGACCGCCGACCTCTGGTCTCCCCCGCCCGAGACGCGGTCAGGCACCCAAATCTGTCCTGGACATAAGTCCCGCGACCTGACACCGCCCACCCAGCGTCCTCTTCGGACGCCTCCCCTGCCCAGGCTGGGACCCCGCGGTCTCCGGCTCTCCCGCGGAGCACGAGGGCGGCCGGCGCCGAGCCTTCGGAGTGCCCAGCACCGCGGCCCGGCCGTCAGGACGACCGCACTCCGAACGCGCAGAGGGGCTGGGGACAGGGTCTCCCGGGTGGCTGGACTGGCTCCCACCCACCGAGAAGGCGGACGCTCTCGCCCCACCCGGAGGGCGGCGCAGGGCCAGTCCCCGCGGGCCCTCCGGTGGGTGACGACGGGCTGAGGCGGCGGCGCCGGGCTCCTGGCTGCCGCTTCCCCTTCCCGCGCTCACTTTCCCTGGGCGGCTCTTCCTCTCCCTTTCCCCGAGGCCCCAACCACTTCCCCTGCCCGCGAGCCTCCGCCCGCCACCTCGCCCGGGGGCGGCTCACGTGGGCCAGGGGTCACGTGCAGGGTCACGTGCGGACCGCGGTCACGCGCCAGGGCGGTGCGGGACGTCGGGACGCCGCCGCACCTGCGGGGAGCCGGGCCGCCGACGCCCGTCGCGCGCGCTCTCGCGAGACCCGCGGAGTCACGTGACGGCCGGGCGCGGCGCAGCTCACGTGACAGTCGCTGCCGGGCGCGGGGTCTCTTGGGTGCCGGCGCCGCAGCGGCTGGGCCTCGCGAGTCCGTGGACGCCGCCGCCCTCACGCCGGCTCTCGGCGCCTGAGCCCGGCCGCCCGCGGCCCAACCGCCGCCCGCCCCGCGCCCCCGCGCCCGGACGCCCGCACCGGCCTCGGCCGCCCCGCGCCATGGCGGCCCCCGGCGGCGCCTGGCGGTCGCTGCTCCTGCTGCTACTCGGTGAGGGGATGGGCTGGGGGCACGGGCGCCGCCTGCGGTCCGCGGGCCGGCCGGGGGCGGGAGCTAGGGGGCGAGGGCCGGGGGCTGCGGTCCGGCGGCTGGGGTGGCTGGAGCCCCAGGGGCTGCGGGACGGGGACCGAGGGCCGGGGCCTTCGAGGCGTCGCCCGCGCCGTTGGCAGGGGCCCGGGGGTCTCAAGTGAGTGTTTTCTGAGACGTTGAGTGGGGAGGGGACTCGCAGGGGCGGCTCGTAGTCTGGCCCTCCGTGGCTGGCAGGTCTCCACGGGGCCGTCCCCCGAGGACCGCAGGGACTTAGGTGTCCCTAGTCCGCCCGGGCGGTGACCCGAAGCGAGCTCGCAGCTGGGTTTACTAGGGGACAGCGGGGAGCCGGGCCTGTGCCCTGGGCCCGCGGAGGGCGCGTTAGAGCAGAGCGAGGGGAAGGGACCCTGGCGACTGCACGAGGTCTCGGGCTTCAGACTCAGGGTGGCGACGTTCCCTTCTAGTGACAGCTTTAAAGGGCGCTGTCCTGTAAGCCGAAAGAAGAGACCCCGGGCCCGCTGGGAGGCACCCGAGTCCCGTCAGTCGGTGGGACTCAGAGCGGCAGGTGCTCAGTGGGATCTCACGCCTGCTGTGCGGGAAAGGGACACACGGGGCGCTTCAGAAGTTCACAGAAAGGTTCCTGTTACTGTCTCGTTCTCTTTCTACAAACTTTCTGGAGTACCCTCGTATGCTGTCTCTTAAACGGATACTCTCTCCACGACTTATTCTGTTCGGAGACCTTCGGTGAACCTCTTTCTCACTGCCCCCCTACCCCACCCCGACCCCCAAATAACGTGGGAAGATTGGTCCTAAGTGCCGCCATCAGAAAGATGACACAGAAAAAAGCTGGTGGGCGTTCCTGTGACTTAAATAGTTGTAGACACGCACTCGCGTACGTACCTGCCATAGAGTCTTTAGATGTCTCTGGAGTTCTGGTCAACTCTAAAATTCTGTTACCGTGAATCGGCTGGATTTTGGGTTCACTTTTTTGTTTTACTTGTGTAAAATGAATTCTTTGAACTGCGCGACTGGCCACAAGAGATGAACTTACTGGAGTAGTAAACCCAGTCTCGCTCAGGACCTGGGACCCTTCTTTGCCAGCAGGTGTAATTAGTCCTGCGAGGAGTTGCAAAACAAGTTTTATCATGTCAGAATGACTGCGTTGTTCTTTAGCAGAAAAGCTCACGAACCTTAGAACTTTAAAACCCACTTCAAAAATGAAGAGAAAAAATCTATAACTCCTTGATGATGGGATGGTTAGGATTGTTGTGCATGTAATTAGTTTTTTAATGTCTGCTTTGTTATATCTTTTAAATGTTATATTCACTTTAAAATCCAACTTTTAAAAAAGATTTTTTTAACAATTTGAATTTAGGTCTATTTAAAATGCTTATTTTAATGCATAACCTCACCAAAAAGCATCCTTTCTTTAAAAATTCTGACTTTTAAGTTACTAATTCCTGCTACATTAATAATTAGGAATTGCTTAAAGTGGCATTGTGTTTTAATATTTATTAGAAAGTACAGACAAGCATGGACTGAAACCTTAGTTTTTGATACACAGTATTAACTGTAATTGCGTAATGTGACTCTTTAAACCATCAGTGTCAACTGAATGACCTCCTTCCCCTTTCCAAATGAAGAACTGTCACTGTGGAAGTCCAGAAAGTATTAGACTAATTATTGTTACCCTTGATTGTGGGAGTTTGTCAGTTATTCAGATGGAAGACTGAATTCTTCACTAGATTTGAGGTCAAAATGTTTTTGTGGTCTTACGGTTTGAATTTGTATTAAGCTAGACCCATCCCTGACCATGTTAGGCTTCCTTTCTCTGTGCATCTCCAGGACTTTTATTGCACGTGCTTGTGCACCACAGCATCAGTTCAGCTGCCTTCCTCAACTTATGGCCCAGCCCATTCCTCACTTATGGCCCAGCCCATTCCTGACACATACTAAGTGCTCAGCACGTATATGAAGAAATGTCCCTTTTAAAGCAGTGGTCCTTATCCAAACGTATGCACAAGTCAACTTTTTAGAAGGATACGGACTTGTGCCCTGCCTCAAGAGGTTGTGGTTCAGTGTCTGAGATGGAACCTTGGTCTTTTTTTTTTTTCTTTGAATCTGCATAAATAATTGTGCATCACTGGTTAGGAAGAAGAAAAATACTGTATTTAAAAGAATCAAACCCAAGACAAACTAGGCTGTGATTTCTTGTGAAAATTTACTTTTTAAAAGAAATTTGTTGACTTGTTCAGATGGCAGTCTCTCATTCAGAAGCAAGTGTTTCACAGTTTGAAGCATGTTCCCTCACTCACCAGGTTCTGGGAAGGTGGTGTGGTTCAGACAAGGCAAGTGCAGCACAGCTGGCCCTGCGTGACTTGGAATAAGTTAGTTAACATCTCTGTGCCTTAGTCTCCACTTTGCAAAAGAGAATCATAACTGTCTACCTATTAGGGTTGACATGGTAATTAATTGCAAAGGGCTTAGAGCGGTGCCTGGCTTAAGGTAAGCACATTTCAAGTGCTGGTTAAATACTTTTTTGATACTTTGTGTCAAGTCCTGAGGGTTAAATGATGAACTTGATAGGTACCATGTATGTGTACAGAGCTGAATGTTTAATAACAGCTAAAATGAAAACTAGCGTTAACGTTCTGCACCAGAGGCTCGGCTGGCGTTGCCTCATCTGATCCTGGAGGTGTCAGCACTCTTACTTCCTGTTCGTGGTGCGTAAACTGAGGGTTGGGCGGTTGCTGCTGGCCCGGGGCTGCACAGCTAGGAGGTAGTGGAGCAACCCAAAGAGCCATAGGCTCTGACTCAGAAGCATGTGTGTTTCCCACAGATGCACTTGTTTCAGAAAGTGGAATTTCTGCAAGTGGGAGTATTTTGAAGGAACAAGCTACGGTTATTCCTTAATGTGACCCCTGGAGAAATGATCACATGTGCACCAGCGGTTGTCAGCAGGCGGAGAGCTGAGGCTCAGTGACAGCCCGGCAGCTGCTGCTGTTGGGCTTTGACACCTGTCAAATCGCTGCAGACGTTTTAGCTGACTCGAGGTTATTTTTTTTTCCAAACCAATTGCCACATTTATTGAAATTTTACAAAACTTCTGACATTTCTTTTACAATTCTATGTTCTAATGCCATTGTAGGCATTTTTCTCTTGACTAAAGTTGGCTTCTGTGCGTGGGGGGGGAAGCTGCTGCTTTTAATAATTCAAAATTTTTTAGCTTCTCCAGGATAAATATGGGGATCTAATGCTGCTAAAGCTTATTTTAAATGTTTCAGTAATACTTCTTAGTTTTCCTTCAAAAGTTCAGATCCTCAGCATATTTACTAAATGAAAAAAAGTATGATTGAAAAGTTACATAATGTGAAATTTTTCTGATGACGTGTTTTGGGTTGGTAAAACTTTTTTTTAATGATTTGGGAAACTGCTTATAGCAGGGCAGCTTAGTAAAAGCCAGCCCATGTGTGCTCCCTTGCGGTGTCTGTGGCGTGCCTGATCTGTGTGATACTTCAGCTAAAATTGTCTTAGGTTGAGGAATCTGGGTGGGGCAGGCAGCAACCCACGTGTACGGTGAGTCAAGTCAGCATTCTGGTGCTTTCTCTGGCTTCAGGTTTTGCTGCTTCTGCCTGCCCCGCCTCTTCTGCCTTGCCGGCATCTCAGCTGCAATACACTCATTCCATACCTCACTGATGGAGTGAAAATGTTTTGTCTGTAAAATTGTAAAAACCTTTACTGTGTCAAAAACAAGTTATGGAAACTTCTCTGGGTTTTTAAAATGGAATATTCATTCACTGGAAATGCTTTTAGTGTAATATTGCCCAAGTGTTATCGAGTGTGGGTTAAAAAGCAAAGCAAAACAGATAATAGATTGTACAGGTCCTGTGTGCCATAGTTTGCTACGTTCTCACGTAGCACCTTTTATGAATGTAGATTTTGGTATTTCCTTTGCCAGAGGAAGCTTAAAGGAAGATATGTGGGATTTCTGGTTATAATTTTTGTTTCAGGCTTGAATAGTAGTAGCTCTGAAGATTTTATTTTGTGAAAGCTTTGAGAGTAAAATAAATTGAATTCAATGGAGCCCATTTACTTTCCCAGGGAATAGGATTCTAAAATGAAAAGTTGTGTGTCCTTGCTTTGAGCATACTGTCTTCAAAGTGTGCTTGAGTCATGTTTACACTTAAAGTGATAGATTAGAACACAAGTAGCGTGCGTACTTTGAGTGATAGATGAGGCTGTGTGTGTGTAAATGTCATTGGAAGGGCATAAAGAGTTAAAGTGATAGATCAGACCCCAAACATGTCAGTGTCATTGGAAGGGAGTGCACACTTAGAATGATAGATCAGACTCGGTGTGTGAATGTCATTGGAAGGGTGTGCTCAAGCTTGTAGCAGCAGAGACAAGTGATGGCACATCATTTTTGGACGGTTCAGGACAAAGTGGTGGCTGGTAGATGTTTGGCTTTTGAGCTAGCAAAACCACCTATTTTTGCCAGTCTGTAAAAGAACTATGTAATAAAATGTGTGATATGTAAAATTAGTAACTTCCCTGCCATAGCAATCAGATCACATTTGCTGCTGAACATCTTGATGGGAAGTGGGATATGAAGAAGACAAGAGGAGATTCTTAGCAGTGACCACTGTCAGCTGGAGAGACCTACAGAGCTTCCTTCTGTCCCTTCACTTCCGGATGTGGCAGCCCTGTCTAACCTGGTTGAGTGATGTGCTGAGGTCACACAGCAAGTCCAAGTCAGACTGAATCACTGTGCTTTAAGTACCTTTCTGAAATGGGCAAAGAGCTCATATTTTTGAGTCTGTGGCTTCTCACCACCAGTCTGTGAGAAGTAAAAACCGATCAAACACTAAATAGCAGTTTAGGACTACAGTGAAAGAAACTGCTCACTCTCTGTGGATTTCCACAAAAGCTGGATGTTCCTTCAAGGTCCCAGCACTACTTACAGAGAGATCTTCTGAGGAACACAGAGCACATGTGCCTAGGGCTGACCCAGAAACTGACGTGCAGCTTCCTGATAAATTCTGAAATAAAGCACCGAATAGTTACAGAGCAGGTTGGCAGACTGATGTGAGAGGTTTAGAGATAACAGTGTCATGATAGTTATCCAGGAGCTCAGAGCACCAGGGTGAACCAGCGTGTGTCACGCATGTGTCTAGTTCTTTAGTGGCTGAAGAAGCATGGTGGAATCTGCTGATCAAATCCATTACTGCTACAGACATACCCAGTTACATTTTCAGAAAGGTGTTTGATTATCCCTGTTTTCCAGGCCTCATGCATGGCGCATCGGCAGTGTTTGTGGTGAAGAATGGCAATGGGACAGCGTGTATCATGGCCAACTTCTCAGCTACCTTCTTGATGAACTATGATACCAAGAACGGCTCTCAGGTAGGGAGCGCCGGGGCACTTCATGCTTCGCTTGTCTGTGCTTGTGAAGAACCTTTGCTACCACACAAAGGGCAGTGATGAGGCCCAGCCAGGACTGCCGGGAAGACCTGAGGTTCCTGAGCGCACTCTGGACTTTGTGCCTGCTGCTTGGCTCTTACTAGTTTATTAGTACTAGTCTCCATATAAGTGTGTTCTTTGTCAAAATAGAAGAAAACTGGAAAAGTTTTGTTTCATAGAAATGTTTGAAATTATAAATACTTATAAATAGCGAGCACTTTTTATTTAATCTCTGCTTTATTTTTGTTATGTTTGGTTTTGGTGGTTGGGTTTTTAAAAATATTACCTTGTAATATATGAATTATATTACACTAATGGGATCACCCATAGGCTGTTAGGTGCTTTATTATTTTGTGAAACATGTCTTTTGTCATCTCATGTAGTTCTGTATCATTTTTTTAGGACCATGTTATTATACACCATCATAGATCATTTTATCAGTCCAGTTCATTCTGATAGACGTTAGGTGGTTTTTCAGTTGCTTATTATGCTTGTAATAAATTCAAATAATTCTGCAATAAACACCTTCTTTGTTTAAAGGGACGTTCTTTTATCTTTTTTTTTTTTTAATTGGTAGCTGGCTGGCCTGTAGGGGCATCCGAGCCTTTGACCTTGGTATTATAACACTGGCTCTAGCCAACCGAGCTAACCAGCCAGCCTACAGAGACATTCTTTAAACACATTTCTATAGCCAAAAAGTAGTGAGAGCTTTTTAAAAATGTAAAGGGTGAAGCCTGGTAGGAGGCATGCAGGGCTTCACGGGACTTTAGTTTCAAGGTAACTTTAGTTTTAATTTGTTATAAATTAAAATAATGTTAATAAGAAGGAGAATTTTTACTTATACGATTGTCACCTTTTCTTTACACTTGAATTACTTTTCAGTCTATTACTAACTTGTAATACTGATCCTTTTTGTTTTTTTGTTAAAAACCAACACCTTAACAGTGATATCTGAGATGGAACTGAAGTATAAGTTTATATCAGACTTACAGAAGACTCTTTTGTATTTCTGAATCCCTTTAATAAGCTACATTCTAATTGGGTTCTGCTGTTGTTGTGCTTGTTCCAGAATGTGACCTTTGACCTGCCGTCGAATGCAGAAGTACTGAATAGCAGCTCTTGTGGTAAAGAGAATACTTCTGACCCCATTCTCATGATTGCTTTTGGAGGAGGACATACACTGACTCTCAATTTTACAAGAAATGTGACACGTTACAGAGTCCAGCTCATGAGTTTTGTTTACAACTTGTCAGACACACACATTTTCCCCAATGCGAGCTCCACAGGTAAGGACCAAAATCAAGCAATTACCAAGTTAGAGGAAATTGGTTTCGAAAATTGTCTAAAGTTACTTTTAACGAAGTGCTGCAAGTAATTCAAAATTGTGCGTGTGTTTGTTTTTTAATCTAGGAACCAAGACTGTGGAATTCATAACTGACATCAAGGCAGACATAGATAAAAAATACAGGTGTGTTAGCGGCACCCAGGTCCATATGAACAACGTAACTGTCACGCTCCACGATGCCACCATCCAGGCATATCTTTCAAACAACAGCTTCAGCAAGGGAGGTAAGACGCCAACACTGGACTCTCTGGTGCTGACTGTTGGACGGCAGTACCCACAGATGACCTCATTTCTTGGGTCACGGTGCTGGCGCAGTGCATGGAGAGAGAGTTCACATGGCTAGAGACACGGCTTTGCAGAACTGCCCGTCGACCTTTTATCTCTTTAGAGAAGGTGAATCTGTAGATGAGGGTGCACACAGCTTGATTTAAAAAGGGTAGAAGGATAAAGTGACATAAGCCAAAAACAGAAAGAGATACCACATGGTCTCACTCACATGTAGACTCTAAAGTTGAACTCATAGAGGCAGAGAGTAGAATGGTGGCCACCAGGGGCTGGTGGGTGTTGGTGATAGGATACAAAGTTTAGTTAGGAAGATTAAGTTTTAGAGAAGCTGTTGTACATGGTGACTGCAGCTACTAACGGTGTGTTGTGTTCTTGAATATTGCTAAGAGAGTAGCTTTTAAGTGTTCTCACCACAAAAAATAAGTGTGTGGTAATGCATATGTTAATTAGCTCAATTTAGCCATTCCACAATGTACACACATTTTAAAACAACATGTCCATGGTAAATAAGAGGGAGTCTTCAAAAAGTTCACGGAAAGATTCCTATTATCTTTTAATTCCATTTTTCCACAAACCTTTTGAAGTACCTGTGTATATATGATTTTAATTTGTTTTTAAAAAGGCAGAAAGGTAAAGTAGTTGAGACCTCTGTGTTGTCCCTTGTGACAGAGCTAATGGGATCAGGGTCTTGGATCTCTTTCAGTTCAAGCCAATCACCGTTACCCAGATACCTCGTCTTATCTCAGCCCCGCCTAGGCAGGCCCAAGGACTGGTGCAGAAGGACCAGCAGTGCCTTTCCGACTCATTCGTACCCCCAACGACACATCTACTAACCCAACTGGTTTGCGCGTGGGTCAGACAGGCAGGGTCCATGCCACCTCCCAGCCCCACGATCTCGAGAACCTTTCATTTTTCCATGCTTGTAAAATAAGAATAATGACCTGTCTCAGAAGGTTGTTAGGATTAAAAAGGAAGTTTATTCCAAGCGCTATCTCAGTGTCTGGCACAGAGCAAGGAGAAAATACATGTTAAATCATTTTACTGTTAAGAAAATTATTTCCACAAATCCTACCAGTCAGGTCACAGCTTGTTGTCTTTTTGCCAGAGGGTGGGGTATGTGATGTGCCTTAGAGTGGGCTTACCCCGTACGTGAAGAATGCACAGCCTTCTCTGATCTTTAGAGCCGCCATAGGAGGCCTTTCCTTTGCAGTATTCCTCAGCAGTCTTGTTTGAGGCTCAGAGTGACTGTTGGGGGAGAGCAGCTAAACAGATGATCTGTCACGGTGCTGACTGTGAGTCGGCTACAGCCTTTCTCAGAGGTGCGTGCGTTCTTAGCAGGTCAGCACACCTTCCCGCAGGCCCAGTCCTGCCTGCCTCCAGTTTCTGTGTAGACAGTAAGCTAAAAATAGCTTTTATGTTCAGAAGTTTAACATAAAGATAAATAAAAAGAATATTTCACGACACATGAAGAGTATATAAAGTTGTAACCATAAATGAAGTTTTGTTGGAACACCGCCATGCTCATTGATTTACTTATCTTCTGTAGCTGCTTTCCCATTACCAGTGGCAGAGCTGAGCTGTCATGACAAAGACCCACAGCCCACAAAGTCTAAAGTATTTACTATCTGTCACTTGACAGAAAATGTTTGCCAGTCCCTGATTCGATGGGAAGAGTGTAGTGACAGAGCTAGGACTGAAGGAAGCCCTTCTCTGAAAAACCAGGCACAGTTAGGAGAAGCAGGAACTTCACAGGGGAGGTCAGTGTAAGCTGGAGCAGCGGGAGGTTCTGAAGGAAACTGATGCTCAGGAGTTGAGTCCTTTCACGAACTAAGCCACGTTTGCTCTTCATCACAAGCCCCCAAGGGACGTGGCCTGGTTGCTTTCTTGTAGGTGCATGAACAGACCCTCCTTGTGAATGTGCTGCTTTTGTCGCTTTGCCCCCCACGGATTTGTCACCCTACTTCCCCTGGGTGACGGAGATGCAAAGGATTACTCAAAGCCCATCTCTTCTGAGCAGTGAGAGACCCCACAGTGGTTAACTTCCCTTGGGAACACTCAAGCAAGAGGCAACCCTTCCTTGGGAAATTAACCCCGAATTGGGGTTCTCTTCCTGCATTTATTTTCCAGACCAGGAAGTTACAGGAAGAGACAAAGGTGGGATTATAGTTTAACAATATAGGCTGGTAACTTTCAGTGAATCAAGTCAGATGACATTCCAGTAAGACAATTAAGTGATCTTACAGCAATTTCTCAGTATCTTTACATAACAATCAGTAACTTGTCTGTCCTTGAGCCAGCAGCCTTGCTGTGCCACAAATCTTTATCTTACACCAGAGACTTTATAGCCTGAGGAAAATTTCCAGTCCTCGGCAAGGTCAATATTTGAAACTGCAAGACTTTGGAAAACCAGGCCCTGTGAGGTACAATTGCTTTATAGTATATTCCACTTGAAGGCGCGGGCAGTGGAGCTGCGCATCAAGCCAGTCTCTGCCTTTTCTGCGTGCAGCCTCTTTTCACAGTGGGCCTGGAGGAGTGTCCGCTTCACTGGAAGGGCAGGCCAGAGCCCGAGGCTGCACGTGTAGTGGCACGTGTGCGCAGCATGATTGGAGGACAGCCTCCACGCAGCAGCCTGTCTTGGTGTGCCGATGCTGAAGTGGGAGCTGGAGTGGCATGTTTGCAGAGGTCAGTGTTCACCAGTAGGAGTCTCCACGCTGTCTGGGTTTCTCACCTAGCACCTCCCTCGGGTTTGCACGGGTGTTCTCTCCCAGGAGAAGGGAAAGCGCGCATTGTCAGCCTGACGTGCGAGAGAGAATCTGCTGTGCTAACCTTGGCCAGTGACCTCCCTGCTGACCAGGCCTGACTGTGGCCCATCACCATGTGGCTCCAGGACGGTGTGACCCGCGGCAGCCTTACTTTCTCCTGCCTCCCAACCCGGCGGGTGCTTTGGAGTGAAGCCTGCGCGGTGGGGGGTGGACAAATATGTTGCAGGCATTGAGACTGGTGGTGGCCACGTTCTCTAGACTCAAATGGAGACATCAGAGATACAGGTAAACTCATTATGTTTTTTAAGGCTCATAATTCCTTTTTTTTTAAGAAAGACTTTTTTAGAGCAGTTTTTGGTTCGTAGCAAATTGAGCGATTCTGTATATCCCCTGCCCCACCCCCAGCAAAGCCTCCCCCACTATCCAAATCCTTCACAGTAGTTATCTTTTTAATGAACATACTCATGTGATTCCAGGTGGAAAAGGTCTGAAAACAAGGCTGTCCTCCTGACACCAGGGCCCCAGCCACTGTTTCTCCCAAGAGGTGGCCAGGGGTGCAAGCCTTGTGCAACATGGGGTGGCCCTGGAGGTTTGGGCTTCCCAGCTACGGGTCAGTTACCCTTTGGGCCTCCATTGTGGGTGGCCACCCTGTCCTGTTCTGTCGAGTTGCTTGTCAAGCCCTTGCTGGTTAGTGCACCTTACTTTTGAGACGTGTCTGAGAGCATCCTCCTGCCTCCTCATGTGGCCTGTGCTTGTCCCCTCAGAGCTCAGTTTGATTTTGTGTTAAATCTGCCTGTGCAGATATGTGTCTGTGTACTTTGGAAAGGAAATCTTTTCAAAGATACCAGAGCACGTGTGTAGTAAATTCTGCTGGGTAACAGGAGAGTTAAGAGGCATCCTAAAACTACACTGAATATTCTGCAGAAGCTGGAGTGTCCCAGACTCTGCCTTCAATGATCCAGAGGTGTCCTGAAGAGTCAGCATCAGCCCCACTATTCATTGTAGGCTGAGGGGGTGGGGATGGGACAAAGTCACAGGTGAGTCTGTGTCCTATTTACTAGAGGGAGCTTTTGGAAGTCATCTCTTTGTTGAATTTACATCCTTTACGTTACTGCCTTACCAATCCGGGCCTCTATTGCAAAGAAAGAGTGAGCATGAAACAGCCCTGCACCCCAAGCCGCCGGAGGACTGAGAGTTCTAGGCCGGGGCTCACGCCCTCACCTCTTGAAACTGCTTTGCTTGCTGGTTTTTTGGCTTTCGTCCTCCTGTGACCTGGCTGGTGGGACAGTGATTAGAAGAGTTCTCGGGGTCAACAGGCAGCTCCTGCAATGGAGGTGCAGGGAAAAAGGGCTGAACAGGGTCCGCAATCTCAGAGACAGGGAGCTCTCAGTAAGTGAGAGGCTTGCACTAGCACACCAAAATATAACCATCCATGCAGTGACCTGAATCATTTAAAAAACATAACTGTTAGCCTATTCCAGAAATGCTGAGTGCGCCAGCGAGTGTGACTCAGGAAGAGCTGATGCCTTGGAGAGCACACGTCTCCTTGCTCACTGTGTGTCTGCTGGGGGTCTCATTTGGTTCATGTTTTGACAAGGACTGGTGTTTTCTCTATAGATAGGAGCAGATTTGAAATAACTGACCACGTATACTACCAGTACAGCATAAATCGTTCAAAAATATTTGATTTCTATAAAAATTGAGTGCTTTCTTTTTTCATCTTTTGTTGTGCTGATTTCATCCCTTCGGTTCCTAGGCACGTCCATGACTTATTTTCTTGTCTCTTAACTGAGTCGAAAGCTCCTTCAGGGAAAAGATCCCAGGCCAATTACATTAAGTGTATTTTTATGTCCCCCTAGTCTGTTCTGTTCATTATGGATTCTTAGTTCTGTTGAATGAAAGCATTTCTGTGCAGCGGTGATCTTTTGGGTGCAGAATGACTCTTTTCTTGTGCCCATGTAGAGTTTTCATTTGAGGACTCATAGGTGGAGGATGCTGGTGCTGGCTTCTGTGCCACCCCCTTCTCAACTGATAGTGTGACAGTGGCCTGGACCCAAGAGCCTTGCTCGCCTTGCCTTTTACTACATTGCCATGGCCAAGAACACTTGGGGACCTCACAGGTTTATCCTAAGAGGAGATGAAGCACAGGCCAAGGCTGAGCTGACTTTCCCATCAGATTTTTTGATGAAGATAAGTTTTAAGGAAAGGAGATCTCCTCTTTCCCGAGGATCTTAAAGTAGGGCAGGTGATGATTGTTCTGGAATGGTCTGGGATAGCTCTGCCTGGAGGTGGCGTAAACCAGGCACCTGGTCTCGCTCTGTGTCCTTTGGATCCCAACCCCAGGTCCCTGCTGATCAGTAGATTTGGGGTGAGGCTCTGCGTGGGCATCTGCCTTTAGCAGTTTTCCAGAGGACTTGAATTTATTCATTTTTTATCATCTTTAAGGTTTGGTGCATGAGTACGTGCCGGATAAATCAAAGGCTTCTTCTCAGACCATGAGAAGTCAGAAACTACTTCTAAATGTAGGTTGTCACAAACCTCTTACCCAATTTGGGAGTATTTTTGTTTTAATTCCTTAAGAACCAGAGCCTCATTCCTATCTAGCTTAAATTAAAGGAACTGATGCTGAAATATCTCTGACCTTTGGGAGACACTTCTCAATTGCATTGTGCCAGTTATGTGAATATTTGCTGCTGCCCAGGAAATCATTTGGAGCTCTTGGGATATGTGAGCTTTTGAAAGCGCAAGAGTCTGGAAGGATGCGCAGCTCTGCACTCTCCTCTCCCGGGAGGGGGACCGGGATGCGCCTGTGGCTACCCCGAGTCCCTGAGTTTTCCTGGAGGCTATTGTGACACCACCTCTCAGGGCAGCACTCAGCCCACTTCAGTGCAGGGGTTTTTTTTCATAATTTCTTTTCCTAGATTGTGAGCCCTCTGTAGGCAGGACTTTGGTGATGAGTATGTATTTAAGGAAGGAAAGAAGGAGCATGCTGGTCAGAGTGTGGGTATGCATTTGTAATTCAGACAGAACGAGGGGGGCATTTATCTACACACATTGCCAAAGTGCTGAGTTTTTCTGACCGGTGGTGAGACCTGATCGTACATTATTTGTGTTTCCAACTTGACATCTTATAGCCTGCTTTATGAAAACAAGGCAGGAAAATGGATGTGTGGACTGGATCGTGCCGTACGTTAGAAGGGACTGTCAAGTCAGTGCAGGTTGCTCTTTCTCCGGTGCTGCATGGCCATCCAGAGTAGAATTTGAATACAGCCTGTTTTGATTCTTGCACATTTAATCATGCGTTCTGTAACACATTATGAAGTAATGGTGAAGCTATTTTTTTAAGTACAGCTATAATGTCAACCTGTAGCTTAGCCCAAGAGTAGTCAGTGAGCAGTGTCAGCACGCTGTGGGTTGAGACATTTCCAGTCTGGGGCATCGGGCCAGTGGTGTCTGTCCTGCCACCGCAACCCAAGGTTAAAGTCACTGTGCAAAGCTTGGTACAGTTATTCCACGGTCCCCTGTGTGCTCTGAACAGAGGGGATTTAAATGGGGGGAAAGCTGAGCTTTTCAGAAGAGTGTTCAGCACCTCATGAGGTGTAGTCGTGGGTGAGGTTTCCTCTTTCCTCCTCCACACAGGTAGAATGTGAAGGCAGGAATTGGCATGTAAGTGAAATGAAGGCTTCATTTCAGTTTTGAGTAAGAAATAAGCAAGTGATTGATGGAGTTGGGCAGAGCAAATTCCCTATGGGCTTGCCCATGCTGGATATTTTGAGCCAGCTTCCCACAACTCTGCCTAGCAGAAATGTGGAAAGGATCAGGTGGTGTGGACGCTGTGTAGTTACTCTAAACTGCTCAATGATCCACAGAAAAATGGTGGTTGAAGACAGGGTCTAATCTTGAGGTCAATGGTATCTTGGAGTTCAACAGCATTGTCCATAGAAGACACATCCATCTGTCTGCTCCAGTACACACGTCCAGTTATTGTTGTACTCGCTTCAGTCTGCCTTGACTTTCAATATAAGTTTTGGCTATAAACAATCTTTGCGGATCAAATTCTGAGAGACAGAATCACATTCAAGCTCCTCTGCATGTCTCCTGGGGGGCACCCTGTGTGCAGCCTCTCCCTACAGACCCCACCATCCCATGTGGCCTCTCCCTGCAGACCCCACCGTCCCATGTGGCCTCTCCCTGCGGACCCCACCGTCCCATGTGGCCTCTCCCTGCGGACCCCACCGTCCCATGTGGCCTCTCCCTGCGGACCCCACCGTCCCATGTGGCCTCTCCCTGCGGACCCCACAGTCACTCTGTGTCACTCCCACCTCCCTCACTTCTGATGCTCTCTCCTCTCTGGGGTCTTCACACACACTTTCTCACCGTGCCTTCTCCCTTAACCATGATGCTTGCCTTTGCCCTCACCACCTCCACCCCAAGTAAAAACCCAAAACAGCGGGCTGGCCTCGTTCACCCGTGAATCTGTTCACATGTGGCTGCCTGACTGCCACCCTGCCTGAGGACGTCCTCAGCTGGTCTCTCGGGCTCCCTGTGCTGACCACACTGCTGTGTGGTTCTGTGTTCTGTGTTTACTCCTTCCCTGCTGGCTGGGAACTATGAGTTGGGAAGGTTTGTTATGCAGGAGAGGATGCCTAGTGACTGTGCCTGTTGCCAAGGACTGACGGCAAGCGTGCATCCAGGTAATCGTCCTTTGTGGCGGCAGGTGGGCTGAGACTGCTCTGCAGTCCTCCCCTGGGCCCTGCTGCCCGGAGCCATCCGCTTTCAGCATGGCCTCACTCTTGTCCTGCACCTTTAGAAAGGTGAGGGCTTGTACCATCCTCAGGATTGAGAAAGTGGGCACTGAGAACATCAGCTGGAGTATGCAGTGAGTTCAGAGAGACGTGGTTTTCAGTTCTGAGGCTGATCTCACTGTAACTACTGAGGGTTATCAGAACTCGGGACTTTGACCTTCCTTCCTGTGGGCAGCTGATTCCCTCTCCATTGTCCCTGCAGAGACACGCTGTGAGCAGGATGGGCCTTCCCCGACCACCGCGCCACCCCACCCCTCACCATCACCGCCACCGCCTGAGAGCCCCTCTGTGGACAAGTACAACGTGAGCGATGTGAATGGGACCTGCCTGCTGGCCAGCATGGGGCTGCAGCTGAATGTCACTTATGAGAAGAAGGACAACACGGTACGGGGCGTGGCTGGGGTAGGACACAGCGCTGTGCCACCAAGGAGTTTTGGAAGTTCAGCTCAGTGCTCGCAGCCTTGTGGATCATAAGTCACCCAGAGCCAGGGCCAGAGCCTGTCTCTGTCAGTGTTCTGTGGGGACACAGCGCTCCCACTGTTCACACCCTCCACACTGAGTAGCTGTGACACAGACTGCACGTGTGGCCACAAAGCCTGAAGGGTTTCTTTGGCACTGTGCAGGAAAAGCTTGTTGACCCTGGATAGAACATCACATTTTCCTTAAACTTTTATCACAAACATTTAAGTATTATTTTTACACTTTGCCTTTAAAATATCTTTCTGTCCTACAGGTGACAGAGTCTGTGGGACTGAGAGGAGATTTAAAGGGTGTGACTGTTGAGGGGAGAGGGCGGGGGGTGGGGCACGGCATTAGGATATGCACCTTCCACACAGACACGCATCCTTCTGAACGGGGTCGGTCAGAAATAGCAAGAAAAACGGTTTTGGAATTGGGAAATCTGCACTACTGTGAGCTCTAATGTTTTCCTTCTAGTTCTGGTTCAAATGAATGTGACCTTGAAGTTTCTGCTTCAGAATTTTTGTGTTTCAAGAGTGTGGTAACTTATTGCTTTTCTTATTTAGACTGTGATAAGAGTGTTCAATATCAACCCAAACAAGACCTCAGCCAACGGCAGCTGCAGCGCGCACCTGGTGACCCTGGACATCCGGAGCGAGGACGGCACCGCCCTGCGCCTCCAGTTTGGGATGGTGAGCTCTGGGCGCCTCTGTTAGTCGGGCCTTCCACTATGGTGGTCTTTCTGCCACGTTTTCTCCTGCCCTTGGTCTGGTGACCAAGGAGGTGAGGCAGCCATGGCTGCGGTGTGGTGAGACAGTTGGTGAGCCACAGTGAAAATGGGACACAGAGCTCTGCCTTAGCAGGGAGCAGACGGTCACTTTCCCAGCCTTCCCTTTAGAGTAGGTCTTTTGGGTTCCTCGGTCTCCCCCTCCCTCCCCCCACTTCATGAGCAGATACCAGCATTCACTTATGCTGCAGACGTTCAGGGAGGGCCTACTGTGTGCCAGTCAGGGGCCGGCTGCAGAGGGGAGAGGGTGAGCTGCTCCTGGTGCGTTTCTGCATCCTGGACCTTCTTCTGCCGGGAAGGAACCATAGGCAGAGTTAGCAAAGTGATGTAGGAAGAATCCGCAGCCCTCTTGTGTCATACAGCGCGCAAATGGAGTCATAACAGTGGGTTTCCCGTGGGATGTTCCTACACCATTCAGAGAAGTTTACTTTTCTGGAACGTGGCTTGTGCAGTCTCTATTTTTTTTTTTTTTTTTTTGTCGTTTTTTTTTTTTTTTTCGTGACCGGCACTCAGCCAGTGAGTGCACCGGTCAGTCCTATATAGGATCCGAACCCGCGGCGGGAGCGTCGCCGCGCTCCCAGCGCAGCACTCTACCAAGTGCGCCACGGGCTCGGCCCCCTATTTTAACTGAGACCCTGAACCTAAAAAGATCTGGAAGGAACTAAAAATTTGTTGTCCTCAGAGTGATATGATGCCTCCATAGACAGGATATCTACAGATTTGTTCTAAAGCTAGAAATAAGGGAACTCAAATTTATTATCAAATAACTTTTTAAGTTTGACAATGAACATGTGACTCTAATAAGTGATTAAGGATTCTCTCCTCTTTTAGAATGCAACTTCCAGCCGGTTTTTCCTGCAAGGAATCCACATGAACACAACTCTTCCTGACGCCAGAGGTGAGACCCCACAATTCACATGTGCGCCACCCCCCCGCCCCGCCCCACTGTCCCCGGCTAGTTATTACACTCTTACCTGCATTGCAGCTCCCACCTTTAGAGCTGGCAATGACTCACTGAGAGTGCTGCAGGCCACTGTCGGGAATTCCTACAAGTGTAACGCAGAGGAGCGCGTTCACGTCACGGAGGCGTTTTCCGTCAACATATTCAAAGTGTGGGTCCAGGCATTCAAGGTTGAAGGTGACAAGTTTGGATCTGGTGAGTGGTGCTGGAGCACAGCATTGACAGCGATGGCGGCAGTGGAAGTGCCTAGCTGCTGCGTGGGGCTTGGGAGCAGGTTCCCTTTTCCTCTACAGAGAGCTGTTTGCTCTTCCCAGTCTGAGATGTCCTATAGAAAATTCCCCTCACTTCAGAACATTCAGCACGTCTTCCAGACAGGGTGATGTAACACCACTTGAGAATAAGGCAGTCATTCCAAGAATGGGGTGGCTCTTCTCCCGTGGAAGTTGAATGTAAGGTGTTGTCTGGTGTGTCCAGTGTTCCAAAGGGCCCAGTGGCCCCGGGCACAGCACGGTTGACTGGCCATGGCCCCACTGAGTGGGACCCATGGATTCTCATGTAGGAGAACACCTGTGACTCTTCAGCCATGTGGAAAGTGCCAGCGTCTACACTCAGGGGCTTCTCCAAGGGGTGGGTGGCTGGAACTGGACTCTCCCACCTCAGTTTAAGCCCGTTCTGTGCTGACTGACGAGGGAGGCCGGGGCGGGAGAGCTGCTGGCGAGGTGTGTGCGTGAGCGGAGCGCGTGCCCGTGTCTTTGCAGTGGAAGAGTGTCTGCTGGACGAGAACAGCATGCTGATCCCCATCGCCGTGGGCGGCGCCCTGGCGGGGCTGGTCCTCATCGTCCTGATTGCCTACCTCATCGGCAGGAAGAGGAGTCACGCCGGCTACCAGACGATTTAGCACTGCCACCAAGCACCGCAGCCACAGCTGCTGCGGAGTCTGCTCATTTCCCTGGGCTTCGAGTGGTGTTGAGGGGAGGGACACTTTCTGGCAAACTGTTTCAGATCTGCTTCTTCAGATGTGGAGTTCATCCTGCAACATTTACTATGCACAAGAGTAACTACTCAGATGACGGTGTCAGTTTTGCTAACTGGGTTAAATATTTTGCTGACTGGTTAAACGTTAACATTTACCAAAGTAGAGCTCCAAGGGAGGGTTAGAGTGCTTTTCTATGTTGGCACTGGCCCCACTATCATTTGACTTTTTAAGATTCTGGTGTTTGGTTTCTTAATTCTTTACTCAGATTTAAGCCTTACAAAGGGAGAGTCTCTAGTCTTAACACTTAGGACAGATAAGGTTGGCTTAATTGTTAGGGTGACGCGCTTAAAAAATTAAAAATAGAGAAAGAAAATCCAGAAGATGAACATCTGGACTGCTTAAATTCAGCTTTAAAAGCCAGGACAGGCCTGGCCCGCACAGTGGGAAGCAGGTCAGTGTTTGGAGCTAGTTAAGCGTGTCCTGTGGTGTACATGATGCTCTGCCACTCAAGAGCTGGCACTTTTTAAAAAATGGGTGTTATTTTTATTTCCTTTTTTTGTAATGTGATTTTCAGTCTTGTTTGACATTCAGGGTGATCCTGTTTCTGCACTTGCATATAATTACAGATAGATTCTCCCTCCTGATTTATCTGCTATGGCTTGGGTGGGTCGTACACTGAGGGTCAGCTCACATGTAACACATTGCCTGTAACAGTGCTAATAAAAAGTCTTTCTTTGTTCGTCCAGACCTTGTAATTCTGTCAGCTAAAATGAGAGATGATGACAGAGTGATATTAGGAAAGGGGGTTGAGGACTGGTGGGTTCGACATGTTTTAGGAGAGTTGAAGTTGTAGCCAGTCGTACGGATGGATTTGAGGAGAACATTATATGTCTCTTCAGGTCAGTCCTAAACTGTGACATCATGGCCACATAGTGATCTCTGCAGGCAAACACCTGCCTATGCCACGAGAAACATACATGTTAAGGAGGGAGGGGGCTGGGGAGAGGGCTGGTGCAAGGGCTTGCTGGCGGCTCTGACCAACTTGGGAAACACTTCCTACCTCTGCTGGGGCATGGTCTCTCCAGGACGTTGGGTTGTGTCTGACCCTCTCTTGCGTGGGGTACTGTTCTTAACGACTTCCTCTGTTTGCTTAGGAGATGTAAAAGAGGCCTGAAAATCTGTGCTTAAAATATGTCAGAAAGCTGCTGTGTCCAAGGCTCTGGAGGTGAGATCAGCCCTGAAGGTGGCAGGCTTCCTCTCTCCCAGTCATGCTGGGGGCCAGGCTCCCTCCTCGGGTTCCCCAGGGAAGAGGCAGCAGTAGGCCCCGCCTGGCTGTGCTGGCAGCTAATCTTTACTTTCTAAGCTAAACCCTGTGCATCATCAGGATCCACAGACCTCGGTGGGAGAGGCTGAGAATGCCTGACAGGTGGCTCAAGGAGCTCAGCTTCCCTGGCCTGCACCCAGCGCCTGTCCCAGAGTCTGGTCCTCACACAGGGCTCTGCTGTTGGGCTCTGAGACTCCAAGAGCCCCCAGGGGCCCTATGCAGTTCTTTTTAGCAGTCCTTTCCAAACGAGCAGAGTGGGGCCACGTAGACAGGAACACTGGGATGGGAGCAGGGCTGGGGTCTTCAGCAGTCTGAAGGGCAAAGGGTGCCTCGTGTGGGGGGAAGGAGGGGTTCCGGACGGCACTGTTACTCATCAGGCAGCCGTCAGGCCACTGCTGGGTGAGTCTGTTATGGTGGGGCTGTGCTGGCCTCCCCTGGGGGTGTCTGCCTCTCGTGAGAAGCCCGCCGCCTCTAGGAATCCAGTCTCCTACCGATGCCGACCCAGAACTAGGGTGAGGACACTTGGGTGAGGATGGGAAGGCATCTGCAAGACTGGCCAACCCTGTTTGCAGGTGGAATATCGATTTGGAGAAACCCAGGGAAGTTCACGGGTAATGCTGTGCAGTACGTGGGCAGGCTTGGGGCAGTGTGCTGGGCAGCCCGTTCCCTGCCTGTGTCTCTGTGCCACGCAGGGCTCAGCTGCCTGGGCAGTACTACCACCACGGCCGGAGGCCAGAGTCCCCGGGCCCAGAGGGGGCGGATGCACCAAAGCCCCATGCAGACGCTGCCCATGTCTGTTCACTGTTCTTGTAACAGCAATTTTCAAATCATTTAAAGACACTACCTTCCTAAAGAGAAATCGTGTGCTACACACACACCTCACATAAAGGTGGAGATCTGCCACACGAACAGAATCATACTCAAATTGACATTGTAACAACAGTGACAGTCACTATTTTGATTTTAATTTTCAGTTGGCTGACAAGCTGATAAATTCACAGGTGCTGACATACTTCATTAAATACAAACATGCATCCCTCACATTTCATGTATTATTAATGTCTCAGGTAAAAATAACTTTTCTTCAGAAATTCTAGACTTCATAGCTAATCATTGAAATGTAGAACAACACGATTTTAAGTTGCTCTTTAAAAAACCTGACAGCTGAAGTGTAGTGACGTCAGGTCCCGACACCACCACCCAGGAGCGCAGCAAAAGCCAGCGGGTGGCAGCTCTGGCTCAGCCCTGCGCCAGCAGCCTGGCCCTGCAGCGCTCACGGAGCTGGCTGATGGTCCTCATGGGGAGGCTTCCGGGTTCTGAAAATATTTTCTGGAACACAAACAGACTCAGTTTAAAAACAGACCCAACACCACCCTTTACCTCGGCGGTCCCCTGCTGAGGCTGGACTGTGGCAGACGGACGGGCCGCAGTGGGCAGTCCCACCTCTGCCTGGGTGAGGATCGCAGCTCTGTAAGGCCATTGGCCTCAGGCTGTTTTTAATGGATAATGGACTGCGACACAGCAGCTGCAAAGCACAACAGCCTGTGCGGAACCTGGCCTGTGACATACAGTGACCTGAGCTGCATCTGGCCACCTGCAGCAGCGCTGACGGCACCCACCATAGAGCATCTGGATGCACCTCGAGGGGCCAGTGCCTGGCTGCTTAAATGGTGCATGCCCCACACCCCTCCTGAGAGAGACCTGGCGCTGTGCCGTCTGTGCACTGGGACGGTGGTGAGTGGGGTGGCAAGAACAGGGACACGCCACTCAGGCGAGGTCTCGGCCCACGCAGACACTGTACTATGGTGTGGACAGGACGGGCTATTCTGGGGACTCCGTGGCAGCTGGTCAGATCTGGTGTCGCTGGTGTTGACAGATTTAAAGCAGGAACCCTGAAAACTAAAGCGACCCCGGGGTGCAGCAGGGAAGCAAACGAGGACCCCCCAGGCACCTGCCTATGTGTCTACCTCGCCCGCCAGCAGGACATAGGGGCTGCCGATGGCCTCCCCAGGGTGCTTGGGATCCAATTCGGCCAGGCCCAGGGCACATGGCTGGAACAGGCGAAGGAGCTTCTGGGCCACTCTGGCCGCGCCACAGCACAACTGGGTGCCAGTGGGCAAAGCAGGGTCGCGGACCCAGCAGCCGCAGTGTTTGGGCTGGTTTCTGTCACTTCACACGCGAATGCATCTAATCCCTGCCACCGTAGCCGCGCTGGCAGAGCCTCCAGCGCTCTGGTCGGGTCATGTGGGAAGGAAGTGCAGGTCCCTACGCTGGCAGAAGCCGTTCAAACTGGGTTGAAAACGGGTGTTACCGACAAAAATGAAGACCTACACAAGGTGAGAACGAAATCACCTTTTCTAACAAGTACGAAGATCGCAGAATGGTGAGAGGCTACAGTCGCCACTGGAAGCTACAAGTCACAGAACTCGCACAGCCGTCCCACCCGGTGGCTCCGGGCGACACGGGCCTGCAGGTAGAGGCGCTGCCTTTGGCTCATGGCCGCACTCTGTGCTGACGAGTCCGTCATCAGCCTGGAAGCCCGCGACGGACACAAAGCCTTCACGGTGTGTGCGCCCCGCGGTCCAGGCTGGACCCAGGCCCCAGCACCGTCCACTGGTCACCGTCCGCTGGTGTCTAATGTGCTGCTGACCTCACCCTCGGGCACAGCGCTTCAAGCTCACACGCCTGCGGGACTCAAGCAGCAGCGCAGACAGCCACACCGGGCGGCCCACAGGACCCTGTCACCTTCACCCCCTCTCAGGAAGCTACAGACCCATCCGGCCACTGGAAGCCGAAGTCTGTGCGCGCCCCCAACCCCACCAGGTCTGCAGAACTGGCCCCTGCAGTGGCCTCCTGGTGGCTGCCCGTGCAGGCACCTGGTGACACCTGCGCAGCTGTCCTTAGGTCTGCATGTGGACACACACCCCTGCGGCCCACCTCAGTCCCCACTGCTTCCAGGACACTCCATACAGAGGTTGTGCAGAGTCTGCCATGGTTTCTTCTCCACTCAGCAGCCTCGAAGCCTGGTCCTAGGGAGGCGGGCACGCACACAGCCAGGGCCCGCGGCGTCTGCTCCCACCTGTCCCTCAGCCTGTCTCACCACGTGGCCACCCGCTGGACGGAGACTGCCCAGCACGTGGCATTTATCCACCCCCCCCCGCCCCCGGGAGGACACAGTCCCAGGGGACGACGGTTCCAGTCTCACCGACAAGCCTCCAGTGAGCCAGTGGGTGGCTGCCCCCGAGGCCAGTGGGAGCAGGTGCCCGCCCGGACCACGCCATAGGCTAGAGGGGCCACCGCCTGAGGCCTGCCCCTGCCGCCGCTTCTGCACGGAGACACTGGTCCCAGGAGCACGCCACTAAGTCCGCCTCCTGGGTGCCCACCCACGGGGCGGCGTGGGACGGAGCCCCAGGTGACCTCCTCCCTGCTTCCTCTGAGTTTGCATTATTTCAAAATAAAAAGTCAAAAAGTGAAATGGGCCAGTCGGGCTCACAGACGCCACCGCATCTGGCCAGGGCTCTTTGATGGTGGGCCCTGCCCACACCGCGTGTCCTCGGCCCTCCCAGGCCTGAGCCACCCAGGTGTCCTCGGCCCCCTCAGGTGGCCAGTCACACTCAGCAGATCCCGACTCAGTCCACACAGCCGGTGCCAGGCCCAGGGCCTGGTAGGGAGGCCCTGGCTGTGGGGACAACAGACAGGTACAACCTGTCAGGGCTGTCAGGAAGAGAGGCCGGCAGGGCAGAGGCTCTGGCCCTCGTGGACACATGCCACCGCCTCCCAGCCCCCGAGGAAAGACAGTAGGGCTGTGGCAGGCTGTGTCCCCCTACTGCGTTTCTGACCCTGGTGAGCCCCTAACCCGCCCTCCAGGTGGTCTGAGGCCGCAGACACGAGGGGACAGGGGACGAGTCACACTGGCCGCTACCTGGCAGGCAACTCTGAGGCCCCAGGCATGAGAGGACAGATGGCAGCCACGAGCCCAGAGAAGAGCAGGAGCCCACCCAGGACAAGAAGGGGCCTGAGGCTGAGGTCCAGGGACAGGCTGGTAAAACGGAGCCCCACGAGCGAGTGACGGCCAAGTGTCGGGCAGCACCCTGCCGTGGCTCAGCGATTGCGGACACTCACCTGCATAAATGTGTGGCAGTCTGTGACAAAACTCCCTCTGGTGAGCTGCTTGAACTTATCACAAATTTCTGGAATGCTGGTGGCTTCCAAAATAAGCGCCTGATGTTGCTTGATTAGGGTCAGGGCCACCCGGAAGATAATCTTCGAGCCTTCATTGAACAAACAATCCCAGATTCGAAGCACAGTCTGTAGAGAAACACAGAAGTCGTGTCACTTGCACGGTGGTGCTCCGCTCCTGGGCTCTGCTGCCCGTGCTCACCTCCACAGGCAGGATGTCCACGAACAGGCAGATGAACCAGCGGGACACGAGTAGTGTCCACAGCACGCCGTGCCCGTCCATCAGGGCTGCCACCGCAGGCAGCTTCCTCCTCACCAGCTCCCCCAGGACCTCCTGGTCAGTCTTCAGGCCCAGCATCGCAGGGCCGTAGTAATCTGCCAAACGAGGGGAGGAAAGAAGCCACGAAACACACATCACACACCCCACCGGCCCCCAAGCCTCAGTGGCCTCGTCCCCCAGCCCTTTCCATGCTGGAGGGTCCTTCCCATGACAGGGAGGGCAAAGCAAAGGAGGGAGAGTCCGGGTCGGGACGCCGAGTCCTGTGGACGATTCCCACAGGCCTCTCGGGACGTCCGTGGGGCTCCAGAGGGTAAGGCCAGATGATGCCCAGCTCAGGCCCCGTGGGGCACCAGCTAAAACCTGCAGGTGCAAAGCAGGGGCTGGAAGAGATGTCCGCACACCCACGTTCACTGCGCCTCACGACGGCCAGAGCAGCCCAAGAGTCCATGACGGACAATGGTTAAGCCAAACGTGGTGCTCCGCACAGCAGAATGTTATTCAGCCTTAAAAAGACATCCCGACACGTGCCACAACACGGATGGACCCCAAGGACACTGTGCTCAGTGAGATAAGCCCAGCACAAAAGGACAAATGCTGTGGATTCACTGCCATGAGCTTCCCAGAGTAGCCAAATTTGTAAAGACAGAAAGCAGAACGGAGGTTGCGAGGGTCCAGGGGCCGGGGCAGGGGAATGGGAGCTAGTGTCTAACAGGGACAGAGTTTGGGAAGATGAAGAATTCTGGAAGTGGCTGGTGGTGACAGTTGCACGACGATGTGAGTGTACATAATGCCACGGAGCTGTGCACTTAAAAATGGCTAAAACTGAAAATTTTATGTACGAGACCACAATAAAAATAAAACTCACTCAGACAAATGTTTCCCATAACATTTCTTTCTTTTGAATGGACATTTGTCTTACCAAAGAACTTTTGAGTTTCCTACTTAATTTTATAGCTTGTTCACGTGAGGTGCTGTGATAGATGTTAGTGCGTGATGCGTGCCACAGAAGCGCTCAGTGCCAACGCTGTAACGTGGATCACAACACGGAACACGCATGTGCCGCAGCACATGTGCTGCCAAACGCAGCTCGGCCCCACTCACGGCAGGCAGCGGGTGCGCCGTTCTTGTCGATCAAATATTTTGGTTAAAGTAGAATCATTAGAAATATTGACACAACATCGTGGTCACATCACTAACTTTCAAAGAATAAGCACACAGGTAAGTATGTTTAATACTAAAGTACCTGAGAGTAATTTAACAGAAGCCAATTCAGTTAAAAGTCCAGGGATTAAAAACTTTTGGGCCAGCCGCTTAGCTCAGGTGATTAGGGCGTGGCACTGACCACACCAAGGCCAGGGCTCGATCCCTGTACTGGCGAGCTGCCAAAAAAACCCAAATCTCCCTTTTTATACCCTTATTCTGCATCTGTCTCTTGAAGCTTTGAGCTGTTTGCATTTTTCCTTCTTAATGGAGCAGGTGGGCTGAGCCGTGCGAGGGATTTGCAGAGAAGCACACTGCGACCTTGACCCCAGCTACAGGAGGCTTAGACCAGCTTCCAAAAATAGAGGCGCTAAACCCGACCCCAAGCTCCTCAGGCCCGGCCGGTCCACAAGGGGAGGCTCCCGCTAACCCGTGGCCTGCTCGTCCCTCCTCTGCACGCTTTCCTGGAACACTGAAGGCAAGACCCAGCCCAGGCCCCAGGCCCTTTTCTTTGTCTCAGCCTGAGATGATAAATAAACCCAAATCCCCAGCACACTAAGCTGTTCTCCAGAAGCTCCCATGTGACACACGGTGCACGGGTGAATGAACTTGTGTTTGCGTTTCTCTTGTTGACACGTGTCTGGCCAGTCTCCTTTATGGCGCCCCAGCTGGAGAAGTTAAGATGGACAGCACGGGGCCATGTGAAATTAAATCATCATAGGACCCGGGGAGAGTCCCATCACATGACGTCAAGTGAAAAACCAGGAGCAGGGCCACGTGCCACAGTGTTCAAGTGCGTTTCTGAGTAGTGATTACGTGTGCACGGAAAGACCAGACTGACACTAAAAATGTTAAGGGTGGTGCCGTGGGTGTGGTGATTTTTTCTTTATCTCGACTTCTCTCCTTCGGTATTAATACCATGGATGTATGTGACATAAAAGTAAACAGAAATGGTTACTATGTAAGTGAGATAACTACGTCAATGCTGAGAAAGAAGCTGGCACCCTGCAGGCTGGCACCGCAGGGAGGCGGCAGGTTGATACAATGTACCCCTGCCCTCCAATCTGTACTCCTCACCTAAGCCTTGGAGTTGACCACAGCTCGGGCAGGGGCCCCGATGGCTATTTGCACAGGCGACCTGAGCTGGGGGTTGAGGAAGCCAGGAAGTGCTGGCACGTGGCAGATGGCCTCAAGAGGAACAGGCATTAACACGGCAGTCGTTCCAGAGCCCACCCCATCCACAACTGCAGGAGGTGAGAGGACGTGAAGAGGACCAGGACAGGCCACCCCAAAATACACCTCTTTGGCCAATGGAATATTTTGAGCTAAAGGCGATTGAAAACCAGCAGTTACTCACTTACTCCTAACTCTAAAAATAGAGAACTTTCCCTTTTGTGAAGGAAACTTCCATTCATAAAGGAACTTCCATTTGTAAAGATGTCTCAGTACCAGAAAGAGGACTGCAGCAGGAGACACCTCTGATCGCTGTGAGACTCTTACCTGCATGACAAGACCACCCTGCTGACCAGACATCTCCTCCCCACCCCTCCCAGAAGCCCCCAGCCCCTTTCCCTGTGTCTGGCCAGGACAGCGTCCAAGCCTCGCCCGGGCCTCCTGCAGCCTCCCTGCCTCGGGAACTGCTGTGCGCGTGTGTGGTCATGTCTTTCCCCTCCTTACTGTGTCTTCCGTCTGATTCACCGGCCCCAGCCACCGAACCCAGCAGACAGCGCCAGTGGGGAGACGAGAATTCAGCTCCTCGCCCCCTGCTATGGGGACTTAGGTAGAGGGTGAGCCACCGTGCCCCAAGAACGGCCCAAGGGCAACTAGAATTTAAGACGTTCTCAAACGTTTACTGAGAATGAACTGTTTGCACCAGACAGATGCTCTGCAGTCTCACAGCAAAGACGGTGTTAATCAGTAAATTACAGACGGACGCAGAGCTGATGACAAGCAGAGCTGGTCTTTTGAATCCTTTAAGAAATAAGAATCACGTTAAAAGTCTGGGAAACCAATCCCCCCGTATCAGTGACGAACTCTGAGGGGCTGGCACAATTAGTGACTTAAAGCGTGGAAGACAGTGAGCCCTCAAAAGGGGAGGGGAGGACGTCAGGCAGCTGTCCCTCATCTGGCAAAATACTCATCAACCCCGGGGCCGTGGCGGCGAGCTGCACAGAGGCCGTGGGATGGCTCGCGGGGCGGATGGTGTGGCCGTGCAGGGGCCAATGTCCTGGTTTTCCCTGAACAGTCCCTGTTTAAGCCGACTGCCCCAGCACCCTCACCCCACCCCATTACTCTCCAAATGTCAGCACTTGTGGGATTTTCTGCACAGGAGAAAAGACAGACACAGGACGGGAAAGCCTGTGGAAAACCCTGCAGTCCTGAGTGTGTGTCACTGGTGAGTCCACACGGCATTAGTAAGAACGCATATCCTAGCTCTGCCCTAAAAACAAAGGCCACCGGTATTGGGGGCATCCTGGCATCCAGACCGCAGCCTCATGGGACCACTTTCCTCCAAAAGGACCGGGATTCCTTGGAGAAGGGCAGGGACTGTGGAAGTGGGAGTGACAGGGCCAGAGGCCAGCAGGGGCAGGAGGCTGCGAAGTCCACTGAGGAATGTGCAGGGGCCTGGTGGGCAGTGTCCTGTGGGTGGGTGCCCAGTGGGTGGGTGCTCTGTGGGTGCTGCTGCTGGCCTTGGAGGCACAGCCCAGCAGCAGGAGGGAGTGCCCTGGCCTGGCGCAGGCGAGCTCGGGGCCCGGCTCTCGGCCACCCTCATGGTCCTCCCACCTCTCCTCGGACGTGCTGTGGGATCTGGGCGTATCCTGCAGAAACAGCCTTTGGAGATCCCACACGGAGCCAGTGCCCACTCCGGGCTCAGCCACAGCCCTGAGGGTCTTTTCAGCCCATGACCTCCCCCAGCCTCAAAGTGAGAGCCAGCTGCTGGCGGGCCTCCAGCACTGTGCCTCAGCATGTTCCTGCTCCCGGTGAGAACCCTCTCTGCAAGGACCCCATCTGTGCAGAACGTGTCCCAACATAAAGCATGCACGCAGGTCTGGGCAAAGCCAGGTGCCCTGACGGGCCCACCGTGGACGGCCTCGGAGGGACCAGCACGGCTAGCAGGGCCGTCGGGACGTGGAGGGTGAGGAGCTGTGGAGAACAAGGCCCTGCACCGTGCAGGCGCGAGCCATCCTCAGGCCCCCTGCACAGGGCTCGTCTCCCAGCTGCTCTGTGCCCTGAACTGCCTCCTCCCTGTCTCGCTCCATGTGTCCCCCTGGCTGTCTACACACACACTGCACACACGCCCACACGTGTTTGCACGACGCGTCCCTCTCCGAGCTGTGAGAGAGGGAGCTGTGGACACGATGGCCCTTGCTCCCCAGCACTGCAGCATGCTCCCCCCCACACAGCACCCCCAGCTGTGAGACCTGTCAGCTCTGACGTCACCCCAGCAGAGCGCCCAGACCCCACCCAAATGTCTTCAAGGACTCGGTGAATGTCATTCCTGGAATACTCACTTCCTGAGGAATCTACCAGAGGCAAGCTGCCACCTCCAGAACGAGCAGACATGGACAAAAAGACAAGCGCCAAGCAGTAAACCAGGCTCCGGGTCTGGGCAGAAAGCATGTAGGCTGAGCCTGGAACAGCCTGCCCTGCAGACGGCGTTGGGGCCACATCAGAAAGGCCCGCGCCAACCTGGAGAGGCCCCACTGGCCCCCGCTGGCCCATCCGAGCTTCAAGGACAAAAACTGCCTCCCAGCGCATAAATCCACAAGTCCACAGGGGTATTTGAAAAAAGAAAAATACTAACTGATCATCTTCGAATGAAGATAAAAAACCAATTTATTATCTTGAGAAATAGGACACAAAGGCAAAGAGTCAAGCATTTGTCCTGCCTTTTCTGAGTGGATGGCTGGACCCTGAGTCTGGACTCTGCAGCTGGTGCACGGGAAACACAGGGGAGAGGGTGTCAGCAGGACACCGGGGTGTTCCCACTGGGGAGAGCTCGGCAGGTGCAATGCCACAGATTCCTCAACAGGAAAAGGAGGGATGGAGTGTCCCGTCCATCGACTAGAGAGACCAGAAGACACACCACACTGAAAACTGTGGCAACCTGTAAAGAAGTACGAAGAGCGGTGGTGTGGGAGTTAGAAGCCAGTCACAACCAATCCAGCTGTCCCACTGGTGGGTGGACACCCAAAGGAACGGAAATCATGTTGAAGGGACACCTGCACCCTGTGTTCATCGCAGCTCTATGTACAACAGCCAAGATATGGAACCAACCTAAATGTCCACCAGTGGACGACTGGATAAGGAAACCGTGGTACATCTACACAATGGAATACTACTCAGCCATAAAAAAGAATGAAATACTGCCATTTGCAGCTACATGGATGAACTGAGAGAAAATCATGACAAGTGAAATAAGCAGGCACAGAAAGAGAAATACCCCATGTCCTCCTGCTAAGTGGGAGCTAGAAAGAAAGAACAATCAGAAGAAAACAGAAATGTGGTTCCCAGAGGTTGGGGAGGGGGCCGGGAGGGGTGCTAGCGAGAAACTGGTGAAGCACAGACTGATTACATTTTGTAGTGATGAACATGCGAATTATCCTGACCTGATCGTCACACATTGCACACCAAGTACTGACACTCAACTCTGTACCACACAAATGTTTAATCGATTATGTTTCAATAAAGAAGTCGGACTGTGGTGCACTGATCACCACTGGAAATGGGTGGACTGTGTGCGGTGTGTATGTGAATTGCTTCTCAACAAAGACTCCTCTTAAGTGCATATGCTTTTAAGAAATATAGAAAGTACACACACACACACACACACGCACACACACGCATGCACACACACACAGACACACACACATGCACACACACACGCACACAGACACACACACACACACACACAGACACACACGCACACACACACAGACTATTTCTGGACAGAAAACACAGGGACCTCTGTGGGTCCTGCCTTCCCCTGCCCACCCTCCCCTCACGCCTGACCAACCTCCTGCTGGCCTGTGCCGCTCTGCAATGAAAAGCTAACTAGTTAATAAGTACTAGTCAGTTGAAAAGATAAACAACCAAGATTAACAGGAAAAATTGAAGAATGACAGATGCTTCCCCAGGTGTTCACTGAGTCCAGAGTGGCGGCGTCCGTCCAGCGCGCTGCAGTGGGACGACCGCTCCTCTCCGAACTGCACAGCGCTCTTCTGGGTCCTAAACCTGTGGTAACAAACAAGCACTGACGCTGTCCTGGAGTCAGTGAGAAACTGGTAGAAATCCTCAAACCCAAGGTCCAGGGTTTGATCCTTGTACCAGCCAGCTGCCAAAAAAAAAAAAAATCCTCAATTTAAACAGAAAAAAAGGAAAGCATCGTTATTCAGGCTAAAGAATTATTTTTTAATCGGGGTGGGAAGAGCAGGGAGGGTGGGCTCTTGCTGGACCTGCAGGGTCTATTTCAACCTTTTAACTCCCCAAAGAGAGACCTTTTAAAAAAAAACTCACTCAGCAGGCAACAATAAAAATAAAGTTTTAAAAGAGATGCACAATAAAGGAGAGATTTTTATTTTCCTCTTTAAACTTTGTATGTTTTGCTAATTCCTAAGCCTATTAGTTTAGTAATGACAAGAAGACTGGCTTCTTTAAACAGCAAAATAAATACCACAAAATTTAACTGAAAAAAGCAAGAAACATAAATGGCTCCTCATCCGTTAGGTGAGGGATCAGGTCCCAAACCCTCTTGCTGAGAGGGAAGGTCCCCTCAACGTGCAGGACACTGGGAGGGCCAGTTAGACTCAGCACTGCGTTGGGACAGTGGAGTCGCATCAAAGTGGGGATGCCAGGGCCTGGAGCTGCCTGCTGGGGAGCCCACGCCCACATTAGCTGTGCAGGAGACAGTCCCCTCGCCTTTGCACCTCACACTGGGCCCTGGGTGCTGACCCTGCACTTGGAATCCATGACCCCACCTGATGTCCCAAAGTCCCTGGTGGGTAGCTGCTCTGCGTCTGGCCCACTGCAAGTGCCTGACCCGGCCCTGCCACGCCCACCTGGCAGTTACCCCAGGGCTGTACCCAGCAGTCCCTATAGGACATAGAATGCATGCAGGTAAGAGGGTTCTCCAGGAGCCCTACAGAACGTTCCAGAGTCCAGAAGACGTGATGAGGAGAACCCATCATGAAACACAGAGGGCTTCTGATCTGCTTACACCGTTACATTTCAGAGGCAAAAAGCTAAGAGACCATCGAATCGCTAATTAAACAAACAGCCTCTCTCCCCCTCCCCACAACTGCCTGCACAGAACTCCAGAACGGAAATTCTCAGACTGCAGTTTTTCAGAACACGTGTGCTCCACACACACCTGCCATGGAAAACATGACCGTGACTCTGTACAGTCCACACACCTCTAAGCACCGGAGCAGACCCACATGAATGGAAGGGTCTTTCCAAACAGCAGCCTGAACAAAAGGCAGAGTCTCATCTCTCCAAGGCTCGTTTTCCCCACGTATAAAACAGGGATAGTCAAAGTCAGTGCGCAGGGTTGTTGTGATTAATGCTGCTCACACAGTCACAATTTCATTGTTAAAGTCCGGATCAGAGCCGCGGCGAGGGGGTGAACATGGGACCCTCCTCCCCTGCCATACTGTGCCTTCAAGGCTAGGCCATTTTAATTTGGATTAAGGAAGTTTGCTTTAATGCAAAATACTCTACCTACACAGTGATCTGATGCTATCGTGATCAGATAAAAATAACCCTGAGGAGTGAATGAAATTGTATTAATTTATGGGAGCAGGGAAAGTCAGTGTTTCTTCCAAAGAGCTTGTAGTTTAAAAATCAACCTTACTCCAATCTTCCTCAACTCCGAAACGTAGATTCCACTGTGAAGAAATCATCTTCAATGCCAGGCAGTGCTCTTCCGAGTACAAAAACCCTTTGCTAATAGATTTTGCTTTTCTTTCTTCCTAAGTATTCACGAGTAAATGAAAGCATTCTGCAAATTATGAAGTTTCTAAACTTTAGAAGCAGCTAAGAGCTTTGGTGAAATACTGAGAAGAGGTTTTCTGGGTTTCGCTTGGCCCAGGGTGGAGCTTGCTGTAAGGTCGGAAGCAAGGCGGGTATGGGGAGGAGGCCGACTTTAAAGGACCAGAGGGACTTTTTTTTTTTTCTGCAGAGTGGAGATAAACAACATTAATTCAACATGTGCCAACAACAACAACTCTAAGTTAATATTTGTAGCCTCTGAGTTAATATTTATAAAGAGCTTAGAACAGTGCCTGGCATGACTTCCGGTCAAGATGGCAGAATAGACGGTCCCTAGTGTCACTCTCTCCCACAAATCAACCGATTTAAACTATAAAAACATAACATCAAGTGCATACGGAACGGGGAGACGTCCAGCAGGGAAGGCAGAAGCTCCGCAAAGACCACATGCCCTCCGGGCTGCCGTCGCACGATCCGGCAGATAGGCTTCACCGCCGCCACCAGCTCCATTCCCAGCCTGGCCCAGTGTGCACAGAGCGGGGAGATGTCCGGCAGGGGAGGTGGAGGCTCCACAGAAACCACACACCCTGTGGGGCCGCCACTGCGTGATCCAGCAGGTAGGCTTCACTGCAGGCACCTGGCTCCATTCCCAGCCTGGCCTAGTGCTCACGGAGCAGGGAGACGTCCGGCAGGGGAGGTAGAAGCTTCGTAGACTCCACACACCCTGTGGGGGGACAGCCACCACGCGATCCAGCAGCAGGTAGGCTTCACCGCCACCACCCGGCTCCATCCCAAGCCCGGCCTAGCACGCACGGAGCAGGGAGACGTCCAGCAGGGGAAGGGGAAGCTCCGCAGAGACCACACGCTCTGCAGTGCCTCCGCGCATCCCAGCAGCCCGGCCCAGAGCGCACGGAACAGGGAGGTGGGAGCTCAGCAGAGACCACACACCCCGTGACCCAGCAGCCCAGCAGAGTCCAAGCTGAAAAGAGAGGTGGCTCCCTGGAGAGGTTCAAGATCCAAGGCAACCACACATGCAAGGCACTAGTGGCCAACTGAGCAGTCACTGAGGTAGCCATACCAAATTGGCAACCACAGCAACATCTTAGTCAGACAATAGTGTCAAACCTGTGGACTGTGAAACACCCTGCCACAATGAATAAACATCAAAGAAAAGATACCAGAAATACGAAAAATCAGGAAAGTACACCACCAAAGGATAATAACTCTCAACCTCTAGATCCTATAGAACAAGAAGCCCTTGAAATATCTGACAAGGAATTTTGAGTGATAATTCTAAGGAAGCTGAATGAGATACAAGAAAACTCAGCTAGACATCATGATAAAATGAAGAAAAGTATACATGACCTGAAAGAAGAAATGTACAAGGAAATCAATGCCCTAAAAAAAAAAAATGTAGCAGAACTTCCTGAACTGAAGAATTTATTCAGCAAAATAAAAAACACAACAGAGAGTTTAACCAGCAGGCTTGCAGAAGTTGAAGAGAGAACCTCTGAACTTGAAGATGGGCTGTTTGAAATAACACAAGCAGACAAAAAAAAAAAAAAAAAGAATCAAAGGCATTGAAGAAAATCTGAGAGAGATATCAGACAACCTTAAGTGCTCAAATATCTGAGTCCTGGGTATTCCAGAAGGGGAGGAAAAAGGAGATTGCATTGAAAACATATTCAACAAAATAGTGGCAGAAAACTTCCCAGGTATAGAAAAAATCACAGATCTTCAGATACAGGAAGCTCAACGATCTCCAAACGTATTCAACCCAAAAAGGTCTTCTCCAAGACATGTTACAGTCAAATTGGCAAAACTCAAAGACAAAGAGAGAATCTTAAAAGCTGCAAGAGAGAAGCGTCAAATCACCTATAAGGGAGCCCCAATCAGACTAACATCAGACTTTTCATCACAAACCCTAAAAGCCAGAAAGGAATGGGATGATATATTCAAAATACTAAAAGACAAAGATTGCCAGCCAAGAATACTCTACCCTGCAAGGCTATCCTTCCGAAATGAGGGGCAAATAGTATATTTCTCAGACAAACAAAAACTGTGGGAGTTCACCACCACATGACCACCCTTACAAGAAATTCTCAAGGGAGTACTGGATTTGGTTCCTGAAAAATAACTACCACTGCCATAAACACCCAAGAAAAATCAAAACCCACTAGTATAATAAAAATGGCAATCATGAAGAGAAAACAAACAAACAAAAAGGCTATCTACAACCCAAGGAACCAACAAACACAGAAAACAAACAGTAAATCAGAAAGCAAGGGAAAAAAGACACCTAAGACAACCAAACAATAATCAATAAAATGCTAGGAATAAATCAACACTTTTCAATAACAACTCTTAATGTAAAAGGCTTAAATTCCCCAATCAAAAGACACAGACTGGCTGACTGGATCAAAAAGGAGGACCCAACTATATGCTGCCTTCAAGAAACCCACCTCACCCATAAACACTCACATAGACTAAGAGTGAAAGGATGGAAAAAGATTTACCATGCAAACAGAAAAGAAAAGCGAGCTGGAGTAGCTATTCTTATATCTGATAAAATAGACTTTAAACTAAAAACCATAAAAAGAGACAATGAGGGACACTACGTAATGATAAAAGGATTGATCCATCAAGAAGATATAACAATCATAATTATATACACACCCAATGTTGGAGCAGCCAGATTTATAAAACAAACTCTATTAGACCTAAAGAAGGAAATAGACAATAATACCATAATATCAGGAGACCTGAACACCCCACTGTCAATATTGGACAGATCATCAAGGCAAAGAATCAGAAGAGAAATACAAGATCTAAACAATACTCTAGATCAATTGGACTTGGCAGATATCTACAGAACATTCCACCCAACAACCTCAGAATATTCATTCTTCTCATCAGCACATGGATCATTCTCCAGGATAGATCACATATTAGGTCACAAATCAAGTCTCAACAAATTCAAAAAAATTGGAATTATCCCATGTATTTTCTCAGACCACAATGGATTAAAATTAGAAATCAATAACAAACGAAATTCTGGAATCTATACAAACACATGGAAATTAAACAGCATTCTACTTAATGACATATGGGTCCAAGAAGAAATCAAGCAGGAAATCAAAAAATTTATTGAAACTAATGAAAATAATGATACATCATACCAAAACCTGTGGGATACTGCAAAAGCAGTACTAAGGGGGAAATTTATTGCATTAAATGCTCACCTCAGAAGAATGGAAAGATGGCAAGTGAACAACCTAACACTTCACCTTAAAGAACTAGAAAAACAAGAACAATCCAAACCTAAAGTTAGCAGACGGAAAGAAATCATTAAGATCAGAGCAGAACTTAATGAAACTGAAACCCAAAAAATAACACAAAAGATCAACGAATCAAAAAGTTGGTTTTTTGAAAAGATAAATAAAATTGACAAACCATTAGCATGGCTAACTAAAAACAGAACAGAGAAGATCCAAATAACAAAAATTAGAAATGAAAAAGGTGATATTACAACTGATTCATCTGAAATACAAGTAATCATTCGAGACTACTATAAACAACTATACGCCAACAAATTTGAAAATCTGGAGGAAATGGATAAATTTCTGGACACACACAAGCTCCCAAAACTGAGCCATGAAGACATAGAAAATCTGAACAGACCAATAACAATAAAGGAGATTGAAGCTGTTATCAGAAGGCTCCCAACAAAGAAAAGCCCAGGACCAGATGGATTCACAGCAGAATTGTACTATTCAAAGAGGAATTGACACCGATTCTTTACAAACTATTCCAAAAGATTGAAACAGACGCAAATCTCCCAAACTCATTCTATGAAGCAAACATCATCCTGATACCAAAACCAGGTAAAGATATAACCAAAAAAGAAAACTACAGACTGATATCCTTGATGAATATAGATGCAAAAATCCTCACTAAAATACTAGCAAACAGAATACAGCAACACATATGTAAAATTATTCACCACGATCAAGTGGGATTCATCCCAGGGATGCAAGGTTGGTTCAACATACGAAAATCAATAAATGTGATATACCATATTAATAAAATCAAACACAAGGACCATATAATCATCTCTATAGATGCTGAAAAAGCATTTGATAAAATTCAACATTAATTCATGACAAAGACCCTCTATACATTAGGTATAGATGGAAAGTATCTCAACATAATTAAAGCCATAAATGATAAACCCACTGTCAATATCATCCTGAATGGGGAAAAGCTGAAAGCTTTTCCTTTAAGAACAGGAACTAGACAAGGATGCCCAGTCTCACCACTCCTATTCAACATAGTGTTGGAAGTACTAGCCAGAGCAATCAGAGAAGAGAAGGAAATAAAGGGCATCCAGATTGGAAAAGATGATGTCAAACTGTCCCTGTTTGCAGATGACATGATCCTATATATCGAACAGCCTAAAGCCTCTACAAAAAAACTCCTGGAGTTGATAAAGGATTTCAGCAAAGTAGCAGGATACAAAATCAACACACAAAAATCAGTAGCATTTCTATTCTCCAATAGTGAACATGCAGAAAGGGAAATAAAGAAAGATTGCCCATTTACAATAGCCACCAAAAAAATAAAATACTTAGGAATTGAGTTAACCAAGGATGTGAAATATCTCTATAATGAGAACTACAAACCATTGCTGAGAGAAATTAGAGAGGATATAAGAAGATGGAAAGATATCCCATGCTCTTGGATTGGAAGAATCAACATAGTGAAAATGTCCATACTACCCAAAGTGATATACAAATTCAATGCAATCCCCATCAAAATTCCAAAGACATTTTTCTCAGAAATGGAAAAAACTATCCAGTCATTTATATGGAACAATAAAAGACCACGCATAGCCAAAGCAATGCTGAGCAAAAAAAATAAAGCTGGAGGCATAACACTACCTGACTTTAAACTATACTACAAAGCTATAATAACCAAAACAGTATGGTACTGGCATAAAAACAGACACACTGATCAATGGAATAGAATAGAGAATCCAGAAATCAACCCACACACCAACAGCCATCTGATCTTTGACAAAGGCACCAAGCCTATACACTGGGGAAGAGACTGCCTCTTTAGCAAATGGTGCTGGGAGAACTGGTTATCAATATGCAGGAGAATGAAACTAGACCCATACCTTTCACCATACACTAAAGTCAACTCAAAATGGATTAAAGAATTAAATATACACCCTGAAACAATAAAACTTCTTTTTTTTTTTTTTTTTTTTTTTTTTTTTTGTGATTTTTGTGACCGGCCGCACCGTGCTCAGCCAGTGAGCGCATCGGCCATCCTTATATAGGATCCGAACCTGCAGCGGGAGCATTGCTGCGCTCCCAGCACCGCACTCTCCCGAGTGTGCCACGGGGTTGGCCCAACAATAAAACTTCTTAAAGAAAACATAGAAGAAACACTTCAGGAAGTAAGACTGGACACAGACTTCATGAATACGACCCCAAAAGCACGGGCAACCAAAGGAAAAATAAACAAATGGGATTATATCAAACTAAAGAGCTTCTGCACAGCAAAAGAAGCAATTAACAGAGTTAAAAGACAACCAACAGAGTGGGAGAAAATATTTGCAAAATATACATCTGACAAAGGATTAATATCCAGAATATACAAGGAACTCAAACAACTTTACAAGAAAAAAACAAGCAACCCAATTAAAAAATGGGCAAAGGAGCTAAGCAGGCATTTCTCTAAGGAAGATATACAAATGGCCAACAGACATATGAAAAAATGCTAAACATCACTCAGCATCCGGGAAATGCAAATCAAAACCACACTGAGATACCATCTCACCCCAGTTAGGATGGCTAGAATCCAAAAGACTCTGAATGATAAATGCTGGTGAGGTTGCGGAGAAAAAGGAACTCCCATACACTTTTGTTGGGACTGCAAAATGGTGCAGCCTATATGGAAAATGGGATGGAGGTTCCTCAAACAATTGCAGGTAGATCTACCATACGACCCAGCTATCCCACCGCTGAAAATATGCCCAGAGGAATGGAAATCATCAAGTCGAAGGTATACCTGTTCCCCAATGTTCATCGCAGCACTCTTTACAATAGCCAAGAGTTGGAACCAGCCCAAATGTCCATCATCGGATGAGTGGATACGGAAACTGTGGTATATCTACACAATGGAATGCTACTCAGCTATAAAAACGAATGAAATACTGCCATTTGCAACAACTTGGATGGACCTTGAGAGAATTATATTAAGTGAAACAAGTCAGGCACAGAAAGAGAAATACCACATGTTCTCACTTATCGGTGGGAGATAAAAATAAATAAATAAATTCACACACACACACACACACACACACACACACACACACACAAAAAAAAACGGGGGGGGGAGAAGAAGACATAACAATTACAATTCCTTGAAGTTGACACGACAAGCGAACAGAAAGGACATTGTTGGGTGGGAGGGGGGAGAGGGAGAGGGGTGGGAGGTTTCAGTAATTGGCCACAATAATCAACTACATTGTATATCGACAAAATAAAATAAAAAATAAAAAATAAAAAAATACTGAGAAGAAAATGAAGCAATGACTTATTTTAAGAGTCCACGAAATTGGAACAACCTTAAATTCAGTAATTTACTTGAGTATAACTCAATAAAACTTTATCTGCTATAATTTGATTAGGAGACCCTGAAGGGAGAAGCAGCAATCACTTTTTTCCCTAATATATGGTGTTACTTTTTAAAAAATTATAAAAACAGCTTATAACAAAAGCCAACATAAATGATCTTCAACTGTGCAAATGCTCCACGTGCCCCTGGTGCACTAAGTTCACAACTTGCCCTGGAAGGGCCGAGGCTCGCAGACTCCGACTCACCAGTAGTGACCGTCGCTATGTGGCTATTCAGAGGCAGACCTGAAAGTGGTCTGTGGTCTGATTCCAAAGTCGATGCCCTTGACCCCAGGAATGAGCCTCCATGTGACCAACAGGAGCAGGGCACAAAGCCATGTAAATGCAATACTCAGACAAGGCCACCCACAGTCATCAGGATACCTGACTGTGCTCAGGTGTGTGGTCAGAGGCAGCAGGCACCAGCTCCACCCGTCCGCCCTCCACCCTCAGGGGCCACGGGCTGTGGCTCCCACCAAGCGTGCCCGATCTGTCCACATCCCGGCCAAGTTCTTCTGGCCTGAGCTGCAACCAGCAACCTGTTTCTCTGCATTTCAAGGGAAGCCAGGCCAGACCAGTTTTTCAGAATGTGAAGGTATTAATCCACTACTGCATCAAGATGGGGTGCCCTCTCTCCTTTTTCAAGTCTGACAAGCCAGAGGCCCGTGTGAGGCCAGCCCCGTCCCGTGGGCTCCTCTGACATGGTGCAGGAGCCGTCCCCCACCAGGGACCGCGGCGTCCACGCCTTCCTGCTGCCTCTCACTGCCACCTTCGACTGAGCAGTGGAGGTCGTGATGGCCTCCAACGCCCTCGAAGAGCAAGAAGTGCTGGGCATCGCAGCAGCTCCAGCTGAGAGCTCGGGGACCCCGGGAAGTCCGCATGCAGGTGGACGCAGGCCACATCCAGCATGTAGCCATGTCGCTCCCTAATGCTGGGCTGATCTGGACAACGAGAAGCACTCGGTGGTAGAAATAAAATCCCTCCCGTAAAGCTTGCCTGAGCTACGATCCAGCGGCAGGTGCAGCAGTGCTGCCTGCCCTGCCACAGCCACGTGTGGGCCGAGCACGTGGGAGGCCGATGTGCGGTGCAGGCCACGGGCGGGAGACCCGGGACAGGCACCACACTTGGCACAAGCTACTTAATCGCTCTCGGTCTCAAGTTCCTCCTCTGTGAAAAACAATAATACTGTATTCTCATCGATTCTGAGACAGACTTTCACACGTGTAGTGGACTGAATCACGTCCCCAAAACTCACTGAAGCCTGAACTGTGTCCCTCAAGTTTTAAGTATTAGAAACTTGGCCCCCACTGTGACTGTTAAGAGGACGGGAAATCCCATTATGGTCATTGAAAGGTGGAGCCTTGACGAGGTGATTGGATTGCAGGACCGTGCAGGAGTGAGTGGATTAAAAATGATGGTCAGGGGTGTGGTGCTGAGGACTTTAAAAGAGGAGAGTGTGTCTCCCTCTCTCTCTGCTCTCTCTGCTTCCACCATCTTGCAAGGTGAGACCCTTGGGTCACTGATGCCACCAACAGATGTATTCCTCGGGCTCTGGAATTTGCAGCTTCAGAAACTGTAAGCAATAAATTTTGTTTTCTTTAAAAAATACCCAGTTCCATGTATTCTGTTACAAGCAACAGAAACAGACTAACACACGTCTCACCTGCTCCGAGGCTGGGGCATCCTCCCGTCAGCGCCCGCCCTCCTACGGCACCGCTTCAGCGTCGCATCTCCTTGCCGACCTGGGAACTCACAAGTCAGGTGCCCTGCTCTGTAAAGCACCTATGAAGCGTGCCCTTTCCCTGATGTCCTGTCGATCTGCTTTCCTTTTTCTGCTGAGACTTTGCACGTAGTCCATATGCTCATCCTTTGTTAATTCCATGGTTCGCAAGTACCTTCTCCAAACCCAGAGCCTGTATTTCTGCTTTGCTTATGATGCCTTTTACCAAAATTAGTTTTAAATTTTAGCATAATTAAGATTATCAATGCCCTTTATACTTTCAAATTGTGTTCAAGAGCTTCGTCCCTGCTCCAGCATCACAAAACTGTTCTATATCTCATTCTCTGAATTTTGAAGTTTTGCTTTTTCCCATTTGAGTATCAAATCCATCTGAAATTGAAATAAGGGTCTAATTTTTCTTCTTCCATATAGACAGCTATGTGTCACAGAATGACGTTTTAAATAGTCTACTTTTCCCCATTAATCAATATCTCACAGAAGACATTCAGATTGACAGATCTACAGACTGGCTCATCGCTGTCTTCTCAATCCTGTTCCCTGGGTCTGTTCATCCATCTACAATGTAATGGCGCACCGTTTAATTATTACAGCATTATAGCAAATGCTCAGTGCTCTCCTTTCAAGCCTTCTTGGCTTTGCCCCCGATCCTTCCACGATTAAGGCCTCTTTGCATGACTGGGATAAACTGTCTAGATGAGAAATAATAATCACCAGCTCTAGATTTAAGTTGCTGACATTATTTTTTTAATTAGGGTTTGCATATCTCTGTTCATCACTGAGATTACCGCACAGCATCAAGGTTACAACAGATTCATAAAAATGAGCGGATGAGGAGTTTATCTTTTTCTGTTTTCTACAAAATTTATCTAAAAGAAAAACAAAGGGCTGACAGGAGTCTCTGTGTTCGTGCCCACGCCTGCAGCGTCCTGTTTTCTCTCTCAACTCAGCTTTGTTGGGCTATATCTTTCTCAAAATTATCCATTTTGTGTTTTCATTTTCTTTGTATTTTGTGAGTCTTAAAAGTCTCTACAGATTTTCAAATTACAGCACCCTTTTCATTCCCATATATCCTGTTCACATTTTCTTTATCAGTCTCGTCAAGGGTTTATCTATTTTATCAGTTTTTCCAAAGAACCTGATTTTTTTCAGTTCATCTTTTCTTTTGTTTCTCTGTTTTCTATGTTACTAATTTCCACTCTCTCATTTCTGTGTTTATACATGTATAGAAAAAACTCTGGAAACATATACACCAAACTGATGATAATATAGTAATTACCTCTGAAAAGGAAAGACATGGGGGTTTTCTAGTGAAGCATGATTGTCACTTTTTATCCTATAATTAGTACTTGTTTTTTTAACTTTTGAAATGAGAATACATCTGTGTATTTCTTGTATAATTTAAAAAGAAACAATTAAAAGCACTAAAGCTGTGGCATTGGGATGACCCAGTTTGGGTAACCAGGGTTTAGAGAACAGGACACACGTCTGCTCTGTCCTCTGCATTTGGAGAGCTCTGCACTGACAAGAATAGCCCTTTTCTTCCCACAGTCCTCACACTTCACTTTTGGTAATTTTTCTTGTTGGCGGATCATGACTTGTGCGCACTGCAGTTCAGCTCAACTGGATCTCATAACCGACGCAGGAAGTGACATTTCATGGACTTGGAAGTGAGTCTGTGCAACTGTACGACCCCTTTAGGAGGCCCGGGGCCCCGCTCCTTGTTTTCGTGAGCTGGCACCGTCACCTCCCGACGCCCTCCACACACTGCCTGTTTACTGTGGGGTCTGCTGCTGCTGCTGCCCTCACCATCTGTCCTCTTGCTACAGCGGGAACTCCACATGGACAGGGGCTTTCTGTTGCTCTCTGATGTTCTCCAACCCCCAGAACAGAGCGTGGTGTGTGGCAGCCTGAACTCATGGTGGCTGTTAATGTTTGTCAGAATTCAGTCTTTGGATGTACCTGAGCTCTGCCGACATCTCACTTGGGAAGTCCCTTCACCCCGTCTTGTGCTGAATCTCACCCCTCCGCTGCAGTTCAGGCCTCCACCGCGCTGCCACCCCCAGGCTCTGCCACTGCTGCCGGGATGGGACCCTGGCCTGAGACTCGGTGAGTGGCTTTCTCATGCTCAGGACCTCTCAGCCAGCCGCCCTTCCTCACGGCATCCCCGTGGACCTGAACCCAGGCTCCACCATGCACAGCCGGCGACCACGCCAACCCCAAGGGACAGAGAGTTGCCTCGGCCCCACATCCTCTCCCACCAGCAGGCTCTGGCCGCTCCCTGCCCACAACAACCCTACACAGCAGGTCACAGTCTGTTCTGTGCTACCTAAGGCTGGACAGTTAGCTTAGTTGGTTGGTTACAGCACAGTGTTGTGACATGAAGGATAAGGGTTCGGATCCCCATACCTGCCAGCCACCAAAAAGCCCCCAAACAGAACGGTAGAAAGACTTGAAAAGAATGATTTTCACCATAAAATGTAATAATAGCTGACAATTACGGTGCTTTTACTAGCATTCACAAACTCAGTAACAAATACATACAGGGAACCAAGTCAGCCTCTCACAGATTTTGTGATCGCATGAACTGCAGTACGGCCCTGCAGGTCTGGAGACCGCGGTGCCGCTGAGGAGCGATGGGCCAGACTCAGCTCTAGGACAAGCAAAGAAAACTCCGGAATGAGCAGCTGCTCGAGCAGGAGCCCACCCACTCGAGTATTTTTTCTCTCTTTGACTCATTGCGAAGATATTCTTAACCCCAACTCCCAAGCAACCCAATTATTTTTTAATTAAATCTGGACTTGTCACCTGAATTATTTCAGCAATACCAGAAACAGGACAGTTAAGGCATACAGTAGGAATTTTCGACATACCAGGTAGTATTCTTCCAACAAGAGCATCTAATAGCCAAAAAGATTCTTCTTCATTCTTTGTTACAAGAATCAGATATCCTGCTATAAAATTCATTCCCTGAAATCAGAAAAGTGAGAAACAGACTTTCATTGTGAGCTTAGCTCTGAGCACTAAGTTTCCGTGTCTCTTGCTCTTCTCTAGAATTTGCATAATTCTAGAATCATCTTTTCGTGGGGCCTCAGACATGCTAAGCACCTGCTGTCTAGCAGTGCAATTAGTCAAGCTTAAGTGGAAAGAAAGAACAAGGAAATAGTTAAAAGAGACCCTTCTGAATGCTGCCTTAGAATGCTAAAATCAAAGACTCTCTCTTCAACTAATGGGCAAATTTGTGATAAAACAGTATAACTTACCATTGGCTTCTAAAAAAACTAATATGTGCTACAAGCATGAAGCTCTACATTCAAGCGGAAACCATACCAATGACTGTATTTTATAAAAACTACAAGTGGTCTGTCGCATGGGGTGCTGAGAGAATTTTGTGATGGAACTTCTTTGGGGAATCCATGGGTGCACTTGCCAAAGCACGGATGTGGCCAGAAAGCACAGGTATGTGTCTTTCTTAACCGAGAGAAGTGCTAGACGCTGGCAGCTTCACAACAGAGAAAGCTGTCATTTCTGGGCGGCTGGGTTTTACACGACTTCTAATGTTTTTCTTTTTTGTTCATCTAAATTTTCTAAAATAAACAGTTGTTCCTTGGTATCCATGGGCTACTGGTTCTAGGACCCCCTGCGTGCACCAAAATCTACGTACGCTCAGGTCCTGCAGTCGACCCTGCAGAGCCTGTGGACGTGAGAAGTCGTCCCCCCGTGTACACGGAGTCTACATCCACAAACACTGTGTTTTCCATCTGCGGCTGGTTGACAAAAGTCTGTGAATAAGCGGACCATGCAGTTCAAACCCACACTGTACAAGGATCAACAGTATGTATTTCTCTAGTAATAAGAAAAAAGCCCAGCTTTCATCAACCAACGTGATGAATTTACATGACATGAAATGGAGAAGGACTGGCTGCAGAAGCACCTCTGATGACTACAATCTGCACACGGACGTGGTGACAGTTATCAGGAGCTAAAACACACAGGGGAACACACACAGACTTTCATATCGTCTGACCTGCACCTCCACTTAAAAAACAGACCTGAGAACCGACTCAAAAGACAAAAGTAACTGTACAAAGACCATTGATCATGCCTGGTGACAGCAAGAGGCTGGTAAGACTTCTGTGATTGAGAACAGACCCCACCAAGCTAACGACATTGACCAGACCTGGGAGAATGTGACCTGTGCATGGATCATGCTGACGCATGGAGGTGCTGGTGTGTGACACAAGATCATACGTGCGCCCCGTGACTGCATGTATGTTACAGATGGAACTGTGTTCCCCCTAAATTCACATGATGAGGTCCTAACCCCCAGCATGCCAGAATGTGACCTCATTTGGGAAAAGGGTTGTTGCCGACATAATCAGTTAAGAGGAGGTCATACTGGGGTAGGGTGGGCCTAATGCAATGACCATGGTGTCCTCATAAAAGGGGAGTTTGGACACAGACACACGTGAAAATGGGCAGGACTCGAGTTACGATGCCACAAGCCCAGGAATGTCCAAAGATGGCCAGCAACCTCCAGCAGCCGGGAGACGCTGGCACAGACCCTCCCACACAGCCTCAGAAGGCGCCCACCTTGCCCACAACTTGGTCTCAGACCTCTGGCCTCCGGACCTGCGAGAGAACAGGTTAAGCCCCAGGGTGGTGCTTTTTTTGGCAGCTGCAGCAAACCGATGCAACACGCTATCTGTACACGTGCTCGTACACGTGTGTACGTCTGTACATTCTAGAAGTCAGCAGAGCTCTGGCATCACACTCACACTTCCAACTGCGTGTGTGTTTTAAATAAAGCTGCTTTTAAAACCCAAGAGAACAGTAAGTAGAGTGACCTAAGTGTCTCGGCCACTCTGCCTCAGCTCCTAAAGGCCCGTCCTCGTTCCTGGACGACGGTTAGTAAACGCTGAGAGTGACGGGAATCCCGCGGGAGAAGAGGGGCCCGTCCTCCTGCCCGTGCGTGCAGGCGCCGCGGAGCCTGGAGAACCCGCAGGCGGGCGGCTGCCCGGGCCGCGCGGGGCCGTGTCCACGCGCTTCTTGCTGCGGCCTCTTCTCTCGCAGGTTCCTGCCCTCTCGGCTCAGGAGCCCACCTGCTGGGCCAGACAGACACCCAAGGGCTGTCGCGAGGGCTCGAGCTGCCCAAGCCACCCACCCTGCGCCAACGTCTCGCTGAAATGAGCAGCTGGGCTCCCGGCCTCTCCAGGTTCTGGAGCCGCCACCTGTGACTTAGAGCGAAACTACCCCCACCAGGATGTCGTCTGCTGTCCTCTTCACAAACCTTCACACTAGCCTCAGCCCCCAGGAGCGCCAAGCAGGTGGCAGCCTGCATGGGGAAAGCTGCTCTCCAGCCACGGGGCGGTGGCCGTGGGGACGGGGTGGCGGCCGTGGGGACGGGGCGGCAGCAGTGCTCCCTCCACCCCCCGCAGGGTCCCCCCAGGCCGCCCACCCAGCCTGGAGTGAGCCTCGAGACGAGAAGCTGCAGTGCGGGCTGGCGGCACCCACGCCACGCACACCCCGGCCCTGGACGCTGCTGCCTGGCGTCCTGTTCTCTCGGCCCACGTCCCACCTCCCTCCCGGCCTTCCGTGGGCACCCGCCCGCCACCGACACCACAAGCAGCCTCCAGGGAGGTGTTCCCGCCTCTGCCGGAGCAGCTTGAGCCCGAGCCCTGGGAGGCGCTCCCACCCGGGACACCCGCTCAGGGTGCACGGGAGATGCCCGGCCCTGGGGATGTCCCTGGGCCGCACCTCCCTGGCCACCACGCTATTGTCATTGGCAGTCCCCAGCCTCACCTGGCAGTAGCCCACGGCTTGGTTGTGGCGGCCAAAGGCCAGCAGCACATTGTACAGCGGCTGCTGCAGGCAGGGCTGCGCCGACGTCCGGAATCGCACGTTGTCCGGGAAGGTCCGGTTCAGGTCTGCGTGGAAAGTCACGAGAAGCAATCACCCAAAGCCTCCACTCCGGGGGTCTCCCAGCCCGTGGCATGTTGGGCCCATCTGGGACGTAGGGGACAGTCTCCACCCTGGCTGATGCCTGAAGAACCCCAGGTGCCGCCTGGCCGCCTTCTGTGAGCCACGGGCACCCCCGGGCTCCACACAGCAGGGGCAGGGGCCCACCGGGCCAGAGGGGTGGGGTGTCCCCTGCATCCCGGGGACAAGCTGGGTCCCAACTGTCCTTTCTCTCAAGTCAGGACGGCAGCACAGCCTTCGCAGAGCAAGGCCCGGCCACTGGAGGTCTGTCTGCTGGCCCGTTCCTCACAGGCCACCAGCACCTCCGTCCTCACACTTCCCTGGTTAAGGAGGTATCATAACTCGAGACCACGGATGATGGTGAAATTGTACATAAAACACTGGGAAGTCCTAGTTCTGAAGGTCACAAGCTCGTGGTAGGGCACACAGACGCCCTCTCAGAAACAGACAGAACCGAACACTAGGAGCAAAGTCAACTCCATGCTGCCGGCTTTTCTGTGCGGGACGTTTCCCTGGGCCACCTTCCTGTTTATCAGACGTCCCACGGCCTCGGCCATCCCTCCCGGGCTGAGCATCTCTCAGGCGACATAGCCCTGCCAGGCCGTTCCGTGCCAGGGAGACCCAGAGACCCGGCTGCGGGTGGGTTCACCAGGACTAACCAAGCCTCACACCTTCACACGTCCACACAGGCAGGGCAAACAGGACGCCCGTCAACTGGAACTGCATTTTTCCCTGATTCCACGGACCCTGCTCAGGTTAGTGGTGTGTCTGCCATGTACTGTGCATGACTCCCGTGGACTGGGACACTTCCTATATATGTACCAAGACAGCACACGCTCCCTCTGCGACACGCGTGCTCCCCGCTGTCCTGAGCGCATCCCACCCCCCTCCCTGGCAGCCACCAGCAAGGGCTGACAAATGCCGCCATACCCCTGTTGCCAAAAACTAGATTTGGGCAGAACATTGAGCTTATGCTTTGGAGCACTTCATTCCTGCTGAGTCTTTACAAAAGAGACTTTCCCCTGGAATTCTAAACATTCCAAAACACAGAATCGGTCAAGGGGACACGAGAGCATTTCTGCTGTTTCAGACTACGGTGACCAGCCATGTTCATCCCCGTGTAGTATTTTTTATTATCAGAAGTTTTTCCACTTGTTTTGGCATTTTCTGTGGGAAAGGAAGGGCCTTTCCCCACTGCAGAGGCAGATGTGGACGGGTCTTTCCGTCTGTTTATGTGGCATGAAGGCAGCTCTGTGGGCATGAAACACCCACCATGAGGTCCCTAAATAAAATGATTTATCCAGAAGCCTCAAAAAATTAAGCATAGAACTAACATGTGACCCCGCAATCCCACTTCTGGCGTGTGCCCAGAAGAGAGAGCAGAGACTCTGGCAGGAACCTGCACACCTGTGTGCCAGCAGCGCCATTCTCAACAGCCACACGGTGGAAGCAGCCCAGCGTCTGCCCACAGATGAATGCACGAGAAAGCGCATCCACACGCGTGGACGATCACTGAGCCCCAAAGAGGAGGGAAGTTCTGACACACGCCGCAGCCAAGACGGACCTCGACGACACGACGCTAAGCAAGACAAGCCGCTCACAAGAAGACCAACACAGTACGATTCCACCTCTGTGAGATCAAAATCACAGACACAGAAAGAAGCACGGTGGCCGCCAGGCGCCGGGGGAGGGAACGGGGCGTCAGTGTTGAGAAGGGACAGAGTTCCAGTTGGGGAAGATAGAACCATAACTTTTATGTGATGCATATTTTACCACAATTAAAAAAAAAAAAGACATCCAAAAACACACTAAACAGAGCCTTTAAATTCATTTCTCGAGCCAGCAGCAATGGTCTCTTTTATTTAGTACACGTGGCTGAGTGATGACCGCTGGCCGTGCATCTGTTCTGAGACCTCTGGCCGCGGTCACGGGGCGGGCAGGATGTGGCCTCGGCTCCCACACCCCCGCACTGGCCGCCAGCCCCTGCTGGGGGCCCCCTCCTGCCACTTTCTCCCCTCGCAGTCACCCCAGCCTCTCAGCACGGTAAAGTAGCTGCATTTCTCAAAAATTACATATTTTGGGTTTAAATGTGTATTTCTCAAGAACTGTTAAAATCAGGAAGGCAAATGTATTTCCTAAAAATCTGGCTATTCAATTTAAGTTGAACTTTTTTTTAGTACTTTGATGGTCCAGGACAAGTGACCCTTTGCCTGTGTGATTACCGAGGAAACCCTCAGACAAAGAAATTAGAGGTAAAAATGCCAGCACCCGAGTCGATGATGACAGCCTGACAAAACGAAGGCTCTGGCGTGTGGCCCGTGAGGCACACGCAGTGCACGTCGGGCGCGGCCCCTCCTGTCACGCCTGTGCCTGGCCCTGTCCTGGGAGAGTCTCACCCGCTGGCTGGGCACGCAAACATCTGCTGAATGAATTAAAAACACGGTGCCCCCCTTGTGAATGCTTTAGTTGTGACTTTTCCTTTGAAAAAAATATAACTTCAGGTTAAAGTCAGTGTTTTCATGTCCCCAAGGCTCTAACCTGGGTGGGAGCAGGGTCGCCTCCGGAGGGACGGACGCCTCACCTGTCCTGATGGCATCCTCCAGGCTGGGACTCCTGTCTGCCTGCAGCAGCTGGTGGTAGTAGCCGGGATTCCGGTCCATCCGGGCCTGGGCTCCGCTCACTGCCATCCAGACGCGGGCCCGGTGCTCCAGCGGGACACCCTTGCGGACATAGCGCTTCACTGAAAGCGAGGGGACAACAGCGTGCTGAGCTCAGGCCGGGCGGCCGCCATGCACGGCCAGCCCCGCCACTTCTCCCACATCGAGGGTGAGACCTGCGCTGCGTGCAACTCTGCCACCCACCACGGAACTCGGCCGTCCCACCGGCTACTGCAATGGCAACTCTGCCCTGCGCCTGGCCGTCACCTGCCTAAGAGGCATCGGCGGGGGGCTGCAGGTCACCCGTCCTCCCTCGGCTGGTAAGCTCAGCCAGTTGGAGTCTGGTGCCAGCAACACCAAGGTCCAGACTGGATCCCTGTACCAGCCAGCAACAAAAATAAAAAGATAAAAATAATAATCCCACAAAGCCCAGGGTGCTACATTGTGCCCTTATGACTTTAATCAGCAAAACAGCTAATTTTCAAAACAAATATTCAAAGCTTTGTTGTTTTCCTTTGATATTATAAATATCATTATTTTAAAAGAAATTACACTTTAGAGAAAAAGAAATAAAATCACATGCAATTAGTGAAATTCCATAAGCTGCCACAAAAAGAACAAAATCTGAGGCACCAGCTGTACTTAACAGACAAAAAAATTATAAAAATAACTTAATAAGCTACAGTCAAGAAAAGGACTGTAGAGTAAAACCTCATTAACTCAAATTCCAAGATGATCCACAATTTATTTTTATTTTATTTAATTTAATTAATTTATTTATTTATTGTGACCGGTAAGGGGATTGGAACCCCTGGCTTGGTGTCGCCCGCACCGCGCTCAGCCAGTGAGCGCACCGGCCACCCCTATATAGGATCCGAACCGCGGCCTCAGCACTCCCAGCGCAGCTGCGCTCCCAGCACCACACTCTCCCGAGTGAGCCACGGGTTCGGCCCGCACAATTTATGATCATGGGGACGTGAGCATCTGAAAATGCAGGTGCCAGGAGAGCAACGCGCCACGTGTCCGCCGGGCCTGCCGACAGGGGAAGCTCCTGGAGGCAGCAAGTGCTCGCCAGGTATTGGACGAATGACGCAAGGTGACAAAGGAAGACCAGCAGAATGACGCAAGGTGACAAGGGAAGACCAGCAGACACCGACGCGGTCCACAGAGAGCCAAGAACAACTCTCAGCAGTACCCTCTGCCGGCTGAGGAGCACGCCGGAGCTGTGTCTCTGCAAGAACAGCTCAGTACGCTTGGTCTTTTCACACTGCCTATGGGAGTAGGAAAACGTACGCTTTGTTTTATTTTTTAAATTGTGCCACAGACACTAATAATTCAGCCTGACTTTTCCTCCAAATTAGTGTGATTTATACTGAATTTGGTTGTTGCCCTTGGAGGGCAACGTGACCGGAAATGCTGCAAGTAAGTCTCAGTCATTCCTTGCTGAACAGCAGCAGGACGGGGTCAGTCCCAGCACAGGGTCAGTCCAGCACAGGCAGGGACTGTTCTTACTTAGAGGGACAGCAGCAAAAAGGAAAGGACATGCAAAAATCAATGGTATTTCCACAAACTAATGATGAAGAAATGGAAATCTAAAAATTAAAAATAGTATCATTTACCACACACCAAAAAATAAAAGGAGAAATACTTAGGGATAAATCTAACAAAGTATCTGCAGGTCCACATGCTAAATGCTGCAAAAGAAACCATAGAAGCCCTAAGTAGATGGAGGCCTATACCATGCTGATGGGTTGGACGACTCACTACTGGATGTCAGTTCTTCCCAAATTGTCCTATAGATTCCTGTACGCAACTCTCACCAATGTTCCAGGAAACATACCTTGTAGATCATGACAAGCCAATTCTAAAATTTATATCAAAAGTGAAGAGAACAAAACCATCTTGAAAATGAAGTTGGAGGAGTCACACCGTCTGATTCTAGGGCCTACAATAAACCACCACCACGCAGTACTGGTGAAAGGTTAAACAAATGAATTAATGGAATATAATAATGGATCTGGAAAGAACCCACACAATCAGGATCGATTGCTTTCGACAAAGGAAATTCAACACAGACATAACAGTTTATCCAAAGAAAGAGAATGGTTAAAATAAACAACGCCAATCACATGGACTGTGCTGGCAAGAACACAGGGCAGCTGGAATGCGCGAACCCTTGTGGTGGGAATGCAAAACTGTACGGCCACCTTGGAAAGACAATTTGCGGTTTCCTGCGGTTAAACATACGTTGACCCAGCAATCCCAACACTGAAGTGTTTACCCAAGAGACATAAACACCAAGTTCACACAGAAACATGCATGCAAATGTTTATAATGTTGGCTCCATACATCCCAAACGACTTCAACTGATAAACAGATTTTAAAATTGTAATACAGGCATACAATGAAACATTCCTCAGCAATAAAAAGGAATGAACTATTGATACGCACAAGATCACAAGATCGTGGATGAATCTCAAATGCATTACATCAGGAGAAAGAAATTAGACTCAAAATTCTACGATCTGTATGATTCCATTTAATCGATTTCCCGGGAATGGCTGAACTGCAGGAATGGGGCAGCCTGGGGTGGGATTGACCACAGGGCGGTACAAGGACAGGATGCCTGACGGTCTGAAACTGTTCTGAATCTTGACTGTCATTAAGGTTATCTGACTCCAGGTGTTTGTCTAAACTCACAGAACTATACACAGGTAAGAGTGACTTTGCTGTAAAAAATAATCTAATAATATAAAGTTTTGTTTTTATCTTTTTTTTAAAGAAAAGGGCAAAATGGCTAAATGTGGAGTCAGACGCCCCACCCTGTGGTGACTTAACTAGCCCCAGGCTTTGAGCCAGCCCTGCTTTCCGCATCTGGGGTGGGGAGTGGGGGAAGCACTCAGCCCAGCACCGGGAGGAGGTGAGCAAGGGTCAGCAGCAGCAAAACCCAGAAGGTTCCTCGGACAAAGACCTCTGCTACTTGTTGACAAGTTTGTTGTCTGAATTCACATGGTTTCTTCAGATGAGAATGAAAGCAGTTCACCCAAGCGCAGGGCCAACCCACAGATCCTCACTCAGGTTTGGAGAAGTGTAAAATACAAAGTAAAACAGTTGGGAAATTTCTAAAAGAAGCTACATCCTAGAGAATTAATGTCCATCTCTCTGCCCCAACAAAGTTAAGCAAATCCCCAGTTTTTTGGTATTTGTCTTTGAAAATATGGTTTTGCAACTTAATTTTAATTTATATAGATAATTACATGGCTCTGAAGCTTTTCCCTGCTGAAACCCCTTCCCATAGAGAGGAAGACTGGGACAGGAATGAGCCCAGACCAAGCTGTCGCATTTAGTCTTTCTAGGTTGAGTGGAAACAGCAGGCTGTGTTCGTAAGGGCTCCTGGTGGGTATTTGCTCTGGGGAAAAAAAAGAAGCGTATTCACTGCACTCACAAGAGCGCGATCAAACAGAACACATTATAGCTGTCCTGCTAAGATGGGTTGAATGCCCAGTCTTGCAGATAATTGTGTTACTAGAGACATTAAGGTAGGAAGTACACGTAAAAATCCTCCAGAAAAAGAAAAAAACAAAAACAAAGCCAGTAGGACTTAAAGAAAGCCAGATAAGGTTAAAGAACAGGACCAAACTGGAGACTTCAGGGCGTGCCTGCTGAAATTCAAGGACGGCCCGGAACTGAGCTCCCCGGCTATTGAGACTATTGACTTCTGCAGCGCAAGGTCATCGCCCCACCAGTAATCTCCTTCCCAGGGGTGCCACCCACCTGACTGCACCACGGCCGCCTACAATGTCTGGCAGGAAAATGTTGGATTCCCATTTCTGGAATAACTTGTCCACTCCTGTTTATACCATCCACTCTCTTAGACCTTTGCCCAGGCTCCCTGACTGTCACACCCAGAAGCCACACTCCCCAGTAGCAGGGACACACAGGACCACAGAATCCCACACACCTCCCCTGGGTTAACCAGCGTCCTGTTTCCTGTCAGAACATCAGGGGACACTCCTAGCAGGCTGGCAGGTACCTGCTGCACCCCAGCCCTGCGGTTCCCACCCTCAGCCAAGGCTCACGGGGAATCAGAGACACTGGTCCCCAGACCTGTTCATGACCATGACAGTCGTTACCATAATTACAGTCAACTTAACTAGCATTACATAAATCAAAGAAATATTAAAGCCAAGAGGAGGAAAGTTGTTACTTCAGTAAAACCAAGTCAAATGTTCAGAAAGAGCTGATCGACAAGTGCTTGAAAGGAAGCCAGCACAAGAACAAAACCGGAGAACCGAGCGTGAGGCGCCTGCCAGGCCTGGGGAGGCCAGAACTCTAGAAGGACTGGGCGTTCAGACGGCTGCAGCTGCCTCTTACCCCTGCTCTGCTTAGAGACAACCCCGCCCCATACCAGAGAACGGTTTCCCGGAACACACGGAATTCAGATTAGCCCACACAGCCCACTCAGAGAACGGTGGACACAGTGAAATGACACAGTGGCAGAGGCGGGTAGAGTAAGTGTGCACTCGTGTTTGCGTAAAAACAGGAGCCGTCCAGATACCCAGGGACTCCTCGGCCTAACTAATCTGTTGGTCAAGTCTAGAGTTAACCACAAGACAAGAGGCCTTCTCCTGTGTTCACAGCAGACCGCAGAGCCACCAGCACATCTGCATGTGCGTGCACTTCTGTTCCTGGGGGAGACATAGGACGTTCCCTAGCGGTCGCTGCTGCCGGAGACTGCGCCCTGGGGTCGGAGAGAAACTCAGTTTCACTTGGTACCCTTTAGTATGGTTACGATGTTTACCATGTGTGTAAACATGTAACTTTTTAAAATTAAAAGACCAGTCACCTTCTAAGAATAAATCAAAAGAAAAAAACTAAGGCAGATGTTCTGCTGGAGACAGGTTCGCAGACAGCAGCAACACGGGCAGGCTTCAGCGTCTGGGGCATTCGCAGTTCAGCTCTAGGATGTTATGCGACACCAGGTTTACAGTGTTCAGTAAAGCCCAGTGGGGTCTCCATCCCCCCTGCCCTGGCAGCAACAGCCTTAAGGAGGGCGGGCTCTGTCAGGGGGCAGAGTGTGGCAGGACCAGCTCCGCTCTCTAACCCGCACATCCAGTGGGCAGCAAGTCCCAAGGCCAGCCTCCTCCACCAGGCCTCCGTCACCCAGCTCCACACTGTTATCTGAACACCCGTGTCCGCGGCACTGTGGGCCTTATTCACCTACCTCTTCAGGAACAAACACTGATCTTGTCACCCCTTTGCTTACAAACCCTTTAGCAGCTGGCATCTTTCTTCCTGCTCATGGCTGACTACCCTCCTCCCCGCCTGCCCTCCCACACCCTAGGTCGCGCTGCTCTGCCCCTCCGTGCTCAGCCGTCCGGCTTCCAGGAAGCCCCCGATTCTCGCCTTTACTCCCTTTTGTCTAGGTTCCCAGAACGGCCCGGGCACACGTCCACCAGAGCTGTCACCCCACTGCACACAACTGCCACATCTTGTCTGTCTGGCAGGGGCAGCAACAGTGCAGGCAAACACTTCATTCGTTCACTCAGCGAATATTGATGAGGTACTGAGGACTTAGCAGAGAATGAAACTAAACCCCTGCAGGTGGGGAGGGGCCTGAGACTCAGAGGGAAGCAAACCGTAAACAAGGAAACCAGATCCCTGCTGCCTGGATGGGGCATCGCGGTGGGACGCACAGACGGCCTCGGGGCGGTGGCCCCCGGGTGTCTGCGAAGAGGCACAAAGGAGAGGGTCCGCGATCCTGAGGCTGGGTGGGGTGCAGGCAAGGCGTGCTCAAGGCGCTAGGAGGAAGGCCAGCGGGTGAGGGGTGCGGTGGGGAGAGGGACAGGCAGGCCAGGAGGGTCTCGGGTCCCCCTCTAAGGGCTCTGGCTCGCTCTGCGGGGGATGGGGTGGGTTTGGTCACATGAAAGACAAACAGCTTTGTCCAGGCTGGCTTTGAGGAGCTGCACGTCTGCTTCCTTCTGGGCACCAGCTACGTCCCTTGTTTGGAAAGGAGGGTCCTCGCTTGTGCCTGACAGCAGCCCATGTCCATGGGGACGGGACGGCGGCCGAGCTGCTCCGGAGCTGCGGGGCTGCGGTCCCGGCCCAGCCCGGCCCGAGGATGCACCTGCCCCGAGGATGCACCTGCCGGGCGCGCTCTGGGACAGAGCGCCCGAGTCCCCGGACGCCGCGTGGCCGCCCCTCGGGGTCCCCGTCACTCACGCGTCGCGCTCTTCTGGACGCGGCCGCGTCCCCCGAGCAGCTCGGACCACTTGGCCGCCCTTCTGGCGAGCACGACCAGGTGGCCGGAAAGGAAATCCTCGTAGGCCGCGTAGTCAAAGTCCTCCGGCCGCTCGAACCCGTACGGATCGACCCTGCGACACGAGAGGGACGAGGGGCCTGAATCCCCGCGTGGACTTCCGCGCCTGGAGCCGGGGGACGCGGCCCGGGACCCTCCGCCACCTACCCGGGGACGCGGCCCGGGACCCTCCGCCACCTACCTGGGGACGCGGTCCCGCGCCGCCTGCAGGCGCCCGGCGAGCTCCATGCCGAGGCGGGGGCGAGAGAGTCACGGGGCTGAGCCGGGCCAGGGTCGCCTCCCGGGGCTCCGGGCGCTCGGCGGGGCCGCGGGCGGGAGGCGGTGCCGGGGGCGGGGGCGCAGGAGGCCTCGGGAGGGGATTGAGGGGATCGAGGGGCGGGGCTGGGACGGCGGGGGCGGGGCGGGGTTAAAGGAGGGGGCGGGGCGCCGGGCGGGGGTTAAAGGAGGGGACGGCGGGGGCGGGGCGCCGGGGGGGGGGATTAAAGGAGGGGGCGGGGGCGGGGTTAAAGGAGGGGGCGGGGCGCCGGGCGGGGGTTAAAGGAGGGGACGGCGGGGGCGGGGCGCCGGGGGGGGGAATAAAGGGGGGGGCGGCGGGGGCGGGGTTAAAGGAGGGGGCGGGGCGCCGGGAGGGGATTAAAGGAGGGGACGACGGGGGTCGGGGTTAAAGGGGGCGGGGCACGGGCCGCGGCGGGGCGGGGCAGGGGCGGGGTTAAAGGAGGGGGCGGGGCACCGCAGGCCCTCGGGAGGACGGCGGGGGCGGGGCGCCGGGAGGGGAATTAAAGGAGGGGACGACGGGGGTCGGGGTTAAAGGAGGAGGCGGGGCGCCGGGCGGGGGTTAAGGGAGGGGACGGCGGGGGCGGGGTTAAAGGGGGCGGGACACGGGCCGCGGTGGGGCGGGGCAGGGGCGGGGTTAAAGGAGGGGGCGGGGCACCGCAGGCCCTCGGGAGGACGGCGGGGGCGGGGCATGGGCGGGGTTAAAGGGGGCGGGGCACGGGCTGCACCTGCTCCTGCTCCTGCGACGCCCGGACTCGGCGGCGTCCGGGGGTCCGGGGGTCCGGGGGCCCGGGAGGGGCGGGGGCGGGTCGCGGGCCCCCGTCGGGTTCTCCCGCGGTCCCGTCCAGCCTCAGTGCCCGGCGGACTCTGGCCTCCGACCCGTGTGTTTATGTCCCTTGGCAGGAGGCGATCCAGTCTGATTTGGGTTTGCTCCGCGCACGTCAGGCTGACACATGTGAGCCGGGGACCGTCACCCCGCCCCGCTCCGGCTCCATCTCGGCCGCGTTTCCGAGCGCGGCGGCCCCCGAGGGCGGCGGCTGGAGCCCGGGAGGCTGGGGACGCCGCGCCCTCCCGGGCCCCGGTGACCCAGGACCGACGCGGGCCTGGGAGCGAGTCCGAACCCGGGTCCTCCGCGGTCGGCAGCGCAGGTCGCGCGGGTGGGCGCGGCCACCAGACCCCGCACGGCGCCGCCGCGGTGCTGCTACCCGACCCTCCCTGCCCCAGGGCGCCAGGTGTACGCACCGCCCCCGCGGTCCCCGTCGCCGTCACGGTGTCCTGGAAACCGCGTCTCCGCTGCTCCCCACACCTGGGAGGCGTCAGAAATGGGCCGGGACAGAGTGTGCGGAGTCGCCCCGGCCCGTGGGGACGTGAAGGGGCTCCGGGGTCTGAGGCTTCTCGGTCCCTCTTCAGTGGGTTTAGAACCCACCAGAGGCACGTCTCTGCCGTGTCACCGTCGGCTCCTGGGCTCAGGACCCCAGCCGGACCGAGGTGCCAGCCTGCCTGGGAGGAAGAGGTCTTTCGGGGACTCCAATGGCACCTTCTCATGAGGAGAACCCACAGCTGGGAGGGATAATAGCGTCCCACGGCAGGTCTCTCCGGGCCACGTGGACCAACTCCAGAACCGACGTGGGCTTTTCGGGAATGTTCCATCTGGGCACTAACCAGAAGCCTGGAAAGTATCTGCAGAACACGGCCAGCCCTGCACCGGGGACTCCTGTGTGTCCGTTTCCACCCTTGTCACACCCTGGGAGACTGTGGGGAACTTGAGCTCACTTGAGCACAACCCCCAATACCAGTGCGTGTGCCCAGTTTGCTGGTTCTGAAAACTCCTAGAGCTTCCGGCTCGGCTCAGCCGCCTTTTGCTTTTGAGAGAGGGCGCATGCCACCTCTGTCACAGACAAGAGCCCCGGTGTGCTTGGGCCTTCCCCAGGCGGGAGACACGCCCTCATCCCACCACGCGGGCCCCCAGGCATGCTGTGTCACAGCGCAGACTGACCCGCAGGGCCCGGCCTTTCCTTTCTCTTCCAGACTGGGCTGCTTCTGGCCTGAGCAGACGACTCCCACCTCCTGCATCCTGTGGCTGTTTCTGGGGCGAGCCCCACAGTCGGCCCCACCCTTGCCCCGCACCCCATGTCCCGGGTGCCCAGGCTCCATGCATGGCACAGCCATGCTCCCATCCCGCTCCAGCCCTGGGCACCGTGGGCCCTCTCCTTGGTTTTGGGGGTCCAGCCTCACCCCTCCACCCACCTCACACAGCAGCAGTGTCCTGTGGCACACGGTGCCTCTGCAACAGCCATACCCTCGGCCAAGTGTGGCTTGGGGCCAGGCACAGCCAGAGCACAGGTGCCGGGAGTGCCATGTCAGGAGCGCAGCCGCCCCCACGAAGGGTGGACAGGAGGGCACGCGAGAGGCGGGGCCACGAGGGCCTGGGAGGAGTGGATGGGATCCTACTATGGAAGGACAAACACAGCAGTAGCTGAGCACGTGCCAGTCATCAGTCAGGAGTCACAAGCCATGGAGGGGGCATCCAGACCCTGTGGCTTCCTGCTGGACCACAGGGAGCACGGGGCATGCCCTTGGGGCTCCTGGCGGTGTGCTGAACCTGGAGCCACTCAGGCCCTCCCCCGGCACAGAAAACATGAGGACTGGAGGGCGGGAAGGATCACCCAAGTGCTCCGTGTGGGAAGTTCTAGAGCAGTGCCACTCAGACTCTGCAGATCAGCAGGACGTGTGGACGCTGGGGCCAGAGACCTGAGCAGCTGTCCATGGACACGACTGTAGCCAGGGCCATAGTACCATGTGACTCAGTCTTCAACAGAGGGCTGGAGACAGAAAAGCAGGGGCAACTATTACAGGTGACAAGGGGCTTACGAGACACCAAATGCAAACCAGGGTGAGGACATTGCTGGCAACTGGCTGTTATGTGTCAAGGCACGGTCAGTTTTCCTGGGTGACATTGTGCAGCCCTTGTTTGATGTGTGTGTGTATGTACATATACACACGTATATACATGCATAGTAATCACGGTTATTGATGGAAACTGACACTGTTGGACCTTCCCCAAGCCCTGTGATCCTGGAGAACAGCAATCGATAAAAACGCCCCTTCTGTGTTCCCTACAAAGAGCCCCATCTCCATATGACTTAGTTGAGATTTACAATGTCCCTTGTTCACCTGTGACCAGGCCAGATGCAGACCCTTAAAGGCCCATCCTTTGTTTTATAAAAGGTCAGCTGATCTGTTGTCCTCGCTGATCACCCGGAGCAGAATGCGTCCTGAGGTCCCGAACTTCGGCCCACCCTGAGCCTGAGCAGGGTCCTCGAGGGCAGGGGCCTCTGTCACACCTTCCTCTGACCCCTGTCCATCAGCCAGCACCACCCACGTGGCCCCTTCTAACCACGTTTGCTGAGCTCCAGACAAGAACCCGTCTTGTCACCAGCTCCCGAGACCTCGCAGCCCAGCTGGGCAGAGATCTCGTCCGCCGAGTGCAGGACTAAGTCCAGATGTTTTTAACTCTCTTCAAATATTTATTTATTGCCCCGGCAACTGCCATTCTGCTCTCTGCTTCTGAGTTTGACAGATTTGTCTTCTGACAAAAGAGAAGAGTATTTATGGGCAAAATGATATGAGGTCAGGAGTTGGCTTTACAAACACTCCAACAAGGAAAAAAGAAACGTAGACGATAGACGGGAAAAAAGCAGCCTGATGAAGGTCTTCGAAGACGGGTGGTGGGTACCTGAGGGATCGTCCTGTACATCTGAGAACTTGCAAAATAATCTGTTCTATACAGTAAGGCATGGGGCCTCCCCTGCTGCCTGGGAGCCAGAAACCACCTTCCAGAGTCTGTGGGGTTGTGAGGACCCCACGGGTGGAAGCACCTAACCCAGCGGGGCTGGTAAGAGAAACTGCTGCTCCTCCCAGTCCCTGCAGGTGGGCACGTGCAGAGGCCATTAGCAAGGGATTAAGGGATGGGGTGGAGGGCATAAAAGTGACCCGTGTGTGGAGACTGTGAGGCCTCCTGCGACCCGCACAGCTCAGAGTGGGACGCAGGCCTTGGAACCAGTGCGAGGGCCCCTCCGGTGCCTCCGCCCTCTCTCTGTCCTACAGCTGAGGTCCAAGCCAGGATGCAGGACGTCATCATGTGGGGACAACAGGTGACAACGGGCTGTCCAGGAGAAATGGGCCACATGGTCACACTGTGGGGACCTTCCCTTCTGCAAGACACAGAGGTGGTCCTGGTGGTGTCAGGCTCAAGCTCAGCTGCAGCGTTGCGGGGTGACCTTGGACAGAATGTCCCCTCGTCCACAGGGCTGAAGGAGGAAGTGTGAGGGCTTCACTTACACCTGGAAAATTGGTCATTCTATGGTGGTCAAGAGCCACAGGCTTGACCAAGGCCCTGCTCAAGGTCCTCCCAAACTCAGGGGCCCTCCTCCCATCAACATCTGGAGATTCCCAGTAAAGTGGGCCCCACATGCCCCACTGAGGCACAGGGAAGTCACCTGAGAGCCTCCCTCTTCTGTCCATGAAGACCTGTGAAGAACAAAACAGGTTTAGGGAGGTGAGCAGGTGCAAAGTCTCCCTGCCCTCCTGCCGAGTCAAGGCGGGTCACAGCTGCAGAGAGGGCACCTTACCGAGCCAGGAGACCGATTTGAACGTAGCTTATGAAATCAGACTCTTCCAGTTTGTTTTGCCTCCTTCATTCTTTCAACACAGGTTTTTGGACGTCAGGCATTTTGCTAGGCTCTTGGCATTGCAGGAGGCTTACGCTTTGGTTCGGGAGAAAATTCTAAGAGTCATCCACGAGCAAGTGTTACTTTTATAATAAGGTAGGATAAATATTCTTAAGAGAAATATTGCAATGCAATATGATATTTTATAACAGCCATAATAAGGTTTTGTACAGAATATTGCTAGAACGGAGAAGAGGGGACAGATAACTCTTCGGGAAGGCTCAGGAAGCCTCTCCCGGGAAATGATGTTTTAGTTCTGGTCATTTTTTCCTTGGCGTCTGGCCAGTATGAGGATTTGAACCCTTGACTGCGGTGTTATCATGAGCCCCACATTCCGACCCACGGAGGTAACCAGCCAGCCCCTGTGTTCTGAGTCTTGATGGACAGATGGTCGGGAGTTTGCTCTGCAGGGACGGAGCTGAGGTCCTGCCTCAGCCTGTTCCAGCCCGGACAGAGGAGCCCTGCTCGGAGACCACACCGACCGGCCGAGGGCAGAGGTCACTAGCCGGCCCCCGCCTCCTTTCTCTCCGTCTTTCGTAAGAGAATCCCCGTGCTTCAGCGGTGTGTTAACGTCCCAAGGCTGCAGTGACAAAGCACCGCAGATGGGCAGCTCCAACAAGACGTGTGTTCTCTCGCAGTTCTGGGGGCTGGAAGTCTGAGGTCACGTGTCACCAAGGCCGGTTCCTCCCGAGGCCTCTCTCCTGGGCTTGCAGGTGCTGTCTTCTCCCCGTGTCTTCACGTGGTTGTCCCTTTGTGTGTGTCTGTGTCCTAATCTCCTCTTCTTATAAGGACATCAGCCATTAGATGTCCAGTAAGTCAGGACCCAGTAGACTCCAAGACTCCATCTGCGAACACGGTCACATTCTGATGCACTGGGGTTAGGATTCCAGCATATGACTTTTGGGGGTGGGGACACAATTGAGCCCGTGACAGAGGCCTGTGACAGAGTAGGTGTCCCTCCTTGTAGCTGCATGAGGCCATGTGAGGCTGCTCTGGCCAACAGGATGTGGGAGACATCCTCATGGACGTCTCAGCGCACTGTCCACAGCTGACCTCCGCCACGTCTCTGCAGTGCAGTCCCTGCTGCCACACGTCCCAGGTGGCTGGCCCGTGGTGAAGGGGAGGGCGCGAGACAGGCTTCAGCCCCTCAGGCCTCCTTTTCTACCTGCTACGTTTTTTTTCCAATTTTTTAACTGTGGTAGATTACACACAGCATAAAATGTGCCATCTTAACCATTTTTAAGCATACAGTTCAGTGGTATTAAGCACATTCACATTATTGTGCACCCATCACCACCATCTAGAACTTTCTTATTTCCCAAACTGAAACTCTGTCCCCTTTAAACACTGACTCCTCATCCCCCTCTCCCAGCCCCTGTGGCCTCCCTTTGACGTTCTGTCTCTAGGGATCAGTCTGACTGCTCTGGGGACCTTGTGTACACGGAATCATGCAGTATCTGTCCTCTCGCGCCTGGCTCACCTCGCTGAGCACAGCGGTCAGGGTTTTTCCGTGCTGCAGCACGTGTCAGGATTTCCTTCCTTTGGTGACAGAAAGTGGTGTCGGTTCAGTCCAGGCTTTCAAAACGGAGCCCAGAAGCCATCCTGCTGACCGACGTGTGACCAAAGCAAGTGGGCAGGAATGGATATGAACATATTGGCCTCAGGACCTTGGGCTTGTGACTTGCTGGGACAGCCCAACCATAATGATATGTCGCAAATATTTACTGTAAGTTTGCTGTCATTAGTTAAAATGTGCTGTGTTTGTGGCGCCAGATAAAAGCTGCATGCCGAGACAGCACCAGTGCCAAGCTCTGCTGTGTTCACTGCTGTGTGACACGGATGGATGAGGTTTTCCAAGAAGGGGACTGCCCCACTCGGTCCTTTTCCTCCTGTTTCAGCACGTGAGCTCAGGATTCCTGCTCACCTTCGGAACACGTCCAGCACTGTTTGCTTGTACTTTCCGGGTATGTCCCCAAACTGGGCTCTTAATAAACTGATTTTTTTTTTTTTTTTTGGTGGTTGGCCTGTACAGGGATCGAACCCCAGACCTTGGTGTTACCAGCACCATGTTCTAACCAGCTGAGCTAACTGGCCAGCCCTGACTTATTCCTAAAAGATTTTTTCTCCAGCCTTTGATTTCAGTCAATGATTATTTTTTAACCTTTTTATTGAAACATAATTGATTATACATGTTTGTCGGGTACGGAGTTGACTTCAATACTTGTATACAGTATGTGATGACCAGATCAGGATAATTAGCATATTCATTATTACAAAACATAATCACTCTTTGTGTCCTTAGCCAGTTTCTTGCCACCTGCCCTCCCCCTTGCCCGCCTCTAGTAACCACGTTCTGTTCTCTCCCTCTGAAAGTTCAGTGTGCTGCCGCGACTGTTCCTTCTTTTCTTTTTCTTCCTTCCTTTCTTTTTTTTTTGTTTTTTTGCAACAAAACAGGTCTTAATACATTTTTTAATGTAATGTCTTTTTTTTAATACATTTAAAAAGACTAAGATCATAGAAAATATGTTCTCTGACCACAATGACAGAAGGAAATTTAGAAAATTCACAAATGTGTGGAAACTGTGCTCTCCTAAATAAACAATGGGTAAAAAGAAAAATCACAGGGAAATCAGAGGACTTTGAGATAAAAATCAAAGCACAACATATCAATATTTATAGGATGTAGGGCTCATGCAGTGCTTAGAGAAAAATTTATAATTGTAAACACCTATATTAAAAATAATAAAAATCTCAAATCAGTAAACTTCTACCTTAAGAAAATAGAAAAAGAAGAGCAAACTAAACCAAAAGCAAATATAAGTAGGAAATAACAGAGGTTACAACAGAAATATAGGAAAGAGGGAATTAAAAAACAGCAGAGAAAATCAACAAAACCAAAAGTTGATTCTTTACAAAGATCAACAAAATTTGCAAACCTTTGTCTAGACTGACCAAGGAAAAAGCAGACAAGACTGAAATTACTGAAATCAGAGATAAAGCAGGGGCATTGGTGCATTGCCACTAAGGTTTCTTATCGTGGTAGGATTTAGCTTCTTTCTCTTTCTCATTTACATTTTTGTTCCACCAGTGGGTTTTGTTCTTTCTTGTGTATTCGTGGTAGTGATTTTCATTTTTTGGGTTCCAGATGCAGGACTCCCTTGAGGATATCTTGCAGGGCTGGTCATGTGGTGGTGAACTCCTGCAGTTTTTGTTTGCCTGGAAAATAAACAATTATTCCCTGGTTTCTGAAGGATCGCCTCGCTGGGTACAGTATTCTTGGCTGGCAGTTTTTTTCTTTTGTATTTGGTGCATATCATCCCATTTTCTTCATCCCGTAGAGTTTCTGTTGAGAAGTCGGCTGTTAGTCTGATAGGGGCTCCCTTAGAGGTGACGTGATGCTTTTCTCTTGCTTCTTTAGATTCTCTCTGTTTCTGAGCTTTGCCAGTTTGACAGCAATGTGTCTTGGGGAGGATCTTTTTGGGCTGAATCTGTTTGGAAATCTTTGAGCCTCCTGGATCTGAAGGTCTGTTTCCCTCCCTAGAGCTGGGAGGTTTTCCGTTATTAGTTTGTTGAATAGGTTTTCCGTGCTTTTTTCTTTTTCCTCCTCTTCTAGAACACCCATGACTTGAATGTTTGTGTGCTTAAGGTTGTCTGCTGCCTCTCTTAGGTTTTCTCATTTTTTAAAATTCTTTTTTTTTCCTGTTTTTTGTCTGCCTGGGTTATTTTGAAAAGACTATCTTCAAGATCAGAAATTCTTTCTTCTGCTTGCTCTCGCCTGCTGCTTAAGCTCTTGGTTGTGTTCTTTATTTTGTTGGGTGAATCTTTCAGTTCTATGAGTTCCGCTACATTCTTTTTTAAGGTATTAATCTCCTTGTAAATTTCCTCCTTCATATCCTGGATTTTTTTTTTCTCATTTCATTATTTTGTCTGAGTCTTCTTGTATCTCAGTGAGTTTCCTTAAGATTGTTGCTCAGAATTCCTTTTCAGTCATTTCAAGGGTTTCCTGCTCTATAGGGGCTGGTCTTTGAGAATTGCTGTATTCTTTTGGTGGTGCCATGTTTTCTTGGCTTTTTGTATTTCTACTATTTCTACACTGATGTCTGGCCATCTGGTAGAGCAGTTGCTTCTCCTCTTACTCTGGAATGGGGTCTGAGGGGAGACATGTCCTCTTCTTCTTCCAGTCTCTGCTTGTAACTCTCATTGTGTCAATGCAGTTGAGTGTCTGGTGGGCTTCCTGCAGGGTGCCTGTGGCCACTGCTGTGGCATCAAGCCACTTTTGTGGCAGCCCTGGCTGTGGCAGTGGCTGTGGTGGGCCACCCATGTGGGAGTGGTATTTTCAGTGTGCTCTTTTGCCTGCTTCTGGGTGGAGAGGGCTGCCCTCCTTGGGTAACACTTTTTAATGCTGGGTAATATGCCATTGCATGAATAGACCACATTTTGTTTATCCTTTTGTCCATCAGCAGACACTTGGGTTGCTTCCACATTTTATTTATTATGAATAATGCTGCTAGGAACGTAGGTGGACACATATCTCTTTGGGACCTCGCTTTCAATTCTTCTGGATGTCGACCCAGAAGTGAGATTGCTGAATCCCATGTAGTTCTATTTCTAGCTTTCTGATTGGCTGCACCACTTTACGTTCCCCAGTACAAGGGCCGCAATTGCTCCACGTACTCCCCAACACGTGTTATTCTTGTTTCCCGTGTTGCTTGGTTTAGCAGCCATCCGAGTGAGGTGGCATCTCATTGTGGTTTTGGTTTGCATTGCCCTGATGATTAGTGACGTTGCACATCTTCACATGCTTATTGGCCATTTGTGCCTGCTGTTTTTCATGTTTACAACATTTTATAATGTTTTATAATGTCTACAACAGATTCAGGGATTCTTCAGAAATAGTGTTTATGAACAGGGATTAAAGAGTGTGAAAAATATGTACGGAGCCATCTCTATCAGTCAGAAGTGCACACAGCAAGCATTTAGCTCTGAGACTCTCGACAGTGACAACAGAAATGGGTGTTATATGAAGACAGTAAGCATGATTTTGGAGCTGAGATGGTGCTCAAGAGAAATGTCCCATAAAGGCACACACTGCCTGCCAGGGGAGGGGACATCCATTGAAGACAGGAGAGGGCCAGACTCCCCTGGGCTGGGCTCCCACGGTGGGTCAGCGTAGCAGGCTTCCAGCATCACTTAGGAACATCACTTGAGAGGGTAAGGCCTCCTGCAAGCCACCGTACAAGAAAACACATCCCAGATTGCTTCCACCTTGGAATTATTGGTAGAAGAGACCCACCACTCACTTTTTAAAGATGCCACCCTGTCTTTTAACCATATTCCTGGCTGGTCTCTAAATAGCCGTGGCAGCAAATGCTTGCGAGTAAAAGAGGGCATCGGATGCGTGGTGCCATCCCCTGACATGCCTCACATCCCTGGGGTCTGGTGAGCTCTGATGGAGTCTGAAAACTGAGGGCTGGTGAGACTCTGCTGAGCTGAAGAGCAGGGACACGAGGACCAGGGCTGGCCTTGGCCGCCATGCTTACCATTCCAGCATTTGTGTTGGACTCATTCATTCAAGAAATGCCTATTGAACACCCTGCAGGGGGTGAGAAAGATACAAGGCAGCTGAGGTCACCCCAACCCTCTAGAAAGCAAGTCACAAGCACGAACATGCTGTCCAACTTCAGATAGTGGCAATGCTGTGAGGAAAGGGGAGGGCACAGAGAGTTGGAGGGCAGTGATAGTTTATATAAGGTGTTGGGGAGGTGACACTTGAGGGGTGGCCTGGATGCTGAGAGGGAACGAGACAAAAGCAGAGCAGGCGGCAGGAGCAGCTACGCAGAGGCCCTGGGCTGCGGGTGAGCCGGGCACGTGTGGTCAGGATGGGGAAGGAGGCAGGTGATGCGTGTGCTGAGGAGTACGGGGTCTCAGAGGTCACGGCAAGAAATTCAGATTTATCTGTCAAGTTTCGTGGATCCAAGACAGGCCTGATGTGGCCTGATTTATGTTTCCTGAAGTACCTGCCCAGGCGCTCTGTAACTTGCTGCCTGACAACAAGAGTGGGGGGAGAGGGTGAGGAGGGGTTAGAGGAGCCAGGCTCGGTGGGGTGTCACCTCAGGGGTGCCCCGGTGGGTTTGCATCAGCCCAGGCTCAGCCATCGCTGTAGCTCTTCTCTCGCTGCTCTCGGCAAAAAAGACACCTTTCCTTGGAAAGGAGGAAATTTGAATCTGGAAGGCTTAACTCAAAACTGTTATTATTGCTGAAAAATAGCAACACTCTCAACTTTGGGACTTAGAAGCGGTAATGTGCAGATTCACGTGATGACAGTTGCACATCCAGAGAAACTCACTCACACTGGAACGGGGGCTGCCAGGTTCAGCCGATGAAAGTGCAGATACAGGACGGCACGGGGCTGCTCAGGCGCTGCAGGGAGGGAAACTCCTTCAGCACCTGCAGGCTCGGTGCTGGGGCCGCTGACCAGGACGAGCACGAAGGGTAAGGAGAGAAAAGGCAGTTTCGCCAGGGAAGCATGCACGGAGGCTCGCCAGAGAACACGGCGTGAGAACACGGCTGGGCAGGCGGCCGCAGGTGGGGCCTGGGCTCCTGCCAGCAGGTAGATGATGGAGCAGCGCCGGGAAATGTGGGATAAACAAGGGCTGTTTGGGAAGTTCGTTGGGCAGATTTAAGTCAGTGCCTTTTCCGCTGGTAAGAGCTGTTGATGAGAGGGAAGCATCTTTCCAAGTGGACGTTTCCTTTGCGAATGTAATTTTCTTTACGAAAGGGGAGCTTGTGCCCTGTGCTCGGAACTCTTCTTGCACCTGCTGCTGCTCAAGTGCATCAGCGCAGAAAGTCCTCACGCCAGGGAAGCACATGCGGGCGGCACATTCTCAAGCCTTTCGCCAGCCTATTCATTGTTCATCTGGGATCCAGATTTGACAGGGCATCTGTATTTTCTCTGGCAATCTGACCCTGAAGATGTATGAGACACTGGTGACTCAGATTTTTTTAAACATGAGGTAAGAACATCTTTTTTTCCTTGAGAATTGTCCTTAGAGAGGTTGTTTGCCCAGGAAGAACATTTACGTCTCTTGTTTCGGCCTTTTTCCTTTGAAGTTTCCTGGCAGTTTGGGCACAGGACCTGCACCTGTGGGACCCTCCCAGTTGACAGAGCTCTTGCCTTCCAGGAAAAGGAGGCACGACTTTGCTACTTCACTTCATTTCAGGGTCAAAGGTTTAGGGACTTACTAGGTCAGGAGAGTGCTTTGAACACACAAAGGTAAATATTAACCATCTAGATCAGGAACCCAATCCTTGGGACACTAACTTTAAAGATGGAGGGCAGAGCAAGGTGGCTGGCTAGAGCTGTCTGGTGCTCGCTTCCCCTCCACAAACAGAGACCAAAACAAGCAAACAACTATATTTTAACCAGAACGATGGAAGGAGTCGCTGCAGAGCAGCAGGGGAGCCAAGGATCCCTGTGGAGCAGGAAGACCGGGCCAGCACTGCAGAGAGCACAGCCAGCATCCTGCCTCATTGCTTCTGCACAGGGAAGGGACCTCCTTGGGCTCAGGTGGGGAGAAGAAGCTGCAAAAAACCAGCTGTTCCCACTGTAACCACAAATGCCAGCAATCCCTGCAGCAGGAGAGTGCCCCAGTCCTCACACACCCCAGACCCAGTGGAGAGCAGCTGGGAGTTTGTTCAGCTGCACAGCCTCATAGTAGAAGCTCAGGAAGAGCAGTCCCTTCCTAGCCTCAGCGGCTGTGGCACAGTGCCATCTTGAAACCGAACCCATGGCTGGAGTGTCCCTTGCCCTGGGTGCTCATGAAAGCTGACTCTCTCCATCTCAAGGTCCCATCTTCATTCTACCATGTTCACGCAGGTGTTGGCAAGACCACAACCCCGGCTGCCTGAAGCCTGGGCCAGACAGAAAGAGTGAGACCCCAGTGTCTGAACCCATGTGGCAGCCCTCCCTCCTCAGGTGAATAGGTGGGCCTATGTAGTGGAGAAGTGCCAATAGGTGGAGATCCACCACATTCGTGTACACCTGCCCTACACACCCATGGGCCCATAGCCCTCAGGTGCCTGAGCTGCTGACAGCCAGCCCAGCAGTAGCTCCTCCTCCCCCACTGGCCCTCCACAGAGCCACCAGGCCCTGCTGCACCCATGCATGCCAGCTTCTTGCCAGAAAGTGGCATCCACTCCATGGATAGACCTTCACAGAGCCATTTGACACCCCCCCCCCACATCTAGGGTCACCCATTTCCAGCCTAAAAGCTTGTTAGGCAGAGCACCACAGCCTAGAAGAGACAACCTCGCAGCTGAGCACCCATGCCTGGTCTAATAGCTGATCAGGCAGCAACTCTGCATCTCAGAGAGACCATCGAACAGCCAGATGGCTCTCTGCACCTGCACATACCTGACCTAACAAGAAGCCCAGAGTCTCTGACATAGCAAAACAGTGTCTGTGTTATCACAAACTGCTGCAGACGTTGCTGAAGAGGATTGCAACCAAATAAATGGCACAGAGTAAACCACTAAGTCCACTCAAAACTAAAGCCAGTGCAACATATCCAGCTGACACCCTAGGACCCACCTATAGGAAAAAAATCATTTCTACATAACCCACTCCATATAGGTGGGAAAAGCAGCTACTCAATTAGTTGCACAGATATCAATGTAGGGACTCAAGAAACATGAAAAAGGAAGAAAATATGACTCCCCCAAAGGAGCACAATAAGTCTTCAGTAACAGATGCCAAAGAAAAGGACAGTTATAAAATGCCTGTAAAGGAATTTCAAATAATGAAATTAAGGAAATTCAATGAGATACAAGAGAACACAGACAATTCAATGAAATCAGGAAAACAACTTCTGATCCAAATGAGAAATTTAACAAAGAGACTGATATCATAAAAAAGAACCAAACAGAAATCTCAGAACTAAAGAATTCAATGAATGAAATGAAAAACATAATTGAGAGCTTCACAACAGACTAGAACAAGCAGAAGAGAGAATTTCTGAACTTGAAGACAGGTCTTTTGAAATAGCCCAGTCAGAGGGAAAAAAAGAAATAAGAATGAAAAAGAATGAAGGAAGCTTATGAAACATATGGGACACCATTAAGCAAACAAATGTATGAATAAGAGGTGTTCCAGAGGGAGAAGAGATGGAGAAAAGCACAAAAACTCTGTTTGCTGAAATAATAGCTGAAAACTTCCCAAGTATTGGAAGAGATATGAACATTCCAATTCAGGAAGCACAAAAGTTCCCAATTAGACTCAATCCAGAAGGATCCTCTCCAAGATACATCATAATCAAACTGTCAAAAGTCAAAGACAAAGAAAGAATTCTAAAAGCTGCAAAAGAAAAGCATCAAGTCACATATAAGGGACTCTCCATTAGACTTCTAGCAGATTTCTTAACAGAAACATTGCAGGCCAGGAGAGAATGAGATGACATATACAAGTGCTCAAAGAAAAAAACCCAAAAAACTGTCACTCAAAATACTGATATGGATTGAATTGTGTCCCTCAAGTTTTATGTATTAGAAGCTTGATCCACACTGTGACTATTAAGAGGGGGGAAAGTCTAATTATGGTAATTGAAAGAAGTGTCCTTAAAGAGGTGATTAGCTTGTAAGGACCATACCCTATTTCAGGGACCTGGTTCTGAGGGCTTTAAAAGGAGAGCATGTGAGAGTCTCTTTCTGCTCCACCATTTTCTGCCATGTGAGACCCTGCGTTGCTGTAAGCAACCAACAACAAAGACCCTCACCAGACATGTTCCCCAGACTTTGGACTTCCCAGGCTCTGAAACTGTAAGCAATAAATTTCATTTTCTTTCAAATCATCCAGTTCCAGGTATTACGTTACAATCAACACAAATGGACTAATACAAATACTTTATCCAGCAAATCTATTCTTCAGAAACCAGGGAAAAATAAAGACCTTCCCAGACAAGCAGAAACTGAGGGAATTCATCAGTACTAGACCAGCCTTATGAGAAATGCTTAGGGGAGTGCTACAACTGGAAATGAAAAGATGAAAATTACTATCATGAAAACATTTAAAACCTCAAAACTTATAAGATATGGTAAATTCATAATTCAAACTCAGAATATTCCGGTGAAGTAATGGTGCTATGTAAATCCTTCAATCCACTAATATGAAGGTTCAAAGTCAAAATAGTCAAAAAATAACAATAGATACAATTAGTGGCTAAGGAACAAATAATAGAAACAAGCATAAGTTAAGGCCACAAAAATATAAATTGTGCTCGGGGGGAGAGTCTAAAGTATTTTTATGTGACCAAAGTTTATTTGCTATTAGCTAAAATAGTTTTTATAAGTGCAAGACTCTTTATATTGGTCCCAGGGAAACCACAAGAAAAGAAATTACAGCAAATATATGAATGAGAGAGAGAGAAAGAAAACAAAGGTTAGGGCTGAGCCCGTGGCGCACTCGGTAGAGTGCTGTGCTGGGAGCGCAGCGACACTCCCGCCGCGGGTTCGGATCCTATATAGGAATGACCGGTGCACTCACTGGCTGAGTGCCGGTCACGAAAAAACGACAAAAAAAAAAAAAAAGAAAGAAAACAAAGGTTAGCAACAGAGAAAACCAGCAATTTGCAGAGATAAATAACAAGAGAAAAAGAAAGAAACTAAGGATCTACAAAACAAGCAAAAAATAATTAAGAAAATGGCAGGAATAAGTTCTCATATATCAGTAGTAACTTTTGAAAGTAAATGAATGAAACTGTCTGATTAAAAGACATAGTGTGGCCGAATGGATAAAAAAGCAAGAGCCAATGATATGCTGCCTACTATAAGTGACTCACTTAACTATTAAAGATAAACTAAGACTGAAAGTGAAGAGCTGGAAAAAGATATTCCATGCAAACAGAAGCCCAAAGCAAGCAGGAGCAACCATACTTATATCAGATAAAATAGATTTAAAATCAAAAACTTTAAAGAGTGACAAAAAAGGTCACTGTATAATGATAAAGGAATCAATTTGACAAGAAGATATAACAATATATATGTGCCCAATACTGGAGCACTCATTATATAAAGCAAACATTATTAGACCTAAGAGGAGAGATAGATTGCAATTCAACAATAGTGGAGTACATCAACACCCCAATTTTGACAATGGCCTGATCATCTAGATAGAGAACAAACAAACATCTGACTTAAACTGCACTGTAGACCAAATGGACCTTATAGAACTTTACAGAACATTCCATCCAACAGCTGGAGAATACACATTTTTTCAGCTACACATGGAACATTCTCCAGGATAGATCATATGTTAGGTCACAAAACAAGTCTCCACAAATTTAAGAAGATAGAGACTATATCAAGTATTTTTTCTGACCACAATGGTATAAAACTAGAAATCAACAACAAGAAAAACTTTGGAAACTTTACAAATATATGGAAATTAAACAACATGCTCTAAAAGCTATGGGACATGGCAAAAGTAGTTCTACAAGGAAAATTTATAATAATAAACGCCTACATCAAAAAAAGAAGAAAGATTTCTAATAAACAACTTTACCTTGCACCTAAAGAAACTAGAAAAACAATAACAAACTAAACCCAAAATAGGCAGAAGGAAAGAAACAATAAAGCTCAGAGCAGAAATAAATGAAATAGAAACATAAAAAGAAAAAGAAAAAGAAAAAAGAAAAACATTGAAAAGATTGACTAAACAAAGTCTTGTGTTTTTTTTTGTTTTTAAATTTTATTTTGTCAATATACATTGTGGCTGATTATTGTTGCCCCTCACCAAGACCGACCTCCCTCCGCCCTCCCCCCCCCCACCAATGTCCCCTCTGTTTGCTTGTCGTATCAACTTCAAGTAATAGTGGTTGTTATATCTTCTTCCCCCCACCCCGGGTTTTGTGTGTGTGTGTGTGTGTGTGTGTGTGTGTGTGTGAATTTATGTATTAATTTTTAGCTCCCACCAATAAGTGAGAACATGTGGTATTTCTCTTTCTGTGCCTGACTTGTTTCACTTAATATAATTCTCTCAAGGTCCATCCATGTTGTTGCAAATGGCAGTATTTCATTCGTTTTTATAGCTGAGTAGTATTCCATTGTGTAGATGTACCACATTTTCCGTATCCACTCATCTGATGATGGACATTTGGGCTGGTTCCAACTCTTGGCTATTGTAAAGAGTGCTGTGATGAACATTTGGAACAGGTATACCTTCGACTTGATGATTTCCATTCCTCTGGGTATATTCCCAGCAGTGGGATAGCTGGGTCGTATGGTAGATCTATTGAAGCATTAAATTCTGATACCTATCAGAATTACCATTCTGTCCAATAAATTCATTTTTTTCCATCTCTTTTCTTCACATTTTCTATTGAGGAAAAATTAAAACTTCTTCCTTGGTAACATTTTTCTAGTTCTTGTTGAGGTTTAACCTTGTTCACATACAGCTTGTTTGGTCATGAATTTTGGAGTCCTTTCCTAATTTGCTGTCTCTTTTATTCAGGGTTTCATTATTGCCACCTTCACCTCCCAAATGGTGGCATTCTTGTTGTAACTATTTGTCTAGAACAGAATCTGGCAAATAGTAGGTGCTCAATAAATATTTACTGATTGGCTGACTGACTGATTGAATGAATGAACAAATAATTGAGTAAATGAAAACCTTCCCAGGAAGGAAAGAAATGAGATGAAGAAGAGTAAATGTGAAACATATTTTTACTAATGAATTTTGTAAAGAATGTTTATGATATTGATTTTATTCTTTTACATGTCCCTAGGATTTATTAATCTTTACATAACCATGAAAAGTGTATATATCCATATAATTTCAGGACTCAGCTTAGAAAAATCAAATGCTAATATAAAAAATGACTATTGGCTTAATGAAAAAACATTTTTTGGTCTAATTACTTCATTTAATTGCAATTATTCTATCTAGTTACTTGTTATTAACCACTAAGATTTTTTTTTAGATCCTCATTGTGTAGTAAATTATTCTTCCCCATGCAGAATTTATCTTATACTTTAATTCTTTAGAATACTATCTTACATTATATGGTTCTTTACAATTTTCAAATAAAAGTTAAGAATTGTGATGTTAGTCTGGGTCATATTGAATCGTATGTGTTCAACACACATTCCCTGATGACAGAAAAGAGGAAAATTGAGATACTGACATGCATTTATTTTAATTATTGTTTTTGTCTTCACAAAATTAACCTTTTAAAAGGCAACTTTCAGGCTCACACACTGTATTCATATGGTATCCTGTGAATCTTAGTTTTTTATTTCCTTCTTAATACATTTCTGTATTTTCCAAATTTTCTCCAGTAAGCCTTCATTCCTTTTATAATCTTAGAAAGCAATACATTCTACTTTTTAAAAACCTCACTTAATCAGCCATTTATCACACTGAGCAAATTGCTACTCAAATTTATACTTTAATACAGTAATGTCTAAGGGAATGGAGAATCTATGGCAGGAATTTCAACTTGAAATTTCCAAAGACTCCAGGTGAATGAATAAAGAATTATGTTCACAGTGTATGTGTGTAGAATTTGCAATTGCCTTCCTTGACTCTCAGGCAACATCTAAATTGAAATTACATGCTCATATACTTAAACTGTTTAGTACATATTCATTTATTTCCTTTTCTGTCTTTATTTTTTTCCCTTTTCTATCTTTAATATATAATTGAAGAACAAGGATGAATTTAAATGTAAAATGAGGAGCAAGGATAATGGCTGAACTTTTAGTTCTAATACTCTGTTACCATTAGCTGAGACTGTTCTGCAATAAAGTCAGTAGAGATAGCTTGCGGAGTAGTGTGTTTTGAATTCCTGTGAACACTGTTCAACTCAATAGACAGTAAATGTTCTCAAATTGTATACAGAGGAACGCACTTTGAAAGTGTACCAGTGACATGTAGAGGATCACACTGGATAGTGAGAAGTTGATAAGTTTGAAGTTTTAACACTATAATCATCAAACTCATTCATATGCATCTTTAATCTTGGAGATATACCTCTGGTTTCAGTCACTCCTTCCAAATTAGAAAGATATGTTTATCTCTGTGTGGCATTACCTTAAGAAGAACTACTTTAGATGTCTTTCAACTTTCTGTTTCTCTAACATAGAGCACTCTGCTTACAACATGGAATGCATTAATAAAATCCTGTCCAGTTACCTTATGACTTTCACATACATCACCAGGGTAATTCAGGACATCTCTTGCTCTGTTTTTGAAGGCAGTGGCCTTTGGATAGATTATGAGTTTTAAAATTATACGCCTTTTCCTTTCAAAGCTTATTTTTGATTGCTCTGAAGGGAGCCAGTATAACTTTAACTGTTAAGCAGTTAAAAATGACGGGCTTGGAAACAAACAAACCTAAGTTTGTGTCTTAGCTGTTCTTTTAAACTACTGTCCGACCTTGGGCAATTTACTTTACAGCTCTGATCCTCAATTTTGTCATTTGTAAAATAGGGATAATAATAGAACTCGTTTTGTAAAATTTCTTATGAGAAATAATTAATGCCATACATAAAGCACTTAGCATTCCATTTAGTCAAGCAATATCTATTGAGCACCAGCCATGGGTCAGGCACTGTGTCAACCCACTGTCTATCTCAGGAAGTGTTTTCTTACCTCAAATTTTTACTTCCCCTGAGCCTTCTGAGATAGTTCATATTCTCCAAGAAGTGAACGCCAAGATAGGATGAGACACGCAAGAGATTTACTGGGGGAGACCTCTGTGGAGGATAAAGGGGAGGAACCAGGAGCAGGCAGGGAAAGTCTCAGATTCCAATGTAGGTCTGCCGTCTATGAAAGGAGAGGAAGAGGAAGGAGAACTGGGTAGAAAAAGACTGTAGCATTGATCTAAGAAAGTTTTGTCTAGGCCAGTGGGAAGTCCCCAAGCCAGAACTGCCTCTTAGAGGAGTCCTGCATCCTGCAGTAATGGGCTAGAGCTAGCATCCCTGCCATGCTTAGTCATTGGCTGGTTGCATTTCAGGAGAAGCATGGCCTCAGCCCCAAATGTAATTGTAGATCCAGAGAGGCAGCAGCTGGGCTTGTCAGTCAACTGTGCTCTTCACAAAGGACATCTGAGAAATGCATATCCATGGCCATCATGCCCTACATAATAGATTTCCCCAGTTATCTGCTCTTATAGTATTTTTCTTTTCTCAGTTATCACCATTAAAATTAAATTTTTGTTTTCTAAATTTTAAAGGTAATTCTCTCCTTTTGAACTGTAAGCGACATGAGGGTAGTTGCTAAGTCAATGTCGTTTATCACTGTATCCCCAAGATGCACAAGATGCACAAGATAGGATGGCACATAATAGGTACAGTATACAATAGGAGTCATTATTTTTATCCACTCTCTCCGTTCTGTTCTACACATTCCAAACTAGTCTTACACTGCAGTAAAATTGCAGATCCCAGCTTAATGTTATTTTCTCTGGAGCATCTTCATTTTTAATATATTAGCAAAGCTTAGCCAAAAGTGGCAAAGTTTTGAAAATGGACTTACGATTGTACAAATGCGCACTCATTCACAGAGAAAGTAGAACTCTTAAATTTTTTTGTAAATTCTTTCCAGTTTCTTCAGTGGGTATATTCTTGTACCTTCTGCCTTCTAGACCAAGAGAGCACTGCAGGCTGGTGATTACCAGCATCTCTCCAAACAACCTGCCTCCCCACTCCCATATCCTTTACAGAAAGCACAGTTTTTAGCAGATATAGCGGAAAGTGATGGGGAGATGGGAATGGGGATGTAAATTAATAAAACTGAGATGAAGGAACCTAGAAGTTGTTGTAGATGATTCCAAATCAAAGAAGGGCTCAAGGCACCATTCACATGCCAAATATAAAATTGAAAAGCACAAAAACTACATCAAAAGCCCCCAAGTCCCTCATGCTGCCCTTCTTCACTGACTCTGCCCCAAGGTTGGGGGTTGAGTGTGGCAGTGAGCTATACCATGCTGAGGGAGAAGGCATAGAGTGCTGGAGCCGGGCTATCTAAATTCAGAGCTTGTCTTTGGCATTACTTGTACGTTACTCAGTACACTGAGCAAGTTTCTTGGCCTGAGATCAGTTTTCTCGCCTGCAAAGTACAGGTAATGATGGTAGTAGCTATGGAGGGCTTTTAAATCAGATTATAAGAGATACTTTATGTAAAGTGTTTAGTAAGGTGATTGGCATATAGTCAACTACCAGTACATCTCTGTACTATCAATTCTTGCCAGCACTTCTGCAATACCCTACTCTAGCCATTTTCAAAATGTGATCCACAGACATTTTCAGGGGTCAGAGGCCAAAACTTTTCAGAATAATACTAAGAATTTATTTACCATTTTCATGTGTTAACATTAGCTTTGATGGTTCAAAAGCAAACTATTGCAGTTCACAGTGTAGCCACTATGACGGCTATGATAAAAAAACACAGACAATAACAAGTGTTGCTGAGGCTGTAGAGAAATTGGAACACTCATACATTACTGATGAGAGTGTAAAATTGTGCAGCCACTTTGGAAAACAGCTTGCTAGTTTTAAAAAAATTAAACACAGAGTTACTATATGACCCAGCAGTTTCACTCCCAGGTATATGTCCAAGATAACTGAAAACATATGTTTAAACAGAAATTTATATATGAATGTTCATAGCAGCGTTATTCATAGTAGTCAAAAAGTGGAAAAAACTCTAATGTCCATCACCTGATGAATGGATAAACAAAATGTGGTATATCTACACCACGGAATATTGTTTTGGATAATGCTTCTGCAGGCAGCTGTCCTGTGCATTGTTTGGATGCTCAGTAGCATTCCCGGCTTCTACCCATTAGATGCCAGTAACACTTCTCCCCTCTAATTTATGATAACCAAAAATGTCTCCAGATATTGCCAAATGTCTCAAGAGCACACAGTTGCCTCCAGTCGAACATCTCTGGCACAAATTAAGTATTCATAAAGCACTTCTGCTGCATTTCAAAGAACTCTCAAACAAGTGCATTTCTTGAGGGAAAACTCTTGTGGGATTGAGTTCCAAGCTGAATTATCTGCTTTTATCACAGAACACCATTTTTATTAAAAGATTTATTGGCAGACAAGCTGGTCAGTCAGGCTTCGGTGTCTGGCAAACATTTTCTTGAAAATAAAAAGTGAAACTCAGCTCAGGGAAAATATCTATTTGTTGTCATTGATATAATTGAGCTTTCAAGCGAAAATAAGAATTTTGTAAAAGATGTACCATCGCTGTGATCCTGAGACCTTCCAAATACTTAAAGATTCTTCTGATGAGATTGGAGCTAATATTAACAAACATGGCTTTTTTTGAAAATGTAGGATGCAATGTGCCAACATTTGGAAGATTTGCATAACTCAGGGAACCAATATTTCCAAATGACCAGTGTAGCATGTTACAAAATCACATATGATTTAAGAGGTTTATTGAAAGTGCAACATGGACTGATAGTTTTTGTGTTTTTAATTTTAACAGCTTTTTTGAAGTATAATTGGGATATAAGTAGCACATGTGTGTACATATAAACACACACATAAAACGACCACATCAAGATAATGAATATGAGTCTCATTCCCAAGTTTTTGTACTCCTTGGTAATCTCTCCCTCTTGCCCTTCTTCCCCCTCTTTTTTCTTAGTAGTGTTCCATTGTATGAATATAGCACGAATTGTTTATCCATCCACCTGCTGACAGACATTTGTGCTGTTCCAGTTTTGGGGTATTACACATACACATACAGTTGCTGGTAAATATTTGTGAACAAGTCTTTATGTAGACACATGCTTTCATTTCTTTTGGGTAAATACCGGGGAGTGGAATGGCTGGATGACAAGTAAATATATGTTTAACTTTTTAAGAAACTGCCAAAGAGGTTGTACTATTTTATATTCCCGTTAGTAGTGCATGAGAGCTTCAATTGCTTCACATTCTCACTAACACCTGGTAAGGTTAAACTTTTGATTTTACCACTAAATAGGAAGAAAGTAGTATTTTGTTGTGTTTTTAAATTGTATTTTCCTAATGACTAATGATGTTGTGTATCTTTTTGTGTGTTTGCAATCCATATTTTTTTTGGTAAAGTGTCTTTTCAAACTTTTGGCACATATGTTTACTGTGATATTTTCTTAATATTGAGGGATGAGACTTTTAAAAATATACATTCTGGATACAAGTTCTTTGTCAGATTCACAAATATCTTCTTCAGTTTTTGGCTTTTCATTCTCTTAAAAGAATTATCTTGAACAGAAGTACTTAATTTTGATAAGTTCAATTTATTCCTTTTTTCTTTCAAGAATAGTGGTTTTGGTATCATACCCAAGAAACCTTTGCCTAACCCAAATTCATAAATATTTTTGATGCTGTTGTAAATGCTATTTTTAATTTCAATTTCAGATTGCTCATTGCTAGTACAATACAAATGCAATTGACTTTTGTGTGTTATTTTATAATCTACAGTCTTGCTCATCTATTAGTTTTAATAGCTTTTTGTAGATTCTGTAGGATTTTCAACTTGTCACCTACGAATAAAGCCAGTTTTATTTCTTTTCCAATTTGAATGTCTTTTATTTCTTTTTCTTGCCTTACTGCACAGGCTAGAACTTCCAGTACAATGTTGAACAGAAGTGGTGAGAGCAGAAATCCTTGCCTTTTGTTCCTGAGCTTAGGGTGAAATCATTCAGTTCACCATTACGTGTGATGGTTTTTACAGACGTTCTTTATCAAGATGAGAAAGTTTTCTCGTAAACCTAGGAATGGATATTGAATTTTGCCCACCACCTTTGCTGCATCTATTGAGATGATCGTATGGTTTTTCTTTTTTAGCCTTGGTTAATATGAATTATATTCATTTTCCAATGCTAATTCAACCTTGCATTCCTGAGATAAACCCCCATTTGGTCATGATGTATTATCTGTTTTATATATTGTGAAATAAAAATAGCTTGAATTTTCTTAAGAATTTTTGCTTCTATGTTTACAAAATATTGGCCTGTAGTTTTCTTCCTTAATTTCTAGGGTTTGGGTATAAGTAATGCTGGCCTCATGGAATAATTTGGGAGGTATTCCTTCTCTTCAGTTTCCTGGAGGACTTTATGTAGAATTGGAATTATGTTTTCCTTTAAAATATACCAGTTTAACATTATACGAGTGGCTGTATTACTATCAGATAAAGTATACTTGAGGGCAAAGAAGAGGGTCATTTATAAAGTGGATTATTTCGTGATGGTAAAACTTTCATACAGGATAAATTCATCTGAATAACAGAATAATTATAAATGTTTATGCAGCTAATAGAGCTTCAAAATCCATGAAGCAAAAACTAATCGAACTACAAGAAGAAATAGAAAAATCTGCAACTGCAGTTAGAGATTTCAGTACTCCTCTCTTAATAATTAGAATAAGTAGACAGAAAATCGGTAAGGATATAGAAGATTTGAACAATAACATCAACCAACTTGACATGACTGACATTTGTAGAACACTACATCCAACAACTGTAGAACAGACATTCATTTCAAATGCACATAGAACGTTTACCGAGACAGACCATACTGTGTGGGCCACAGAACAAGTGTCAATAAATTTAAAATAATTCAAACTATACAAATTATTTTCTCTGATCATAATGGACTTACATTAGAAATCAATAACAGAAAGATATCCAGAAAATTCCTCAACATTTGCAGACTAAATAACACACAAAGAACCCATGGGTCAAAGAAGAAATCAATAGGGAAATCAGACAGTATTTTGCAATGAAGGAAAATGAAAACACAATTTATCAAAATACGTGAGATGCCGTAGTACTTAGAGGGACACATCCCACCAAATGCCTATATTACAAAAGAGATATCTCAAATTAATGACCTCAGTTTCTGCGTTAAAAAACCAGAAAGATAGAACAAAAGCTTTAAAAATAAAAAAAAAATTAAAAGCAGAAGAAAAGAAACACAAGGGCAGAAATCAATGAAGTAGAAAAGAAGCACAGTAGAGAAATCCACGAGAGCAAAAGCGGGCTTTGAGGTTTGACGCCCGGGGAGCTGGTGAGACTTTCGCCCGACTGGGAGAGAAGGAAAGAGGACACCATGACCGATCTCAGGAACGAAAGGCGTCCGATGTGTAGGTGTTAGAAAGACAGCAAAGGACACTGTCACCAGATGTACATCAACAGCTTAAACAACTTAGACAGTCGCACAAGCCAACGTTCACTCGAAGAGATGTCCACAGAGAAACGTGGCCTTGGTGAATGCTCGTTACCGTCCGGGCTTTGGAGATAAATAAGGCATTTTTGTCGCTACGAAGTTCTCGGTTTACGGGAAGGGAAAAACAGCAAACAGATCTTAATACTGAACCGGAGGAGCAGAGCGGAGGAAAACCGGTTCGGGAGAGCTCCTGGGGACGAGTCCCGTCGCCGACACGCTGACCCGCGAGAAACGCTCATCAGAGCGGGGGCAGCCGCGCGCCTTCGGGCAAAGGGCCCCGTCGCAGCCGCGGGCGCCCGTCCGCCGCCGGTCCCTGTCCCCAGGCCTAGGGCAGTGCTGCCCTTCCCCACTCGCTCTGGCGCCGCATAGCCACCATCTTCCGCCACAGAGTCTTGTTTCTTGAAAAGATAAACAAAATGAATAAGCCCTTGGCCAGACTAACCAAGGAAAACAGACAGCAGATTCAGATAAATAAACTCAGAAATGAGAAAAGAGACATTACAACCGAGGCCACAAAAATACAGATTATAAGAGATTATTATGAACACCTATATGCCAAAACATTTGATAACATAGAAAAAATGGATAAATTTCTGGACAAATACAATCTACAAAGATTAAATTATGAAGAAGTAGAAAATCTGAATAGACCAATAACAATTAATGCTTTTCAATCAGTATTACAAAGTCTTTCATTAAAAAAAGCCCAGGACCTAATGGCTTCACTGTTGAATTCTACAAAACATTGAAAGAAGAACTAATACCAATTATCTTCAGAATATTCCAGAAAATTGAGGAGGAATGAATACTTCCCAACTCACTTTATGAGACCAGCATACTCTGATTCCAAAACCAGACTAGGACACGGCAACAGAAAAGAAAATTACAGGCCAGAATCTCCGATGAACATATGTGCAGAAATTCTCAACAAGATAACTAGCAAACAGAATCCAACAGCACATTAATAAGATCATTCAGTGTGATCAAGTGGGATTTATCACAGGGATGCAAGGACGGTTTAACATACACAAATCAATAAATGTGATAACACCACATTAAAAGAAAGAAATAAAAAAACCATATTATCATCTCGATGCAAAAAAGCATTTGACAAAATTCAACATTCCTTCATGATAAAAACTCCTAACTAGATACAGAAAGTATGTACCCCAATGCAATAAAGGCCACATGTGACAAACCCACAGCTAACACCATACTGAATGGGGAAAAGCTGAAAGCTTCCCCTCTTAGATCTACAACAAAACAAGGATGCCCACTTTCACCACTTCTATTCAACATAGTACTGGAAACCCTAGCCAGATCATCCAAATTGGGAAGGAAGAAGTCAAACTGTCCCTGTTCGTAGACAGCATGATCTTATATTTAGAAAATCCTAAAGACTCCACCAAAAAACTGTTAGAACTAATAAACAAATTCAGTAAAGTTGCAGTATATAAAATCAACATACAAAAGTCAGCAGCATTTCTATATACTAATATAGTGAACTATCTGAAAAAGAAATCAAGAAAACAATTCCTTTTACAATAACTACCAATACATATATACACAGAAATAAACTTAACCAAGGAGGAAAAAGACCTCTACAATGAAAACTATAAATTGTTGAAGAAAGAAATCGAAGAGGACACAAATAAATTGACATATATCCCATGTTCAAGGGTTGGAAGAATTAATATTGTTAAAATTGCCATTTCTACCCAATGCAATCTACAGATTTAATGCAATTCCTATCAAAATACCAATGATACTCTTCACAGAAATAGAAAAAACAATCCTAAAATTCATATGGAACCAAAAAAGACCCCGAATAGCCAAAGCAATCCTGAGAAAAATGAATGAAGCTGGAGGCATCATACTACCCAACTTCGAATTATTGTATAAAGCTACAGTAACCAAAACAGCATGGTAAAACAGACTCATAGAAGAACTTAGAGAGACAGAACAACTTAGAGAGCCCAGAAATAAGTTCATGCACCTACAGCCAACTGATCTTTGACAAAGGTGCTGAGAATATGTATTGGGAAAAGGCAGTCTTTTCAATAAATGGTGCTGGGAAAACTGGATATCTACACACAGAAGGATGAGACTAGACCTCTACCTCTCACCATACAAAAAAATTAACTCATAATGGATTAAAGATTTAAATGTTAAACCTGAAACAATGAAACTGCTAGAAGACGACATAGGGAAAATGATCCACGACATGTGGGTGTGTTGCTTTGCGTTGCTTCGCCCCCCATGGATTTGTCACCCCACTTTCCCTGGGCGATGGAGACACAAAGGATTACTCAAAGCCCATCCCTACTGAGCAGCGAGAGGCCCCAAAGTGGTTAATCTCCTGGAACCCTCAAGCGAGAGGGAATCCTTCCTTGGGAAATTAATGCCAAATTGGGGTTCTCTCCCTGCATTTATTTTCCAGACCAGGAAGTTACAGGAAGAGAACGAAGGTGGGGTTATAGTTTAACAGTACAGGCTGGTAACTTTCAGTGAAACAAGCCAGATGACATTCCAGTAAGGCGATTAAGTGGTCCTGTCAACAACAGCTTGATCTTAGCAAACATTCCTTCCTATAGCAATTTCTCAGTATCTTTACACAACAATCAGTAACTAGTCTGTCCTTGAGCCAGCAACCTGCTGTGCCGCAATCCTTATCTTGCAACAGAGATTTATACCCTGAGGGAAATTTCCAGTCCTCCGCAAGGTCAATATTTGAAACTGCAAGGCTTTGGAAAACCAGGCCCTGTGAAGTACATATGCTTTTTAGTATATTCCACATGGGTGGGCAAGGATTTTTAAAATAAGCCTTCAAAAGCACAAGCAATAAAAGCAAAAATAGACAAGTAGGATTACATCAAGGTAAAAAGCTTTTGCACCTCGAAGAGAACTGTTGGCAGTGGTTCTATTCTCTGCCTTTATCATGCCAGAGACCCAGAGGAGGAGGAAGGGAAAACAGGGAGAGGACAGCCCCCTGGTACAAAATTACAATTATGTAGGAGGGACAAGTTCTGAGCTTCTGTTGCACAGCACGGTGACTATGGCTAGCAGTTAAGTTTTGTATATTACATAACAGCTAGAGGAGAGGCTTTTGAATGTTTTTGCCACAAAGAAATGATAAATGCATGAGGTGACTTACCCAATCATTATAAAACATATCAAAACATCAGATTGTACGCATAAATATGTACAATTACAAAGTGTCAATCAAAATATAATAAATAAATAAATAGAATAATATTTTGTGACATGTAAAAACCATGAAATTTCAGTGTCCATAAATAAAATTTTATTGAAACACACACACACAAATAAAATAAATACTTCAAAATAGAGTTAGAGACCTGTCAAATTTGTGTTCAAACACAAGAGCACAGACTTCTCAGGGATATCTGTGTTCAATCAGTCAACAAAATGTATTCAAGACTACTGTGACTGTGTAAGGGTAAATACAGTTCTAAAAAATAAATACTAATTCTAAATTTCCCTAGTGCCAAAAGGGAAGGAGAAGGCAGCCTTCTCTTTATCGTTTCCTTTAGAGAACTCAGCATTGCGGGTGCTTCTTGACTCTTTGACATGCTGTATGAAAAGAGCTGGATGAGCCTGTAGTGGGGTCTGCACCCTGGAAGGACTTTCTTGGGCTGGAGAACGTCAAGGAGTGGGTCACCCATCTCTTGCGGCCCGGGGAGTTCAGGCCTGGGAGCTTGACTACAGACGCAGCTGCCTGCTTGTCAGAAAGACAGACGTTTCACTTCTCTGGACAGATGATGAGCTTGTGGCAAGGGCTGGGCCACCATCCCTACGAGGGAGTCTCCCCTTTGCGGCCCTCTAGCGGCTGCCTGGGACACGCTGTGTTGACGGGTGTTCAATCACAAAACTGTCATCTTTCTCGTCTACCTTTGTGGAGAGGTTTTCTGGGATGGGAAGGGAGTTTGTTTTTAAGTTTGCTTTCCCAACAGCTGCCCACTGGAATCACCTGGGGAACTTTTTAAAATCCTGATGTCAATTCTTACTCCTAGAGATTCTGGTTTCATTGTTCCAGGCTGAGACGTAGGCGTGAGGAGTTCTAGCACCTCTCTCAACTGATCCCAGTGAGCAGCCACTGGGAAGCACAGACGCGCTGCGCCCGGGAGAGCAGCCCACAGCCTCTGCTCCAGTGCTTGCGATCGTGCCAGCCACCTCCTGTCCTGCAGTGGGCTGCCAGCTCCCAGATCTGTACTTGCAGCTCGGGCCCCTGCTGAGTTCTAGTCCTGTCTTTTCAACAACATAGTGGTTACTTCCAGGATACCCAAGAAGGTGCCACCGCCCCAACGCAGATAAAGCTGACTTCATCTCCCGGCAAGCACTGTCCTTCCTCTTGCAGTTCCTGTATGGCATTTCGGCACCACTATTAATCTGTTTGCCCAAGTCAGAAACCTGGGAGTCATTCCTCAAGAATAAGGCTATAAATGTTTGCTGAAAGGAATTAAATAACACAGAATTGAGGCAAAAAGGGAAGGCCACCTTCCACCTTTCTCTCACCCCCATTTTCCAGGGGCTCTGACTGATTAGACTTCTGTGTCTATTTCCTTCCAGATTTTCTGTGCTTGTATAGGAAATAAATAGCACACGCACACACACATGCACATGCACATAGACACACGCACACACGCCACATGCATACACACATGCAAACACAGATGAATGCACATACACACATGCACACACATACATATACACATGCACATACACATGCACACACGTATACTCATACACCCGCACACGTGCACACAATACACATATGAACACACCGCACGCACTCTTTTAATGGAATCTCATTCTACATGATGTGGGAGCCACTCTTGACTCCTCAACCCACATTCACTCAGTAACCAAATCCTACCCTTTCTTCCACCTCTAAGACCAAGAATAAATATTGAACGGATTCCATTCAGTGTGCCCAAAATAAAATTTAAATTTAGAGATGAATTACATCGTGCTGAGTGAAAGAAGCCAGTCCCAAGAGTATACTCTCTGTGTACTTCATATGTGAAGTGCAGGTCTCTAGGGTGGTGGAAATAGGAGCAGTGGTGGGGTCTCAAGCTGACATGAAGGGGACAAAGGAACTTCTGGACAAGGCATCACTGACCTCGATGGGGTGACCTGTACCAAAGCTCTCAAGGCTGTGCACCTCAGACCCGTGCATCCCGCCTCATATAAATTCTACTTCAATTTTTTTAAATGTGAGAATATGAACGCCAGTGAGTTACCAGTAGATCTGCATCCATGTATAAGAATAAAGGGCCAGGAAGAGTCAGCATAATATTGAAGACAAGCAAAATGAGCGAGACCTTCCTGATCAGACAGCAGGAGCTGTGGTCATTTAGCTGTGATAACCCTGCCATGGAGATTGTCACTAAGGTGGGCAAAGTGACCAGCTGCCATAACAAAGTACTACAGACCAGGCGGCTCAAACCACAGAAGCTGATCCCTTCACAGCTGTGGAGGCCACAAGTCTGAAATGAGGTGTGGGCAGGGCCAGCCCCCTGCAGGCTCCCGGGCAAGGTCCTGCCTTGTTCAGCTCCTGGCAGCCCCCTGTGATCCCTGGCATTCCTCGGCTTGCAGGTGGGTCACCCCAGTCTCTGCCTCTGTTGCCGGGTGGTGTCTCCCCTCTGCATCTCTGTGCGTCTCTCCTCTTCCCACAAAGACAGCACTCATTAGATTTAGGGTCCACCCCAATCCAGTATGGCCTCATCTTAACTAATCACATCTGCCAGGACCTATTTCCAAACGAGGTCAGAATCTGAGGTTCCAGGTGGGCATGAATTTTTCTCAGACACTATCTAACCCAGTCCATCCATGGAACAAAATACAGGGCCCAGAATCAGACTCCAAAATGTATGAAGACTTGATTGAAGACAAAAATTGCACATCATTGGGGAAGGATAGGACATGCAGTAGATGGCCCTGGGACAACTGGTCGTGCAGAAGAAGCTTTGGGGGAGAGGTTCTGTTCTGAGCATCGCACCAAGTGGGCCAGTTCACTTCTCTGATCCAGCTGGTTCTGCAGGAAGTATCTGCAGTAGGCGGCTCCTCCGCAGCCTCAGGACAGGAGCTTGCTTTTGACGAAGAGTGAACTACGTCACGTAACACGCGCTGCGTCTGTTTTAAGCAGGGTCTTTAGCTGCCAGGGACAGGGAGTCACGGAGGCTTAGGGTCAGAAAGCCGCTCAGATCAGCCGGGGTCTATGCCTCCGAAGCGATCACCCCTCAGTGGGATTCACGCGGCAGACGTCGTGTCCCACGCGCAGGGTCGTCCCGAGTGAGCACCCGGCCGCCCACGCGCCTTCCCTGCAACTCTCGGGTGGAGCGAGGGCAAGGCACACCCTCCCTCCTGACTGTGTCGGCCACAGGACACACGCGACTTCTGCTCAGCTCTCTCGTGGGACGATCCGTGCGGGGCCTGGGTGCAGGGACTGGGCAGCTGCTTCCAGCAACTCTGCCCTTTGGGAAGGGAGTGGGAAGCCTGGGGGCAGGGCGGTCCTCCGCGGCCGGCTCACGCGGGTGGCCTCTGCCCCGGCCCGCGCGGGTGGCCTCTGCCCCGGCTCGCGCGGGTGGCCTCCGCCCCGGCCCAGGCCTCCCCTCCCGAGCCGCGCCTCACCTCCCCGTGCTTCCCTGCGGGCCGTGGGGGAACTTCCAGAACAGGTGCGCGCCTTTAGGCTGACGGCGGACCTTCCACACAGGGGACCGTGGGTACCACGCGCAGCAGGAAGTCCCTGTAATTCCAGGGTCGTGAGCAGCATAAGGACCCCGAGCAGAGCCGGACGACTGCGGGGCGTTCCTGCCACCGCACAGGGCCGAGCGAGGCTCACGGGTCCGCCTGCTGCGCTCTTGGAACTTCCCAGTCAAGGCCCCACGTGGCCACAGATTGTCCTATTAGTTCAAAACTTGGCCCACGTGGGAGAAGATGGCGACCAGGAAAGCGTTAAATCCGCGGCTGCGCCGCCCCGCCCCCGCTGCCGCAGCCTGAGGAGCACGTCACGGCTGTGGCTTTTGGCTCTGTGGCTCTGTGGCTCTGTGGCTCGGCCCTGTCTGTCCCCGGGAAGCGGCTGGTGGGTTTCGGGGAGAGGCCTGCATGGGGGCGGCCAGGCTGGTGACGGGTGTGGGCCTGGGGCGGGGGGCCCCAGCCTCGGGCTCTGTTCCCGCCGGTGTTGCTCGGCCCGGCGGCTGGGACCTCGGTGAACCGCTGCCGTTAGCGCAGGAACAACCCCGGAGGTCGGGGAGAGGGAGGAAGGGGACTGGGAGGGAGCCGCAGCCAGGACGGCTGAGCAGGGCGATGAGGAAGGGTCTGCAGGGGCCGCGAAGGCGCCCGTGGCCCGCCTGGCACCCGCGTCAGCCGGAGGGGACGCGGGCTCTGTCTCAGGGCGGCGCGTAACGGAGACCCTCGCGCGGTCCCCTGGCTGCCGCGGCCGACGCTCACACCAGCACAAGGATTCTAGACGGATTCCAACCGACGGCTGCTCGGTGCCTCAGGGGTCCCGTAGCAGGAAAGCGCCTGGGACTCGGGGAAGCGGACGTGGGCAAACCCGCGGGCCGCTCCCCGTGCGTGTGTCCGCCGCTTCTCCTCTCGCTCCTGGACCAGCTCCCCGCTGAACGCGCCCACGGCAGCCGCAGTGCTGGCCCAGCGGAGCCCCGAGGCTCGGAGCTCGTCACACGCTCCAGGGAGGGAGGACGTGGCTGCGACAGCCGGGTCCCTCGCCCACCCTGGTCAGGTCAGTGGCGGCCAAAGGGCAGGACCACATGGTCAACCTGTGGTGGTGGCAGCAACTTCAAGATAGAGGGGGACACACACGTATGACTTAATCTCCACACCCCACGGCTACTCCATGAGGTGTGTAATGTGACATGGAATCAAAGCCTAAAGAGGTTTGGCGACTTGCCCGCGGCCCAGGTGAGCGAGGGTCCACGGCCCAGGTAAGCAGGTGTCCGAGGCCCAGGTGAGCAGGTGCCTCAGGCCCAGGTGAGCGGGTGTCCACGGCCCAGGTGAGCGGGCGTCCAAGGCCCAGGTGAGCGAGGGTCCACGGCCCAGGTGAGCGAGGGTCCACGGCCCAGGTGAGCGAGGGTCCAAGGCCCAGGTGAGCGAGGGTCCACGGCCCAGGTGAGCGAGGGTCCACGGCCCAGGTGAGCGGGCGCCCGAGGCCCAGGTGAGTCTTCAAGAAGCCTGAGCTTCCCCCTAGCGTGTTCTCTTTGGTTCCAGGACCCTGAGAGGGGAATGTCATGACGTGTTAAAACTAAAACGCACTCCAGCAGCTTCATAATGCTGACGTGCCTTCCTTCCACACACCACCCGATTCCTCTTGACACTGCAACGAATTTTAAACCTGAAAGCCCTGCATGCGTTTACCTACTGAAAGACCACCGCAGGCGATGGAATGGCCCAGATACTCCACTCTTCAGACAAAAAACAGTGGTTATGAAATATTCCCACCATGTGGAACAGTCTACAACTGACGTCCGCTCACCGCCTACTTTATGATCTGTTGCCCTTTCCTTTTAAAGACCAGCCTTACGATTTTGGCAGACGGCCATCTGGGTGTGAACAAGTCCTGGCCGCACATTCTAGACACAGGAGCAATATCCGTGTGACTCCACCCTGCGACCAGCTGCTGCACCTGCAATTAAATGATGGCTGAGTACATCTGGGGCCTGACGCGAGTGGAAGCAAAGTGCTATTATTTGTGAGCTATCTGAGTTGAACCCCAGCCTGCCCCGGCATAAGTCGGCCTCATAGATTTCACGGAGTTTGTAAGGGCCTTTGGCCCACTCTCTGGGTCTGCATCTGTGTGGCCTTAACAGTCCTGGACAGGGCTCTGTGTATTGGACCCTCATCAGGAGAGGGAGAAGCTTCAACCTCCCGCTTTTCCTTCAAGAATTCCTCTGCTCCACTCCACAAGGGACAATTTGTCCTATTTTATTAGGAACCGCCCCGAACAGAGTGATGGCACTTTGTTTCTGCAGGGACATCTTTGTGTGTGCCTGGTCGTGTTTGCTTTGGAAAGTGTCAGGCCAATGACCTGTGATAAAAGCAGGACTTGCCGTATTAATGACATTTGTGTAATTACCACAGTGTCTGTCATCCACTATGGTCTTTGTGCCAAGTGTGATGAGTATTTGATGGTGATTTCCACTATTAAGATACCCAGCTCCGCCAGTTCACTGGTGAGCGTGGGCAAGCACCTACGGGAAGCTGCCGCTGCCGCGTGGCACAGGGGTCAGGGCTATTTTTAGCTCCGGACATTCTGGATTTCTCACAGCTCCCTTCACGGCTGATATATGGTCTTTGTGAACTTTAGCTTCATTACCAGTAGGGTGTTTTAAATTTCTTCTCCATGAAGCTTTGTTTTAGAGAGGAAAATAGTGTCTTCTATATAATGTTTGGAACAACTGTGTCATAAAAAGTTCAGACAAGGCGAGGAGCTCGATATTTTGTCCGCAAACGCAAGCTAAAGGTCTCCGCGGATCCCTTGGGGAGTCTGGCATGGACTGAAACTCGCGTGAAAGGCCTCAGGAACAAATATGTACACGGCTAATTCCACGCCCATTCCACGGCCCCCCCAGTAGAGTCAAAGCAAGTTGTCCAAAATGACCCAAAGGTGCAGAAGCTGTAAAAAGTAACTGCCATGTCCAGGGATCTGCTCAGAGAGGGAATGCTTAATCCAGTGCACCTGTGGCAGACGTTCCAGGCTGTTTATTTTTAGAAGCTGTTGACATCTGTCAACAACCACCTCCCAGTGGGCAGGGACCCTCCACTGCGTGGGACTGCAGGCCTTCAGCTGTCCTGCATGCTTGTGTTCAGAGCAGGGCCTTCAGCCAACCCTGACATGTACCCCACTCCCAGCAATGTCAGGTGTCACCCCACATGCTGTCCCCATTCCCTTTTTAAAATTGTGGTAAAATACCTATAACATGAAATTTACCACCTTAAGCATCTTCAGCGTACAGTTGAGCAGCCTTAAATATGTTTGCGACCATCGTCTCCAGGACTCTCTATCTTCTGCAGCTCAAACGCTAACTCCCATCCCCTCCCCTAGCCCCCGGCACCCACCATCCCACTCTCTGTCTCTATGGATTTGACTCCTCGAGGGACCTCATGGAAGTGGAGTCATGAAGTATTCGTCCCTTTGCGTCTGGCCTATTTCACGCAGCATGGTGTCCTCAAGTTCATCCAAGTTGTAGGGCAGAGGCGTTTAATACACTTTTGTGGCCTACATGACCTTTCCACTGCGGGAGGTGCTCAGGGAATGATTGTGGTTGATTCTGTTTTCCTCTTTGAGCTTTACCGGCCACACTTCTGTTGTGGTGAGTCAAGGTCTGGTAAGGAAAACTAACCTCTGTGCATCAGAGGAAGAAATAACGTGCTTTCCGGCAGCCGCCCTGGTCACTGTAACCCGCTCTTGTCAAAGCCATTGAAAAGAAAAGCAATTCTAAAAAGCATATTGTACCCACATAAAACCTGCTGGATTTTCTTAGGAACAGCACGGAGACTTACCCAGGAGCAGGGGAGCTTCCTTCTGTCTTCTAGGGCCCATGGCTGGTCTATGAGTTGACATTAGACAGATTCATGGGAGAGAACAATTCTAGCTACGGATGTACGCACCGGAGCCCCAGGAAATACGAGACTGGGGGAGCGGCCCGACGGCTGAGGCTCGTCTTCCGTCCGGAGCGACACAAGGAAACGGGGGGCTGGGGGTTGGGGCTTGTTAAAAGACAAAATCACAGCACGCTTAGTTTAAAGATCCAATTGGCCTTTATTGTGATTCTAGAATCGGGCGACACTTCATTCCATAAAGTAGAATAAGTGTTCCAATGAGTTGAGCAGAGGGGTTGGTTTTATGGATAGAAAAGGGCTGAAGAAACAGAAACAGAACAAATCGCGGATCGGTCGTTTCAAAGTAACTTCCCTTGCAAGACGGGGACAGAGAGACGGAACAGGAGAAAGATGATTATTTAACATCAGTTTACTTAAGGTTAAGGATTAAAACAGAGCGAACTTCATTATCTCAGGGACTGAAGATTGAAATTGGCCTGTGTATTAGCCCGTTTCTGTCGCTTATAACAGAGGACACAGAACTGGGTATTTTGTAAAGAAGATGAAACTTATTGCTTTCAGTTTCTGAGGCTGGGCAGTCCAAAGTCATCTGGTGGTGGCGACAGTGGCCCAGGGGTCTCACATTGTGAGATGGTGGAAGCAGAGAGAGCAAAGGAGAGAGACAGAGAGAGACAGACAGACAGACTCTCCTCTTCTTTCAAAGCCCTCAGCACCACATCCCTGACCACCGTTATTAACCCATTCACTGCTGCAGGATCCTACAGTCCAATCACCTCTTCAAGGCTCCATCTTCCAATTACCGTAATAGGATTTCCCACACTCTCAACAGTCACAGTGGGGGCCAAGTTTCTAATACATGAAACTTGGGGACACAGTTCAAGCTTCAGTGAGTTTTAGGGACATAATTCAGTCCACTCCAGTCTGCCTGGGGACTTGGCTGCTATCTTTCTCTCCAGGTTTCTCAGAAGGTTGGATAACAACTTGGTTTCAGTTTGATGACATGGAACTTAGCAAGGGCGACTTCGTCTTGATTTTTAGTCTGGTCTGTTGGGCTCTGCCCAGGAACTTGGTCCAAAACAACGGCCTCCTGTGATTCTTATTTAACAGGTTCCTGTGGGTGGAGGAGACTGACCTTGGAAGGGAGAGGAGGACGTGTGTGGAAATGCAGGTCGCCTTGTCGTGCAGGTGACAGTCTCTCAGGTGGTACACTCGTCTCAGAGCAGCGCTCTTCCCGGTACAGATACCATCGAATGTTTCCTTTATCGATGTAAATTTCCTTTATAAAAGGGGAAATTTATACTTTATTTCAGGTGGTTGAGGGGAGAGTGCTTTTCCTGTGTTGACTGTGTCTCAATTCTTTTAGCTGAAACTCATCAATATGCTGAAGTGGCATACTGGGGGTGACATGTTCTGAACCCACCAATGGATAACCTTCTTCCAGGAAATATTTTTATCAGAAAAGTTGTTGCTAAGGTCTGAATGTTTGTGTCCCCCCCAAATTCCTATGTTGAGATCCTGGCCCCCAAGGTGATGGTGTCAGGAGGTGGGACCTTTGGGAGGTGATGAGGTCATGAGGGTGGAGCCCTCGTGAGTGGGATCAGTGTCCTTATAAAGGGACCCACCAGAGCTCTCTAGCCCTTCCCTATGTGAGGACACACGGAGAAGGCACCGTCTGTGAAACAAGAATCGACCTTCACCAGACACCGAATCTGCTGGTGCCTTGATCTTGGATGTCCACCCTCTAGAACCGTGATAAATACATTTACGTTGTCTATAAGGCACCCGGTTCAGCATTTTGTTATAGCAGCCTGAATGGACTCAGTTGTGGAGAAGATGTGTCATGTGGTCATAAGCTCGAGAGAGCTGACGGAATCTGGGGAAAGTGAAAGGCAGCTCCAATGTGCTTTATGGAGACTGAGCATTGCCTGCACTGGAAGATGAGTGAGCGGAACAATGTGTCCCTGTGTCCTCAGCAGACGGGGTCGAGGCCAACTTGTGCTCATTCGCATAGAGAGGAGCTGGTGACCTCAGACGTGCTGGAAGGGCACAGTTCCCCAAAGACATCCTAGTGACTAGTTTGCACACAGTCATGCATAATAATCTCCTGCGGTAATATAAAATTGTGAAAACAGTCTGGAAGTTTCTCAAAAGGTTAAACTTGGAGTTATCATGTGACCCAGCAACTCCATAAAGTACTCAAAAGAATTGAAAACATGTCCACACAAAAACCTCTACACCGATGTTCAGAGGCATTACTCAGAAGAGCCAAAAAGTGGAAACAACTCAAACGTTCATAACAGATGAATACATAATAAAATGTGGTATATCATGCAATAAAATATTATTTGTCAATAAAAGAGCAAAATTCCAACACATGCTTCAATGTGGATGAAACTTTAAAACATTGTGCTCAGTGAAAGAAGCCAGACACAAAAGGCCACAGACTGTCTGATTCCATTTATATAAAATGTCCAGAATAGGCAAATCCATAGAGACAGGATTTGAATGGCTCTTTTGACAACTATTTGACAACCATTAGTGGTTGCCAGGGGCTGGGGTGGCTGAGGTTGGAGGCATGCGAGTGCAATCTAAGGGGTGTGTGGTTTCTTCCTGGGGTGAGGAAGATGTTCTAAAACTGACTGTGGTAACAGTTGCACGACCCTGAATATACTGAAAACCACTGGAATTGTATAATAAGCAAATTATGTAAGTATTTCAATAAAGCTGTTGAAAGTAGTTAAAATCTCTATGGAGTTTTCAAAGACAAAGAGAATGCACATTAAAATAATACTAAGAATATGATATTCAAATTTATACCAATAATAGATTTGAAAAGTTAGACGAAATAGAAAAACTCATAGAAAAGATGAAATTTGCAAAATTTTAAAAAAGGTGATCTGTAATCCCATTACCTTGAGCTAATCACTGTTAAACTTTTAGCACTGTCTCTTCAATTCACCTTCAAAGGGGAATGCGTGCGTCTGTGTATGTAAATAATCATAAAAACGAGCAGAATAAGCCTCCGCTTCTCACTTGCCATTGTATGAGGCACTTCAGAAGTTCATGAAAATGGAATTAAAAGATAATTAGAATCAATACGTGTCAGTTAATAAATAAATTAAAAAATGAGAACTTGCTCATAATAGGTAGCTCCACTTTTGCATTTATTTTGAGGTTGGGAGGGTGCACTGTTTTCTTCCTGTCAAGCAGAAGAAAACAACAGTCTTGGTCCCCACTTAATTTCAACGGATTGGCATGAACTTTTACTCTTTAAAAGTTACACATGGGAGAAAAAAGATAGAACTAACCTGTCCATGAACTTTCTGAAGTACCCTCGTGTTGTGAGCATGTTCTTGAAGGTTTTTAAAAATAACTTTTTCGTAGTAAAAGACCACATTACATTAAATATGGTCTAAGAGTTGAGGGGGAGCGGGAGCCAAACCATAAAATTATCTAGAGTTCCAAAATTTAAGGACATTTTCTGATGACATTTTCAAGATTTTTTAAAAACTGTTTTCTCTGTGTGTGTGTGTGTGTGTGTGTGTGTGTATACAAATGAGGGTAATTCAAAAAGTTTGCAAAAAAATGGAATTAAAAGATAATACAAATCTTTCCATGAACTTTTTGAAGGCCACGCCACTCATACTCATGTGTACACACACACACACACACACACACACACACACACACACACACACACACGGGGACTTTTAAAAGTTTGTAGGAAATGGAATTAAAAGATAAAAAAACAAACAACTTTATTTCTCAACATAAGCTCCATCAATTTCAAGACATTTTATAAGCAATGTGTAAGAATGCTGGTGAGAACTCACTGCATCCCTGTGGTCTCTGGAGTTCTGGATTCAATAATCACAATCTTTCCCCTGCACAGGTTGCTTAGCAACTGAGGAAGGGAAAGGAACAGAATGCTATGCTTGTGTAAGATAAGGGGAATGATGCCAGCAACCTCAAGGATAAGGCACAGGAGGCTGAGAGGCACCTGGGAATCTTCCACTTCTGCAGCCTCTTCCTTGGCATAGCTCCACTTTTGTCCCTAAGTCCCTTATAAGCTTCAACTCCTCCACTCAGGGTTGCAGAGAAAGCAACTGTGCAGCACTGGGATTGATAGTTCACCTGACCCATTCCCTGTAAGTAATCATCTGTCAATAATAATAATAATAATAAACTTATAATAATAATAATAAGTTGTATGGAGTTGCCTGCTTCATTTTTTGGATACCTTCATATCTCAGGATACCGTCTCAGATTGGTGGGTGTTATACTCTTAGCTCCACTCGAAAAGATGATACCAGCCAGTTAGTGTTTAGTCCATTCCTAAAGAATTAAAGGTCCTGGGAATTTAACCAGGTCAATGCAGTCGTTTTTACATTATTAACTGAAGAAAAATGGGTGCCCATTAAAGATTTTTTAAGATTAGGAAACCAAAAGAAGCCAGCACAAGCCAAACCAGTACTGTAAGTTGCATGCCTGATGATTTCCCATCGAAACCCTTGCAAAATCGCTCCTGTTTGACGAGAGTAATGAGCAGGAACATTGTTGAGGTGGAGCAGGACTCTGGTGAAGATTTCCTGTGCATTTTTCTGCTAAAACTTTGGCTAATTTTCTCAAAACACTCTCATAATAAGCAGATATTGTTCTTTGGCCCTCCAGAAAGAGAAAAAACAAAATGCCTTGAGAATCCCAAAACACTGTCACCATGACTTTGCTCTTGACTGGTCTGCTTTTGCTTTGACGGGACCACTTCCACCTCCTGATGTCAATAGCTGGTATCTCTGCAAAGACTGTCCCACCCTTTCCTCCTTCGGTGGGGCTCTGGCCACCTCCACTCTGGTAAGCCCTTCTCACTGTAGCTTTTCTGTCTCATGTGCCTTCTTTACACTCTCAGTCCTTCTGTTTTTCTGGGCTTCCTTTTGGGTATTTCTTTTTGACCAATTTGCTATGTCTTTATTCAGGCATTATATCCACTCATTGAGCTATTAACTTTATTGTACATTCATTTCTCGTTTGGCTCATTTGGCTCAGTGTTCATTTGGCTCATTTTCATAGATATGAGTTTTCTGCCGGATTCCCAATTTTGTCATTTAGCTCCTTGAACACTATAAGAATGAAGGTCGTGTCCACTCACGCTGGTGTCTGTTGTTTCTGCTGAGTTTCATTCCCGTTGCCTTGTCTCTTTATGTGCCTGGTCATCTTTGATTACGTACCAGATATTGTGCTTTTGAAATTTTTTACAGAGATAATTTGAGGCATACGATGGTGTTATTATTCTCTAGAGTGGAGTTTATCTGCTTCCAGGAATCCGGAATTGCCTCAGTCCGATTTTGGGGACTGAGAGAATCCAAGCTGAGCTATAGTTCCCGCAAAGGCTTTCTGCATCTCTTTCCCTCTTTCCCTGGTATAGCCCTCAGGGCCCCGATTCCTTGTCTGGCCGCAGGCTCCAGTGCCTGTTTCCCTAGTACTCTGCAGGGCTCTCAAAAACTCTACTCAGAAAAAAAAAAAAAAAAAAAAGAAAGGGACATCTTAAAAAAAAAACTCTACTCAGCCTCTCAGTGGTCTCTCCCAAAATGGCACGACACCTTTAGAGAAAATGGGCCACCACCAGCAGGATCGCAGCCCTGAGCCTCTGCCTTGTAGATCCTGGCCCAGGCCTTGTCCGGTGTCTTGCTGGCTCTCCCACAGCTTCAAGAGATGCCCCTGGCTTTCCCAGGTGTAACTGAGAGGGTGCTGGATGGCGGGTGAACTATTCTTCGATCTCGGTGGGTGGCAGATCCACCCCACAGCTTCTACACTCAAACATGCCAACGACTACACACGCGTGCAGAGAGACATGGACCAACTGTGGGCTTGGGGGCTCCAGCTTCAGGGACCCCCACCACACAGGCCTCTCCCAGGCTCTGGGAGGGTTCAACCATTTTGCATTTAAAATTTTATATGCTTTTTCTTAAAAAGGCCTCCCCAAACTCTATGAGCTTTGAGCTCCCTAAAACCTGGATTTGTTCCTGTGTATGTTTCTTTTTCTTTTCTTTTTATTATTTCATTTACAAAAAGGCAATCACACCATGTAGGTTGCTTCCCCCCTCCAGATCTATATGTATAAATCTTATTGTCTTTTTTTCTGATTTTTTACATTTCCCCCAGCGTTATTAAAGTACAATTTACATACAGTGGAATTCACCTACTTGGAGTTCACCGTCTGATGGGTTTGGCAATGGTGTTCGCTTGTGTCCCCACTGCCAGCAGCGACCACCTCTTTAACACCTGCATAACATCCCATAGCGTGTGTCCCACAGGGTAGCAGACATTTCCTCACAGACAGACTTCCAGGTCGCGTCTGTTCCACCCCGCCCCATGGTCATTAAAACAGTGCAGCAGTAAACATACTTTGTTTTCCTCTGGCTGGTAGAGGGATCGAACACTGGACCCTGGTGTTATTGAGGTAGGGAAACCCCCACTTTCCTAACATATGCAACTTGCTTCTGTGAAACTGCTTGCTGTGTGACAAGGTAGATTAACTAAGTTTAAGTGGTGTTTGGATTGCTTAAAAAATGCTATTGTTTAAAAACAATAACCCTAGCTGAAGAAAGGCAACTGTCACTAAAGTGGAGCAAGTGTGCGTGTGCCCCGAGCCCATGTCCTGACTACAGTAGTCTTAGTCCAGCACAGCCCCCCAGGGTCACGGTTCCCTGCAGGGTCCCAAATGCCGTGGTTCTTGGAGACCAGCAGTGCCCCCTGGTGGCCCCTCTGAGACAGGCTTTCGGCCAGGAGGTGGGCCAGGGTGTCCCTGAGCCGGACAGGTGCAGAGGGTGGGCGTGGCATGAGCCTGAGCCAGGCACAGCTGGTCCACTCACCTGTGACAGGTGGACAAGCCTCCTTGGGTGCTAGACGTCCCACAGTGCTGTCAGGAAAAGCACCCTCTGAATACCAGGGTGGTGGGGACTCGGTTCCAGGGACCTCACGCCTGCCAATCCCTCCATCCAAATGGCTCACAGCTGTTATCGTCCCCAATTTAGAGATGGGAAACTCAGACCTAGCAAAGTTTGGTAACTTGAGCAAAGTCACAAAGCTGGTAAATAGAGGCACTGGGGTTTTGATCCAGCTCCCACGAGTATCCCTTGATGCTTAAAAATATAGGTACTTATTTTCTGATCATACAAGGGTTCCAAATGCATTTAAATTAACTTAGAAAACAGTGACAGATATAAAGACAGGAGAAGGCACCTGTAGGTCCACTATTCATGGATAGCCTTTGTTTACCTTTCTGTGTATTTTTATTCCCATTTTCCCCTTTACATACATATTTACATATTTGGGTTTACTACGTTATCGTGGATTTTAAACATTAAGTGGTAGTTTAATTTTCCATTTCACAAAATCATTTTTAAGCATAATTTTTAATGATAGTATAATATTTCACTGAATAGTAAGCCATAATTTATTTAACCAGTATCTTACGGGTGAATGAACATTAATGTCACTTATATTTCTGTCTTGAATAATACCACACTCAACAGACTATTTTTACATTTTTATGAAAAAAAATGAAATACTGCCTTAACATGATTACTAAGAAAGTAGAATTACTGGGCTAAGAACCCACACCTTCTAAAGGTTGTTGATATTTATTGCCAAATTGCTTTTTAAAAAGGAAGGTCTAATTTGGTCCCATCAGGAATGCTTGTCTCAGTACATTCCCAGTAGTGTTCCTGTTTTCCTTTAAAAGATTGTTTTTTTGTTATCGGTTAGATGGACTAATTTGGTAGTAAACTTCGTTTCTTTGATGACCGCACGCAGTGAGCAGATGTAGACCAGCAGAGCCTGACACAGGCACGTCTGCCGGAGTCTCCTGCTGGGCTCACCTTGTGCCATCTCTCCCAGTTCTCAGTTGCAGGAGACGGAACCCATCCCAGTGAATTTACGCAGCAAGGAGTGTGGTCAGTGCTGTTACGTAGCTCAGAGACTCCGTGGAAGGAAGGGATGAAAGGCCTCCAGGCTAAGGTTTGCTGTCCTGCTGAAGGAGCTTCCTTCTTCTGTGTACCCCAGTATAGGGGAAATATAAATGGCCAGGGACCCTCGGGGGTTCGGAGTCTTGCTGAGCATCTGATGTGCATATTCACGTGCACCCAGGTGTTCCTTGTTTGTTGTCTAATGTAATCGCACATGTGCAGCCAGGTGTTCCTGGGTTATTGGACTTGAGTATACAGGACGAATGGCTCTGATCACAGTGCCCCCCACCCTGGGGATGCCCTCAGGAGGTCATGGGAGGCCACTACTGACGATGGAGGCTGCTGTAAGCTGCTGCTGCTGAGGAAGCTGAGGACTGAGCTCATGTTGTCTGCCGATGGCTCCCAGGATCTTTCCCAATTACGTAGCATGGACCTGCATGTGAGGGGTCCATGCCTGACACGTGAGGGGTCTGGTGACCCAGCCTGGCATATGAGAGGTCTGTGACCCAGTCTGTATATGAAGGGTCTGTGGGCCCTAACCCCTAGCCTAGCCCAACACCCAGAATAACCTTTCTCTACACAACCAGGAAACCACCAAATCACCAACTCACTGTGGGCCTAGAGCCCCGCTGCCCCCCAGCCTGGCAATGCCCCCACTCAGCTCCTTCTGAATGAGGCGGGGGGGGGGGGTTTTGCGTCTAACTGGTAGACCTAAGCACCTCCCCGTCCCCTGCCCCGAAGCAAGCGCAGGTGGGATGTGGGATTCGGGCTCTGTGCAGAGAAGGCAGGATTTGCGTTGTGGGGAACTGTCAAATGGTGGGAAAATGTCCGAACCTTTGGGGCTCGCATGAAGGACGGGCGTCTGATACTTTGAGCACCTCTGGAATTTGAAATGCAGTCTGGTGCCTCTTCCTAATCACACAGAGCTCACAGGAGCAGCTGCTTGCTGTGCCTCCCTTGTCCTGTTTCCATCCTTCGTTTTTTGTCACGTGTGTGCCTGCTGCTGTTAGCAAAGCCCAAGAATTTCAAGAACTCCTCGTCTTGTTTTCCTGTCATTATTGACTGATGGAGCAATGGAACCCTGTCACTTATGGGTGCTTTTTCGGTTTGGGTTTTTATTTCAAAAGATTTGAAACATTCTCCTTCAGCTACAGAGTCACTGGTGGGGCGGCCACCCTTTCTGTCAAATTAGAGATTAAAATGTGATCCGTAGTGGTGTAGACCCTAAAGAGACAGCCGCCCTCCCAAGCACGTGCTTCTCTCTCTGGCACCGGCCTGACACGGCCGTGGCACTTCGATCTTCCAGCAGGAATTGCTTCCACACTTGCACAGGTCTGGGTATTCACAAATGGATCTTCTAATAGGTTCCTGTAGCTTCTAGTGAATTCCAAGCTGCCACCTGGGGTGTGTGGACTGAGCCGGGCCAGTTCTCTGTTGTCACAGGCGTGGCGAGCATTAGTGAGGCGTGCGTCGATTCCCGACAGAAACCCGTCGTGACCGGTGTGTAGAGGCTTCGTTTGAGCAGATGTAGAAGGATGTGAACAGGTGTGACCAGCCCCTCTCGTCTGCCGCACGCTGTACCTACCCCAGGCTCACAGACGCCCTGACGTGCACACGGGATCAAGCTTATACGCGCAGCAGCCTCGGACGGCCCCTTCAGCAAGAGCTTTTAAGTGCAGCTTCTACGTCAGAGGAGGCCTGTTTCACGGCTTATTTGACAGCGGTTTTTCTTCCAGGACAAGCGGTGCCTGGGCCATCCCAAACCCTCCGCAGTGGGCCCACCGCTCCCTGGGGCTGCCGAGGCGGCGTCCCCCTGCTCAGGGGTGCGGGGCACTGGGGACGGCCTTGTCACTCTGCGTCTCGGCAGCACGGGTGCCTCCCTGTGCCACACAGAGCCCGCTGCCTGCACGGGCTGCGACTGTCCTCAATGAAGATGTCCACGGTCTTGGGACCATGTGAACTTACACCTATTGCTACTGAATCCTCGTGGAGGCCACTGTCACTTCTCCCGTGTGCACAGAGCTGCAGAGTCGCTGGCGGGAAGTGGACGCCTCGCGGGGCTGCACTCGCTCCCGCCCCTTTTCTGGTCACTCTCCCGAGTGGCTCCTCTCCAGCCACCTGTGCCCCAGGTGAGGCCCACGCCCTCCACCTACCGCGGTCGCGCCCCCGCAGGCACATCAACCAGCAGAGCGAGGCAGTGTCCTGGGAAAGGCGCAGCTTTGCTTTTCCCAAGCACAGCCTGGGGGTCTCCTCCCCGCCAGGGTCTGGTCGCTGGAGGGGGCTGCAGCCCACTGGTGGGCTTGTCCCTCGGCTCATAGTGACTTTGCGGGAGGAGAGTCCTGTCTCCTTTTTGCAGCCCCTTCAAAGATGCAAGGAAGAGATGTGTGGTGAGAAACAAAATTTATTTCCTTTCTGGAAGGGATTTACAGCTGAATGAAGTTAGTAAGAATTCAAAGGAGAGAACACAACAAAATACACTCAGGGATCTTTTCTGACTCATCCATTTTAGAGTTCCTCATACACAAAGAACACAAACAAGGGAAATCTAAGAAATAGCTGTGATTGATAAATAATTAAAAGATCATAACTCAAATGGAAAAGACCCCTCATTAGAACAGTAAGGCAGTGATGCTGAATTTGTAAAATTCTGAGCAGTGACATGCGCTGATGGGGCGTCTTCATGACAACTGCGCTCTCCCGACTTCTACTGCAGGATGACCTCTGCGGCAGCCCCGACTGTGCGCATGCGTGAGTGGGCTCACCCACGTGGCTGCTTTGTTGGCAGCTACAGACACGTGGCCCACGGGTGAGACCGTGGACAGCAGGAGGAACCGTAAAGACCGCAGGGACGCGGGTCAATACACTACCCACAAATACGGGTCAAACACGTCAACCGAAAAGCTAAGATTCATGTCCTGTTTTTCTTTCCTTTCTTTGTGTTTTGCCTTTTTCCTTTGGGTTTTACCTAAAACACCTGCTAAGGGCGGTGAGCACACCATCCTGCTGCAATAGCCATTTCGACCAGGAGGGCTGTGGACCTCTTCTGTGGGGACGGCAGGCGTATTTGCAGTGTGGACTCTTCCATGAGCTACTTCTGAGCTCACAGACTTGCTTATGACGTGAACGGACACAAACCACTATCAGATCCTCATGAACGTCACCCGTAACTTTCCCTGTTCAGAGTTGCTCGGGCATTTGCAAGCCGAGGCAGCGCGACATCGAGCTGCGTTAGGTACATGGCGAGGACGGACGGGACGCGGCCCACTCTTCTTCTAGAGCTGTCATCTGGAGGACATTCTGATGATTTTTCCACCACTTAAAATAATACCACTCAACGCATTGCAACAAAGTCCACTGCTTCTTATTTTTTAAAGGGAACACCTAGTGAATTTAATATTTTTATCTCCTCCGTCTGTCATCACATTTCTTGCCAAACATTCTCTCAAATCCTGTGTGGAACAAAGAATAAGAACATAAATCAAGCAAAACAGAGCCACACCAGCTGTGGTGGGGACAGCCGCATGCAGGCGGCTCCATGAGGTGCTCCTGGAGGGAGCGGGTGACCTCAATGGGACCAAAAGGCCCTGGGTCCATCTCTGCATTTCCATCCCATGAGCCTCCAGGGTTTGGCAGCTCCAGGAAGCCAACCCCAGCTCCAGGCACAGGCTTCCTGCAACTCCTGGGCAGGGCACAGTGCACCGTGCAGCCCCACGTGCTCTGAGAGAAGGGACATCCATCCTCCCAGTGGAGTGGAGCCGCCACAGGGCAAGACTACTGCTGCCAGCTCCACGGTACCCTCACTACCAGGTGAGAGCGAAACGCAGTGGCCGAGGACCCTCCCAGCGCCCCCTCCCAGGACTGAGATGCCCCCAACACCGGACACGAGGGGGTGGCATCCTGCATTCAGCTAACTGTCACACACACCTACTGGTGCTGCCGAGAACCCAGCCAGGAGCTCTGCCCCCTTCACCCTCTGACGGCAGCTACGGGGACCGGCCCCTCCAGAGCATGGCACCCCGGGCGGTCCTACCGGGTGCTCGGATCTGCCTGTCTAATTTGCTGGATTTGAAATCAATAGCTGGATTGCAGACAGAGGATGGGAGGAAAGGCGAGCATTGCGGGCATGCGGGACCTCACGTGTCCTGCCTGGTCACCTGCCCTGGGACGAGGGGCCTCGCCACAGATGGACGCTCTTGCTAAGTGCCCTTTCAACTCTGAAATTAGAAAGCACCTTTCTCCAAACGGATGTTCAAGTCAGAACATAAAGGAGGTCACATGTGCACCAGAGAACCTTCTCCAGGACAAGCGCAGGGCTATTTTGGGAAACTGTCCCGTGGCCAAGGTAGTGAACATCAAAAATCTTCCAAAGCAGGAATTAATTTCTCGAGACAGGGACATCGCCAAACACAGTGTGCCAGGTGCCAGGGAGTCAGCCGCGTCAGTGCATGTGGAACCCAGCTGCACGGGGCTCGTAGAGGGTCCCAGAGCCTCACAGGTCAGGTTTCGAAGACCACGGGTGGCCTGGGAGACTGGACGCTGTCACAGAAAATGTTTATACTATGCCCAGATGTGGCCCTGTCATGTGAATGTATGTGCTTTGAACTAGACACACCGAGGGAGAAGCTTGGGACAAGCAGACCAGGAGCGAGACAGATGCGATCTCAAGGCAGCGTGGCAAGTAGAGACGTTGACCTCCTTCGTAACTCACGCGACGGTGGACAGTAGAGTACCCTCGGCGGGAGTGCGGTTTCTCAGTAACCGAAGCTGGGAGAGCGCAAGTCCTCAGGCAGCAGCAGGGGGGCGCCTCTGTGCTGCTGGGGACAGCGGGGCAGGTGGGAGGACACTGCTTTCGTTGTTAACGACAGGCACACGCTGATTGTGTGACCGTCATGCGGGCACCCACCCGGGGGGGCGTGGAGGGTCTGGTGGGTGCTTAACAAACGCTCCTGCGCACGCACCACAGCTCTGACTTTGGGCCCATGGATGGGGGGCGCCACGCGGGAGGCTGGCCCTGTGGGAGCAGCGTGGCCTCAGGGGCCCCAAGTGCCAGCTTCTCTGAAGGGTGACGAGACGGGCACACACCGAGGGCAGCACCAAGACGCTGGACGCTGAAGAGAACTCTGTCCTGCGGAGAGGCAGGAGCCCAGTCAGCTGCCCCGCGAGGGAAGGTGCACACAGAACGCAAGAGCCCGTGAAATCAGAGGGATCGGAGGTCTCAGCGCCCCTCGGGGAGCCTCCTGGCCGCAAGGAGGCCCCGCCTGTGGAACTCGATCCTTCCTAGATCGATTCATGTGGAGCTGAGAAAAGACGATGGAACACGTCTCTGCAGCACACGTCCAAAGACTTTTCCACGCAGGCAGGAGGAGCAGCCCAAACCCGAAGATGAGCAGTTGTCGAAGTTCTAGAAATGTTGCTGGTCCGGACATTGGGAGGGTCTTACTTTGGGAGTTCTAATGTGTCAGGGGCTTTGATGCTGGTTCGTCTGAAGGACAAATCAAAGGACCTCTGGTCACTGAAGCTTTGGGCTTTGTACTTTGCAAAGTGCACCACCTTCCTGTGCTCTTGTTCTGATGGGCTCCTCGCAGCCCTGGGGTCCCCCTCTGCCCTGGGGTGGTTTGGAAGCCCCTCCTGGGCCTGGGGCAGGAGGGTCTGGTGGCCCTCAGCATAGGGAGTGGGCACAGCAGAGCTGTTTCCTGGCTCCAGTGGGGAGGCCGCGGCGCTCTTGGCCGCGAGGGGCTGGCTTCCTTGGGGCAGGTGCTGGGTGCCAGCCTCCTGCCAGACACCGTCTCTGGTGGCTGGTCTGTTGAGCTTTCCACCCCTGCCAGCCATGGGCGCTCCTTTGCCTGTGCCACCAATAGGCTGCTCCCAGGCCTGGGGCACCATCTCATGGGCCTGGACCTGTCCTCGGGCCTGTCCCCCAGCAGCCAGGCCTTCTGGTCTCTCAGGGCTCCCTGCAGGTGCAGCCTGGCTCTCACTGGCCCGGGCACCATGTCCCCGAACTGAGCTCCTCACCAGCTGCACCCCCAGTGCTGGTGCTTGCTCCTGACCTCTGTCACCCTGCTGGCAGGAGCTCTTCATCTCTGCCCCCATCTTTTTGGCCCCTGCCAGATCCTGTGCTGACCGCTTCCGAGGCTCCTCTGTAGTAAGCAGCACGGCATTCTGGCCTGATGGTGCAGTCTTCCTCTTGCCAGAACCATCCAGCTCCTGGGTCTGCTGTGACCTCACAGGTCCTGAGATGGTCCTCTCTGGTCCGTGGTGAGTTCCCTGACCTCTCACGTTTGCCTGGGTTGGCCCACACTCTTGGGCAGCACTCCCCATGTGCTCTGCCTCGGGAGTGCCAGTCCGGAGCATAGCCCCCGTGCCAGCTGCAGGTGACCATCGGGGCTGGAGGGCAGGAAGCTCCCGCATCCGAGCTCTCTCCACCTGCCTGGCAGAAACCTCCACCGGTGGCACAGTGGGAAACGGATGAGTGAGCTCTGGGTCAAAAGGATGCCGTCTCTCTGGCTCGACGCGCTTTTTGACCTTCGCCTGTTGATGCACAGGAGGTGGCTGTGGCTTGCCCACGCCATGGCTCTGAGGTCCCACTGTGCTCTCGTCCTGTGGCGTGGGGTACGTGGAAGTTGGAATCTGGGACTTCGTGCAGTTACCCAGAGGACCTCCTGCCACAGCTGTGCTGCGGCCGCTTCTCACCGATGCGTCACTTTTGCTTGCTGCCAACGCGTTTGAGACGCAAAATCGGGGCTTGTCAAGCAGCAGGGCTGTGGTGACAGCTGCACCTGGGTGAGGGGCTGGGGACACTGGTGCTGAGGACAGATTGGGCCCCATGTCCTCAAGGATGCTCCTTTCTGCTGCTCTGCTCTTGTGCTTTGAGGATCCACGTGGTGCCAAGAGGTGGCAGAGGCTGGGTCCTGGCGGGGGACCCTCTCCTTCAAGGCTCCTTGTGTCAGCAGCGAGACAACGTGCTGGCGATGCTCTGTGTTCCTCTTCACCTGCGGTGTCCGGCTCCTCTGCCACACTGTTTCCAGGGTTGTGGGCACTACCTGGTGATGGCCTTGTGGGACTCCCTGACACGGCCATCACCCTGGAGGCTTTGACACTTGATTTGGGTTGTTCATCGAATGAGGACAGTCTGTTCTCGCCAAAACGATGGCTGGCGTTTTCCTCGGCCATCTGTCGTTGCCGAGTGGACTCCGTGGACAGCGGCCTTTTGGGTTCTTCCCGCTTGCACGGGACGTTCTTGCCCAGCTCAGTAAAACTCTCAGACCTGGCGCACCCCGTGGCTGGCGCCTGCCATGCCGGGGGTCCCGCTGGGCTCTTGTCGCTGGGAGACGGTCCTTGGCGACCTCCGGAGGCAGAGCTGGTGCTTCCTTCTGGAGGACTGGCCCCGGCCACGGGCGTGTCGGGTGAGGTGCCCGTGCTGTGCGCTGCCTCCTGCTGCCACCCCACCAGGCCCGCTCCCGCTCCCGCAGCGCTGCTGTGGTTCCCGATCTCGCTCACGTTCTCAGAGCTGCGACCGTTTTCCTTTCTGCCGGCAGAACCTTGAGGCTTTGGCGTCAGAAGGGTCTCTGGGATCCCACGACCAGCGCCAGAGGCGCCTCCCGGCAGTGTGGGACCTCGGCGAGCTTGTCGTCCTGGTGCAGGAGGGGCGTCGATTCGCCCGGGCACCTGGGCGGGCTGGCTCAGCTTCGCTGGGGCGTGGGCGTCCCTCCTGTCCCCGGTCACAGCGGGAAGCACCGTCGGTGCATTTTCAATCACACTCTCTCCTCCACAAGTACGAGAATGTTGGTCTTCCCGACTCCCCGCACGTTGCGGAGTGGCGGCAGCTGCTGGCATTTCATGGACGACTGGCAGCTGGACAGTTACCTGTGGAGGCTCAATGGCTGACTGTGTTCGGCGAGTGGCCTGGGCAGCCGGCACGGGAAGTGGGGGGATATGTCCTGGTGCTTTCTGTTCTGGGAAATACTCCTGGCTAGCAAAGAGGGGCTCTGCTTCTGGGTCTGGGATTGCTCTTTGTGTCTCATCCTTCGAGCTGCAAACAGTCATGGTGACTTCGGGGGTGTCCCCTGTGCCATCACCCGTCCCCGGGGGCTGGGCGGCTCGTGCCTCCTTCACCTCCTGGATGCTGACTGTGGCACTCGCTGCCCTGGGGTCCACCGTCCTGGCACCTCCGGCTGGCCCCACTGGCCTGGGTGGGGCCACCACGGGCAGGCGGCCAAGAGAGGCTTGGCTTTCACAGGAAGCGCAGGAGGAGCCTGGCTCGGGGACATGCTCTGGCCCCGCAGAGGGGAACGTGGAGTTCAGAGCAGCATGGCGGTCCCCGTGCACCATTGCCGGGGGCCTTGGAGATGTCGAGGGCCTCAGCTGTCCTCTGGGCTCCTCCCCGGCTGGGCCCCCACCTGGTGTGCTGTTCCCACCAGGCTCCGTGTCCCCCACGCAGGGGGACACGCTGGTTTCTTTTCGGGGCCGCCACCTTGCATCCGCAGGGCTGATTTTAGCGCAGTGGGACAGCCGGCTCCCAGGGCCACCGACCGCGGTGGCGATGCTGAAGGCCGGCAGGGGCTCGGCCGTGCAGGCCACAAACCGCGCGGGGGGCGTCGTGACGCAGGTGCGGGCCGCGGTGGCCGCGTGGAGCGCGCGGAGCTCAGGCCTGTGCACGCGCCTCCCCCCGCGCGCCTGGGACTCGGCGCACAGCCCGCCGCTGCGCTCGGACTTGTCGCGCGGCCTGCACAGCGCCCAGCTCCCGCCCGCCAGCCTCGGCCGGACGCCCCCGGCGACTGGGGGCCGCGGCACCGGCGGCCTCCCCCGCGCCTCTCGCTCGGCCGCCTCCTTCTGCTCGGCGGCCAGGAACAGCTGCAGGATGCTCCTCACCGCGCTCTTCCCGGCCGCGTGGCGCCAGCGGGGCTGGTCGCGCGCGACGGGGCTGCCGGCCCTGTCCCCGCTCTTCGCCAGGAGCTTGCCGATGGTGGCGCTCACGAGGCCGCGGCCCGGCCCCGGCCTGTCCCGGGCGATCAGCCGGCCCACCTCCCGCGCCCTCCTGAGCCGCGGCTCGCGGCCGGCGCCCAGGAACTTGGCGCGCAGGAGCTGGAAGCGCGTGGGCCGCCGCGGGTCGCCCCGGGGCTGGGGCTCGGGCGGGCGGCGCTCCCGGCCCTGCCCGGCCTGGCCCTGGCCGGCCACGTAGAGCAGCAGGCTGCCCAGGATGGCGCGGGCGGCCGCGCCGCAGGTCGTCCTGCCCATCTTCCGCCTCAGGGCCTGCGCGTCCACGGGCGTCCTGCCGCCGCCCGTCTCGCTGCTCTGTGGGCTGTAGGGAGAAAACCAGCTGTCACATGCTGTGTCACCATTCTCCCAGGACGACTGCCCAGGACATTTGCTATGGGGGAGCACACTTTTGAAGTCCCCTACAGTCCAGCAGGAAGAAGGAAGGTTGGGTGCCGTGGGGCCGGGACTCTGCACTGGCCCTGCTGCTGCTACCTCCGGGTGTCAGGCCACCATTTCCGTTTGCTGTTAAACAGCAGGGACGTCCGACCCTCTTCCCTCTTGGGTGTTTGGAAAAGTTCATGTTCCATAGCTTTGGGAAAGCACTTTGCATATGTCGGGTATGTTTAAAATTTAAAAACGGACCCATTGTGCTTGAATAAGTAGGGAAAAGCAGGGAGAAAAACGTCAGTAGGCCGTGTGGCCTGTGCACGCCTCCAGCTTTCCGTGCAAAAGACAAGAGTGACACTGCAGTCACTCCACCATGACCCTAGGGCCAGAGCCCGAGCAGGGACTCTGGAGGCGGCGCAAACTGCAGGGGCCTGGGCATGCGGGAGAGGGGCGGGCAGTCCCTGCAGTGGGCGACCCCTGGGAGCAGGAGGGAGAGAGGAGGAAGAGAGTCGGGGGACCCAGCTGGGACCTGCCAGGCAAGGCCTCCTGAACCCCTTTGAAGTGGCTCCCCGAGAAGCCCTGGGGCCGGAGGTGGCCTGGAACCCCGCCCTGCAAGACCTGTCTGTGGTGCCCGCCACCAATTCCTTCCCACCAGCCCAGCTTTCGAAGGAACCGGAACCCTGTCCTGCCCTGGGGGCCGGGGTCTCGGTTATTTGATGATGTTTTCTCAGCCCAGGGTCTGGGGTAGGAAGTTCTGCCCCTGAGCAGCCTCGACCACGCTGTCACAGCTGGAGGGTCCCTGGTTAGTGGGTAGGGCTGGGGACCACCCACAGCCTGTCCAGAATCTGAGTACAGTGGTTACACCTTTTAGTCATTCATTCATTCTACGGAGACAGAGATAGGACAGAGATTTAAGTACTGCGGGGAAAGTCCTCACAGGTCTCTTTATAATATTAAAAAACCAGACACATCCTAAATGTCTAACACTGGGGCTGCTTAAGTACAGGGCATGTTCTTATTTATGGAAAAATGTCTCCAGGCACAGACACGGCTGCTGAGGTGACGTTGAGTGAGAAATGCAAGCTACGAAGAGAGCTTTGACCCAGCTGTGTTTTCAAAAAGTCAAACAGACTGAAAACAGAACAAAGGAAATGCACAGACATGTTTTCTTTTTGTACTTTCCTTCATTTTTCCAGAAGGGAGAGTTCTGCTTTTAGAAGCCACATGCAAACATCCTTTTTAAAAGCTGTTAGTGTGTGCTGGTGTGGTGGGGGGTCACCACAGCCCTCCCCCCACCGGCTTTCCCCACATCATGTCACTTGGCCGTGTGAGCTGTGGCCACATGGTCCATCCAATACCTAGGACGGATCCTTTCGAGGAGCGAGAGTGCCATGGGCTTAACACAGAACCTCACCTTCCTCAGACCCCAAGACCCCTAATTCACCTGGTGCAGAAATTCACGCAGAAAGAGCACATCAGAACACCTTGTTAGAACCCAGATTTCAGGGCGGCATCACTAGCCTTCCTGATCTGGTTGTCTGGGGGGCTGGTCCAGGGACCCTACTCTGAGAACCACAGAGATGGAGATCTTTCCAGACCTCAGACAACCATGGATTTAGAGAACCAATGTGGTGGATCAGACACTTGAAAACAAAAGTGCAAAGCTGAACACCCTCCAAAGCCATAATGCGGTGAATTAGCATGGCCCAGGTGGGAATGACGACTGTGTAAAAATAACTAATCCAAGGAGCAGCTGCGCCTTCTCTGGCACCACGAACGCCATTGTTCTGACTAATCAGGACTTGACTGGGTCAGTCCCACCCAGGGCGGAGCTGCTCTGCGTCCTCATAGCTGGTAAACTGATCCTGGGGTTGGTCCCTGGGAGCTGCGCCGGCCAGTGGCCACCACGCTCCCTGGGACCCAGAGTGGACACACACAGTCCTGACCAGCGCCACGGGAGTCGGGAGAGACAGAGCAGCAGGTGGCCTCGGTGTCGCGGAACAGCCTCCCCTCGCGAAGGCAGCGCTCTCGCCACGCCGCCCGCGTGCTGGGCTTCACGGGTGGGCTGCCCTACCTGCTGCGCACACGGCGGCCTCAGGTACCTCCTCCCGTTACCATCAGGTTGCCCACGAGGGCTGCCCTGGGTCAAGGGAGCCCTCCTTGTCACCGAGGAGGCTTAACCTCCTGGGACATTGCCAGCAGGGCCGAGGCTGAGGGTCTCGTGGTCAGGGTGGAGGCGTCTCAAGTGCTTCCTGCAGAGCCCTCTACGCTCCTGCCAGCCTCTCAAGGGCAGGGGACGTTGGAGGTGCTGGGGTGCGAGGGGAGGCGGTGCCCAGCACAGCCGCGTTCATCGGTTGGGAGTTCTCAGGGTCCAGGTCTCTGAAATGAGGCGGGTGCCAGAAGACATGTCACCTTGGCCTGGTGGGACAGCTTTGCTGGTGGCATCTTTTCATTCCCAGAGGTGTGTAGGACACTGGGCTCCTTAGATTAGCATCCTGGGGCTGCCCCCAGCACCTGCCCAGACCTGAGCCTCTGGCCGGACATCTGGGGCCTCCCAGGCCCATTGCACGTGACCCTGCCCCTTCTCCCTGCCTCCCCCAGACACAGAAGTTGCCCTGGGTGCCCCCTGCCACCTCGGTCTACAGTCCTACGGCCCCCTGGGGATGCTCTGAGTCCATTCCTGTCTGCGTTGCTGCCCCAGCACCGGAAACACCCCCGCCCACTCCCCCCCCCCCCCCCCCCGCCCTACCTGCCACACCCCAGCCCTGCACCATCTGCCTCCAACAATCCAGGCTGAACCGCATTGTTTTCAGGATAGAGTCCAAGACACAAATCAAAATCAAAATCAAATAAAACAAAACACAGAAGAGAGCCCAAACTCCCGGTGCGTGGAGGCCCACGTGACCCGAGCCCCACTCTCTTCCCAGACCTGCCCCCTTTCCTGAAGACGCCATCCTCCCTGTGGAAGTCTCGGTGTCAGTGTCACTGGTTCAGGGACTCCTGCCCTGACCCCCACCTGGGTTAGGTCCTCTGCCTTCTGTACTTTTCTCTGAAGGCTTCGTCAAGGTCACAGTGACTGCTGTCCTGGGTTCCACCCCCCACCGTGAGTCTTTGCACAGTATCCCTAGCAGAGCTCAACACTTGTTGTCTAAATCCACACACGTGTGCTCAAGAGCCTGTACCTTAAGCGGTGAGCTCGTGTGCTCTCTGGCCCTGTGCTGTCGTTCACTTTACTGACGTCGCCTCTTGTGACCCTGTGTTTGTGGTGAAGGGACACAGCAGGGTAGACAGCCCATTCCATCAGCACTCACCCCCAAGCCGCCTGCTGCATGCAGCACGGCAGGTCATCCATGTCCGTCGTACCAGCTGGAGCCGCAGGGGTCACAGAAAACACGTGCCTCATTCTGCAGGCCGGGAGCGGAGACAGCCTCCCCGGTCAGAGGCGGGCACGAGCCCCCAAACCTTCCTGGCCACACGGTCTGTGCCCCGGGTCCCTGGTCACACTGCCTGTGCCCTGCTCCTTGGGCTATTTCAATCATTGAAATGACTTTGCCGGTGAGTCATTAAGACGTCTGAACTAACCACAGTGACTACATGCTTGAGGACATTCTGATCATCTGAGTAAAGGCCACAGGGCTCAGCCACACGACCTTGATACTCCTCTTCCCGTCTTCCTCGCTGACAGCTTCTGAGCCCCACAGTCTAAATAGAAGGATGAAAAACCGAGCTGGCATTACATTCCCGTCACCTCCCGTCTTGACAGGAGGGGTCCGGACGCGTGGAGGTTAAATGAAGCACAGCTTCTCAGTGGCACTGGTGTCAGCAGAGCCTGTTCAGGATGGACTTGCTGCATGTCCTTCTTAGGTTATGGGAGTCACAGCAGCTCTAAATGTAGTTTCACAACTCCAGCCAAAGCAGTCGTGCCACATCACAGTTGAGTTTGGGAACTGATGATAAACAAAGCTTAGCACTATCGACACTGTTCGGCAGCCAGCAGAGCTGCAGCCACCCAGAGAGCAGCACTGTCCCTTGCTCCAGCCAAGTCGCCTGGTAGAGGCTACAGCGGGCTTCTACCCAGTAGCCCCAAATGCTTTCATGATCATGTAAGAAATGCTTTCACTCGCAGAGACCAGGATACTTTTCTAAGATTTATAGGCTGAGGATTAGGACATTAGACCAGGACTCTACAGTTCTTTTTTGGGTGAGTGTCACCTGCCAAGGTGGCCTCACCCGTGAACCCGAAGCAGTCAGAGATGCTGCAGGGATCAGGACACGGCCACCTTCGGTGAGTCATCTGTGTTAACCACAACTCCTCAGACCTGGCCTGACTACTTGGTGGCCCTCTGCTCTCCTGCCCATCTCTTGGGCTGCCCTGCCCTTCTGTGTCACAACAGCCCTGGGTGCCCACCGTGCACAACCAGGCTGAGCTGGGGGCTGTCCTCCCGAGGGCACACGTGTGGCGGGCCTCCAGGCCGGGAGCCAGGTGTCACCATGTTCTCCCAGTGCCTTTGCAGTGCGCTCCAGCCACACGGCCATCTGTCAGTTGCTTGAGCCTGCCTAGCTGGTCCCCACTGCAGGGCCTCTGCACGAGCTGCTCCCCAGCTTAGCACATGCTGCCTCAGGTGTCACGTGGCATCATCAGGCCTCCTGCGGGCATGCCCTGAGCCCGCAGCTGCTCTCTGGCACACCTCCCAGTCACTCCTGTCGCTGCACTTCTTACTTTCAGAGATTCCAGGGCAATTTCAAATGAGGTATCTCTATTTTGTTGGTTCCCTGCAGGCGTGAAATGTGTCGTCTTGTCCCCCACTTTACCACCAGTGCATGCAGCGACATTGGCTACACGGGGCTGGCCCCCCACCTCCCCGGGTCTCTCTCCATGTTGGCGCAGTTTCCTATGAGCTCCAGCCTCCCACGCCTCGGTGGCCAGCTCGCGCCTGCCATGCGGTGCCTGTTGGCCTGGAACAGCCTCACACCCTCCCCGACGAGCTCCTATTCATCCCTCATGACCCAATTCAGACGCCTCCTCCTCATGGAGCCTCTTGCAGTGGCCCAGCTCCGTAAGTACCCCACGAGTGATCGCCCAGAGACTCTCTCTCTGTCCCCACAGGGGGTAAGAGCAAGGACCTCGAGCTCCCCGCAGCAAGTCACTGAACCGGGGAGGGCCTGGTGCACCTGTTGAGGTGAGGGCCCCTCACCCAGTCACGGTCTTCACTCGCCTGCCCGCCCCCCAGGCTTGGCGCTGGGGCTCCACAAATCCCCCTCATGTCCCAGCACCCGGCGCACAGCTGACCCGCGGGAAAATGCTCACTAAACCATTACTGAGTGAAGGGGTCCCCGCCCTCCGGGGTCAGGATTGCGATCAGGTTGCTCAGTGTCTGCTCCTCAAAGTGAAGCACGTCGCGTCCTGCACAGGCTTGCTGCTGGGCCTGCACGCCGGGGCTGCACGTGGCTGCAGCCCACCCATGCTGCTACCCACCGCCTGTGGCAGGCGGACGGGACTGAGCCTGTCCATGGCGTCCTTGAGGCACTGGCATGACCGTGGAGCTGGCCCAGGATGAGATGCAGCACGTTCCACCCAGGGGCCAATATGTACAGAGGGTGTGATAAACTTTCCTAACTTAGTTGTGCCAGTGACCCTGGCTAGCAGGAGAGGTCATCTGAAGGTACGAGGAGGCCAGAGGCAGTCCTCGCGTGGTGACGCACCCAGGCCTGCCTGGGCCCCAGTGCTGGGCACCACCGTGGCACATCCAGACAGGAGCAGGTCGGCCAGCCCTGTCCCCAAGGGGCAGCCCGGTCCCCTGGCCTGTCCCGAGGGGTCTATGGCAGCCACTGACTCTTGGTCTTCAGCACGGACTATCCGGCCAGCCTCCACTTCACTCCTCTCTGCCAACAGCGAGGCTGGGGCTGCCTAAGCCACCCGAGCCTGCTCTGCACGTCCTTAGGCAGGGAACACCCTAAGCCTCACATTCATAGAAGAGAAGCCGTCTCACAGATAAGCTCACGGCGGGTGTCTGCTGGCAGCCAGCACCACGACTGTCCAGCAGTCCCAGGGCCTCCTCAGAACCCATGTCTCAGCCTCAGCCACACCATGCGTGTCCCCACACTGACACATCACGTTTGTCCCACGGGCACTCAGATGCCCTTGGCCAGCAGGGCTTTATGACACGCGTCCTGGACCCTCTATTGGTGAGCGACCACACCGTCACGCCGTCCCTCTGCGGGGACTGCAACCGTCGTCTGTCCGGCCTCTCCTGTAGCCCAGCTCAGGACCTCCCGTCACGAGCTCTCGGGCGCCTGTGCCCGTCGGGTCGGACACTCCCCATCCTGGCTTCGTATCTGCCTGTGGAACTGTCTTATACGATTGTCACACTCGTGTTGCTCCCCCAGACCGTAAGGCTCCCAGGGCAGAGGGGGCCGCGTCTTGCCCGCTCCTACCCGGCACGCAGCTCCCGCTTGTCCCACGCGCGGACCGGCTGGCGCCTCCCGTTTTTACGGCTGCTTGTCACTGCGCCCGTTCCCCCTCCGGCTTGAGGACCGGGACAGTGAAGCTCCCGCTGGCCCGTCGCCCTGCCCCGGCCCCACGCCCGCCCCAGCTCACGGATGGAGGCCCCGGCTGCTCCTTCTGGGCCCCCCTAGACCCTCTGGTCAGTCGGGAGGGACAAGACGGAGACCCTCAGGTCAGGGGCCAGGGATAGCGGGGTGTGTGCCCGCCCCACGACCCGGCCGGGGCTGCTCCGCAGCGGCGGTGTCTGTTCTAGCGAGCTGTTGGCAGGCTCAGAGCCCCACACCAGGGTGGTGACCCGGGAAGTTTTAGCAAAAGACCTCTAACAGCCGACCTCTGTGGCCACCTGCCCAGGGCAGGCTGCTCGGGCCCAGGGACCTCGTGAGGGCACCAAGCAGCTGTTTGCCAAATTATCGTTATAAAAAGAGAGGCAATCTAGGTTCCTCAGTTACTTCCTTAACTAAGACAGGTTTCAAATACATAAAGCCTTTTAAGTTGAGGTTCCTGACATTTTACAAATAAATCTAACATTAGTTCTATGAATTAGAAAAATCTAACACCAAGAGCACTTTCTAAAAAGCCCAGAAGACCAGGGGCCAAATGGGCTCCAGGGGAGGCAGGCCCCGTGACTGTCACAGCGGTGAGTTGATAAGGCCAGCTGTGATATCGGCTGGGTGAGCCAGGCCCTGTGAATGTCACAGTGGTGAGTTGATACGGCCGGCTGTGACATCAGCTGCCGGTCACAGTTTGTGAGCATCACCTCAACAGTGTTGACAGTTGAAACCACACTAATGAATCACAGCCAGAGAAGCTGCATACAGCTGTCTCCCTTTATCCACAGTTTCACGTTCTGAGGTTTCAGCCACCTGTGGCCAACTGTAGTCCAAAAATATAAAATGGAAAATTCCAGAAAAAAACAATTTGTAAGTTTTAAACTGTGTGCCATTCTAAGCAGCACCAAGAAATCTTGTGCTGTCACGCTCCTGCCCTCCCCGGGCGTGAATCGTCCCCGCCGTAGACGCTGGCTGCCTGTTAGTCACTTAGAAGCCGCCTTGGTCATCACACAGAAAAAACAGCATTTGCTGTACAGGGTTTGGTGCCATCCGCAGTTTCAGGCAGCCACTAGGGGTCTCGGAACACAGCAGGTAAGAGGGGACGGTATGTGTTTTCCTGGAAATAAATCTGGCTGAAGACTGAAGGGCGGCCACCTGGGCCAGGACACCCCAACACGTTGCACCTGAGTCCCACATGTGTGGCCGTAGCTGGGACAGGTAAAGGGGTTTTATCTGTTACAGTTTAAGGTGCCCCCAAATTTCATGTGCTGGGAACATAATCCCCAAATTCATATGTTGGTGGCATGCAGGGGTGGGGCCTTTGGGAGGCAATCGGGATGAGACAAGGCCATCAGGGTGGCCCCACATCATGACGCAGCAGGGACCCTCCCCAGGTGCCAGCGCTGTGCCCTTGGACTTCCCAGCCTCCTGAACCACAAGCTGAATAAACGTCTTTTCTTTGTAAATTACCCAGTCTGTGGTATCTGTTACAGCAACAGAAAATGGACTGAGACACCATCCAACCCAGGCCGACGAGGCCCGGAGTGTCAGGCATCCTTCCAGGCCCTGAAATGTAAATGGCAGCAGACGGGGCTCGGAGGCTCCTGACAGTCACAGCCACTGCCTCCCACTCCCTCTCACCTGTGGCAGGTGCAGGGCTGGAGCACGTGGGAGCAGCAGGATGGTGAGCCCTGCGATGGGTGTGTGACACGAGTCATAGATTACAAAGGACAGCAATTGAACACTCTGGAAAATTCACAATTATAATACAAAATATAATACAGCATACTATGTTACAATAGAATGCCGTCGTGTTGGATAACAGCATTTTACCCAGGTTAAATTCCTCATTTGAATAAGAATACAGTGGTCACGTAAGAGCATGTGCCTGTCTGAGGAAGTTCACTCTGAAATATTCATGGAGAAAAGGCACAGTGTTTGCAGTTTATTCTCAAATGATTCAGAAGAAAAAAATGTGTGTGTGTATCTCTGTGTCTGCCTTATGTCTGTGGGTCTGTGTGTGTGTATCTGCCTTATGTCTGTGGATCTGAGTGTTAGTCTCTCTGTATCTGTGTGTGTCTTATGTCTGTGTGTCTGTGTGTCTTATGTCTATCTGTGTCTTATGTCTGTGTATCTGTGTCTTATGCCTGTGTATGTGTGTGTCTGTCTTATGTCTGTGTATCTGTCTTATGTCTGTGTTTCTGTATGTGTGTCTGTCTTATATCTGTGTATCTGTATCTGTATGTGTCTTATGTCTGTGTATCTGAGTGTCTGTCTTATGTCTGTGTATCTGTGTGTCTTATGTCTGTGTATGTGTGTCTTATGTCTGTGTTTCTGTATGTGTGTCTGTCTTATATCTGTGTCTCTGTGTATCTGTGTCTTATGTCTGTGGATCTGTATCTGTGTGTGTCTTATGTCTGTGTATCTGTGCGTGTGTCTGTCTTATGTCTGTGGATCTGTGCGTGTGTCTGTCTTATATCTGTGTATCTGTGTATCTGTGTCTTATGTCTGTGGATCTGTATCTGTGTCTTATGTCTGTGGATCTGTATCTGCGTGTGTCTTATGTCTGTGTATCTGTGCGTGTGTCTGTCCTATGCCTGTGTATCTGTGTGTGTGTCTGTCTTATGTCTGTGGATCTGTGCGTGTGTCTGTTTTATGTCTGTGGATCTGTGCGTGTGTCTGTCTTATATCTGTGTATCTGTGTATCTGTGTCTTATGTCTGTGGATCTGTATCTGTGTCTTATGTCTGTGGATCTGTATCTGTGTGTGTCTTATGTCTGTGGATCTGTGCGTGTGTCTGTCTTATGTCTGTGGATCTGTGCGTGTGTGTGTGAGAGAGAAAGAGAGAGAAAGAGGCAAACGGCCCAGTGTTAACAGCTGTGAAGCGAGGCTGGCCGGTTAGCACAGTTGGTTAGGGTGCAGCCTTAAAACACTGAGGTTACGGGTTCAGTTCCCTGTGCCAGCCAGCCGCCAAAACCAAACCAAAACAAAACAGTTGGTGAAGGGAATACGGAAGTTGTCGGGGCTGTTTTGGTACGTTTGGAAGTACTTAAACACAAAATAGAAAAGCCAGCAAGCACAGCCGTGTGTGACCGAGGGACCTGAGCCCTCTGGTGTTCCTGGTGTCTGGAGTGGGTGCTGTGTTAGGCTGGCTACGCTCCTGGCTGGCACAGCCAGGGTCGCCCTCAGGACACCTGCAGTAGCCACGAGACGTGCTCTGCCAGGTGTCTGCCCCATGAACAATGAGTGGTCATGGTCCTTGTCGCATCTGTCTCAGCATTTGTGCTGACAGTGGCCCCTGCTCAGTGACAGTGTTGACTCTTTCCCTGTGACATACTGAGTGTGCTGGTGAGTCATGTCTGTTTAATTGGAAACAGGTGGACACATCAGGGGTTTAACCAGAGGAGTTGCAGCCCCTACACACCTAAAAGTTATTTCCAACTTAAAGAAACAGTGGGAATGGAGTTTAATGATGGCGTTTTAAAAGCCCGGACATTGGGGTTAAACATCAGTTTGAGTATTCTCAATTTCATCAGGTGACATTCGGTTGACTTTTCTACCCACAGCCAAGACAGGTCCCTGCCAGCTGCAGTGGCAGCACGGCAGGTGACACTAGCACGGTTCCGTAAATGGCAGTGCTATGGTAGGGCCACTTGAGCCTTGTCAGACTTCTGAGTGGGCTTGTCCTATCTTGTCAAGTTTCCTAACCTCCCTGGATTGTTCCCTCCCATGATCAGAGAGTGACAACATCCGCCAAACTACCTTTTGTCTGGCTTTTGAATAAGAAAACATTAGAAAAAATGATTTTAAATATAAATACAAAATCTCTTAACTGAAGAGTTTGGGGAAATGAGTTCATTCATTTGGGGAAATGAATAAATCTTAATCAGCCTAAAGTCTAAAAACTCATCTTACTGAGAAGCACGTGACACACTTTCTGGGAAGGTGACTTCTGCTGGGGCCAGCTGATGGCCCTGCCACAGAAATCTCAGGGACATGCCTGTGTGCACATGTGGGAACACAGTGGTCACCAGAGTCCAGGTCTTTGCTGACTGGCACAACCTTTCTCAGAGGCACCCAGAGCACTCCATCCCAGGTCCCAGAATCAGACCTGGCGCCCCATGTCCTCAGACCACTGACAGAGGAAGTCTGTGACAGATGTAGGTGGAAAACAGGGGCGCAGCGGCCACACTTCTGGACCACACCCGCCTTTGAATCGCCCCTGCTTGCCAGCTAGGGACGAGAGGCAGTGACCCCAGCACTGGGTTTCCAGTGACTTGAATCACACAGTCTTCACCACCAAGGCTCCTGGAGAGGAGCCATGTGTGACAGTCCACACCTCACTGGATCTAAGGTGCTGTTAAAGTATGAGATGCCCCTTATGTCATGTCTCAGAGAAAGAAAAAGAAAAAACTCCACCAATTAAACCATGAGACACAATAAAGTACAGGATGCATCACAATTTCAGAAATACTAACTGCAAAAAATGCATCCTAGATGAAAAATGTCACCACTTGCTATTGGTAGAGATTAACCTCTTCTCAGAAGAGATGGGCAGCAGCATTCAGAGGTAACCCCATGGGATGGATGTTTAAGAGTGCCGTTTAAAAGCAGAAGCTTTCGGAGATACTTAAGGTTGTGTCTATGGGCCTCAGTGTGTGGTCATGGCACATGCACACTGGAATACCAGGCAGCAGTTGAAAACCCGAGGTAGATACGTGTTTGGCAATATAGAAAAAACAGAACAGTTTAGTGGAAAGAGCCAAAAGCAAACCATTGCACACACTATGGTTCATATGTGTGGAAAGAGACCGTGAGTGTGACATGCACATGCACGTTTGCCTCTCCCTCTCACCCCGACAGGACACGCAGAGAGGGTCCTGGAAGGAGTGTAGGACGCTCCTGAGCTACACTGGGCCTGGTCGCTGGGTCTGGGTGGGGCGTGGAAGGACCTCGCTTTCCACACGCCGCCGCGTGCAGGACTTCTGACACTGCGTGCACATGTTACTTTTAAAATAAATATGAAGTCAGCAGGTGGTAAGTTTAAAGAATTAGAGTAGGTGGGACACTCATGGCATTGCTGTCCATGGCCTTAGTTTTCCTCAACTTCTCTAACTTTCCCTGTTACAGAGAAGTGAAGTTGGAACAGCCTTGCACTTCCATGCTATGATGGCTAAGACTTTTACTTTGGTTTCTGTATTTTAATTTATAATTGATTTGTAAACAGCCCGTTTTCCGCTTCTCTGCAGTCGTCCATGAGCTGGGGACCCAGCGTGCTCGTGTGGCCTGCCAGGCTGGCCACAGGGAAGACAGGGGAGGGCAGGGCTGTGCTCAGGGCCAGCGCGTCCCAAGTGCCCTGTCCAGGGAGGGTCCTGCTTACCTTCATCGGGCTTCTGCTCCTGAAAGAGAACTCCAGTTAATTCCTCCACACCCACCAGCCCTGGCTGCACACGCCGCGGGGAAGGGAGCGTGCGGGCCCTTCGGCCAGGCCACGTGACTGTCTGTTCTTCTGACGGGAACGCGGACGGAAAGCACCAGCCGCCACGCGCTCGCGCAGTTACTCAGAATGCCACCTCGTTGCAGGCTGCTCGGAGCAGAATGGCCACAGGTCCCCCCGGCAACACAGAATCTACATTTTCCTACAAATTGAAAGTGACGTACTCTCTCGGAAGTCCCACACCCGGGACACACCTGCTTCTTGTGCTAAACGCAGGGTGGCTCCCCCCCCCCCCCCCCCCCCCCCGGGAAAAGCTGGAAGCGGAGCGGCCCCTGGAGGCCGGGACAGGGCGACTCCAGGAGCCTCGGCCGTGAAGCCACCAGCTGCGCTGTCTATTGGTGTAAAAATCCTAAGTGAGGAGTCGAGGCATGCCAGTCCCCCGCCTCGGGCAGGAGGAGAGTGTCGCGCGGCGGAGGCCCTGGCGTCGCCTCCTCTGCGGTCCTGCCCTCGGGCTGTGCTGGCTCCACGCGGGGGCAAGTGCTCCCGGGGGACATTGCAGCCAACGAGGCCCCAGCCACACTGCCAAAGCACAGCGTCAGCATCGGTCGGCAGCTGCTGTTTTATTCACACCAGATGCTCCTTGAACAACAATCGTGTCCACCATTGTTTTTCACCACGAGAGCGAGGGTCCCCTTCCTCAGGACCCTCGGGGAGGCTCGGCCACCAGGCGCTGCTCTGCTCCTTCCCTGCGAGCCTGACGGGCGCGGCTGCGGGAGGCTGCGGGCAGGCGACACCTTCTCTGGACCTGGGCCTGGACCGCGACGGTGGGACAGAGGCAGACCAAAGAGAAGGGGCGGGCCGGCATGGGGCCGGATTTCCTGCTTTTCTCATAAGTTGTTCCCAAATGGGTCGATTTCAAAGATCCAGTGTGATTAAAATCGAGGCTGGGGGTTAAGCGCGGTGCTTGGGCTGTGGCCTGGAGGCACCCAGTGTTAACTGATTTCTGCTGCGAGCACAGATGCGGCTGACAGGAGACCGACATGACATGCCACTGAGGGCCAGCGAGGCCAGCGGTGTGCCCGTCACGGAAGCGCACATCCGGGCAGCGGAGACGCCACGCGAGGCCCCGCATGTGCACAGGCGTTTGGGAAGAGCCCGTATTAGTTTCGCTGAGGGCAGTGAGCAAACAGCATTAATTTTGCAACAGAATAAAATACACCAATTGTCCGAGAGACTATTGTGACCACTGTATTGGAGGGTGAGTGTGACTGATTGACGTAGAGTCAAAAACGCACCAGGTCTGGGGGAGGATAAGGCAAAATATTCTCACAGGACAAACAATGTATTTTATAATGCAATTAGGATTCTGAAGGGGAGGACAGGATTCAAATTTGATGTAGCCAATTGGGTTCGGACTCTCTGTGCGTGAGGACCGCAGGGGCATCCTCCCTTACGGGGGCCTGTGTGCCCGCGGGGACGCCACTGGCTGGACGGGCCTCTGCGAGGGGAGAAGGACGGAAGCGCTTTACTTCTCCATGGACAGGCGGTGCAGCGCCGCGCCCAGCTCCTCCAGCTTCCCCTTGTGCTCCAGGTCCTGGTACAGGCCTCTGGGAACGGCGTCCAGGCCATACAGCAGCCCAAACAGGCAGCCCGCGATGGTCCCCGTGGCCCCGCTCTCACCTGGAAGGCAAGCAGAGGGGGTCCCATGAGGCCCCTGCTGACCGGGCCTCTGCTCCTTTCCCTGGCCCGGCTCAGACCCTCTCTAGACTGACCACCCCTGGGGCGGGCAACACTTCCTCAGATCAAACCCCAGTTCCACTCTGGGCAGCTCCGCAGGCCTGGGGGCACAGACGGGGCTAGTACGCACAGACGGGCATTTCCCTTCTGCATCCCCAACTGCAATGTCCGCAGCAAGTGTCCTCTCATCTCCACGGGCAGTGCACACCCAGGATGGCACAGAGGACAGACACAAGAGGCCCCGTGGCCCAACACTCTGCCCGGTCTGTAGGGGAGAAAACCCGCCTGGGGGCTGAGCCCTGGTCCCTGCAGTGGAGCCTGAGTGGAGCCTCCACCTGGCACCTTCCCAGCTTGGGCATGTGGGACCCAGCTGCACACTCGGTTCCACTTCTCGGAATCACAAGCCTTCAGGGACTCGCTTCCCCCGGTCTCAGGCAGCTTGTAAACATTTGTGGAGTGAGGAAGGTGGAGCCCACATGTGCAGCGTCCTTCGTAGGTGTAGAGATTTTCCAGCTTTGAAGTGAAAAATGCCGAATGCCCAGTCTCTAAGATACTCGGTCCTGCATCTCTGAGGCTGGAACCCTCGGAATCACCATGGATTTCTCTCTTCATACAAACTCAGTGCCCAAGATGCTGCTGAGATGTGCCCATCTTCCCTGCATGCAGACTCACGTGCACTCACACACGCATGCACGTGGCAAAGAGACAAGCCGCAGTGGGTGGAGGGCACATGTGGGCCAGGGCAGGGGCTGCCCTGCGAGGAACCCGGGCACGGATGTGCAGGATGAGCAGCACGAGGCCGCTGCAGCCGAGTCCTCTCTGCCCCGAGTCCTCTCTGCCCCGTGTTCCGTCGCTCCAGGAGGCAAGTTCTTACAACTGTCCTTCCCCACCTTCTACCAAAACCTGCTCCCGGGACAGGCTCTGATGCCAGTGGCTCCCCCCGCAGTGGAAAGCAGAGCCGAAGCATGTCGTGGAACAGAGTTGTGGTCCCACGTGGACTTTCAACGAGCAGTGAATGGCTCTGACGAGACACACAATCGTGCAGAGATGCATTTGCCGTCCTGGGGCTGGGCGGCCAGGGCAGATCGTAGGGGTGAGGACGGCGAAGAGGTCAGGACCTACTGAGAAGTGACCTTCCCCCCAGGCTCGGCCGGGCTGTCCCCCGGCCACACTGGGGACCCGCCAACACACTGTCTTCCTCATTCTCTTCTCCTGTTGCCCGCACCCCTCAGATGCTCTGCACTCCATCTCTCCTGCTCTGGGGTTAGGGCACCGGCTGTCTGCACCACCTTCCCCCCTGGATGGCCCAGGCCCCTTGCCAGGCTCTGTCGAGAGACTCCCCACCCACTGCCCCTGGCACCCCTGTCCTCTTCTCAGCTGGAAGCCCCCACAATCAGCCCCCAGGAGGTGTGAGCGTCTCCCCCACTGGGTATACTGCATGTCAGCAGGGGATGAAACTCTACCTTGATAGAGTCCTGTGCCGAGCAGGGAGTCGGACTGTGCCGTCATTACATTCACGCTGAGGACAGTCCCACGGGGCGGTGCTACCAGGAGGCCACGGGCATTGGGGAGCAGAGCTAATCCACCCCGCGGCACGCAGCAGCAACAGCTGCCACAAAAAGCACTAAACTCGCAGGCACTTCATCCGGAGCTACCACAGCAACCCTGCCAGGGCGGCTTCAACCTCTCCTCTCACAGGGGGACAGGCCCAGAGCATCAAGCAACTGGTGCAGGCAGAGCCGGGTCCCGAAGCTGGGATCCCTGACTCTGAACTGCAACCACAGTGACTTTGTACAAAGTGCAGGAATGAAAGACAAATGGCAGTGGCCTTAGAGAACAGAACCTGCTGAGCAGCAGCAGCAAGGGAGAGGCGGCCCCGCACCCAGAGACCCCAACGCACCTCGTCATCCTGAGCCCAGCAGGCTGAAGGCGCCTGTGGCCTGGGACATCTGTGCACGTGCATGCTCGGGCCAGCGCCCTCCCAGAGCAGGTTCCAGAAATGCAGAGAATACACATGCTAGAGGTCCAGAGGGGCGGGAAGCCCACCACCACTGAAGGAGAATCTTACCTCCGTGAAACATGGCCCGGTGACACAGCTCGGCCCAGCTGCCCCCTGCCGCGAGGAGGGCGTCATAGGCGATCATGGGGGCGTCGTGGCCACACCTGCCCCCTCGACCTTCCGAGCTCCACTTCTTGTAGGTCTGAGGGGAGAGCCGCAGGTCACAGTTACAGCACAAGCTTCCAGGCCCACCTGCAGCTGCGTCCACCCACCCAGCCACCCCTTGCTGTGCACGTAGTGAGCACCACTGGTGTGCCGACGCACGTAGTGAGCACCACTGGTGTGCCAGCGTCGGCCCAGGGTCGGACAGCACACACCTTGTCTCTCTCCTCCGCGTCATAGTTGTCGGGAAAGGTGGCTTTATTGTCTGTGTCTTCGCTGATTTTTCTCTCCTCCAGATAAAACTGCCATTTGGCTTCAAAGTAAAACCAGTACTCCTGGTACTCTAAACATGACGAACAGGGGAGTCAGACGCGGTGGCCTCCAGCTGGGGAGTGGCCGGTCGGTTTCCGGGGTGGGGCAGGGCGGGTGGCAGCAGCATCCCCGCCCCAGCTGCAGGCGCATGGAGAGCTGCAGCACCCACTCTGGGGCCCATGACTTAGCGACCGTGCGGGAAACGTGAACATGCTGACATCTGTGGCTGTTTTGAAACAACCGCAAGTGAGATGCAGATGGCAGAGCCCCTGAGAGCGGCCGAGCATGTTCCGCAGCTCGGCGGTGGCCACCACGCGTTTAAGTGCATCCTCGTGCAAATCCTGAACCTACACCCTTCACATCCATCAATATAATACCGCACCCGTGAAGCACAGGAGAGGACGTGTCATCACTCCTAACTCACAGCCCGAAACCCGAGCCCAGAAACATCTGTACAACCTTCTGAAGGGTCTGGTGACAAGGGCACCAGCTCAGGTGAGGCCAGGGTGGTGGCTGCACACCCTGCAGACAGCACGGAGCCTCCCACCACCTCCTCGGAGACGCAGAGGCAGAGTGGCTGCTCATGCCCGCCATGAGGTCAGCACAGCCTGCCCTCCCGCACGTGCCACCTCCTCTTGAGGCAGAAGGGAGGCTGCAGAGGGTGCGAGCTGTGCAGGCCACTGGTGGCTGGTGCGGCCCGTGGGACACCACTGAACATGACAAACTACAGGCCCTGCCTGCCTGTCTTGGGTGGAGGCCAACAGTGCCAGAGGGCAAAGCTGAGACAGGAGAGGGGCTGGCAGGGCAGAGAAAGCAGACGGGATGCCCCTGCCGCCATCCTCCTGGCCACGATGACACCAGCAGGTGCCTGGGACAGATCCCGGGATGAGGTTCCAGGTTACCCAGGGGCTCACAGGTCCTTGGAAATGCTGGGCCAACTTGGTTTTACAACACTTAAGGCCTTGTTCAGAGAAACAAGATTGAAAGTGGGAGACTCAGAAATGAGGGGTTGGGGACCCAGTATAGACGCCAGCAACCCTGCAGGGCATAGCACAGGGTCTCCACAGAGACCTCAGGGTTCTGCGGACAGAGCAGCCATCCGCCATTGGACCTCCTTGCACACCTGGCGCTGTCCTGAGCAGCTGTCTGCCCTCTAGCCAGGTGACAACCTCACACCTTCTCTGTGGGGTCAGCTCTGCTCATGCTGACCTGACAGGGCTCTCTTGGTTTCGCCTCAGGGCACACGCCCTTGAACTGTCTGGGGGCTGGGGAGCAGCTGCCGTGAGTGTGAGCTCAGGTCGGCCTCCCTGCAGGTGCCAGGCTCACCTGCCATGTGCCGGATGGTCTTCCTGCAGTACTCCTCGGCCAGTGGGACCGCCCTCAGCATGTCTCTGCCCCACTGCACGAGCGGCTTCCCTTGTGCGGCGTACGAGACGAACAGGGCTGTGCACAGGGACCCCAGGAAGCCTAGAGGGTGGCGGGAAGGGGAGAGACAGCACTGTCACCTGGGCCACTCAGGACGGGGCCTCACAGCCCTGGGCACGGTGTGGCGTAGGAGACCGTGGAAAAGGTTTTTGTTTTACCATCTTAACTGTGCTTGAGTGTGCAGTTCGGAACTCCTCCTCTTGCCAGACTGAAAGTCTGTCCCCTTTGAGCCCCAGCTCCCCGCCCCCTCCCCAGCCCCCGGCCCCTTCCCTTCCACTTTCCTGCATGAGCAATCGTGAACTGCTTGTCCTCGTGCGACTGGCTCGTTGCGCCGAGCACAGTGTCCTCGGGTTCATCCACACTGCCGCAGGTGACAGACCTCCTCCCTTCATGCTCCAGGGTACTCTGTTCTGAGGACCCATGTGTCTGCGGATGGACGTGGGGTGGCTTCTATGGCCGTTGCAGATGCCACGCCACACACAGCTGCAGCAACGCTGGTGAGCCGCGGCCAGCGTGCACCGTCTGCACGGGCGGAACAACTCATCCCTGGAGTCTCGGGCACAGGGACGCCTCCCTGAAGCAGGCGACGGAGCCCCGAGGACCAGTGCCGTTCTCGGCTCCCCGTGGCGGGCTCGGCTCGCGGCTCAGCCCCGGGCATCCGGGCTTCCTCCTCACACTCTGAGCCTGTGCTGGCGACGGCGGAGCTTCTGTGCGACGGCTCCTCGGCTCGGACCGGGCTCAGCTCTCCCGTGTTCTGTGCACGTCAGACTCAAAGCTGTTCGCTGAACACACCGTGTGAATGTGAGTGTTTTAAATAAGGCGAGTTTAAGGAAGGAGGTGGCCTGGGACGGCTGTGCTGTGGCCTCAGGGGTGCCGGGAGAGCTCAGTGCACCCTCGGCAAACCAGCCCGGCGTGGACAGGAAGCCGTGGCAGCCTGAGCCTCATCACATGGGGCCTCCTGATGCTGTCCGGGGACCGGGCCTTTGACGTGCTGGTGACTTGCTGGTGTCTGCACAGACGTTGCTGGGCGAGGCTGGGCTCCTCTCAGGGAACACAGCGAAGTCCAGACTCTTCCAGGCACACCCACTGCTGGTGTGGAGGCAACTAATTTAAATTCCTCTCAGTCATCCTGGTCCTGAGGAGATGACAGCTACCCCAGGGCTGGCAGGACAGTCCTGGACATCTTGCTGGCACCACCTGTGTGGAGAGAGCCATGTGGTCTGCATTTCCTCATTGCTACTGTGAGCAGTGGTAGTGCTAGGGCTAGTTATCACACTAGTGATGGCGGCAGTGGTGGCAGAGCTAGTGTTGCAGTGGCAGTGGCACTAGTGATAGTAGTGGTACTAGTGATAGTAATGGTAGTGGTACTAGTGATAGTAGTGGTAGTGGTACTAGTGATAGTAGTGGTAGTGGTACTAGTGATACTAGTGGTACTAGTGATGGCAGTGGCAGTGGTACTAGTGATTGCAGTGGTACTAGTTATAGTAGTGGTACTAGTGATAGTAGTGGTAGTGGTACTAGTGATGGCAGTGGTACTAGTGATAGTAGTGGTACTAGTGATAGTAGTGGTACTAGTGATAGTAGTGGTAGTGGTACTAGTGATGGCAGTGGTACTAGTGATAGTAGTGGTACTAGTGATAGTAGTGGTACTAGTGATGGCAGTGGTACTAGTGATAGTAGTGGTACTAGTGATAGTAGTGGTACTAGTGATGGCAGTGGTACTAGTGATGGCAGTGGTAGTGGTACTAGTGATAGTAGTGGTACTAGTGATTAGTAGTGGTAGTGGTACTAGTGATAGTAGTGGTAGTGGTACTAGTGATAGTAGTGGTACTAGTGATAGTAGTGGTAGTGGTACTAGTGATAGTAGTGGTACTAGTGATGGCAGCAGTGGTACTAGTGACTGCAGTGGTACTAGTTATAGCTGTGGTAGTGGTACTAGTGATAGTAGTAGTACTAGTGATGGCAGTGGCAGTGGTACTAGCTATAGTAGTGGTACTAGTGATTGCAGTAGTGGTACTAGTTATAGCCGTGGTAGTGTGTAGAGGATATTGACTAAGAAGTTACTAATGAGGTAGAAATAAAACACATGTATTTCACAGTCCTTAGTGTAGAAGGCCAAAGCCTGTAGCTTGGGAGGCCAACGCCTCTAGTTTAGGGGCCAAAACCCAACCCTATAGGAAAACATGTAGGAATGCTAAGATTGATAAAGAGCAGAAAACTTTTCACAAGACTAAAGCCTTTGATGTAGATAAGAGGATTGAAGCGCAGCAAAAGTGATTGCTCTGGGCAGTCGCCCTTGGTGCAGCTAAATCTAAATGATGGGAAAGTATGTGAGCTCAAATCTTCAAGGATATTCCACTAGTTAGTGCTTGGGGGACGTTCCACATCTCACCCAAAGCTGTTTCTTTGAGTTTCTTGGGGAGTTAACGGCTTTGGTGATTATCTCACTGTTTCCTTCTGTACCTCACACAGCTTAGTTTTATGACTCCTTTTGATGGTAAATTGCTTGAACTATTTTAAGCTACACATACTTTAATGAAGATTGTCATGTAGCCAGTTGTCACTGTGATTGATTAACCATCTGTTTTTCTTTTGTAACTTTCTTGTCTTTGCAATAAAAACTGAAGATAAAACTGATTTGGGGCTGTGCCTGGGCTCTCGTCTCTTGAAGGAGTTTTCCTCCATGCAGTCCCTTCAGGTTTCTCGCTGCTCTGAATACATGAGCTCTGAGTCATCTTTTGTGTCTCTGTCACTCTGTGAGAGGTGACAGTACTGGTACTAGTTATGGTAGTGGTAGTGGTACTAGTGATGGCAGCAGTGGTACTAGTGATAGTAGTGGTACTAGTGATAGCAGCAGTGGTAGTACTAGTGAATGCAGTGGTAGTGGCACCAGGGACAGCAGTGATGACAGTGGTGCTAGTGGTAACAGTGGAGGTGTGACACATGCATCCCCAGCTCCCAGCCTGGCCGGGCATCATCGGGGTCTGTACTGGTGTCATTCAGTCCTCACGGCAGCCTTGGGAGGGGTGTGCTGCAGCCGTCACTCGATCGTGTAGCAGTGCTCGCTGTACAGAGGTCAAGGTTGTTCAGGACTCTGTCAGTGCCGTGCGTGAGACCCCACGCTTGTGCAGGAAAGAGAAGGAGCCTGTGGCCACAGTGCAGCTGTCACAGTGGGACCCCAGGTGACGGCGCTGTGTGTCCCGACCTTGAGTTTCCCTCTGTGCACACCGGTGTGAGGCCCTTCAGTGCTGCTGTGGTGACCAGACGATTCTGTGTGGGTGTGTCCAGCACAGGCCAGACAGCCGCCCGTCAGAGACGCTCTCTAGTGGCTTTGGGGGCTTCTGCTGGAGACACTGACGGTGGCTCATCTCTTGAATGGGGTGACAGCACCGAGCAAGGGGAGTCTGGTTCTCAAGCCACCAGGGACCTGCTGCTCTGCCTCCTCTTAGGGCGCTCAGCTCCGGAAGCAGCACGGACAAGCACTCGCTGCTGCCGGGGTGGTTTGAAAGTTGCAAAGGGGAGAGGACTTAAGAAGTACTTCCAGCTGTTAACTGAGTAAGACTGAACCCTTAAAACATTTTCAGTCACCATCCTAGAAATACGTAAATTATTTAACTATTAAAAATGTGAAATAACATTTTAATGATTGGGAAATGTATTAGCAGATGTTTTAGAAATTTAAATTCCCATCCCAGATTCTCGTACCCATTACCTTGTTTTCAGATGCCCAACTTTTTCAGGTTTGAAGGTTTTCAATTTTTAATTCACTTTTAGTTAAAGCAGTTAGTTAGCAGGTGTCCAGCATTTCCTCCTTTCCATCTATCTAAGATTTGGCTCTGGTTGGATTACATGCCTTCCCTCTTAAATTTTAAAGATTTCACGAATTTATTTGTGAAGTTCCTGACTCAGGCCACCCGTCACCAGCCTGATGAACTCTTAAGTCTCCACCCACGCTCAGTAGAACAGCTCCCAGCAAATGCTGCCCTGGCTGATCGAGTGCCACTGCTCACAGCAGCCACCACCTGCGCACGAGGTGCTTTCTAGGAGAGAACGGGGTGGTTTTCTCCCCCACAATGAGTGACATTAGTCGAAACAGACATTGCAAGGTGACCTTGAAAGAGAGCAGTTGCCAGGGGCTTTGGACCACGTGGGGACCAGGCGGTGCACACCATGTGCCTTGCGTGATCCACAGGCTGAGTGCAGGTGAAGGGTTCTGAGTTGGTTTTTCTTTTTTAAAATGAGGAGCTGATAGCCCCCTCCTCACGGTCGACGCCCACACGTGCTGGGGCCTCCCTAAGGACGGTTTCCTTCTTTAGGACAGACCGTGGGGGTGAGGAAATCCCAGGAGCAGCGGGGTCCACGCAGGGTCCACGGGGAAGCCTGTGCTAAGTAGTCATTCAGTGTCTGCCTCATTTCATCCACACGCAACCCACCAGGTGGTGTGGCAACCATCGTCCCAATCACCCCACCATATAGGGGAGGAGACAGGCGGGGTGAGCCACTCGCCCCAGCTCCTGTAGCCGGTGGGTGGTGCAGCAGGCCCGAGCCCGGCACCCTGGGTGCAGCACACGGCAGGAGACACCACGTGACCGCTGGACCCGATTAGAGCCCTGACCTGGCCTCAGCAAGATGACCAGTGCTTTTCTTTCCTTCTGTCCCGATATGAACCATATGGTAACCAGTGAGGACTCTTTCCTTGTACAGTTTGACATCACACACGTAGCTGCCAACCCCATGACAGGTGAAAATAGACCTTAAGCAAAGTTGAAGATTAAAAATATCCTAGCTCCCCAACAAATAAGCAAACTCAGAACTCCATGTGTGCGTACAAGATTTCGGATTAAGTACACAGCAGGCACCTGGCAAACACACTATCGGCTTCCCTTACGCTTGGGAAGAGGCGCAGACGCCGCGAGCTCACAGGCCCTGCACCTGCCTGGGCCAGCGTTACCTGTGGGGTGGTTGTGCGTCATTCTTCCGCACTCGACGCTGACCTCGATGAGGGTCTCCAGCCGCTCCGGCTTCCAGTAGCGCATGCCAATGCACATTGCTTTAGTGGCAGCTCCAAATCCCGAACCTACGTGAAAAACGAAACACCTGGATTTAGACTTTTGCTCCAGTAATTCCACCTTTGGCAATCTAGCTTTCATAAAGTATTTTATTTTATTTTTTAAAGAAACACATTCTTATTTTTTATTTGTTTTTATTTTTATTTTGGCAGCTGGCTGATATGGGGATCTGAGCCTTTGACCTTGGTGTTATAACACAGAGCTCGCACCAACTGAGCTAACCAGCCAGCCGTAAGTAATTTTAAAGGTACAAATACGTACATAATAACACATTTATCAAAGTGTCACTTAAGTGAGAGAACAGCAGCAAACTGCCCAAACGTGTGACGACAGAAAAGAGATCAGAGAAACCAAGTTGCATCCATACGTTGGAATGTTATTCAGTCATTAAAAACAGAAATTTGGGTGGCCTGGGGAAATTTTCATAATATGTTCCTACTTGGGGACAACGTAGAAGACAGAGTTGTACACACGGTATGCTTTCGATTCTGTATGTGTTTTCTGTTTTTAAAAACAGCTTCACTGAGTTATAATCGACATACAATAAACTGCACACAACTTAAAACATGCACGTGGATAACTTCTGACACGCGTAGCCTCTCCACGCGACCCATGTCCAGACACACAGTGAACGCGCCTCCCCCGGCGCTCCCCTGTGCCTCTGCGACCCCATCTTCCTGCCTCCACCAGCGACCACTCATCTGACTCTAGACTAGTCTGCACTTTCTAGAGTTCTGCAGAAATGGAATCACACACAATGTTTTTTTTTTTTTGGCTAGACTTCTGTCACTCAGCATATGTCTTTTCTCTTGGGTGAATATCTAGTACCAGAGCATCCAGATCACATGGTGCTGAATGTTTAACTTTTTAAGAAACTGCCAAACCAGTTTCTGAAGTGGCTGTGCCATTGTGTCCCGACCGGTGGCTCCTCACGGGATTGCAGCATTGCTGTCGTCGTCTTTTCAACTGTGGCCACTCCATCGGGCACGCGGTGGCACCTCACTGTGGCTTCACTTGCACTTTTCTAGTAACAGATGACGTCCAGCATGTTCCTGTGCTTATTTGCCATCACATATCTTCTTTGGCCGTGTCTGTTGAAATCTTCTGCTCACTTTGTACTGGGTTGCTTATCTTCTTGTTACGGTGTGAGAGTTCTCCACACATTGTGGATGTGGGTCCTTTGTCAGACGTCTGCTCGCAAACGTTGCCGCCTGCCCGTGCCAGCCCTTTCTCCCTTCAACAGCGTCTTCTGCAGAGCGGAAGGAGGCATTTGCAGGGGCTCCTCTGCAGTTCTCTGGAAGAGCTGCAAACAGGCGATGTTATCTCCTCCCTACGTGTTTGGTGGAATTCCCCAGGGAAGCCACCCGGACCTGGGCTTTTCTTGGTAACTTCCTCCATAAGGAGTTAATGCTATTTAGATGACCTGTTTCCTCCTGAGTGACTCTGGTAGTTTGTGTCTTTCAAGGAATTTACCCATTTCATCTAAGTGCTTAAATTTGCTGGCATACAACTGTTAATAACATTCCCCTATTTTCCTTTTAACTTCTGCAGAATCTGTAGTGATCTTACCTCTCTCGCGTCAACACTGGCGATTTGTGCCCTCTTTTTTTCCTGATCAGTCTAGCTAGAGGATTATTACTTTTTTTGATCTTCTTAAAGAACTATCTTTGGTTTTGTTGGTTTTTCTCTGTTGTCTGTTTTCGGTCATTGATTTCCACTTAGATCTTCATAATTTCCTGTCTTCTGCTTTGTTTGAGTTTAATTTGCCCTTATTTTTTCCAGTTTCTTGAGGTGAAAACTGAAGTCATCAGCCTGGGGACTTCCTGTTGAAGTCTCCGCCTAGACTTACACATCTGTCTCTCTGTGCAGCACGACCAGTTTTTGCTTCACATGCTCTGAAGGTCTTTTATCAGGTGCATAAACACTTAGGTTTGTTATGGCTTCCTGGTGAACTGACCCATTCATCGTGATGAACCTGCTTCTTTATCCCTGGCAATATTCTTTGTTCCAAAATTGACTGTGTGTCATGAATATAGTCAGTTAGTGTTGGTGGTAAATCTTTTCCCATCATTTTATTTTTAACCTGTCTTTCTTTATACTGAAAGTGCATTTCTTGTGAAAGCATATGGCTGGGACTTGCTTCTCGGTCCTAGCTGACGAGCTCTGCCTGTTGTCTGGGCTCTGCAGACCCGTTGCATCTGATGTCATCTGCATGCTGGGTTCCATTTGTCCGATCTGTTGTTTGCATCCTTTCCGTCCTTTCTCCCTTGTTTGGATTGGATTTTTTAAGTGATTGAATTTTCACTCTTTTGCCGGCTTACTAGTTGTAACTGTTTTGTCATTTTAGTGGCTGCTGTGGGCTTTGCAGTGCCACTCGCAGTGCCTCTCTAACTCGCAGGCCATCTTGCGTGACCCCATGCCCCCCCACACGAGCTGCGGGACCTCCCGACGGCATGTGTGGCCCCAGACTCTACGCTAGTGTCGTCGTACACTTACGCACCACACCTGCTCTACACACCATCGGCACACACGGTTATCTTTTCCAGAGATGGAGGTAACGAGTCAGAGCGTCACGCAGGCACCATGCGGCGCTGCTCTGCGGAGACCCGCGTTGGCCTTTGGCCTTGACTTCCGTCCGCCCGAGTGACTTCCACTCGCGTTTCTGCTGCGTGACCCGGCTGGTGTCGTCTCCCGGTGCCCCGCTCACCCGGCGACAGAGGGCCGCGTGCCTCTGCCAGCGCTCTGCAGTCTCTGTCCGGCTGCTTCTGAGGTTCCTCTTTACGACCAGTTTTGAGCCGTTTGGTGGCCACGTGCCTCCATGCAGTTTTCCTCATGGCTCTTGTGCCTGGGACTCATTGAGTCTCTTTGTCATGTGTGAGTTCGCAGTTTTCATCAAATGTGGAAACATTCTGGCCATTACATTTTGTTGCTCTTCCCCTTGTCCATGTGGGGAACTGCAGACACGTGCACGTTAGGTCGCTTCACAGTGTCCCGTAGATCCCCGGTGCTCTTTTCCTATTTTGGATCCTTTTTTCTCTGTGTGTCCCAGTTTGGAGAGTTTCCACTGCTCTGCCTCGAGTTCACTCATCTTTTATTTGATGTGTCTAATCTGCTATTAATCTCGGCCAATGACTTTTAAACTCAGACCTCAGTTCCTTCTTCTAGAGATGTGACCCGGCTGGTGTCGCCTCCAGGCGCCCCGCTCGCCCCGCTTTCATGGCTTCCACGTTCGAGTGTGTGGAACGCCTCCTCTTTCGTCCCTGTTGCTAATGTCTGTGTCAGGTCTCTTCAGTTGTGACTTCTCGGTTTTCCTCTTCATTCCGGACGGTGCTGTCCTGATTTCTGCATGCTCAGTAACTTATGATTGAATGCCACACTCAGAATTTTAGCTGTTGAGTCCTGGACACTTGTATTCCTGCAAATGTTTTTGAGCTTTGCTCTGGGATGCAGTTAATTTACTTGGAAACAGTTTGCTCTTTTTGAGTCTTGCTCTGTGAGGACCACAACGGTGTTTGGCAGCTATTCATTCCCCACTCATGCAACAAGCCCTTGTGAACACTCTACCGGGTGCCCTGCGGGTTACAGGCTTACGGTCTGGCTGGTAAGAACAGCCAGCCCCTGGTGCTGTGCGCGTGGGCACTGGGCGCATTCCTGTGGTCCTCTCTCCTGGTTCCTTCCACAGCCTTGGTGGTCTCCTCACGGGCACGAGCCGACCACTGCTCTGCAGGTACCCAAGACACCCCCAGCAGGTCCGTGTTCTCTCTCCTCTCTGGGACTGTCCTGTGAACTCCACCTGCCTGGGTCTCCCTAGACTCCCAGCTCTGTCCCCTCAACCAAGTGGCCTCACTGGGCTCATTGGGCTCTGCCTTGGTTTCCCTTCTCTGCCCCATGGCTTGGAAATTCTCTCAGGGTGGGTGAGTGGGTGCAATTGTGTGGCTCGTCTTTTGTTTTCCATCTCTTGAGGATAATTCTCATTTGTTGCCTGACATCCAGTGTCTTAAAAACCAACATTTCACATACTTTGTCTGGTTATCTTTGGTTGTTTCAGACATGAGGGTAAATCCAGTCCTCGTCACTCCATGTTGTCAAAAGTGGGAGTGTATTTATACACTCATACTGCTGTGGATTGAATGTTCCCCTCAAACTCACTGAAGCTTAAACCGTGCCCACCAAAGTTCCAGGTATTGGAAACATGGCCCCCACTGTGACAGTGTGATAGGGAGGGCTATTGCAATGAGTGAAAGGTGGGGACTCGAAAAGGTGATCAGATTGCAGGACCATGCCACAGTCGATGGATTAATAGTGGTGGTTGTTGACATGGTTCTGAGGGCTTTAGGAGAGCACGTGAGGGTCTCTCTCTGCGTCTGCCATCTTGCGATGTGACACCCTGTGTCGCTGAAGCCACCACCAAGAAGACCCTCACCAGCTGTGTTCCCTGGACTTTGGACTCCCTGGCCTCTGAAACTGTAAGCAATAAATTGGGTTTTCTTATAAGTCACCCAGTTCCAGGTATTTTGTTACAGGCAACAGAAACAGACTAATACACATACATAGCATATGTATGGAAAAATGACTGGAAGAACCTAGCAAGAGGCTGACAGCAATTATGCCTGCGTGCTTTTATGGGTAATTTGTATCTCCTTTCCTCACTTCTATATTTTCTAAATTTTCTAGAATAAATACGTAATATTTTTATAATTACGATAATGCTGTTTTAGAAAGCACTCTTTTAGCAAAAACAGCTATGGTCATCTATTTCTCTCTCATTAGCCCACAAACTCAAAAAAACCTATCTCTGAATTTGAGATGTACTTTAATACCTAATTTCAAGCCTTTTTGGAATTATGACTCTAGCAGCAGCGTTGACCAGGAGCTGCTCAGTTCAAGCCACATGGTAAAGACCAGTAGGTTCTAGTCTCATCAGTCACCCGATGTACACATGCCCGTGTGCACTGCTCTAAGCCGATGAATGTCCATTTACTGAAAAATTTTTTATTGTCACGCACTAAACCAGGTGCTGGAGAAGAGTGACTGGCAAAATCGAAGGCAGTTCCTGCTATCGTGGAGCTCACTTTTGGTGGACTTTAATGCCTATGTTGCCTGCCTTAAGTGAGATCACGTGTGCAAGCTACTTTGGAAATTTTTCAGTTGTGCAGATGTGAGGAAATTTTGACCCTCAATACCTGGGTTCAAATGCCAACCTCCTAGCCTTTTATTAGTTGTATTATCTGTGCAAGTTACTTCAATTCTTTGAGCTCCAGTTTCCACTAAGGAGGATTCCAGAAAAGGCATTCGAGTTTCTTGTGGAAGTCATCTACTGAGGGGTAGGTTGCCTGGGTTAAGTCCTGGCTCCACCTTCAGGAGTACTGGGCCTCAGGCAAGTTACTGAGGCTCTGTAAATCTCGATTCGCTGAGGCGTCCAGTGGGGTATGGCAGCGCTCACCTCGTGGGGCTGAGGATGCATGTAAGGCAGCATACATGCGGTGCTCAATACATGCTGCACGCTCCATGAATGTGGTCAGTGTCCATTAGTGTGGTTTAGTGGGGAGCCTACTTGCTGGGGTGATCTTAGGGAAGTAATTTTAATTTCTCAAACTGTAATTTCCCTTTATACAAGATGACAACAATAACACCTATGTTATTCTCAAAATTATTGTAAGAATAAAATTTGTGAAAACAGAAAAAATCACCTGCTTTTATGTGATGCTAAATAATGCCAAGCTGTCCTTATTTCAGTGCTGGAGTATTTCGTGTTTACGTCCTTTCCAAGTTCTTTCTGTGTTCATTTAGCAAGACCCGTGATGACTTGTGTCAGGAGGCATGTGGCGCTGGGCTTGTCTGTCTCTTGTGTCCTGTGAGTCCCTCTAAAATGGACGCTTTGGGGGAAGCTGGACGTGGCTCAGGAATCAGCACCGTGTCTGAAAGGAGAAGCCTGTGTGTCAATCTCGTCCAGGCACCCAGGCCAGAGAAGAAATGCGACAGCAGCAGCACTGTCCCTTGTCAGCCACTGCGCTTTGAGGCTGTGTGCAGAGGGACAAGGATGTTCTCCAGCTTCCAACTCTCCTCTTCCTTATGCACAACAACAACAGCATCGGGCCTTAACAGCTGCACTGGCACCGGCTGGGAGGCATCAGGGCTGCGGTGAGCTGAGGCCTGTGCTCGCTGTCTGAACAGACGAAGTGCCTGCCGGGCCACGAGGAAGATCATCATGCAGGCCATCAGCCACACAGAAAGCAGCTTTTGGCATTGCGTTAAAAATCAGAGCACCTGGGCGGCTGCACAGGGTGTGAGGCAGTACTGGGGCTGGCAGTGGCCCCAGCTGCGGGACAGGCAGTAGCTGCAGCGGCTTACTGGACACGGGGAAAGTTGATGATAAGCCTGTAAAAATCGACAAGTGGGATGGATTGGCTGTGAAAAAGTCTTTGGATGATTCTGCCAAAAAGGTACTTCTGGAAAAATACAAAGTATGTGGAGAATTTCGGTCTAATTGTGGTCTCCCCACCATCTGGACCATCTCCTGCTTCTTTGCCATCGTGGCTTTGATTTGGGTTCTGTGCAGCCGTTTCCAGAGGCCAAGCCTGTTTTGGCTCTTTGAACACACCCTATCTCGTGATGATGGAGACTCTGGCCATTTATACCCCATGTAAGGAGAAGAGCATCTTTCTCGTGGCCCACAGGAAAGGTGCCACAGGGATGGATCCTGATATTCAGCAACTGTCCTCCAGTCTCAAAAGGTTCGATGACAAATACACCCTGAAGCTGGTCCTCATCAGTGGGAGAACAGAGCAGCAGCGAGAAGCCGAGCTCACCAAGTCCACTGCTAAGTTTTTTGACCACAGTGGGACACTGGTCACGGATGCAGAGGAGCCTGAGGTATCCGGGCTCCACGACAGTCTTGCCACAGAAAGAAACATAAAATAGCCCATTCTAAAAGCAGCCCTTTTTCTGCTGAATCATGCTGAATTATCAGGTGGGGGGGAGGGAAGAAACAGAGAACTTAAAGTGGGTAAAGTTAACAAACGTTAAAATGTCCCTGTTTTGTCCTGAAATTTTAGTCCGTTCTGGGTAAGCAGGATTTGCTCGCACAGATGTGAGAAGCGGCTCTGGTATCTAGCTGTAGCCTCCTTGGTCTGCTAATGGCATTATTTTGATTTGCTTTTCCGGGAAAGCATTTTTGCTAAAAGCTGTAGTGACTCTTTTCTTTCTGCCTCGCAGTACTTTATATAGTATAGCTTTGTGACGTGTAGCATTTGAAGACTCGGTTTTATTAACCTGTTGCTGACTTTATGTTCACTCCCGTTTCAACAGCTGTTTCCCTGAAGAGTTCAGGATGCGACTTCTGTGTACGATGGCTTTCCTTCACACGCCATTTTTGTGGGTGTGTATATCTGACGTGGGGAGAATTAAAAAAAAACAAATCCACAGCTTTCTAACTTGTTTAAAACAGACCTTCTGCCTGTTACATTTTGCGCTCTTAACCAGGTAAAGAAGGAATGGCATTTTTAGTTTACATTGCCTGTTTCCCACTAGTATATCCGTGCTGATCTGTTTGCTCCCTTTATTAACCACCATTTTCTAAAAATTTTTTTCAATAAAAGGAAAGAAGATGTTTAAAAAAATCCCAAAAAACTAGAGCACCCAATTCAAGAAACATAATGCTCACTGCTATGTGAAGAAATTTTCACCAAGAACCAGAACACAGAAAAATAAAAACACTTATTTGGACAGGGTGGTAAAATTATGTGAAAAAAAATTTTTTAAGGGTCAAGAAGGAAATTTTAACACCGAATATTTAATGATGATATTAAAAATATTAACTTTTTAGATATGATGAAACTCTCATTATGATTTTAAGGGACTTCTAATCTTTAGTGATGTAGGTAGAACTATTTACTGATGAGCTAATATGATGTCTACGTTTCCTTTAAACTAATCTAGTGAGTGGGTATAGCAGTAGGTAGGAGCACCATAAAGTAACAGCAGCAGTGAGCTGACCACTGTCAAAGCTGGGAGGCGTCTCCAGTCCCAGGTCCCTCCCTCAGGGGACAGGAGAGAGTCACCACATGCCTCTGCATGCTCCACTGCCAGTGCAGGACTTTGCATAGCCACTCAATAACCAAGACCTGCATTTACAACTCTGGATGTGCGCCTGGCTTTGTTACATATTCTCTCTACCCTTGCATATGCTTGACTTTTCAAGAATGAAGAGTTCAGAAAAATTGTGAATTGTACAATAAATAACATTCAGATACAAAATTGAGATATAATTGCAGTAGAAAACTTGAGTAAGCTAAGAAACTTGTTGATCAGGAATTGTCCTCAACCTGCTGCTCCTTTGCGTGTGAATACATCAGAGACAGTAATTGTGCTAGTACGTGAAATATGATTGTGAACGTGGTAAGTGTTTGCAACACTCATGCTGAAAGACAGCCATTGAAGCAAGCCAATTTTATTTTTATTTACATTTTTATTTTATGTTTATTTTTATATATTTCATATTTATATAGAATACATTATATATTTTTATATATATATATATATTTTTTTTTCCCACTGAATCACTAAAAGTTTACTATGCTATTCTATTCAATAAAAGTGTGCTAGACGGTCATTCATTTCCTGAATATTTAGCTTCTTCCCTGTAAAACTTTTTTGTTAATTTTTGGAATAATTTATTTCTTTAAAAATCTTTAATTTAATTTAATTTTTCATTGATAAGTAATAATTGTATATATTTAGGGTAGAGTTCTAGAAACTGAGATAGGAAAATATGAAAAGAAGGCAACTGAGAAGAGTGAAAAAGGCAAAAGTAATGAGTGACTTGTACAGCACCATATGGCTTTCAAGGGACTCCAGGACACTTTGCTTCTGTGGTCCCTCCCTACAGGGCAGACAGAGGTGGCATCACTAGTCTATTTTTAAAGAGCAGAAAATACAACTTAAAGTGGTAAATGACTTGCCCAATATCACAAGACCATATCAGAACTTAGAACTTAGAAACCAGGTTATCTCATTTTAAGCTGTGTTCTTAAAAAGAAAAGTATTTAAATTAGGTTTTTATTATAAGAGTTATAGATGTACCTGGTAAAAGAAAAGCAATAAAAGTGTATAAAGTGAAAACTAATTAAAAACAAAACAGAAGCTCCCCTCCCACCCCATTCCCAGTCTGTACTGTGAAGGCTCTTGATCACCCTTAGAGAAACTTCCTAGGCACACACAAGCCTATGATGGTGTGTGTGCACATGGACGGAACTCTCTCTGTGCATGCCCTTCTGCAAACATAGCAGGGATTGAGCCAGGCACACTGGTCTGCACCTTGCTTCCTTCTCTAGTCTATGGTAGAGGTCTTTCCATGTCTCAGCACACACAGACCCACTCCACTCTTTTTAACTGCTGCATAGTACTCCACTGTATGACTATACCACATTCAACTTCACCATGTTCCTACTGAGGGCCACTAAACTGTTCCCAGGTTTCTGCTAATACAAACAGTGACGCAAAGACCATCCTTGTACACACATCTTCACTCGTGTGCTTTAGTATATCGTCAGCACGGGCCCTTAGAACTTCTGGAAGTAGAATTGCTAGACCAAAGGGCATGTCCATCAACTAATTTTGACAGGTAATGCCAGACTTCCCTCTCAAGAGATTGTAGTGCCTTTACCCTACCCAATGGGAAGATCTGTGTGCCTTGTACTGCACCATGGAGAAGATGTCCTGAGGCCTTCCCGGCCAGTGACCAGTCTATGCCTTCTCTAGCTGCCCCTTCCAGTGCTCCCAGAGTGTTTTTCTCTTGGTCTACATGGGGTGCCCAAGCAGCTCACCTGGTCTTGCCCTCTCACTGTGGGTTTCTGGGGAAACCCATCCCTCTGTTACTTTTTCGGAGAACACATTTCATCTCAGAAACTCCTCTAGCCTATAGCGGTTTTCTCTTCTGCCTATGAAAAATGAGTCCAAGTTCTCCAGCCTGAGCCTTCTGGGGAGGGCTGATAACCATGGTGCTGACAACACAATAAGCTGCCACCACTCACACGTCACATGGAGGGACAGGTCGCTGCCTTTGAGGATGAACACAGAGAGGCAGGGCCAGGACGGACGGGCAGGGACTGTGGCTATCTATACACGGCACCGCTGCGAACACATACAAGCACCGTAGAGACATTCATGTGGGGGATGCAGGTTTTCCTCCATGTTATGGCAAAAAAATTCAAACTTAAAGGGAAAGCAGTGGAAAACGTTCCTTGAAATAAACCACGAAAGGGTGGCAAAAACCACAGGGAAGCCCAGTGCCACCTGGACAGGTGGTCTTCAAACAGTTTCCAAGCCTGCAGAGCTGACTGACAGGAGGACACACTGCCCCATAAAAGGAACTCTCTGCAAATCCCTTCTCAAGCAAACAGAGAATGCCGGTGGGTTAGTGGGAACCCCAGGCGGGTTAGTGTCCACAGGGTCCCCAGCAAGACAGCTTTACAGGGAGAAGAGAGGATTTCCCTGACCCTTTTCGTTGAAGGGCGTGTGCCAGGCGAGGAGGTAGTTATCCGGCTTCAGCTGTGAGCAGCCTTCAATAGTAGCTGGGTCTGGCCGACGTTCTGGAAGCTTCTCGACGATTTCCACGTAGCACCTCACCATCTCCCGGTACAGATCATCCAGGCACCAGTAGTCTGGGGAGGTAAGGAAGGGGTCAGACATTGGAGGAGCCAGAGAGAGAGCAATGCCTGCCTCCTGGTCAGGGTTGGGCAGGCTCCGGGCAGGCTCAAGACCCCAAGGCAGCAGTGACAACAGATGTTCCCACCAATGGAAGAGGCAAGCAAGCGTGTCCAGGAAAGTGGAGACAGAAATGGTGACCCATCTCCCACATCTGGGCTACCTCGAGAAATTCAACATGTCGACAAATAATTCACTTTCGATTTATCCTGATTTCAGACACTGCAGTTTGCTGTTATGCTTATTACTCTAGTTGCACCTGAGAATCTAGGAAAAACCCAGGAGCCTCACTTGTTACCAAAGGTTCTATCCACGTGAGAACAGACCGAACCGACACCGGCTGTTCCCTGGGCTCACGCAGCAGACACGTGGCAGGTGGGTCCTCCTGCCACTCCCTTCCTGGAGACCCGGGTGGGCACGGCCAGCCCCTGCCCAAGGGCAGCCCTGCACCATGAAGGGAGTTCTGGGAACAAGTGTGGGGTCAAGTCCCCAAAGACCACGGGGAGCGCAGGAGGAGGCAGCTCACACCAGACGCCTGCCCCTGGCCGGTTGGAGCCCCAGGTCTTCTGTACCCCAGGGGGTACAGGGAGTCGACCAAATACGACCCTCCCCGTGGCAATATCAGGCTATTATTTGTCATTTTTTTCCAGATAAAACTCAGTGAAGTTATGTGCCTCACTCAAGGCCAGAGTTGGTAATTGCAAAGCCTAAGCGTTTTTGCCATTAAGTTAACCCACAGCATGGTGGACAAGCTCACACATCCTCAAACTGGAGAGCAAGGCGCTGGTCCTGTCAGCGAGCATGCTGTGACGGGGGGTGGCACCACACCAGGTGAGGGCACCTCCCGATGTCCTCTTCTGCAGCCACCGACACATTTTTATTCTGTGTTAAAACTGCTTTCAGGACATTAGGTCGACATCAGGAGCCAGCCACTGCCCTCTCCTCCTTGGTGATGGGTTCCCATCTCTGCAGGGGGTGGGGGTGCTAACGGCTGCAGGGGAAAGGGGAACAATGAGGCACGTGGCCGCCCACCACTGAGGACAGCAGGCGCTGGAAACCGGAGAGCCTCTCAGTGGCTTGACCACGGCCTTCCTCAGGCCATGTCAGAGCCAGGTGACCTAATGGGGTGGGGGGGGGGTGGAGTTTGCAAGAGATTAGGACGAAATTGCTCCCTCCTCCGGGACGCAAAGCCTTGGGCCCCAGTGCCGTCCTGCAAAGACCTCTTGGACAGCGAGGGAGTGTCCTGGGAGGCCGGGTCCTACGGGTTCTTTAATGGATACTTTGTGCCTTGCCCCTGTTCTGAGTCGGGGACGAGAGAGGATGTGGCAAGGCCTGGCTTGGGAGGACTGAGTCCTGCAGGCCACACAGGAGGGGTGCAGTGGTGACCCTGCCCACAGAACCTCTGGCTGGCAAGGGTGAGCCGGGTGGGCCTGTCCAGGCCGCCTGTGGGCTGAGGTGTCTGTGGCGTTGTGGCTCTCGGCCACCAGCACGACTGGTTTATAGTCAGCCTTTCCTATCTCAATCCTGGGTTAATGAGCCTGACCCTTCCGGAGTCCCCTGAAATAATTCCTTTCATTCTGGAATCAGATAACCATGAAATGTCTGCATCTAACTGAAATTTAGCCTTTTTAAAGCAAAACAAGTCCATAAAAGCAAAATGGCATAGAAAGCTTGGTCTTTTCAGGTTGGAATTTAAGGTAGAGACAGATTTTCACTTTATAATGTGGCCACTGGACTCATTTCTTCTCTCGCTCACCCACTTGGTCTCCTAAAAGATACTGTGGACTGCTGGGAAGTCTCCCAGCTAATGTCACGAGAGAGACAAGGCAGAATACCAACATCAAGTTACCTCGTAGTAAAATGTCAACTGTGTCCAAACGTGTACCGCCCAAAGCCAGAGCTCTGCGGGGCCCCTCCGCCCACGCCGCAGCGGCGACACTGAGACCCTCAGAAGCACAGGATGTTCAGACACGACATCGGCTACACTGACGTGAGCTGTCTTCCCCCGCTAGGTTCCCAAGTGCCAACTCGTGCTCCACTTACGTCCTTCTGCTCAGTCCTCAGGCAACCCCCGCAGGAGGTATGGCCAGAGGGGGAGCAGCTCCACCTGCTTTCTCAGTGGTAAGAGGTGGCGAGCTGGGCACACCAGGCTGCAGAGCCTGAGCATGAGCACCGGTTCTCAGAGGACCAGCCTCCCCTCAGCAGACCTGGCACCAAGTGTGCATTTGCTGGAGGCCCGTCGAGTGACTCACTGACAGTGTGCTGGCAGTGGGGCCCCCTGCTCACAGCTCCATTCACTGCACTGCTTACGCATCTTGCAGAGGACTGGATATGGCTGTTTCCCGGTTCAATACGTGCGCTCCTGCCCTTTTCAGGGACACACCGCGGGCAGGATGCCCCCTAGGAGCCCACTCGACAGCAGAACCAGGGGTTGCCAGACCACACAGCCATGTCATCTGTGGGGTGAGGGACTCATGAGGGAAACTCGCTTAAACACATAAAGATGTAGCACCACTTTGCAGAAGTCTGCCTGTCTGTGGAAAACATGTCAAAGAGCCACCACACGCTGTGATCGTCAAATTATCTGCATGGCCCACGCAACCTTAGGAAGTCAGGGAGAATGTGTAAGAACACAGGCACGGGGACGTCGAGTTGTCCTCACTCGGCTGTGTGGCTCTGGGCAAGTTACTTAACCTTTCTGTGTGTCAGTCCCTTCATCTGTAAAAGTGCAATAAAAACACTGACCTCAGGCTGGCGTGAGGACACACGGATGCAGGACACAGACCTAAAGACAGTGCCAGGGACCAAGTGCCAAGGGGGTTACCTCCCACCACTGCTAACGTGGCTCGGAGACCCCTTCTATAGGCTATGATCTGCTATTTAAAGAAAAATTGGGGCCATGTGAAAACCAAGCAAAGCTTGCTTTAGTTTCAGATGATCCTGACGAGCATGTTCTCTCGGCCCACAAGCCAGAGGCCAGGATTGGCACAGCTGTCACTCAGGCTGCCTTCCACATCTGGTGACTGTGACCACCCAGAGGGAATTCATTTTTCTCCTTAAAAACAGTGACCCCAAATCCCCTCAAATGCACACATTTTGCCACGGGGGCAGATGTCCTGCTGGTCTAAGAGAACATGAAGTGCCCCACCTGGGCCAGGCGCTCTCTGGGGGCCACCACCGAGCCGGACGCGAGGCCGTGGGCTCTCATCCACACAGCGCTCGCTGGAGCACTGCCAGCGACAACGACACACACAAGGGACGTATGGACGTGTGCACTGCACACGCGTCCTCAGACACGCAGGAAGCAGTTACGAGTGGGCGCCAGCTGTGGGCAGCTGAAGCCAACCATGGTTTTGTTTCCAAAGCCATAGCTCTCCAGCAGGGTTTCTGCTTGGGGCGGCATGACTGCTTCACGGTGCTAGGACACTATTTTAGTGCTGTTGATCATAAAGGCACCAGTCGGCCTGAAAATACCAGAAACGGACTACTTGGATTTCGTAATTATGAAGACTCTGAAGATGCTTCGCCACTCTCAACGCGCCAGGACACCTTATCTCACTGCTGGTGCTTTGGCTCTCTCCCTGGTTATTTAGGGACCGACCGCAACATCGATGGCATTCCTGTACGGTGACCACAGAACTAAACCAAGCACATTCACAGCAGATGAAAGGAATGAGGTGGACACACAAATGAAGTCTCACCGTCGCAACAGCTGTCCCAGCCTTTAATTTTGCAGTGATCTACTCATATTACCCACTGGGTGGAAAGAACAAACGGCCTGTAGGAAAGCTGTGCTCCTTCTTTGAAATTCATGTAAAAACTTGATCCTAAAATCAATTTGCTGCTTAAAGAATATTTTTAAAAGCTTTGTTTCTCCCCCAAATCCACCTTATAACATTTCCTCAGAACACATTTATGTATCAATAACTATGCAAGCTGAATCATTTTGGTAGATGATATTTTAACCTGAACTCACTGGAATTTAGAAGTAATCCCCCCAAAATAATATTTTAATGGGCCTAAATTTCAAACTGGCTTATTACTTTATGTTCTTTTTGCAATAAATCTAGAACAAGAAGGCTAGTCTCTGCAGTGAGAAGTTGAGTCCCCCTCTGCTCCCATCAGAAGAGCTCCACAGCAAGAGGCTGACTTGTTTCAGCTGTCAGGTAGACAGGGTGCCGGGCTTACAAGTTCAAGTGAAGAGACACTGTTTAAAAACCGTATTTAACTATCTGCAAAGTAAAGTTATGCTATCACCCAAAGAAACAGATGCTACATGAGAAATGTGATATGCTCGTGGGACATGGGGGTATATTAAACCGCCACTTTTAGCAGTGGCATCGGGTGACATCGTCAGCCCACAGACCGCACTGCCCTCGGAGCTCTGGGGGCTCCTGCAGGAGCCTGCACCGTCACAGACAGTGCTTCACCCCGGAACGCCGGGGCGCAGTGGCGGGCCTACCTGAGGTGAGGGCCTCCGCTGTCACCATGTGCATGATGGTGTTGTCACTCACAGGCCACTTTTCTGGGGAGAGCACGAGGTGGTCCAGCCCCCCGACCTTCTGCAGCTCCTTCTGGATGCTCAAGCCTGAAGCACTGTTCTCCAAGCAGACATTTCTGTAGCCAAGAGCATCGCCCACGCTCCCCAGCAGCATCGCGGCCTTGAATCTCTCCATCGTGGGAGGTGGCTGCTCTTGCCCCGCAGCTGCTGAGCAAGCACCAGCCTTTGTCCCCCTCCCTCGCTGCCTTCAGCCTGCCCTGCTGACATTTATACCGGTCATTGTCTCTCCGTCAGGAGTGTGCTCTAAGTGGCCAGTGCTCCTGTTCTGTCTCTGCAGGTGGCACCAATGAGAAGGCCTTTCTGGCCCCACCACGTGGGAAGTGCTGGCTTCCTCCCCGGGCGGACAGGACTAGCTCTTTGCAGGAGCCTGCTGACTCGGTGGGCGCAGAGCAACTTCAGAGCATCCTCCCACAGCACGGGCTGTCTGCAGGCGGTGCTGTGCACGTGCGTGAGAGCCTGCGCCGGTGCGCCCCTGCACATCCACTACCCCGCAGCACCCCTTGCTCATCTGCTCCCCTCCCCTGAAAACCACCCATCTGCTCTCTCTAGTTTTGCCTTCTCTACAAACCTCATCTGTCTTGCTATATACTAAAAGAAATTTTCTATAAATTTCAAATACAGTATGTGGCCTTTTGTGTACAGCTTCCTTCACTCAGCATAAGGTTGAGATTCATCCACTACAGTTTTATCTTTTAGACAACTTTTTATTATAAATCATGTTTACAACAGAAAACTTTAAAATGCGGCGTAAAGAGGCGTGTCTAGCTGCTGTGTGAGAGTCCAATAGGAGGCTCTCCAGACGACCAGACTTCAGACTGCAGAGTGGTCCAGCGCGCCAGCGCACAAAGCCCCACGCGGGAGTCTATGACATGCCGCCATGGAGCTGAATGCATTCAAATTATTCTTGGCAAGTCATGTAAAGAGTATGTGAAAACACGAGGCTGAGGGGAAGGTTGAATGTGTAAAACCAGGGATCCTCCTTTCTGGTCAGTCCACCCCCCTCCCGCAGCCTGGAGGGCAGGTCTCTGCAGAGTGGCAGGGCACCAGGGGATCTGAGCTTCTCCCTCCTGTGCCCCGGGTCCTGGTCTCAATCAGACACAGGAGAAGCAGGTGGGAGTTACACCTGAACTTAAGATATCATCTCATAAAAAAAAGTTCTTTCAGTGTATAGCAAGATGGTAAGATGCATTTAAGTAACCTACAGTGTCATACCAGCACTTGTTAAAACTGAGGTGCTGGAGCATTAGTCCGGCTAGCACCATTCTGAGATTCTGAAACACAGTCCTTCAAGACCAGCATGTATGTAGGTTTCCTGTCCCAACAATTCAGACAACAGGAGCCAGAGATGAAGGACTGTTTTCCTCAGCCTCTTGTCTTAGGTAGAACAGCACTGGCAGAAACATTTACTGCTGAAGGGAACATCACAGTCATGGCTAAATTTTCTTTGGCTGATTCTGAGACAGTGGAAACCTTTATCAAAGACGCTCAGGAACGCCTTCCACAGTTTAGCCCATGCCAGCAAATATGAGCTCAGTGATTTATTCACTCAATAAATATTTACTGAGCCCCTACTTTGTACTAGGAACTGAGAATATAGCAACAAATACCAGAAAAAGGTTTATTCTTTCTGCCACAAAGTCTGAAATGTTTATACTACATTTAAACTTTTATTAAGCTAAAATAACACAATGACATATGTCATGAAGATAGAAAGAGCGGACAAAGTGTGTTCCAGAAGTTCTCGGCAGGTACTCTGTGATACATATTTCCTAACCTGCTGTGCTTGGTTAATGAGTTATTTTCACTATGTTTGCAGTCTGTATTAGTGCATTCTGGTATATAACTCCTTTCACCTCTTTTGCAAATTCTGTAGATTGTGAGAGCTATACTTTCTCACTTGGAACAACCATATTTAGCATGTGATGTGATACTAAAAAGGGGAAAGAGATCAGTGAAGCTCTCTATCCGGAATGTGACAATTTAAATGGAGTGGCAGGCGAGACACGATGTTTCCCGGTTGCTAACAGGAGGCTTTTCTGTCATCCTGTGACAAAGACCAGGCTGCTGGCCTCTAGTGGCGAGTATCTATGCAACCAAGAATAGAACTGGAGGATACCACAATGCCAGAGCAAATAGTTTTAATGTTTCTGAGGCTCCCAGCATTTTCATAGCATGCATGACTCACATATATATAATAAAAGAAAAAGAAACCACAATATTTTGAAAAGCCTTTGTCCAATTACTAATATTTTGATATCTGCTGATAATCCCACAGAACTTTAAATCTTAAAAATAAGAAAGTACTGTTGACCTCCATAATTTAAACAAGATTATCTGAATTCTATAAACTTCTCTGAACAGAACAATTACATGTCAAGCCATGGAGCCTAGAAGAATGCTTTAACATTTTCGAGGTTTTTATCAAATTAAATAAATGCTCTCTGTGAATCAGACTTTAAAGGTAGAGACGGCCCAGTTTTTCCTTTTACACACATGGAAGCAGAGCCTGAGAAAGGTTACATTTCTCGCCTGAGATCACACAACCAAGTATGTGGTCACGCGACCAGGCGTGGGGTCACACGACCAGGCAGGGGCTGACTAGGGCTGAGACTGGTCTGCAAGTCACTTCCCAGTCCTGCCCCTGCACCTTTGCGAAAGGCTTCCACCCAGAAACATCAGTTTACCCCACAGCAGTGCACACAAACCTCATGCTGTAAGGAGACGCTTCTTAAAGCACGGAGTGAGTCTTGATCTTGGAAGCCAATCACCCAGCACATTTGGGACATGCCATCTGTGCAGGACGCCTGGAGAGACTCTCCTCTGTCCTGTGGAGCAAGCCCAGCTCCTCTGCGCCATGTGCTGGGTTGCAGACAGACGGCAAGGCACCTTGTGATGTGAAGGTCTTGGGAAGTGTGAGGTAGGTTCAACACAGCAATGTTCAAAACAAGGCACCAGGAGAGCAGGCGGCCTGTAGCCCTGCATGCCTGGCCTGCTCTCACGCGTCCTCCTTCAGCAGCAGACACCAGAAAGACGGACGACAGCACGGTGCAAAGGCTGACCTCAGCTTGCAGATAAGATGAAGGTTTTGGGTCTGGGAGTTTTCTGGACAACATCGCACATTTTAGCTTCCAAATGTGTACAACTGCATGAAGGTCTGGGTGCTGGGCAGTATGGATATTACAGACAGGGAAAGGAACCACCCCATTCCATTTTTAATTCTACAATTCATCACTCATAAAATAAATATTTTTCATGGAAAAACACCTTTTTAAGCATAATAAATTTTTTAAAAACATACCTTACAAGACTTCTCAGGGAGTCTAAATGACATTATTAGAAGTAAAAGAGGCCCACGGATGTATAACCGGTTTAAAACAAAACTCTGCTGGAATCACACGCTACGTGGGCCACCACTGTGCAAACTGTAATGGTGTATTAAAAACTATAAAGTGATTTTCAGATGAACACCTAGAGAAATGAGAACAAAAATAGATCTCATAAATCTAGACACTGGATAATTCAAAAAATATAAATCTTGAATTCCTCGCACCAAGTTTAAAAAAACATTAGACTCTGACAAGATCATCTTCCTTAAGGCACATTTTTAACAGCTCTGACTTGTATAAAAATGTGACATTCTACGGAGGACACAATACTGTTTTTTAAGTGTAATTACAATATAACTTTTTTTTTTTTTTTTAAAAGATGACCGGTAAGGGGATCTTAACCCTTGACTTGGTGTTGTCAGCACCACGCTCACCCAGTGAGCAAACCGGCCATCCCTATATGGGATCCGAACCCGTGGCCTTGGTGTTATCAGCACCACACTCTCCCGAGTGAGCCACAGGCCAGCCCTAATTACAATATAACTTAGCAGGAGTTCTGACAATTGCTGGTGTACACCTTACATCATGAATTAAATGGCATGCTCTGCAATCCTACAAACAGGCTGGATGTTACTTCTTTGTAAATACAAAAATCATGCAGAAATCTCCTAAAGCAACAGCTGTGATGGCAAGTCTCAAACATCCAAAGCTGTTATCTTCTGAGGAACTTCTTATGATGTCCCAAATCAGCCACCCTCATCGTTATGCAGAATAAGATGGTTATTCCAGTTTCGTGACGGGGCAAGGCTGTCCTCTGAAATCAGCAACAAACGTGCACAGCAGCAGACCAAAACGTCCCCCTGCAGGACGCAATTCATTTTGCACTCTCAATCCATCTTAATTTTCTGCCTGGAAAGAGCCACGTTTCCCCCTGTGACTGCTGGCCGCGCATATTCTACAAAGTCGTCTATGAGAACAGGCCACGCTCCTGAAGGAAGCAAGCACAGGGTTAATGGAGTCAGTGCCAGGGCAACGTTTCCACGTTGCACGTATTTCTTTTCACAACCCAATGTTATACTTCGAGAACTAAAACCATTTCAAGTTTATACAGCTCAGGTTTTGCTCAACGAACTGGCTGAAGCAAGGCCTGAGCCAGCAAATGCTTGCTGCATGTTGACAGGCGCCTCTGTAAGGACAGCCGTGGCATCAGCCGCTGCGTGTGCCCACCACAGGCTTCAGCCAGTGCGGTGCTTGGGGCGGTCAGGACAAGCTTACCAGGGATGGAAAGAGATGGATGCCTGTCTCCTGAGGCAGGAACAAGGAGCCGCTTTCCTCCAGCGTCGCTGCATGCCTGCTGCCAGGGCGCTGCTGCCCTGCTCCTGCCTACACCACTTAGACCCAGACCTGCCAGACCCAAGCAGCCCTGAGCTCATCTGCCAGCCAAGCACTTACTGCCTCATCTCACCAAGCACAGCCAGTGCTCTGGGAAGCTGAGCTCCCTCTCATTTGACAGCATTTATTAGATGCCTATTGTGGGCTGCGTACCGTGCTATGTGTTCAGGACACAAAGAGAACGAGCAAAAGCAGTAGGGAAGACAGGCGCGTGCACAGCTGCTCACAAGCAAGGTGGGAGCACCGCAGCTGAAGACCCAGGCTTTCCAGAACACAAGAGTGAGGACCAGCATGTCCCAAAGGAGGCAGCTGCCTGCTCAGCTGGAAGCAGGGCGGGTGGCAGTCTAGAGCTGAGACCTTCCGCCCAGATGCGGTTCTTTCCTAAAGTGGCAGAGAGCCTGGTGCAGGGAAGGCACCCACACGTCCTCTGACTTACTGTCCTGAAATAACTGGGAATGGGAGGGACTACAATACGCATAAATGTACTTGCACAACAAACAGCTGGAATCTCCAGATGAGCTTAAGCAGCACAATGGAATAACTGACTCAAGGCTTTGAACGGGATTCCAAACACCCATCCAGCTCTAGAGTTCTGCCACGCAAGTCTCTGCGTGCCCAATTTTAAAACGCTTTAGTTTAAGAGGACCATCTTCTCAATTTAAGGAACACAGGAGGCACTATTTTTCTTTTGTGTGACTCATGACGGGGAGGCAGGCACTGTTACCATCACCCCCACTCCAGTGATGGAATGGGCCCAGGAGTCAGCGAGGGCCCGTCTAACTCAGTGTCGGCGGCCGTCGCGACTGTCCTGTGCTGCGACTCTGGTGTCTGTGTCTGTCGTCACTCTAGAGGCAGGAAAAGCTAATGTTCGGTGCAGCCTCTGTTAGCAATCATCTGAAGCACTACAACTCCCAGTACCTTCCTCGTCGTAGTTGGACATGTCATCTGCAATCATGTTTCCAAAATCTAGTAGAAGGTTCCAAGTGTCCCTTGGAATCGATCTTTTGTGATGTTCCTATAACAATAAATAGGAGGAAAAAACCCCACCAGATTTCAGACACGGAGCTTAACTCAGGTATTCTAGTGGCTTAGTGATCTTCAGTGAATGAGTGATCCTCATTAATTTGATGAGGAATAATTACAATAACAAAATTGCTAAAAGTTAAAAGTAATAATAGTGCTTTGTATAAACGTTAAGATGTACAAACAATGTCAATGTCCAAATATAGAAAACAGACTTACTTAAAAGCAAAATAAAGCAAAACATTTTAAATATTAAAATTATAAACTCCTGTCTCAATCAAATGGAAGGGCAACATTTATTCTCTTTACCTAACACTCCCCTCCCCCACAAAAAATTCGGGAACATCAAAGGACAGCAGCAAGTCACGCTTCTGTTTCATTTCTGTACACTTGCTTTTCTGCAAGGCAGTTCTTGCAGTGGGATGGGACAGCTCTCTAGAAATATCTCTGTTATGCAGTATTCCAGATATACCAAAACCACGGGCGGTGGTGTGACACCTCTGCACTTGCATCCAGCTGCTGAGGAAGGCCACCGCAGGTTCAGGGCCTGCCCTGGCGTTCCGCTCTCAGCTTGCTCTTTCCTTTTGTCTTCTGCAGAGGAACTCCTTCCCCAGAATTCAGCACGTACCACTCTCATGCCTGTCTTCGTGCATTAATCACACACATACATGTTCACAAACAGCTTATAGCCTCGGGCTGCATTTCAAAGTGCTAACTGCTGCCACACTGTAAGCAGCTGCCTGCAGTCTGTTTTTCCACTCAACGCCACACTTAACATGCATGCAGGCTGACACATGCAGATCTAAGTCCACCCATCTCTGCTGCTCCTCAGCTTGCTCTATGGCATCCACATTCTGACTTCTCTTCCGTCCTCTCACCAACAGGCATGTGGCTGTACCCAGTGCTGTGCTGTTACACCAGTGCCATGAGCATCTTTGTCCCTGTCTCTGTGCCTGTGGGCATGAGGTTCTCTGGGGAATGTCTGCAATTTAGATTTGCCCCCAGGTAAAGAGTAAGGGGTCAGGGCAGTATTACTGACCTCCAAAAGTTTTAGAAGCAATGTAGCACGACTCATACAACACACAGCTTAAATGAGGCCTCCCCATGACAGGTCTGCAGGATTTAATGCCAGCACCTTCACAGACAGCTCTGGCCCTCCACACGCGACGCTCTGTGAGTACTATCACTAGATAACAAAATGAGCCGCGTGGAAGTCACTCGCCCAGGCCAGAATTAAATTGAATCGAGGAGGTGCTGGTCCTTGGCCAGGCCACGGGCTGTGTCATGCAAAAGACCACTCCCTTTCATGTCCACGGACAGAATGAGGAGATCGGGCACTCTGCTGTCACCATAACAGTCCCTTCTAGAGTCAGGACATGGCTCTGCGCCCCACTCACTCCCACCAACCAGAGACACACCCACTGCCTCACTGTGACAGCGCCAGCACAGTGTCTTTCCTAAAGGAGCCTGTAGAGGCCTCCTTCCCTTCTGAGTATCACAGAACACATTTTAAAAGGTGTCAGACAATGAACACACACGGTGGCCAGGATGCATCTGGACAGTGGGACACATTCACAGCTCTGGGGCCCATGTCAATGTACAGAGGGGTGTTTCTTGCACTTTCTTTTAGGATCTGAAGTTTCTCAGCAGAAGTACAGAATTACTTAGTTTAGGGTCCTCAGAGGAGACAGCAGATGAAGGGTTGCTGAGATTTGCAGTGGATCTTCTAGAAACCCCGCCTGGAAGGTGTTTCGTGTGGCTGCTGCCACCTTCCTCAAGGTGGCAGAGCTGTGCGGCAACTGGTCTGGTACCTGAGGATCCTTGTGCAGAACCTCTGTCCACCCAAAACTTCTGCACATAAGACTCTAGTTAGACAGTTCTGTGCAGCCGCACCCCTGCTGGCTTCCCTTCACGGTGCGCACACACGGGAGAAGCAGGACACTTACCAATAAGAATGTGTTCCAGAGATCTAGAAACTTAAACCTGCCCGATAATACTAGCTTCCAATATGCAACAGCCATTTCTAAATCTGGCAAAGAGAGAAAGAGCAGTTAATAAATCCCAATCTCTTTTTCTACTGCACAAAAAAATGACCACTCTTAACACTGACTTTTACTTGATCCCTAAAACCTGGCAATCTTACCCAAGAGTCGCATGAGGTCTAATCTCCACAGAAGCACTCCTGATAAGTACAATCTAATTTCATAAATATGGGGAAACTTCTTTAAGAAAGGGTTTGTGTATTGTTATTCATGCAAGCAATCATTGCTTAATTAATCTGTTTTGGAGACTCACGTTTTCATATACACTGGGCCTTCCATAAATCTGACCTGATCTGGATACTTTTAATGCGTACCATTTATTTTTAAAAACAGGACACTCCCCTTTCTAAGTGACGAACTGTGAGCTAAACACCTTGTTTAGAAAGCACACTGTCCCCGAAATAGGTCTGCCTTGTCATCACACTAACTAAAGCAGAATCTGACTCATAAGTACATTATACAGGCACTGCGAGGCCGATGAACTTCTCATTGCGTAGTCCAGACAAGCCAGCACATGACAGGAAAAGCACTGCCACTGATATCAGGACATTTAAAAATCTAGACAGCACCATCAGTGAAAGCCAATGTTCTCATTTTTCCCGACTGGAAGGTAGCGGTTATTTCATGACTTCTCTACAAATCCGTGCTGCAGGGCTCGATCTTAAGACGACGTCTCATTGACCATGAACACTGAGTGTATGGCTGTGTTAGAACAGCATCTCCAATCTATATTTTTTGGAATACTGATTTAGCCTCCTTCACTGGAAGTTTAACAACTGCTCCTTATTATATGCATGATGTAGTGACACAGGAAGCGTCTGAGAAGTCTGCCTCCTCAAGCTGGCCACCGTTAGTCATACTGCATCATACTCACCAGTTTTAGGAAATAAAAAGTTACATTAAATAATTTCCTAATTACCCATTTATGTGTGTGTGTCAGACAAACTAAAGTGAAAAGGAGATTAACAAATATATTAAGGTAATAGGGTAGTTTAAATGCAAAATACCCAATTAAACACTTTTCAAAAGATTTTCTTCTAAACCTGGTTTAATCCCACTAGGACAAAAATTATTCAACCTGGAGCTCTAACTTGAGATTTCCAGGGTCAGTCACTATTAAAAACAGATAATCAAGATACGTCTAAGTAGTGATCACCTTTAAATAAAATCCTGCATTCCCTGTGTTAGGGGTTCATTACAGCCTTTATCAGTCTTACGCAGTCTCGCGTCTTAATCAGAAAGGAAGTTCCAGTAACTGACACATGGAACAACTCTCTACACCTCACCTATGAGACCCACAGCACAATTCTAAGATGATTAGTCTTGTCCTGCTTATAAGTCTATGTCCTTATCACTTAGAAGAACATTAATTGAAATCTATATTCAACTCATCTTAATGATGTAAAGCTCACACTGAGAAATGGAGTTGAACCTGGGGAGGAAAGAAGAGTAAGTTTTATGGCATACATTTAATCTAGCTAATTTTGGATTAGTTTTGGTCCTACAAACCTTTCTTACAAAGCACCTGATCTGCATTTCTGTAAATCACACAACTAAAAGTAAAGGTACAAATTTTCAATATTTAATATTATCTATGTAAAAATGTTTAATATTGTCCTAATGGACGTAGCCATTTGCAAAACAGCAGCAGCAGCAGCAACTCCAAGTGGCACTCCTGACGTCGGGAGCAGTCACTCCTGCAGGGCTATGTCTTTATAGCAGCTGTTTTCCTTCTCTCCTAAGAAAATGTTAGAAGAAGGTATTACTATTTAAATTTCATGCCTGTGATGCTCCATTTAGGATTAGATAATGAAGATGTGTTCTCTGTCAGAAAAGGATCTCAGGGCAGATGCAGAAATTAACTAATTTTCATGAAACTTTACTTCCTCAAAAATCAAGATTCTCAAAGCCAATTGATTCCAGACTCTAGCCAGTATAAAACTATGTTGAGTTTCTAACATTAAAACAAAGAGTCAAATAACTTTAATTGTCCTCTTTATTAGGTTGACCATCAGTTGAGTACAGGGTAAAGAATAATCTTACATGAAAGCAACAGAATACACACAATCTCAACACACACACACACAGACACACACACCTGAAGGACACAGGACTGATCTCTCTCTCAATCCACTTTCCCTGCTGTCCATGCTGTTTCTAGGAACTAGTGGAGCCCTGCACCGATCTCTGCAATTTGATTTTATCCTTCAGGAGACAGACGACGTGATAAATGTACTTTGGAAATGATGAATCGAATGCCCTGTTTTTGGTTTATGGTCATGAAATTATTCTTCTTGCTTTATTTCCTTTTTTAGGAAGCCCTCAAATAACTTCCTTAAATAGTGTGTAGTCTATTTGAAATGTTCATACAATCTAATGATTTTCCTGAAGAGGCGATTATCTTCTTCAATATAATTTCATATTCTCTCAATTTTCTCATGAAGCAAAGAAACAAAACCAGTAACTCTTCTAATTCTCTAGTGAACGACTGTGATAAAACATTTTATTTAGGCATCTACAGAAATAAAGTGAGTAAGAAGATAATCTTTTGTCCTCAGTAAAGGAACTGAAGGATAAACTATAAATTTGTAGCTTTTGTCGGCCTATTCTGCTGCCTGATGCTTAAGGAAATCTATAAAACAGAGGCTAAACATATTAGGCCCCATCTCAAAAATGTTTCAAAACACTCCTTACCCTTATATTAAACTTCTTTGAAATATTCATGAAGAAAGAAAATATATTTTGTAACTTTAAACTGGGTGACTAAATCAGACTCTAATTTATAACCTCTTAGAAATTATTATGTAATTAAAAATGTATGTTGAACGTGATAACGTCGGGTTTGCAGGGCTGCGCAGCCTCCACCTAAGCAGCCCTTCTGGCCTGAGGCTACCACCCTATAAGGAAGCCCAGGTGAGAGCCCACAGTGGTGGAACCCACACACCAGACTCAAGATGCAGCCCTTCCTGGGTGTTTCAGCCCGGCCCAGCCACCTGCTGAAATGCTCCTGAGTGAACTGAGCTGACATCATGCGGAGCAGAAGGCTGCCCGGCTGAGACCCGCATAGGTCCTGGACCTAAAGGATCATGAGATATAGAAGCGATTGTCACTGGAAGCCCTAAGTTCTGAGGCAGTCTGTTGCGTGGTAGTTACTAACCCGAGAGTGGGTCTGGAGCGAGGCCTGAGAATCTGTGTCTCCAGCAAGCTCCCAGTGATGCTGATGCTGACACTGCTCTGCACACCACCCTTCCCAAGGACCTGGAAAATTCCTTAATACTTTTTCATATCTGGCAAGTTAACTTGGCATTATAAGACAAAAATTCTGAAAAACAAGACATGCACATGAATGTTAAATGAAATTTAACCCTCACTTTTCAACATTTTTTTTCATTTCAATACTAAAAGGAAGGACTCTCCTAAACTGCAAATGTCAATACATACAAATGACTATTTCTAACAGAAGCTTAATTATCCTAAGATCATACTGAAGACATCAGAGTAAGAGTGAAATAGACAAACACTGTTTTTATTACTCCCTGAGATCTTGAGATGTCCTTTCCTGACAATCAGTGATTCACAGTCCAGACGGACTAGCTGCCACTCTGAAAAATGAAGCTAGATAAGCCTCGAAAAGTAAAGAATTACCTAAATTTTTCTCTGAGGAGTAATAATAATTACACTCAGACCTGAATTATCCACATTTTAGAAAAGCATGCACAGCAGCACCGTCCAGGTGAGCAGGACAGGAAAACAGGGGCGCAGATGGAGGGGGGGAACTGGGAAACGGGGATGTTAAAAAAACAAACAAAAAAACCTGACGGTAGAAGATGAAATAGCGTCCACAGCAGACAGAGCCAGCTGTTCTCAGCACGGCCCGTCCTCCGCTCTGAGGACCGAGAACCCCAGTGAGCCTACCCCGCGCTTCTCCAGTGCGTCACTCTACGTGCTGGTTAGTTTCTAGAAAAGACCGGTGATGTTTTCTTGAGAATACTGATGACAGTTACTGTGGAATCAGACCGCAAACTGAGATAGGTTTTAACTTTAATGACGATTCTGCCTCAGCTTCTTAGAAAGGAATAGAGTGGAATAGGGAAGATAAAAAACAAGTTTTAGCCCCCAAAGTAGCAGCATTATTCACAATAGCCAAGATGTGGAAACAACCTGAATGTCCACTGACAGATGAACCCACTGACAGATGAACGGATAAACAAAATGTGGTGCATACAATGGAATATTATTCAGCCTTAAAAAGGAAGGGAATTCTGACACATGCTACAACACGCATGAACCCTGAGGACATTATGCTGAGTGAAAGAAGCCAGACACAGAAGGACAGATACTGTTAAGACTCCACTTATGTGGTCCCTAAAGTCATCAAGTTCACAGAGTCAGAATAGGAAAGGTGGGTGCCGAGGGCTGGGGAGGGGGTGGGGAGTTAGTGTCTAATGGGGGCAGAGCTCCAGACTGGGAAGATGGAAAAGCTCTGGAGATGGGTACTAGTGATGGTCATACAACATTGTGAGCGTCCTTAATGCTACTCAATTGTACACTGAAAAATAGTTAAAATGGTTAAAAAAAAAAAAAAAAAAAAAAATCAGTCTTGAGGAAAAAACCCCAGGGACTCCTGACCTGACTGGTTGGAAACGAGAAGTTCTGTGCTCAGTCACTCCCTTCTCTCCTTCAGACGAGCAATCTACGAGAACTCAACTCTGCAGCACACCAGACAGGGTCCTGGAAAGGTGGCAGCAGAGGCAGCATAGTTTTAAAACTTCCCCAAATCCTCACATAAAAACAGACACAGCAATTAGACAGAAAAACAAAACCTCGCAGACAACATTTACAATAAGTTTAGGTGAGAAAGTAACATCAGGAACCCAAATTATGAGCCGTAGAGGATGAACCACACTACCTATAACAACCCCTGCATGTGTGTGTGCAGGGGAGAGTCAGGGGCCAGGGTCTCCAGGGGTGTGGGAACAGCAGGGCCTGGGGCAGCTGCAGGCGATCACTGCAAGGCCAGGCCAGGGCTGGGCCAGGACAGGACCTCGCTCCGGGCTGTGGCTGTGAGTCAGGGCTCTGCCATGACAGCTAGAGGGCTGAGGCCAGTCAGTTCCTACAAACCTGAAAACCTACTGGCCAGGGCCAGCTTCCAAACGGGGACTCACACTGCAGGGAAACAGCTGGGAGTGGAGCACAAGCTGAGCAGGAAAGGAGCAGCAGGGACAAGAAAAGAGATAAAAGTCGGGAGAGGAACAGAGCTGGAAAATTTGGGGAAGCACAGACCAGTTTTGTAAACTACATGCGTGTGCACACATGCACACACACCCAGAAGAGGAAGCTCTGTGAAGTCAAAAGAGCTGCCCTGAATCATCGTCCTTCTAAACGCTGAAGAAGCCAATCTCCTGTAAAGATGAGCAGAACAGCACTGAGACCAAGTCTCATACAACACCACCTAAGAAAAAGACGACGCACATGGAACGCCATCCTGGATGACGCACGCACGCGGGGCCAGCGGCCCGTCAGAGGTGCAGCCGCGAGTCCACTACAGGCGACAGACACTCAGAAATGAGCAAGACGCTAGAGACCAAGAATCAGAATCAGAAAACTCACGAATCAGGCAAAACTCAAGAATTAGAAACAAAGGAAAATCATTCCGGAATAAATTCAAATAGTGGCCTCCCAGAAAAAGGTGAAAAAGGAAGATCGTTTTAAAAATAAAAAGACATGAAATACAGATAAAAATCTGACAGAAAGTAACACACACTGAAGACAGGTCAAGAAGATCTAACTCATTATACGGATAATACGAGTCTCTGTAGAAACTAAAACTAGATAAGAGAAACAGAACAAATGCTAAAACCATAATTCAAGGATATTTTTTCCTGAAATAAAAAAAGGTTAAGAACTACTTATTGAAAGAGCACACAGCATATCTGAGAGCGCTGACTGAATGAACAACACCCGGACATCTTAGTAAAATTACTGGGCTTTAAAGAGAAAGGAAAACTATGCTTTGGGCATCTGGGCAAAGACAGCAGTCACTTATAAGGTACAGAAAACTAGATTATCATCAGACTATTGAACAACAACACTCTATGTCCGAAGAAAATGGAACAACACAGTAAGATATGCAAAGAAAGAAAACCGAGAAAAACCTCAGAATGGGTTTGGGTCCGCGGCCAGGTGCCAGCTGCCTGTGGGACAGAGAAGCCTGCGACAGGCGGAAGCGGAGCGCGGGCCGCGCACTCACAGCGAAGATTCACTCAAGCTACTTTTTGAAAATGGGGTGAGAATGTCTTTTTGGTTTTGGGGTTTTTTTTTTTTACTATTCACAGTAATGATATCGGTGGAGACAGAGTTAGCATCATAATTCTGAGGTTGTGGTATGTGCAACGTGGGATATGGCAAATACTGACGTGACACACTGATTCTGCCATCACCTCTGCCCTGGAGGGCCAGGTAGAAGGACAAACACAGACAAACTTAAGTAAAACAGCAACCACCACCACCAATTGGAATGAAGAGCAGCAGCATGAAGCGCTGCTTACTGAAGAAGCCCAGAAACCATCACCCCTGAGTATGAACGAGCATTACCAGTGACCAGAGTACGGTCTCAAGAGGCCATTTTCCACTAACAGAAACCAGGTCTTCCTAGAGGAAGGAGGGAGCCCGGGTCTGGGCAGAGAGTGTGCGGGATGAGCCCAGAACAGCCTGCCCTGACAGACGGCAGAAGCGGCACCGGCACCGGCACCGCGCCAGAAGGGCCTGCGCTGACCTGGAGAGGCCCCACTGGCCCACCCGAGCCTCAAGGAAGACACTACCTGCCTCCCAGTGCGTAAATCCACGAGATCACAGGGATATGAAGAAACAGACATTCACTGGTCACCTTCGAAGGAAGCCCAGAACAAGCACACTCCTGAGAACTGGGACGCAGCGGCCAGAACCCAGTGTCTGTCCTGCCCTTCTCAAAGGACAGCAACTCTGGAGAACAACACCGGGAGATGGAAAGCAAGCCTTTATGAGATCATTCCAACAGATAAATGAAAAGAAAAGGGTAGAAGACCATCTGTCTGCAGCCCCTAACTAGTTAACCTAACTAGTTAAGCAGTGGACCCAGGCACTGGGCACATCAGCTAGTGTCCCCATAACTAAGACACCAGGACCCTCCTGCCCACGACAGGCCAGTGGCACCTGGCCTCTATGTTCACCTGCCAGTTAGTGACAGCCTGAGTGACGTGGCGTGATCACGTGCTTCTCATACTGCCACATGAACAAGCCACCCAGCCGCTCTACTTCGGTCACACAGCTGAACATTCACAACAGCGTCGTCTGACTGGCCTCCCTACGAGCTGTCACAGAGCTGATAACATTTACAAATTTTTCCGAACAAATCAAAACATACAACACCACTTACAACATTCTACCAAGCAGCAGCTAGCAGCCCAAGTGCCTTGATAGAGCAGCTAATGTGGAAAGTTACCCCAGAAGGGCCCAGGACAAGCCTCGGTCCCTGGCTCTTCCCAGCCGTCCCCAGCTGTCCCTCTTCCCTCTGCAGGGACCACCCTCTTGGGGGAGCAGCACACACCTTCTAGGTCTACCTGCCGCTCCATGGCCGCCTTGACTGGCAGTCAAGAAGGACGTAGCACCTGCTCCAAACACCTCTATGAGAGCGGCAGATGAAGCCACAGCACACAGGAAAATCACCGCTGTTTTCATGTCAGTGTTTGGTGTCTTTTAAAAATTCAGGTGGACTTATCTGTGCCAAAATGAACTGTTTAAGGAGTTTCAAAATTGTGATATTATTTACTCAAAAAATACACGGGCCTAGCATGAAACGATGACATATGGCTCTGAACAAGATAAAAGGGCCAGGCGCAGGCAGATCAGGCAAACACTCCAGCCCAGAGGCAGAGTCAGAGGTGGGTCCTGAGAGTCCTGAGAACAGCTGGAGTTGTGCAGAGAAAAACGCCACGAAGGAAGGCTGGGCCAGGGCAGGGGTGGGCGAGGCCACGGAGGCCTGACTCTTCCTTCTGACCTTCAGAATTCCACTGCTGGGGTGACACTGACAATGACAGGGTCCCCACACTGCTCTGCTCTCCCTCATCTGCAGAGCCCAGCACTGCCCTGTCCCTGGCTCTGTCGAGCTTTAACCTGGATGCCAGGCCGTCCTCCAGGGAGGTGTGTGACATGCAGGGAGAGATCCGGTGGGCGCCCAGAGACATGCTCAGGTCTCACTGCAGAGACTGGAAGAATCTCTGAGGGGTTCGCAATGCTGCTCTCACCTCCTGAATGCATGCCTTAGATAAGCCATTCGATGCCTCAGCTTTGATTCCCCTGCTTATAAAATGGGGATAAGACTACGTGTGGATTGGCTGAAAATCCCTAATGAAGGCACATGCCTGCTTAATAAATGCTAGCTTCCACACTTCTTTCCAGACAATAAGGAAAGGACGAAAGCAGCACCTAGAGCAGGACGCACACTGCTTATCCCAGACCAGAACATGTGTGTGGACACCTGAGTGGCAGAGGTAGGGACGCCATGCGAGACGTCATTATCCCATTACGCACTGCTAAGCTGCACCCTCCGAGAGTTTTTCTAAGTACACCAAGCATTTTAACTTTCCCAGATTATGACGTGTGAAGTTCTACTCTCCACTCTGCACTGACTTGGCTAGAATCACCTGAAATTCTAATTTTACCAGGGCCTGTACCCACATGACTGGTGGCCTCTTCACGGCCCCTCCCCGCCAGGGTCCAGGACTCGTCCCCAGGGACAGACGCCAGGCTGCAGCAGGCAGCGCAGGGCAGGGGCTCCTTCGGGCGCTCCCTGAGCCGCATGAGCGCAGCTGTCTCCGAGGGGAAGCGCGGCCTGAGCCGGCAGCCTGCCGTCCGCTCTTTCCCCCGAGACTAGGCAGCTGCTGGCCTCGCCCTGGCCTGCCCTCCTGCACACCAGGCCCGAGGACCCGATCCTGCAGCAACGTCGCCCCAAACGTGTCTGCACAAACATGGGTATCAGGCACAGACATCTCTCCCTTCGCCACTGTCACTCGTGACCACACAAGAAGGTGCCGAGCCCTGTGGTGGCGGAAGCTCCTCACTGCTGCCTTTCGATGACCACCCATTTGTGATGCTCACCTGCCCTTCTGACCAGGAAAACACACCTGTGTGTGCTCCCCACAGCTCCCACGGGGACTGACAACATTGCCACCTTCTGAGGTTGTAGTGGAGCTGTTCAAGCAAATGTGGCCTTCACAGCACAGGCTTTTTTCAGCTTCTGAGCTGCAGGTGAGGTGGCACCACGGCAAGAAAAGCCATTTCAAAGGAGTGCTAGCCAGCAGGACAGTGGGCTCGACAGGAGCCCTATCATAGTCCAATGCAGCAACATATAAAACAAAGCAACCCACAACACTGAAGAAAAATAAAAAGAAGAAAGCAATCCCTACCATATGAAGTAGGAAACTGTTAGGGAAAGAAAGCTGCCTAGCTCCTCAAATCTACAATAGCAGGCGTGCCTCCCCCCAGCCACATCACAGGTGACCTGATGACAGCCATCAGAGAGGAGAAAGACGCAGGAGATACCAAAGGGAGACAGCACACCTGTAGCCAGGTGTGCGTGGAATCGGGATGAAAAGCCAAATGAGAGTGGTAGATTTTCTATCTATGGAGTATTCAAGCGTTTTCCAGTTTCCTAAGTAATGTTTGGTCATCTTAAAATATTGCTTTCATTTACAGGCGTTCTTCAAAACATACTTTCTAGCACACCTGTTTAATCCTTATTTAAAAGACCATATAATTCCCCAACTCAAAACCTGTAAGAGATTTCACTGACCCAAAACAAGGTCTGTACACTAGGCAACAATGCACTCATTTTTAGAAAGAGATAAGGCAGAAATAAACAATATGGTACTTAGGTGCAAGATGAACAAAAACAAATAAAATAAACCAAAAACTCAAACCTAATACTTAAAGTTCAAAATTTTCCAGCCATACAATATTTAGGAAAACATGTCATGTTACAGCAAAGTCATGCACCTACAGAAGCCCGTGGCTCACTCGGGAGAGTGTGGCGCTCATAGCGCCGAGGCCGCAGGTTCGGATCCTATATAGGGATGGCCGGTGCGCTCACTGGCTGAGCGTGGTGCGAACGACACCATGCCGAGGGTTACGACCCCCTTACTGGTCAGAAAAGAAAAAAAAAAAAAAAAAAAAGAAGAGTCCCGAGATGTGATTCAACGCACAGCGGAGCAGATTTCAAGTAGGTGAACTTTAAATCTCCAGACCTGGTCAGAAGCCACGTCACCTAGCCAATCTTAACAGAACCATCAGCCAGACAGCAGACCCAGCTGGTAAATACCACACAGGGAAGCAAGTTGCAAACATCCAGGCTATGGATACTAACTGATAATACCCTGACCCATTAGTCAATAAGATACCAACATGAGAGGACATAGCATATTTACAAATTAATTCATACTTCACAATTTAAATATTTAAACCCAGAAGGTAGGAGACAGGTTTTGGTTGAGGCTTTCAGGTACATAGTACTACAAACTAGCCAGTCAACATGGAGAGCAAATCAGCGGAGAAAAAAGAAACCAATCGAGGGACAGTAATACTGAAGCTGACTATACTGAAATTATGTTGATCGATCATGTCCACTTGTCATATCAAGATCAGGCATCTTACGTATTTGGGTTGTATACTCACCTAAACCTTTCTGCCCAGGGTTCTTAGCAAAGGAAAAGGTAAACTGATAAAAATCTTTAAACTTCGCTGTGTCCTTAAGCTCTTGTTCCAGTCTTGGCAGAAGAGCTTTTAGCTTTTCTGTGCTATCACACCTGTGAGGACAGAGACAGGGGTTGCTACTTGTGGCAGACATGCCTCCCCAGAGACTCTCCCCTTCTCCCATGCTGTGGTAACTGTGGTCAGGCTCCCAGCTCCGGCTGCAGACTGCCCTTCCCAGCTTCCCCTGCAACGTGGCGTGGCTCAAGGCTCACTTTTAGGTGACAGATGTACGTGGAGTTACAGTGGGCGACTTCTCTCTTGCTAAAAGGAATCTGAAATGGTCTAAGATAGACTGCGGTGATGCGGAACAGCTTTGTGAACACACTAAACAACTAGGTCATAGACTTCAAATGGGTGAGGATATGGCATGGGATTATATCTCAATAAAACTGCTATTAGAAGAAAAAAACAAAAACAAAATCACTTGCCTTCTTGCTGTGAGCTAGAATGAAGGCGTGGTCTAACTCTGCAACTCTGACCAGGAGAGAAGCCAGTGCCCTGAGGATGACATGGTGACAACATGGAAAGACCCCATGTTCTCCATGACCTGTAGAACTGAGTCGCCCGCCAGCTGGGACCACTGCTACCTCTGTACTATCACGCGAGAAAAAAGTAAACCTAAAGTATTTAAGTTACTGTATTTAGGGGTCTTCTCATTACAGCAGGTTAGATCTAAAATATCCGAATATTACAAAACATAGCTGTGTTGTTTTAAAATTGGATTTTCCTCTAAAAAGTCAACAGCCTTTAAAAATATTAAACAGTCTTGAAGGCAGAAATCTAGAATAGTGAAACAAAACCTACCTTTTTCTATTTTGACTGCATAGCAAGAACAGAATAAAAGTGACACTTAACCCAAGTAGCACAAAGCTAAGAAAACTGGAGAAGGCCGTGGAGCAGCCGGAAAAGTCCGTAACACTCATGCAAACAAGGACACACGTGCAGCTCTACCAACTGCCGCAGGCTAACATGAGCGGAGGCTGGTGCGGCACCTGGAGGGCGGGGCCCTTCCCCACTGCGGCCCGTCCCCTCCCGCACCGTGCTGTTGGCTCGATGTAAGCGGGAACTGACGTGTGTATTAGTCTGTGTCCAGCTTTTTTCACCTACGTCTGTGAGGTTCATTCCTATAGGTATGTGTAGCTCCAGCTGGTTCATTTTCTCTGCCATGTAGAATTCCGTTATATCCATATTTTATAATTTATAGATCCTACTGATGGTGAACACTTTCGCTGTTTCTAGTTTCCCGGCTACAAATAATGCTGTTCACGTTTCTGCACGCATGCCGCAGCACACACACAAACACACTGTGTGTCCCAGCACACACACTGAGTGCCGTATGTCAGGCACACATGCCAGCGTGGAATGGCTCGTTCACGGGGTCTGTACACCTTCAACTCAATAACTAATGTCCAAACGGTATACGAGGGTTCCTGCCACCCACAGTTTGACTGATATTTGCTACTGGGTCTTATCTCAGCCTCTGCAGAGGATGGGTGAGCTTTGTCGTGGGTTCTAGTCCACTGTAGTTTTGACATGCACTTCCCTGATGAATGAGACTGAGCGTCTTCTTACTCTTTCATTGGCCACTTGTATATCCTCCTTTGTGAAGTGCTTGGCCAAATTCGTTGCCCATTTTTCACTTAGGCAGTCTTTTTCTTATTGTTCTCTATAAATTCTTTACATATCAGAGCTACCGGCCTTCATCAGTTAGGCATTTCTAAAGTTCTCTCACCCAGAAAGTGGACTGCCTTTTCATTTGCTTGTGACCAGAACTTCTTATTTTTAGTATAGCACATTCTGTCATTCACAGTGATATTTTTGGTGACATGTTTTAGAACTTATCTTGCTGCACGGTCATAAAGACACTTTCCTGTATTATATTCTAGAGCTTTTTTGCCTTTAGCCTTTCATAGTAAGATCTATAACCCACTTGGTTTTTACAGATGGTGTGAGGAAGGGAAGTAAGATCAGCATTTTCCTGCACAACTAGCTGCTTCTCTCACTTACTGAGATGTCGTCTTTTCTCCACGCCTCCTATGTGCTGCCTCTGTAGTAAGTCAAAGGTACGCGCATACTCCCGTTTAGTCTCTGAGCTCTGCTTTCTGTCCCATGGGTCTACTTCTCTGCTCTGCACTCGATACCATGAGTCCTATCACTACGGCTTTGAGTCCTCACTACCAGGTAGAGCAAATCTTCCCCGTTGTTTTTCTTCAAGAATTGTTGGGTATTCTTGACTATGCATTTTCATATACACTTCAAATCAGCCTGAGTTACACATACGTACATCCACTAGGTATTGGGCTTCTTGATGAGATCACATTAAATGTGTAGATAAACTAAGGGATAAAACACTGAGTGTTCCAACCTATAAATATGGTGTATTTCTCCACTTATTCAGGTCTTCTGTCCCATCTCTCAGTGAGCTCTTGTTTTGTCTTCGGGGTATCACACATATTTGATTAGATTTATCCTAGGTATTTTGAATTTTTGATGGCACTGAAAATGACGTGATTTTTAAGTTTGCTTTGTTTTGCTGCATGGCTGCGTTTCGTGTTCTGGAACATAACAGATGTTTGTTTGCTAACCCCGGATCCCGTGGCCTGATCAACCTCACTTCTGATTTTAACATCTTCTCTGCATATTGAACTAGCTGTATCTGCTGTTCAATGCTGAACAGAAGTAGGCATTCAGGTCTTGTTCCCCATCTCAAAGGGAAAGTGGCTTACAACTCCAGTAAGTATAATATTTGCTGTAGGATTTGGGGGGTGAGGGGGTTCAGACTAAGGACTGTCCCTTTTATTCTTAGTATTTTATGAGTTTTTTTTTTTAAATCATGCATGGATGTTGAATTTTAACAATGCATGAGATGTTTCTTTCTTTCTGTTGTTAATGTAGTAAATTACACTGATTGACTTTATAATTCCTGGACTGTAAGAAATCTTGCACTCCACCATGTACTATTTTGGTTTTCTGGCTGTTGATTTGTGTTTTTGGCTATAGCATGTTTAGAACTTTTGCATCTCATGTTCGCTTTACACACCTTTGGTTCTCACAATTGAGAGCGGCTTATAATTTTCAATTCTCAAAATGTCCTTCTTAGGTTTTGTTACTCCGGTTGTGGAGTCTCTAAACAACTTGGGAAATCTTTCTTCCTTTAGTATTCTCTGAGAGAGGCAGTTTAAGATTGACTTTTTTTATTATTATTATTTTTTTTAATTAAAAGTTTGGTAGGATGTGCCACTGTGGCTATCCCAACCAGTTTTCTCCTTGAGAAAATTTTAAATTATAAGTTCAAATTCCTAAGCATTACAGAACTATGAAAATTTTCTATTTCTTCATTGTGACAGTTTTAGTAAGTTAAATTTTTAAAAGAATTTCTATATTTCACGTAGGCTGTCAAATCTATTTGCATAAAGTTGTTCATAACAGACTTATTTTTTAATGTCTGTAGGACCCGTCATGACCTCCCGCTTATCATCTATATTGGTTATCTGCTATATACTATGTTTATAAGTCTTTTCAAATACCATAACAAGCTTCTGGCTTTACTGATCCTTTCAACAGACAACTTCTTTTCTATTTAGTTGTTATTTCTATTAAATGACTGTTTATTTAGAAAAATTAATTCCTTCCTTCTACGTTCTTCAAATTTAATTTCCTGCTCTTTCCTACTTCCTGTGATGAATGCTCCACTGACTTTCAGTTTTTCTTCTTCCTAACTACGAACTCAGGAGGCTGAATCCTACAAGTTTTCATATGAATTATTTTTTTCCTCATCACTCAATTCAAAATATTTCCTAATTTCCATCATTACTTCCTTTCAACCCAAGGCTCATACAGAGGTGTGCGATATCCACACACATTGCAGCCAGTCTTGTTATCTTTTTGTTACATTCCTGGTTTAACTGTACAGACAGTCCCCAACTTTCAAATTTTCGACCTTATGATGGGTTTACTGAGACGTAACCACACTGTGAGTTGAGGAGCACCTTGACCTACAGTGCAAGTGGTTTGACTTACAATTTTTCAACTTTACACAATAGGTTTATTGGGGTATTAAATGCATTTTCAACTTGCAATATTTTCAACTTACAATGGGTTTAGTGGGACATAACCACATTGTTAAGTCAAGGAACATCTGTATTGTGATCCAAAAACATACCCTGTATCATTTCAATCCTTTGAAATTTGTTGCAGCTTACAGCTCACTTTATGGCACAGTTTATGGTCAATTTTTTTGGGAAAGAATATGTATTCTTCAATTTCAAAGGCAATGTTCTAAATATGCCCATGAGGCCTTTTGTTGTGCTGTCCAAACTTTCTATTCCTTTCTGAGTTCTCATCTGCTCATTCTCTCAGTTACTAAGATGTGTGAGAATTCTTCACTTTGACTGTATATTTGGTTTTTGTTTTTTTAAAATAATAAACACATTTTCTTTCTCTCTCTCTCTCTTTTTTTTGTTTTTGGTAGTTGGCTGCTTCAGGGATCCGAACCTGCAACCTTGGTGTTGCAAGGCTGTGCTCTAACCAACTGAGCAAACTGGCCAGCTCTGATTGTGGATTTGAATCTCTCTTTGTAGTTGTTTATTTTTGTCTTAAATATTTTGGGAGTATTCAATAAGTGCATAAAAACATGGAAGCTATTGCTTCCCTGATGAAATAAACCTTTTACCATTATAAAATATCCTCCATTACCTATAGAATTCTTCATGCCTTAAAGCTTATTTTAATATTAACATAGCCACACCAGCTTATTTTGGTTAATATTTGCATAGTATAAACTTTTTTACTTTCTAATTGTTCTGTGATATTATGTTTTAGTTGTACCTATTTTAAATGGTATGCACAGTAGTTGAGCTGATTTTTAAAAATCCATCTAGCATTTAGTTTGCTTATATTTAATGCGATTACATGATTACTGACATATTTGGGTTTAAATCCTCCATTTTATCATGTGCTTGCTACTTATCCTGCTTAAGCTAATTTTCCTTGTATTCTTTTGGATTAAATTTTTAAAATTATTTTGTTTTCCCCTGTATTACTTAGAATTTATATGTAAACTACACACTCTTCTACTATTTTTATAGCAACTATAAGATATGTAGCAAATATTTTCCAACACCATGTTTTGCCTTTTTCATTTTCTTAACAGTCTCTTTTGACAAGCAGAAGTTTGTAACATTGATGAAGTCCAACTTAACAGTTTTTTCCTTTATGATTCATGCTTTTTATGTCATTTCCAAAAAGGTATTGCTTAACCCACAGTCACAAAGATATTCTCCTATGTTTTGTCTAAATATTTTCTAGTTTTAAATTTCTTGTCTAGCTCTACAATCTAGCTTAAGTTAATTTTTACGCATGGTATAAAGCAGAGATTGAGGTTAAATCTTTTCAAATTTTTACCCAGTTGTCTCAGTATCATTTGCTGAAGATTCTCCTATCTTCACTTGAAATGCCTTGACATCCTTGTAAAAACAGAAAATGGACGATATGTGTGTAGACCTATTTCTGGACTCTCTATTGTGCTCCATGGATCTACTTAGCTATCCTCAAGCCAATGCTACACCATCCTGACAATTGCAGCCCTGGAGGAAGTCTCAGAATCAGGTAGCGCAAGTCCTTCCACTTTCTTCATTTGCTGCAAGATGTCGATTTTAATCTTTTCTAGTTTTTCTTTGTGATTTTAAAATGGCTTGTAGTTCTCTGGCAATTTTTCAGTCATTTATCTAGTGACCAAAGTGAGAAAGTTATTTTAAACTCTATTTAAACATGCCATTACCTGGAACTCTTGTGGGCCCATTTTTACTGCCATTTTGTCTGTTGGTCTTTTCATGATCTTCCTCATATGCCTGTTTATTTCTGATTTTGTGCTGAACACTGTATTAGAGAAAAACCTGTAGAAACAACGTAGGATAATATCTTTTTCCAAATGGCGTCTTCTCTCACCTCTGCCAGGCCCTGTGAGCAAGAGCAACATGGAGATGCCTTGACCCAGTCTCAGGGCCTGGTATTTTGGGGGCTACCTGGATGACTGAACCAGCAGCACTTCCTGTGAGGACTTCCAGTTCACCCCTGCTCCCCGACTGCAGGCCTGCAGATTCCAAACTCAAACACGGAGAACCCCGAAGACCTGGCAGATCCTGGTCTTTGAGTTTTGTCCTGCTACCTACAAAAGGCAAGGCCTCCAGGGACAGCAGCCCCACCTCTTTGAATCTTTTTAATCATGATTCTTCGCTACCTTATTAGCTCTTTAATTCCTTCAGCAGATTTTTTAAAAAATGTATCTTTTTCTAGTTGTCTTCTGCAGTACTACTGAACTGAATTCCCTGGTCCACCACTGTTAAGCACCATGCTCAGAAATTTTACTGTTTACTTAATAATCTTCAAGCCCCCAATGAAACAATATAGAATTAACTGTAAAAAGCAAGTACTCTAACCTCAGTCAAGAGTGTTAATACCCAGAAAAAAGAGTGAAAAAATAAAAATATAACAGATACAAAAGCTAAAGTATTGTTTAAAGCTTAGTGCTATTTAAACTAGAAGCAAGCAGTCCTAGAATCACTGAGGTTATTTCTACATTACAGTTCAGTAAAGCATTAATAATACTTTAGTATAGAACTTTAATATTTATAAAATGCTTTCACCTTTAACTGCCCTGTGAGGTGTGGACAGCAGTATTATTTAATTTTCCATCATAAATTTGTAAACTTAGATCACATTCTGCATACTCTAGATAAGAGGGAATAAAATTATCTAATATATTTTGGGAAGATTCACACCTAAAATCTTTAAAATATGTTAAGTTATACCAATAGAGTTAGACAATCACTAGGAAATGTTAATAAGTGCTTCCATAAGAAGCACTCATTTCCAAAAGTTCCCATTTTAGGGAGATTCTAATAGATAGGATAATGTATAACACTATACGAATAGAATGCTTCCTTAACAGGTGTTTTCCATTCTAAAATTACTGGTAATTCATCTAGCCCTTCCTAAGTGCAAAGGATGTGAGGAAATATGCTGTTACACCATGGCCATAATGCTGTCTTTTGTCTGTCTGGTTTTATACAACCACCAGGAATGTGGTAACACGCTACAGACAGTTCCTGACTTCCAATGGCTCGACTCATGAGAGTACTTCAAAAAGTTTGTGGTAAAATAGAATTAAAAGATAATACAGATGTTTCCATGAACTTTTTGAAGATCCTTTGTATGATTTTTCAACTTTACAATGAGCTTATCAAGGTATTAAATGCATTTTCAACGTACAATGGGTTGACTGGGACGTAACCCCATTGTAAACAGAGGAGTATCTCCATTAGAAATTTTAAAAAGTGTTGTAGAATTTATCTTCTAAAACAGACAAGGCTGATAAATACAACAGATTCATCAGTTTAGTGGAAAGAACAAGGATTCTGTTTTTTCTTTTCCCTTGGTAGCTGTAAGCACATGCTTTAAGAATATGTTTTCTGTAAGGCTTTAAAAGTATTCTGAAAATAAGCTATTTTCAGTTGTCAACACTGAAATATCACAAAATCAGAAATATGAGCAAGAATAACGCACATATTAACTTTTAAAAAATAAAGGTTAATTTAAAAACAACAACAACAACAACAAAAGAAATATCAGCAAGTAAAACAGGCTGGCTTTTACACTTCCTCATAAAATAGTTCACTAAGCTTAATGGTGAACAGTTCTGTTAGGTGCTTTCATCTACTCTACGACTTATTCGATAAGTGACAAACATCCTAGTTTTTATCCCAACCCTGTAGTTAGAGGAGAAGCGCTACAGGCAGGAACAAAATGACATTTTATTAATGTCTAATATAGCAACATAACATATTATACACTTAGTACACAGTATTATGAAATAAGTTGAGCGGCTGAAGAAAACCCTGGTATTCACTGTCAATTCAAAATTGGAAGAAAAAAATTAAAAAGAAAATGAATTACAAAAGGGATTAATGCGAATAAAACAGCATATAAGACTTTAAACTGGAATTTAAAAGGAAACCAAAGGCATAACAGTGCAGATGCATACAAAATTTGTAAGATACACAAAGAAAATAAATAGATATAAAATTGATATTTACAGGCTGCTGAAAAATAATGTTGAAAGTATCTTCCTTCCTGAAAAAATTTAAACTGAGAACAATTTACTTACCCAAGCTCTGTCATGCCATCTACAAATTCCTTTTTGCTAAATTCACACTGAGTTGCTGCCCTGAACTTCCACGCTATGACCAAAACGCTGATACTGGCAGGATCTAGGTTTAAATCATCACAAAACTGTTGGATCCCATCAATTCCAATTTTGTTTTCATCTTGTGGGTCTGCAGTTAGAATTAGGAGAAAAGAAGTTATACTATTTTGAAAATTAATCCTAAAACAGGTAGTTAGAATCACACCACTCTACTAGGTAGTTCTAGCAAGTGTTTTCATCAATCAATGGACTGTGATTTTCTACTACATATGAAAGAAACAGTGAGCAAGAAACAATAATTGATCCATAAAATACTCCTATTTTTAAAATCTAGGTTTCAGGATTTAGGGGAAAAAAATCACGGAAACTTCCTTGAGACAACTTCATCATTAAGAAAAAGTTTAATTTAAAATAAAATAAGAATTCAAGTTTATAGAATTTTAGTTTGTCCAAAGGCAAACTGCTACCAAAAAATGCTGTATTGATAAAATATTTACAATACTTTGAGTTTTCATCGCAACTCTACCAAAGTGAAAGAATTGATGTTTTTCTTTTTACGTGATTTCACTCGCTAGTTTTAATGTTACTGGACAATAACTATTTTTCAAAATTATTTAGCTTATGCATCCATATTTAACAGCTTAGAAATTCAGGCTCCCCACTCTTTATTTCTAGTTTAGAAATAAAGTCAAGGAACTTAGCGTTTGTCTATCAGAAAAATTAAATAGTAAAATATATTAAAAGCATCCCAGCAAGACCTCACAAACTATGTCTAAGAATTTCAGACAGGTTATGTGTATCATAATATATTGTCATAAAATACGTGTGAATTCTGTTGGTTTAGAAGGTGCAAATAGAAAATCTGTAGCTCCTTAGCTCGAGTAAAGATTAGATGGGATCAACTTTTCTTCCCCTTCATACAAAATTTGACTTTGGTCATTTAAGTTCTATGTACTACATTATTTATATACAAGGGTATTTCAAAAAGTTCGTGGAAAAACATAATTAAAAGATAACACAAATCTTTCCAAGAACTTTTTGAAGTATGCTCATATATGATGTTATCAAAGAAAAACTGACAACATAAGTTAAATGAATAAAATCACAAGCATCTTCTAACTCTGTCCTCTTAAATTAGGGAGAAAACAACCTCAGCTGTGGCTTATGGGACAAAGGTTCTGTAAAAAATACCCACTTATTCTCTTATTCAGTTCTCTCCTAACATCATACAAGTACATCATGGAGATAATACAAAAATCATTCCACAGTGCTTTTGCCTAATAAACCATCTTGGTAAATTTCATATACAATAATGTTGAAAATTTTGAGTAATTTTGGAAGTACTTTTTCATTTGTATATGTTAATGTAATAATCAATGTTATATTTGTCTTTGAACTATATATTTATTTTTAGAGCCCCAAATGATTACCATGTACCTAGTTTAAATGACTAGAATCTCATGAATAAAATTAAATAATGAAGAAATGAAGCTTCCACTAAAGCACAAAGACTTACAACTGTCACAAATATAAAGTAGTTTTCTAAGTCAGGTGTACACACTTGAACAACTAAAAAAAACTACACAGCACATGACTTACAAAATGAGCTCAATAATTATCCAGAACATTTTAAAGTACACTAACGCTTAACTAAAAACAATTTTCACTTTCTGAGAATGACAGTAAGTACAAATCTGGATTTCAGTTCTTTTCTCAGTTCTTTGTTTCATCACAGAGTATGTTTTTGAACCAAGATTTTTTTTTTAAATGCAATTTTCAATCCATTTTTCAGATGTAAACAGAAAGACTGAAGTCCACACAATTGTTTTCAAAAATAAAAAATAAAAATCATAAACAAACAGGAATTTAAAGCCAATGAAATTATTCTATTTGGGTTAATACTTAAATGAGGAATGGGTTTTTGTTTTTCAAAATTTTAGAAAACTTAACCTCAAAAACTGTTAGAAAGCAGCAAAGTCAGTCAACTCAGATTGCTGCTGCTTCCCCCTACACAGTCCTGACCTCACTTGATTGAAAACTTAAATCTGCTGCAGGATTTGGACCTGTACACACTCATCAAGGCAGACTTATTTTTACAGCATGACTGCATTTTGATATGGAAAGCTCCATTCTAAGTACTGACCTCAATAAAAATAAGAATTGTCTCAATCTCCAACATAAAGGTGTCTTTCCCCAAGGATTATCCAACAACCAAGTGGTTTCAGTGCTAAACCCCCACTACGCTGGGTGAGGAGAAGGCTGACGGTTTACCCTCACTTCAGAAGTAGTTTCATGATTTGGTGTTGTCTGTTAACAACCTTCTCACCACAAACATTTTAGCCTAAACTAGTGCTTGGAAAAATACTCTATTAAGAGGTGTGACTGCTGCCGAGACAGCCTCCAAGCAGTGACTCTTCCCTCTGACTGGTTGTCAGCACGTCAATCCCACTGCACAGAACAAGTGGGTGAGGTGAGGGCTTGTTCCTGATCAATCTTTTGACCCTCTTCTCATCCCCACCAATCTGTGCAGACTCACACTCTCATTTAAACTAAAGGAAGTGGATCTGCTGAACATGAGGAAGAGAAAAACAGCAACTGGGAGACTTTTGTAGATGGCGTCAGAAACTTTGGAAACACGCCGTCTGCTCTGCGTGCTAGAGATAGTGTGTTGGTCTGGCTTTGTCACGTCACCCCTTACCTTTGTACCTGCCATACAGCTGCTCCAGCTTCTTGTTGTCCACTGTGTTCCGCATGGATTCCCTGTGGAATGAGTCTGGGTTTTGGAAGAAGCTGTCCGTGGCCTCGTCTAGTTTCCAGTCATTCTGTGTTAGGCAGTAGATAGCAGTTCTTTCCCCAGCCTGAGTACATGCCATAAACTGGCGGACCTTGTCCTTCTGGGATGACTTAAGCTTATGCTTTGGGATGCAAAAGAAGCAGGAAAGCCAATGAAGCCACTCCAGGGTCTGTTTCAGCCTCTATTCCTAATGCCTACATTTTAGCTGAACTGAGCTTTCTTGTTGGGTGACTCAACTTCATTTCAGAATTACAGGAAGACAAAGCCTTGTTCTTCATCAGTTCAAAAGACTGCACAGTCTTCTGAAAATTGAAACAACAGCACCTATATAGTAACAAACACGCAAAGTGCAATCCTGGAAAAATTATGAGTCAATAGTTTACACAAAACATACTTTGATCTCTACCCAGTTCACTTTGCATAAAGTCTAACAGTTTTTTCATAAAATAATCTCATTATAGTCTCTCTTTGTAACACACATCTAGTCCTCTAATGAAACAAGGCAGGGTCCTCTTTGCCTTCAATTAAGTTCAGGCTCTAACGAATAGGAGGAGACTGTGCAGTTGAGAAACGTTATTCTCAGCTTAAAATCAGCAGAACCACATTGATAAGAGCATACACACATAACTAAGACCAGTGTTGAAAGTAATTTACAAAAGTTCTACAAGCAGGAACAAAAAAGCCTGCTATGACTAAATGTAAATGATACTAATAACAAGAATGTCTGTGTACACTAGACAGAAATAAAATTAAAAATAGGGCAGAGGCTGAGGGTAGGTAATAAATAATAAAACTGCCAAGTAACTGTACTATATATAGTATATAATGAAACAAAATAACATCTTAATACTTGCAGATACAGGATGGTTAAGTTTCCACTTATCTAAGGTGACTTGATGACAACAACATCAAAAAAGAACAACCCACTAATTTCTGTAAGTCAGGAGACTCCTAAGTTTACTAAATGCTAATGTTTCACGCAAATGCTTTACACAATAGTATAAGGGGAAATTTTTTACTTAAAAGAAATATACAAATGGACAAGATATAGATGAGGACACTGAGTGGAGAGAAAAAGGAAAATAAGAAAGCCAAGGGTATGCCTGGTACGAAGACAAGTGTACTGTGTACGAGAGCTGAAAGTGCACAGAAAATTAGGCTCTGTGCTTCCCAGCTGCCACAGCAAAGAAAATATGATCAGTTATGAAAATCTGTTTCAATAAGACTTAAAAACCTACCAGTAGCTCAGAAGTGCTACAGCTACTCCAGGCCTGCAACCTGGGGGAAGGGACAATATGCAATGTCCCCTTTGTGCAGACAGATTCCTCACCCAAGTGCCAACAACAAACAGCAGAGCAAGAACCCAAACACACGTGGACACCAAAATACCAGGCTACAATTCAGCAGCAGAATAAGACAACGTGGTCCCAATACACAGCTCTCCCAAGTGTGCTCTGGGGCGCCTGGACCTGCGACCTTTTGGGGGTTCCACTGTGACACAACTGCCTTCCTGAGAATTCTAAGCCATTTCCCGCCTTTCTCATGCTCATCTGCTCAGGGTTGCATACAAAGGCCTCCAGGCAGCATGACTTGTGATATTACAATGGACTGAGCAGAAGACTGGAGAGCCTATGTTTTATGAAGCCAGTTGTTAAAGATATGTGCAAGAATATCTAAATATGTAATGGTTTTATTATTGCTAATTTAAAAATATGTAAATATTTTTAAACTTCTGATCTTAATTTCTAATATGGTAAATATTGATGACTATTACCCACATAAACGAAGGCTCTTTGGGGTCCCAATCATTCTTTAAAATATATAGGGGTCCTAAGACTAAAAAGTTTGAGAACTGCTGATCGAGGTGAACCCAGGGAATTAACATTTTGGCTACTCAGATCAATGACTGTGGAGCAGTACTGGGTCCTGGATCCTTTTTGGACTCTGAAGAATCACAGGTCCTCCTTCAAGGAGGTACGCACATGCGCATGTGATTTTGCATAAAATTTCAGGGGTTTCAGAGACAGTTCACGCCCATCTGTGGGGTTCCCAGAGGGTGGGGGAAGGTGGACTCTGGTGAAGAATTGAGGATGGAGATCAGAAGCTGGCAAACTCGCTCTCCTCAAGTCCCAGACAGTACATCTCGGGCTCGTCAGCCATAAGGTCCGCTGCAGTTCCTCCATTCTCTGCCTCCGTGTGGTGAAAGCAGGCTGAGCGGCACACAGAGGAGCAGGTGCAGCTGTGCTCCCAAAAGATGTTCTCTACAAACACAGGCGGCTGGCCCTAATACAGATTCTAGAGGAATATATGGAATGTATACTCCACATATTATTTCCTGACATTAAATGTTTGAAAAGAACTAGACAAAAAATTTAAGGTTATATTCTCTGGTGAAATGAAGTTTAGCTAAATTACAGCAGATCTCATATGCTTTGACAGTGTCTGACAAAAGATAAAGCTCGCATCTCTTTATGAAGTTGAGCATCTCTCCAAGGGAGGTTGGGCAAAGCCAAGAGTCACCCCACAAAACTGCAAGATAAAGATAGATGAGCAACCTCCAAATGGCCTGCCATCAGGAATAGCTAGGAATAGCTACAGTATCTTTACTTTGGAAACAGCCCTCACTGCTAGATTTTAAAATTCTGTCATGGATATAAACCAAAATTTGATACATTCATACACCGGAATATTATTCCACCATAAAAAGGAACCAAACACGGATACAAGCTGTGATGCAGATGAACCTCAAAAACATGACGCTGAGTGAAAGAAGCCAGTCACAAGAGGCCACATAATGTGATTCCATTTATATGAAATACCCCAAACTGGCAAATCATAGAGACAGAAAGCAGATGAATGGTTGCCAGGGGCTGGAGGGAGGGAGGAATTGAGAGTGATTGCTAACAGCTACAGTGCTCTCTTTTGGGGTGAAGAAAATATTTTGGAAATAGAGGTGGTGGTTGCACAACATTGTGAATATACTAAACATCACTGAATTGTACACTTTAAGATAGTTAATTTTATGCTACGTGAATTTCACCATAGCACCCTCAGAACCTCCAAGACTAAATCAGCAGAGCAATGCACTCTCAGGTGACTGAATTATTTGACTAGCATAGCACGACAGATGGCTCCACATCTGGAAGATGTGATGGTGTCTGATCTTGAGCTACTGCTCCTGACGATCACCTCTTGAAGCCTCCCCTGATACATGACAATGCAGTTATACCAACAGCATAAAGGAAATCTTTTTTAAAACTTTAGAAGAACAGACACAAGAGTGTGTGTATCCAGGGCATTCAAAGTGGTTTTGAATCATCAATGTTCATTACAAAGTGGGCAGAAGCAGAGACAGGGAAACACTTAGACCCCTCTCCTATGTATTCAAATGCCTACCAACCTTGAACCTTATGCGGTACCAGGCCCTGGCATCAAGGCTTAACCCATTAACAAGTCTCTCTGACCGTTATGAAAAGCAAGGAGACCATCAATAAAGCTGAACGATTTGATGTTTCCCCTTACAGGTTTCCCCATAAATAGCAGTGATTAAAACAATAATCAATAGCTAACTTATGAGGGGCTGACAGGCCAAGCACTTTGATCAAACAAACTTCATAAACTTGTTGATCACTTTGACTCTGTTTTGGTATACAGCAGGCTTGGGGAAGGAGAGAGTTAAATTCAAATGTCTCCATTCACGCTGTGGACTTTCAACCTCTCCAGTAGCTGAATGGTCCTCTTCTGCATAATAAACATGTCCAGGTTTTTACAAAGTTAAGTTCCTGTGCTTAGCCAGGCCAATCTTCCAGCTCCTGGAACGTGCCGTCTCCTACCACCTAGGGGTCCTTGCACATTCCGTTCTTTCTGCGTGGAGCACACAGCTCTCTGCCATTCCCACCTCACTCGGTCTCTGGCTCACACCTGGCTAAGCCTTCCTGACCTCGGCATGTGACACCACTAGCCCATCCCATCACACAGGTCCCGGAACCCGTGCCTCTCCCTAGCACTCATCCCAGCTGTGACAAGACACCTGCTGGGGCGTCAGCTCCAGGAATACCAAGACCGCACGTGTCTCGCTCACCACCAGCCAAGCTCCAGCCATACTCTGCACTGCGCACTCTCCTTGCACACACAGACCTCTGGATGTGGGTTTACTGAATGAATGGCAAAACCCATCCACGACCACGGCGCGTCCAGAATCCTCCCTCCTGAGCCCCAGAGCTGTATCTTCAACCAACTACCCTATACGCCCCTCACTTTCCCACCCTGTAGTATCGCCTGCCCCACAAATCTGCTCCTGCTGGTGCATTCCCGCCGTCGTCGACAGTGTCACCACCCGCGCGCGTGCCCAGCCGGCCACTGCGGCGTCCCTCCTTCCGTCCTCGCGCCTACACACGGGGCTTTGCTCGAGCCCTCACCTCCTCTCGCCCACAGGACCCCAGCAGCCTCTCAGCGGGTCGCCCTCGCCTGTGATCCCGACCCCATCCGGCCACATCGTCGTTCTCCTGACCGAGAGCGTTCTCCTAACTCGCGAGCACGACCACACGGACTTCCTCGCTCCAAGACTCCCGCCGCCCTCGACCCCTGAGCCCCAGGCCCTTGCGCTCCCGGCTCGGCCCCCGGCCCGACCCCAGGTCCCCGCCCCGGACCCCGCCCCAGGACCCTGCGCTCCCGGCTCGGCCCCGACCCCCGGTCCCCGCCCCCAGGTCCCTGCGCTCCCGGCTCGGCCCCGACCCCCGGTCCCCGCCCCCAGGACCCTGCGCTCCCGGCTCGGCCCCGCCCCCCGGCCCCCGCCCCCATCCCCGGCCGGCCCCCGCCCCCGCCCCCCTGCGCTCCCGGCTCGGCCCCGGCCCCGACCGGCCTCCGCCCCCGTCCCCCTGCACTCCCGGCTCGGCTCCGGTCTCGACCCCCGGCCCGGACCCCCATCCCCTGCGCCCCGGCCAGCCCGGCCCCAACCCCGACCCCGGCTGCGACCGGCAGGGCGGCGCCGGGTCACCTACCATGTTCTCCACGTCCCTCAGGTCCGGGCCCCGCGCAGGCGCAGCTGGCCGCCCCGCCCTGGCGCGGGCCGCGGCTCCGGGACGCTCGCCCGGGGACGGTCGGGCCGCGGGACTCCGGCTCCCGGCGCGCACAGCGCCGCGCGAAGGCCGACGGGAGCCGACGGGACCTCGCTCCCGCCCTCTGCTCCAGCTCCCGGCGTGCACAGCGCCGCCCACCGCCACGCCGGGGCCTGCACGTCCCGCCTCTGAGAGGGGCCGCGACTAGCCCTCTCCGAGGTCGACGCCAGCCCGAGCCTCCAAGCCACACGCTCTCAGGGAGGAGCTCTTGAAGCAAGCTGGGCGGCAGGTCGGTCCGCGGAACCCCAAATCCCGAAGTGCACAGCGCCGCGCGGGGGCCGACGGGACCCGCCCATACCCCCGCCTTCTTAAAGGGGCCGCGACCCCGTCTGGTTGATCGTCGGAGGAGGCGGCGCTGGGGAGGTGGGGCGTCGGTCCCTCCCCGCCCCGGTCCCCGCCCCCCCGGTCCCCGCCCCGGTCCCCGCCCCGGTCCCCGCCCCGGCCGCCGGCGAAGGGATGCGGCGAAGCCCGCGTCGGCTGTGCCCCGTGGCTCCCGGCGCCGCAGAGCTCCCAGTCGGGGGCCGGTGATGCTAGAGCCGGACGTCCAGGGCGCGGCCTCCTCCGTCTCGGTGAGCGCGCGGGGCCCTGTCCTTCTGCAGCGCGGGCTCCCTCCCGGGGGTCCTTCCCGGGGTCCCCCTGCCGTCTCCCCTCAAGCGTCTCTCAGACCCGGTTTCCGCCCCTCCCAAAGGCTTTAACCCCCTACGGTCTCGTTTTAAAGACAGACGGGCTTGGCCCCTGCACCCCAGGGTCGTCGCGGGCCCCGCGGTTGGGCAAAAGGCCGCTTCCTGCAGCTCCGTGGAGCAGCAGCCCGACCGCTAGGTCAGTGTGCAGATTCTCCGTGCAGAGCGTTCGTTCTCACCGGCGTAACCGGTCAAGTAAGTCGGACTGAACGGGGAACGTCCAGCACGTTCTGCCGACCTCGCTGCCGCCTCCTGTCGCCGCTTCTCAGCCTCGGCCAGCTCTTAAGAAGGAGAAACGGGGGAGACGCCGTGGTTGTGGCCTGGTCTGCAGCAGCCAGCTCAGCTCCCTGGCCGCACAGCGTGGACGGAGCTGGGAAGGACTCCTGTTTACAGCCCCTTCTCATCCTAATGAGTTGGAGACTCGGGAGCAGCCGACCTACGACTCCCCGCACGTGGGCCTTGCTTCTCGCTTCTTTCTGGATCTCACCTGAGTAAACAGGACAGCCGTTTGAACACCCCTCTGGAACACTGTTAAGATGCTAAAGTTCATGCATTACTAATCATGTAGTTATTCACTGCTCAGCATTTCCATATCATACATTTTCTGATCATTCTTTGGATCAGGACATCTTACTGGTCTTCCACATTTCTCTTATACTGCCAGTTCGTTAAAAAGTAGTATCTCAGTGGATTTCTTAACGAAATATTTGGTTTATATAGATATTTAATTTAACATTAAATACTTAGAAGCTTTTTATTGTCCGTAAAAATATTTCTTTGTCTTTTCTCCTCTCTTAACTCATTATCTATTTTACTCATTAGATATGAATAACAATATCTATGAATCATACACTTTTTTTTGGCAGCCATACATTATATTTATAGGATTATCTTTAGAAGTAAAAATAGGCTTTCTGAGTTAAGTCCTCCACAAATTGGATTGAGGTAAATTATTTCTATTGAGGCTTTCCCTCTTTTCACCCATCTGTCCTCTTTTGCCTGCTCAAATACTGTGCTGTGCTGAACTTGGAAATGGTGGTGGTATCATGAAGAAACCGTAATTTTATATCATTTACTACAGATAATCCTCAAATTTTTCTTTCTTTAGGGGAAGGTAAGTAACTACTGATCCCCTCCCATAGCCCCAGCCTGGCCACGTCCATCCCAAGTCAATACCTCTCCTCTGCTAGCCCGCTCGCGCTGCAGGCACACACACACACACTGGGGTCCCAGCTCAGCACAGTGCAGCAGGACAGCCAGTGGAGCAGGCACAGTCGGGAGAGGGGGTCAGCCAGGAAGGACCCTTTAGCGTCTGTCTGACAGGGGCTGCTTAATAAATACCCGTGGGATGGATAAATTAGATCCACTTTCAGCGGCTTGGTCTGGTGAACTCTGAGGTCTGACAGTCTGAAAAGAGGGGATGGAGGGTTCTTTGGCTGTAGTGAGCAGAAGCTATTTCCAAGGCACTCAAATACTAACCCTAACCCTAAAACTGGGAAAAATAGAGGAGCTGCTTGCTTTTCTGCCTCCCCCTCCTCATTCCTGGAAGGGACTCCATGTACTCTTCGGGCCTTTTAGGCTCTGGGTCCTAATAGCTCTTCTCCAAGGAGATAGTGCCTTACCCCACACTCACGGTAGCTTCCGGAGGAGGAAGAGTAAGGAAGAAATCTTTAGCTTTGGTGGCTTCGTTTTGAAAAACTTGATCTCAGAATATATTGTTATGCGTTGCTATTGAGCTTTTTATTTGATGAATAATGTGACATTTCTGAATTAGTAAGAATTCTTAGTAGGGTAAGAGTAATGTGATTTTTATGTCAAATGACATTGAACTAAAAAGTGTTAGAAAGTTTTTGGTTTTGGAGTAGGCTGAATGGTGGGCCTGTTTGCCTTTTTATTCTAAACCATTTAAGGCATTTATTATGAATGTTTTTTGTCATGAAATAATCTCATCAGTTTTAAAGTGAGTTTTATGATTCCTGTTCTGTATTTAAAAAACAAGCAAAACTCCTTAGAAATTTGGCAAAGTCAGGAGATACCTTTTATTTAATGTTGGAGAACATAGAATATAGAAAAATTTGGGGGCACTTGAGCTTGAAGTGTTGATTTTGCTATTGCTCTAAATGAAAACTACCCTTGGGCTTTACTATAGCCTAGTTAGGGCATTTCCTAGTTCAAGACATAAAAATGTAATAATGGGGCTGGTTTCCCTGCTTTGCAATGTACGTGGTGATCCCTACACATAATGAGGGTTTTGTGGGAAACAGGAAGCAATTATATAGGATTTTAAACTTTTTTTATTTTGAGATAATTATATATTCACATTCAGTTGTAAGAAATAGTATGGAAATCCTGTAGAGAGAGTAGATTTTGCTCCATTTTCTCCAGTGGTGGCACCTTGCAAACTGTAGTGCAAGCGGGAAGGTGCCACTGACAGAATCCATCGACTTGCCGAGGCTGCCCCTGCTGTATCTGCACTCCTGTGCGCATGTGTGTCTAGGCCTATGCAGTTTTATCACACGTGTAGATTTGTGTCAACATACAGGACAATGCCATCCCACGAGGACCCTGCTTCGTTCTTATAGCCACAGCCATGTTCCTCCCACTTCCCTAACCCCTGACAACCACTCATCTGTCCTCCGTTTCTATAATTTTGTCATTTCAAGTATATCATGTAAATGGAATCATACAGTATGTGACCTTCTGAGATTCTCTTTTCACTCAGCCTTGAGATCTACCCAAGGTGTTGCATATGTCAATATCTAGATGCAGATATTTTAAGAATTTATTATAAAAACACATTACAGAAACCCATTAGACCCAGAGACAGCAAAGTGTCTTTTTAATAATTAAAAATAACAATAACAAAGTAACACTGAAGCTAGAAATATTTACTAATTTATTCAAGAAAAAACATACTACAGTTTAGTAGTCATGGGATTTTGTAGCTAAGTTTGAAGGTAAAATGAAAGGAGTTTATGAAAAAGGGTCGTTCGTATTTCAAAGGCCTGTAAATAATTTCAATTTCGTGTTCATGTTATAAGTGTGTTTCATTGGAAAATTTCAGTATAACTACAACTAAAATCCTCAGAGTTTCTCATAAAAATTAATAGCTCCCTCAGGTGTAGAGTAGAGGGATAACTGTTCAACTGCAGGAGCCTGGTTGAGGAAGGAACCAGAAGTGAATGTAGAGGGTGTCATTCATGTGCAGACTGTTGCAAGCTATTTTTCTGAAGCATGGAATCCATAAAAGAATCACTTTCTCAGAACTTTTGGGGAAAGCAGGCATCATAAACGAAGCATCGCAGAGTTCTGTCTTGGTTCTGGAAAGTTCTAAAAGGAACTTGTGAAGGAGCTGTTGAATTTCTCTCCCTGGAACAAGAGAGGCTGAGCAATTGAATGAGTCATTAAAATAACAGGTCAACTATATTGCTAGGTATGACTAAATGATGAGTTAATTGTTTATTTTTGAGGTGTAACATGTAGTTCTGAAGATTGTGTTGACACTGACATAAAATTGAGTAATTGGAACAGCCCATTCTCATTTGTCTAGGAAGTCAGCTGCTCTGGGTGACTGAATGTTCCATGTAGCGCTAGCTTATCCCTTTAGGCACAAAGTCTCTGAAAATGTATTGAAATTGAACGCTTTCTTCTTGATTAGAATGTAGTCTTTTCTTGGTGACTTGTGTTTGTTGTTTTGAACGTCAGTGACTATACTATTGTCTACCCAGTAGTATTTTCAGGGTCTATTGAAGTGCCTCACTCAGTGACCTAGCCTCTGGGCTTTTGAAGTCTCTGTTATTCGGGAGGTTTGTCTGTCTTGGTCTGTTGGCTGTCCTTTCTTGGTTTGGTCAGAATGCCATCTCTAGAAATGGCCATGCTTTTAATTTTTGCTGCATCTAATCTGCTTTGCCTGGGAAACCAGATGAAACACAGGAGAATTCGGGTTAACAGTGAATTTAAAGTATAGATTTATGTTTTCGTAAGCAGATCCCCAGGTGGGGGAGTATTGGTGTATTGGACAGTTGAGTGAGAATTCTTGACACCACAGTCCACAAGATGCCACTATTCGGAATGACTGGACAGTGAATGCAGGTATTAATGTTTCCTTGTTTCCTTTAAGCTGTGAATCCGGGGTAAGTGTTAGTTTTTGTTTTGTGTTCTTTTTTGGCACAACTGCTTGTGGCAGTGTTCTCCTGGTTGCCAGTTTCCATGGTATTTCCCAGAGCTTATCTTGCTTGTCCCCCTCACATTTGTGATCTCTCCCTTCTTTGGGATCTGCCTTCCATCCTCTGAGACCACATCACTGACTGCTGCTTCCACCTGCTCTGAAACAACACTCTTGTCAGGGGCTCAGCCCTGCCCTCTGCCTGTCACTGTCTGGACCCCACTACAGCTGCAGAGACCTTCCGCAGTCACCTAAAGTATGTTCAGGAAGTGGGTTCTTGTCCATGCTGTACTTGCCAGGATAAATTAATAGATGTTGCTTTAGGTCTTCCTAAAGGGGGAAAGAGAATTTGGGTGGTAGAAAATGTTTGAACATTATAAAGCCCTAGAGATCCAGGTATGGTTATATTTTTGTGACTTTGTTTTTCTATCCTTGATGTCTGTTGGCACTTAACCATAGTCTGACAGGAAACTTGGCAAAATCCTTAAGTGATTTGGGAAAGCAGGCAAAGCTGCAGAGCAAGCTAATGGTAGCTCAGAAGATTTCATTTCTGGAATGATTCTGAGCGTGGTGCCCCAGCAGCTCACTGATTTGTGATAGGGGAAGTGTCTGGCCTTTGACATGTGGATCCTCTTAAGTAGAATCGGTTTTCATCTTCTGCACATGGTGGATTTCATAGATAGGTGAGGCTAAGTTTTCTCTAAAAAAATTGACTTTAAATTCAGATGTAACTAACCTTTAACCTCTGTGCTTCACCAGGCACCATAAGCGGTACTTTCACATTCAGTACTTGACCTCAGTCTAGGTGTGATGAATAGTTCAGATTTCCATATTAATCTAGGGAAAATAACATTTTCTTCAGAAAGGTGACAGATTTTTGGACTTAATTATTAATACTTCAACTCTGATCTCAATAGTAATGAGTCATTGTTTAACAGTACGTGACTGTACATTTGTTTTCCAGCTGAAAATGTGTATCTAAGATGTGAGCTCGACACAGCAGAAGGCCTTGGCGTAGCTGCCCTGCCCTTGTGCTTGGACCATGAAGGTTTTAGGAGAGCGTCTCTTCTGGGTGTCGCTTCCACTGCTTCACCTGACCACCAGCGCTGCAGACCACGGAGAGGTGGCGAGGCACGCGATCAAGTTACACTGGGGAAGGGGCGCGGCCGTCGCTCAGAGGCGGCAGTGGGTCCTGGGCAGCTGTAGGAAGCTCTCCGGGCTTCTTCGCCAGAAGGATGTGGTTCTGAACAAACTGAAAGATGCAATCAGAGCTGTGGAAGAAGACGCTGGCCTGTTGGATGGAGAGAAGCTGTTCCGGGTGCACACATTTGAGATTTTCCAGAAGGAGCTAAATGAGAGTGAAAACTCGGTCTTCCAGGCTATCCACGGGCTTCAGAGAGCCCTGCAGGGAGACTACAGGGACGTGGTGAACATGAAGGAGAGCAGCCGGCAGCGGCTGGAGGCCCTGAGAGAGGCTGCCATCAAGGTGAGCCCCGGCCTGCCAGGGGGACACGTGCAGAGCGCCCCGCGCAGACGTCTTCCCTTCTGCAGGCTGGCGCATCCGTCGCTGCTGGGAGGAGCCTGTCTCCAGCTCTTCCCTGTCGTGGAAATCCCCAGCAGTTAACTATGATGAGGCAATAAATGTGCTTGTAACTTCAGTCAATATTGAGGAATTCCTTTTCGTGTCAAGGTTAACTTTCTTCAATGCCTGTAAACTAAAGGCAAAAAATATTAAAATTAGTTTTAAACAAATGTAAACATTTAAATTAGGAACTTTGACCAAGTATACTTTCAAAATGATGAGAAGAGACTATTACTGTATTAGATGTGATATTATTTGCATTAGTTTTTTCTTTTTTTAAGGAAAAGCAGCCTGGTTTGAGTATATTACTTTTTTTTAAGCCATCGTTTGAGTATGTGTTATGTGCCAGGCACCATGCCAAACCCTTTAAATATGTAAAATGTCATTTCATCTTCCTAGAAAATCTTTGGTAGTAGTATGCAGCTTAAAAAGTAGAGAAAATATAGACTTATTAAACTTTCGTTATCAAAATATGGAATTTTTTGGTAGAAGTATGATAATCAGGCAAAAGTTTAAATCAAGGTTTTTAATAACCCAGATTCAGTTGTTTTGCCTCTTTGATGTGTGTGTGTGAACCCGTGTAACTGCAGAAACACAGCGTAGCGCTATCTTTGAATAGGTGTTATGAGATCCTTTGGACCGTTGAGGCATTAAGATTCCTTGGTTTTGGATACGGTTACTTAACAGAGTCCGGATTTGTGGTTGTTTTATTGTAAAATAGAGAACAAACATGAGTCTGAGTTATGTTATTTCAAGTATGCATGCTTTATAACGTTTGGACAGTATTTCCACTTGCAATGGCTCTTGCCTCCTGCTTCTGAGACTTCCAGGCATCATGCCTATGCCCAGAGTCAGCAGCATCAGAAGGTCAAGGGAGCTTTCAGAGCGTGGAGCAGCTGTGCTCGTCTGGGCATGGCCGTCACGGCTCTGTCCCATCTGTGCCCCACTCCTGTAGATGTGAATAAATATTTAAAAAGTAAGGTTATTGATTGATATGATGTATAAAATATGTTTGCTAAATTCTGTTACCAGGACCACCTATTCATTTCCCAAATAATTAATGTCAGATTCTACTGTTTTTCTGGAACAATTTCCCCTTTGTAAGTAGAATTTAACTGTGTGTATCCCGCTTGGACATTTAGATAGTAGGTAAATAGACAAGGATCACAGTTCTTTCTAAAATACCACTGTACCTCATGTACATTACACACACAATGCCCGGAACATAATTAGGGTTAAGTGAGTGGTTTTTGGATGAATGGGTTACCTTTGGAAATGATAAATTCTTTCTATAGTAGCATATTACATTTGGTTATGTAGATGTATAAATAGCTTTCTCTTAACATTTTGCTAAGCTCAGTCACGTTTGAATAATCTGGGGCACTTGACTCTGGCTGAGCAGAGTTGGTTTTATACATAAATGAACAGGGTGTCTGACGTAGAGGGCCACTGATTGACTTTGGCCAGGTACCTGAATGGATGTAAGAAAGTTATATACTGGTTTATTTCTTAATTAATCTTACTCTTCATTTTTTATAAATGACTAGGAAGAGACAGAATATATGGAACTTCTGGCAGCAGAAAAGCATCAAGCTGAAGCCTTTAAAAATATGCAGCATCAAAATGAAAGCCTGTCCATGCTTGATGAAATCCTTGAAGACGTGAGAAAGGCAGCAGATCGTCTGGAGGAGGAAATCGAGGAGCACGCTTTCGATGACAATAAATCAGTAAGCTGCGCTCCTGGCACCACTGAGCTGCTTACCAGCTCAGTGGTGTGACGTTGTTCACATGTATGTTTTAGTGCAGATCAAAAATGAAGACAAACTAGAACATGTCTGTCATACAGAAAATGATTCAATTTGGTCTTGCACAAGTAAGCTAGTTATCTTTTCTTTTCTTTTCACACTTTTTAATAACTGCAGTCAGTTTCCCCTTATCAGTGGCTCTTCCCTGTTTCCCTGCTTTGCCACTCAGGTAGATTGGGACTCCGGCCTCAAGACAGCTTGGACAGGTGGGCTTCAATGCTGATCTGCTGGGGGCACAAGAGACTCCACAGAAATTGATCCTCATATCTGAAGCAGGATTCTAGGCTGCTCACATGTTATAATATGTTCACGATTCCAAGGAAAAAATTGGGATTGATGATGAAAATTGACTGTGGGTCTTGGTGTGGACTCACAAAAGAGTTAGGTAATTAAAAACAAAATCAGAATACGATTAGAAGATTAGAGAAGAAAGGAGAGAGAATAAAATAGAATGAAAGAAATGGGAAGTTTTAAAAATTTACTAATTATGAATTAGAGAACTCATAAGTGTTTTAAGGGCTATGAGTTTTTGAAAGAATGCCCTAAATCAGGTGAAGGAGATGTTTGGAAGTAGCAGGAATCCTGAACATTTTCATTCTTCCATTACTTCTTTAACTGAAAATTTTCATGATTTGGGCTAATGAGCATTTACTGGTCTTCTGTCACAGTTGAGAGAATGCTGAAACTGAAAGACGCTTCCGTCATTCTTCTGTGTAGCATTTGCTCTCTAAGAATTCAACTTGGGGGCCGAGCCCGTGGCGCACTCGGGAGAGTGTGGCGCTGGGAGCTCGGCGACGCTCCTGCCGCGGGTTCGGATCCTATATAGGAATGGCCGGTGCACTCACTGGCTGAGTGCCGGTCACGAAAAAGACAAAAAAAAAAAAAAAAAAGAATTCAACTTGGGGGCCGAGCCCGTGGCGCACTCGGGAGAGTTCTGCGCTGGGAGAGCGGCAACGCTCCCACCGCGGGTTCGGATCCTATATAGGAATGGCCGGTGCACTCACTGGCTGAGTGCCGGTCACGAAAAAAGACAAAAAAAAAAAAAAGAATTCAACTTGGAAGGTTTTACTTGCTCTTCATTGCAAAATATTGGTTATTGTTACAGGTCAAAGGGGTCAATTTTGAGGCAGTTCTGCGGGTGGAGGAAGAAGAGGCCATTTCCGAGCAGAATAAGACACGACGGGAAGCGGAGGACAGCTTGGGCCTCAGTATGCTGATAGACTCGCAGAACAACCGGTACATTCTGACCAGGCCCAGAGACGCGACCATCCCACGTGCAGACCGCCACTTCCTCAAGGTGCTGGCGGCCGCTCGGCTCCCAGTGCTGTGTTGGCGAGCGTGGGCTTTGCTTTGAACCATGCCCTGCTGTGCATAGCCTTACTCCTCACAGAGACTCTTCTGGAATTCCCCACGTTTTCTGTATTTCAGACTTCCTCTCCTAATTGTTAATTTTTTTCTAAAGGAATAAGGCATTTTCGTATTTAAACTGGAAATTAATTTTGTTTTTGAGAATTTGGAAGCCTTTTTGAAATTAGGAGTTACTGTGATAGGATTAAAGCTTTAGCTGTCTAAAGCCTGTTCACCAAAATAGAAAATCCTTACAAGGCAGAGATGTTTTGGCTAGGGAGTCATCTATGGCTTTATTTAGACATGGGGTGCAGAGTGAGAGAACTCCAGCGGTGCCTGGCATTCCACATGGAGGGAGGTTCACATCTGTGTCCTCCCAGGAAATCTGTCTAGGCAGAGGCTATGGAATTAATTGCTTGAAGTTGAGAGTGTTTTGGTTCAAGGCGATCACTCTGGAGTAAATTCCATGAGAGTTACAGGGTGCAGGCTCATCAGGGAAACCTGGCAGGATCTGATAAACTGTCAGGTCTCTAGCAAAACCCCCTAATCCTGCAGCTTTGTACAGGAAGAGAAACCCAGCCAGAGAACCCAGTCTTAAAGGTAGTGCCGATGGTCTAAAAGGAAGAAGACGCACCATACCCAAGGGCTCTTACCAGGTGCTGAACCTGTATCCATAGCCTCGGTCGCTTTCCTTGGTGGTGACTGGGATGGGCACTGGCTCAGGCCTAGTCTGCCGATTGATACATCAGCACCCTCCATGAAGGGGGGGTGGCATCTGCACTGTAAAGTTAGTTCTTTTCCCCTTGTAATGAGTATGCAGCTTCTGGGAAGATGTCTTGAGACCATGTGAGTACCCTGTTCCTCATCAGACTCCCACCCCATCGTTTTCCCACCTCTGACGGTTCTTGTCTGCATTGGCTATGAGATGATGGTTATAGCGACTTCGTATGGTGGGAAAACCAGCAGGGAAGGCATCTGCGCCGCAGTCAGAACACCAGCTCTGAAGGTTTCCTGGGTGAGAAAACTCAGTGGAATTCCAGAACTCAGAATTCTTATCACACACTGTGGGGCTTAAGCAGAACAGACAAATTTTGCTATAGACATTAGGCCATGAGAAACCAACTTCATCTACTCCCAGAACAGGTTCTTAGTGTTTCTAGCTTCTCTGGGATGCACAGAAGTAGCAAACACTTCTCCAAGGCTCCTTGTCTGTCCTTGTTCCTATTAAATGAAGTCAGGGAGCGAAGTCCCGTCCTGCCACCTCAGTCCGCCAACCCTCTTCTTACCAACTGTTAGCCTAAATTCTGTTTCTCATTTGTTTCATTCTTACCTTAGGACATTGTTACCATAGGAATGTTGTCTTTACCTTGTGGCTGGCTGTGCACGACAGTAGGACTGCCTACGATGTTTGGGTATATTATTTGTGGTGTGCTTCTGGGACCTTCAGGACTGAACAGTATTAAGGTAAGAACACGTTTAACTATTTTAGTATCTGTTTAATAGAATATAAAAGAAAAATTCATGAAGACTAAAGTTTTAAATTTGAATGAATGAGAATACCAGTTTTTTATAAAACATATCAAAGATGTCCTTTAAAGTTTCATAAGAAATCTTCTCTAAACACAAGGAAGTTCATTTTGTTCATTACTGGAAGGGTGTCTTGGCTAGAAAAAAATAACCCAGTTCATTTTGTTAAATTATATTAGTTTTAAAGATTCCATTTCCAGATTATTCAGACCACCCTTCACACCCTGAAAGCAACTAAAAATGCTGGATTAAATGTATTTTTAAGCAATTCTTAACACATGGATAAGCCGATAAGAAACCTACATCTCGAGAGGCCCAGAACCCCATCTGCCAAGGCTGTTTGCCGAGCAGATTGGTGGGAGCTCCGTTACACGCTGACAGCACTTTTGACAGGAAGGAGGGTTCCAAGTGTGTCATCTAAATCCACGCAACATGGATGAATGGGACAAGGGTGCCTGAGTTCCGAGAGGGAACAACTTGGGATGGTGGAAAATAAGCCACAGACCCAGCCAGGCCTCCCTGACTGTACAAGTCCATCTCTGTTGCTTATAGCAGAACACCCGAGACTGGGTGATTTATAAGGAAATAAAACTTATTCTTCACAGTTTCGGAGGCTGGGAAGTCCACAGTCCAGGGAACACATCTGGTGAGGTCCTTGTTCTTGGTAGTGACTCTTCACAGCAGTACAGGGTGTCACATGGTGAATGGGTTGAGCAAGAGAGAGCTGACCTGCTCATTCACTCTCCTTATGAAGCCACCAGAACCACGCCATGATAACTCATTACTTCACAAATGGATTAATCCATTCACTAGAGCAGTCCTCACAATCTAATCACCCCATAAAGGCCCCACCTTTTGATTACCATAGTAGGATTTCCCACCCTCTTAGCACTGTTACAATGGAGATTAAGTTTCCAGTGAGTTTTGGGGGGGCATTCAGTCCAAGCACTGACACTCCCCTGGTGAGTAGACATTCCCTCTGCTGCTAATGAACGAAACTTGAACCTGATCGGAAGAACCTCAGGGATTTCCCCAGACAGAAGAACAGCAGAAAGGGTCAGAAGAAGTAATCACAGAGAACTAAGCGGAACAGCAAGTCAGCACCAGCCAGGCGAAGGGCAGTTGTGCTCAGCCACCGCAGGCCAAGGGCCCTTAACTTAGGGAGCAGGTAACTCACCTGAAATGGAACTGCAGACCTGCAGGTGGGCTGGGCTCCACATGGCTGTTTTAATTCAATTTTCTGAATAGGCATTTTTTCCTGTGATTCAAAACAATGTAAAAAGCTGCAGGTGAGAAACCTCTTTGAGCCCTTGTCCCCCCTCCCTTTGCAGAGTATTTGCAAATAAAAGCAAATGCAAATTATTCTTTTTCCTTTTTCTTCTTAACTGCAAAGGTAACTCATAGCAAAGAATTAAGGCTAAATAACTGGGTGATATATCCAACTGGATATTGTATATAATTCTTAATAAATAAGCTATGCCATGGAAAAATAATGTAATTATAAATAGACCAAGATGAAAATCCAAGAGTATACTAGCCAGAAGTGGGGGGTGGTTCATGGCGGAAGTATAATTGTACCAAAATATTTATCTTTTACTAGTAAGAAGTTGATAGATTTTCATTTACTAAGTTAAGAAATATAGGTTTAAGTACGTTATTTTGAAGTCTTAAGTCAGCCCGATTAAATAAAGGGAAGAAAAAAAAAGTAATGGTAAGAAAGCATAAAAATCAGAAGATAGAATAAATGAGAGCAAAGATCTGGAATAACAGTAAATATAAGTGAAGTAAACTCCTCTATTAAAAGATGTAGGTTACCAGATAGTGTCAGGAAAAAAGTACTATAAACAGGGATTTACTAAAAATAAAGCAACTAAGAAAGTGTAGAGAAAAGATGCAAATAAGAACAGGGCAGTTTCACAGTAGTAGTAGCGGACCAACCGAGTCAGCTCATGGGGTCAGGACCGTGTGTGTGAGCTAGATGGGCCCTGAGTGTAGCCACAGTGACGCTCCAGCCGTAAGGTGTAAACTCAGGCTTAGTGCCTGGCCATCCCCCCGCGAAGGCTAAAGAGAGGAACGGGCAGAGATGAAAGGGACAGTGAATTTGGAACTAGCTGAATTCACAAGCTAGAAAACACAGTGAAAGTAGATATTCCTCTGGCGAGTCAAGAAAAAAGGAAGGAAACACCACAGTCAGGAAGTCATAATTATCTCAGATATAGAAGAAATTCCAAGAATTTGTTTCTTATAAAAATAGTGGTTTTGGGGGGACATTCCCACTGAGTGTATTAGTACATGGTTGTTGGTTAAGTACACTTAATATGTTAAACCTAAAAAATTACATGGTTTTAAATTTTCTTGTTTTTCAGTCTATTGTTCAAGTGGAGACATTAGGAGAATTTGGGGTGTTCTTTACTCTTTTTCTTGTTGGCTTAGAATTTTCCCCAGAAAAGCTGAGAAAGGTAAGAACCCTAATCAATCTGTTATTGTCTGTAAGCAACTTAATATCATATGGTTTTGGTTTATTCGCTCTTAACATTTGTTGATGACTTGGCTATCAAAGTAAATATTTTCAGAATAGAATATGATATTTTAATTTGATATTATTATGGTTTTTTATTTTTTAAACTTTTTGGTGGCTGGCCGGTATAGGGATCCAAACCCTTGACCATAGTGTTATGACACGTACTCCAGCTGACTGAGCTAACTGGCCAGCCTGATTGATACTATTTTTGGAACATAAATTTGAAAAGATAAAAATGTTAGGTTTGAAAAAGTGGAAATTGAGTGAATAATTTGAATTAGCTTTTCATGTGGCTAATTCCAGAAAAGTTCTGAGAAGTAATATGTTTGAACTTTAGTATACAGATCCCTCCAAGAAGGTACAGAACTGTTACAGGGTGACGTGTCATAGAGACTGAACATTCAGTGTCTTACTGTAGAAAAAGATGCCTAGGCTGGAAGTGAATTAGTTAAAAGGTACTTTGTCTTTCAATAGACACCTCTCAAAGAGGAAATTAGCTGATTAAAAGGTGGGCAGAGAGAGAAAATGAACACTCTGGGTAACCAAAAAAAGAAGTAAATTAATACCAAGTAGGTACCATTTTACCTGGAGTACTAACTGGAATACTAATGTCAAGTTGGCAAGGAGTTTTAATGCTGTGAGGGGCAATAAAATAGGCACTCTTGAGCCACATCAGTGTGTCACCCTGGTCCTGCAGTTTTAGAGCGCAGTCTAGCAGTTTGAAGAGCCTTAAAATGTTTACACCCTTTGACCCAGTAGTTCTGCTAGGTCTCTATCCAAAGGAAAGAATCAAACCTAAGTTAAAAAATTTTGCCCACAAAGCATTTCAGCTCCTCGTTGTGACATTTTTAAGGCAGATTGGATGCAATTTGAGTATCTAATGGTTAGTTGAACTACAGCATGACCACTTGGTGGAGTATTATGTAGCCATTAAAACATTAAAAGAATGTGTAGTAACAAAGGAAAGTATTTGTTATGATGCTAAACTTCAAAAGAAAAAAGTGAGCCTATAACAGAACCATGGCGAAGAAAAAGAAGCACAAATACACAGGAAAAAAGCACAGGAAATAAATGTTCCGAATCACCATGGATGACTTTTTTTTCTTTTCCAAATTTTCTATAATAACCAGTATATACTGTGTTATAATAAGGGAAAATAAACTTTTCTCTTAAAGTCTTGGGTTTGCTTTCAAGAGTAACTACTCTAACTACTGACATCTTTTCTTTATACTCTTTTCCCATTTGTGTCCTTAGTTCATCCTGCTATTTTCAGGACCTCTTTTGTTTCCTTTGACCTCTTTTTCCGTGGGAAGCGCCATTTGTTCATCTCCTAACTGCTCTCACTTCCCTGAAGTACTTCTCAAGATGTGCGTACTTGTGAGGCGTTCTGAATTGCTTCAGTGTCCTCTCCAGATGCTTCTGTATCTTTACACAAGTGTCCGTACCTCATCCAGGGTGCGGATGTCGTCGGAGGAGTGGAAAGAACTTTGGGTTGGGACTCAGGAGCCCCTATGTGAATGTTCGTTGTGGGGTCCCTAACTTCATGACTCTGGGCAGTGCTCCTCATGTCCTAGTGGGGTGTGCAGGGTGGAGGTCTCCAGCTGCGACGAGAGTCTCCAGGCCTTGAGCCGTTGCTGCTGCCACCTAGTGTCAGCCCTCGGAGCTCAGCGTGCACGTGGGTTCTGTTTTCCATCGTCAGGGATGCATCGTGCTACTTTTTTAAGTCCATGGACTTGGATTGCAGAATATTTGTATCTACTTAACAAGCCACGTTATTAAGTAATTCACTTACTATGTCTTTTTTTATTACTCAGTGTAGGGAAAGTGAAAGCAAATGGTCAGGGTCGCTCAGATGTTCAGAATCTTGCCAAGCATTTGATGTAAATGATAACTGCGCACCTGTGCCCAGGTGTTCCTTGGCTATTGTCTGTTGATGTGCTTGGGCACCCAGGTGTTCCTGGGTTATCGGACTTAAGTATAAAGGATGAGTGGCTCTGATCCATGGTCCCCCCATCCCAGGGATGCCCCAGCCGGGAGTGGGGGTTTGCCACGGGGAGGCTGCTACTGCTGCTGGAGGTGTTGGCGGTGGCGGTTGCTGCTGTCGCTGCATCTGCTGTAAGCTGCTGCTGCTGAGGAAGCTGAGGACTGCACTCACATAGGAATGAACTTGTCAACTCTGTCAACAGCTCCTGGGATCTTTTCTCAATTACTTAGCTTGTAACCCGTATGTGAGGGGTCTATGACCCAGCCTGTATAATGGGTTTGAAGGGTCTGTTGGCCCTAGCCTGACACTCAGCTATCAATAACTGGCAGAGCTTTAGGGTCACTGCACTAACCAGGAGAGTCACTCTGACTTGATGAGGCTCCTGCCATGTGGTTAGCCTGCACGTCCCCCTCATGAGTGGAAAAGTTATTTCTTGGAGTTTTTTGAAATATTAATAATTGCCAGAAGGCCCCTTTTAGAACTTCAGTGAAATCTCCTGAAGGTCTGATTAGAAACTATTCAAAACTCCGAAGCCTAGACACAGCCGCTGACCCCGATGCTGAGGCCAGTCGCATCCTCCCTGCTGCGACCATCAGTGCCTCAGTTGTCTGAGCCTGTTTGTGAGTCTTCATCTGCTGCCTTAGGATCACTCTTCTAGCTGGGTTTAAACTGTTCTTCACATTTTACCTCTTAGTAGTTTATTCATTTCTGCCTCTCTCTAAATAGGTTATAAAGTCATTGCAGTGAGAGTTACGCTTTCTCCTGCTTTGTACCTTATCCGTTCTCCCAGCACGTGCTTGTTGAGCACCTGTAATGTTCCAGACACTCCAGTAGCTACCGGGTATAAGACCGTGTTAGCCGTGGATGTGGCCCTACCCTGCAGCTTACATATTGGCTTTCAGAAGGACGTGGGTCAGGAAGACAGAGAGGAATAGGACTCGAGATGGTGCGTGGGGCTGGGGTCCAGGTGCGGGGCAGCGGGCCACAGCTGACGGGTCTGCCCATCAGTGCTTCCCATGCTCAGGTATACACGGCACCGCCAGGGATCCTGCTTACTGACCCACGGAGTCTGATCCGGCTGGACCTGCGCTGCATTTCTAACACATCCTGGGTCCCATGTTGAACAGGAAGCTTCTGACTAAGTCCCGCCTGTTCCCTGGGGTCTTTGCTTGAGTTGTTTTCCATTACAAGCCCTCCACACCTGCTTCTCCTGACCAAGGTGTGGAAAGTTAGTAGATAATAAGGCCAGAGAGGGGTCGCTCTGGTGAGGGCCTCGCCTCTTCTCTTTACAGATGTGGAAACAAAACCTAGGGAGATTGTTACTAAGTGCACAGCTGGTTAGTGACAGATTTGAGCCTGTGCTCCCAGTGCCCCTTGAGGGTTAGGAAGAGGCTAACACTACCCGACAAGAACCTTCGAGTACAGCATGTTCAGCTTTCTCAGAAGCTGCGGCTGGCAGGACCTGCCCAGGAGCCTCTATTGGTCTCGGCTGCAGTAGTAGGGAGAGGAGGAATGTGAGATTAGCTCCATGATTAACATCATGATTGCCCCATATATATAGGATGTAGGAAGAATGGGATGTGAGTGTTCGAGAAGCAGCTTTTGTGGGGACTCCCTCTTTCCCCTTCCACTGGGAGGGGAGGGCTGGGGCTGTCCGAGTCATGTGGCAGAGGGAAGGGCAGGGTCTGCATTTGGCTGAGTCTGGGGCTGAGAGCTGGTTTGGTTGCCTCTGTCAGTCTCCAGTCTTGGCCTCTGCAGTGTTCAGATGGAGAGAGCCTGGGGCTGGGCGGGTGGGAGCGCTCCTGTCCTTCATTTCCTGGGTCTAGAAGCAGGCGGGCTGGCAGCTGGCTGTGCTGTGGGAGGGCCAGGACTGGGGCTACTCATTTGGCCACAGTAGGAAATCTGAAGAACCAGCCTTGGAAGAGCCTCCCAACTTCCCAGATTCCCCAAGAAAATGTAGCTTTGCGAGAACTATTGCTTTTGTACAAGGATTGGAAAGGGATAGGACAAAGCTCCTCCTCTCCAAAGCACCCGAAGTAGCGTTGAGGCTTGCGGGGCTGGCACTGCAGTGGGGCCACCTGGTGCCCGCCGGGGGAATCCTGCCCCACAACTGCTGTGCTCAGCCCTTCCGTGAGGCCCACGCCCACATCCAGAAGAGGCTTGGAGTCAGGGAGTTGGCACTTACTAGACGTGGGTGTTGTCTGGAGCACATGGTGAGAAGAAAGACGAACAAGTGCCTGTGGAGAGGAGGAAGGTTCCAGTCCAATTCCTTTGTTAATATATGTGATGTTCCTATTTGTATCAATGTCAGATACTTTTGTGGAGTGTTTTGTCGCTTCAACTGAAAGCCCTCGAGGGTGAGGATTGACACCTGGTGTCTTCTGAGTTCTCCATCCCATGTGGCATGGTGCTGAGTGCAGGCCCCTCGTGGGCTCGGTCCGTGTGGCACCACCCACCTGCACTGCTTCCTGCCTCCACATCTGCTGTCTACGTGACCTTGGGTGGGTCACTTGACTTCCGTGGGCCTCAGCATTTTCATCTAAGAGTGGGGAAGATGGTAACCTCTACCTCCAGGATTTGTTCTGAGGACTAGATCTTATTTATATGTAACGTAGGGGAGGGAGAGATCACGTGTACATGACCATATGTGTGCATGTGTGTGTGCACACACCCATGACAGTGCCTGGCATGCTGCAAGCCTATGAAAGATGTTCTGTGTTCAGATGATGACAATGTTGGTGTGACCAGAGTTGCTTCCTAAAGCTCAGGTCTGTCCTTCATTGTACACGTGAACTCTGTATGGTCTGTTGTCACAATAATGTATGTAAATAAATGTGTTCTCTTCCAGGTGTGGAAGATATCCTTACAAGGACCGTGCTACATGACACTGTTAATGATTGCGTTCGGCTTGCTGTGGGGACACCTTCTGCGAGTCGGGCCCACTCAGAGTGTCTTCATCTCCACCTGCCTGTCTTTGTCGAGCACACCCTTAGTGTCCCGATTCCTTGTGGGCAGTGCTCGGAGCGATAAAGAAGGTAGGAGATGGTGTGCTCTAAGTATGTGTGTAATTAATGCTTCTGTGTATAACTGGCCTGAATTCGTGATGGAAGGCCTGCAAGGAAAAAGTGCACATCTTCCTTCTTCCTCAGGACTTTCTGGACAGTCTTTGTGGACACTGAGGCTCATATTCCTTAAGGAACTCGTGTCCCTGTGTATTTGGCTTCTCCAGACCTGCACCCCTGCACTTGATGTAGAAAGATGCCCATCACATGCTTTCTGTGTGCGTCCATCTCTGTCACTTACAACAAAATGCCTGAAACTGGGTGATTTATAAGGAAACGAAATTTATTGCTTATAGTTTCTGAGGCTGGGAAGTCCAAAGTCCAGGGAACACAGCTGGTGAAAGTCTTGGTGGTGACAGTGATGGCAGAGTATCACATTGAGAAAATGGTGGACAGAGAGAGGGACAGACAGTGTCAGAGGCTGGGAAGTCCAAAGTCCAGGGAATACTATGGTGAAGGCCTTCTTTGGTGGTGGCTTTCAGCAATGCAGGGGTCTCACATGGCAGAAAATGGTGGAGCAGAGAGAGAGAAATGGTTCCTCATGTACTCTCCTGCTCAAGCCCTCTGAACAACACCTCTGACCACCATTATTAATCCATCCACTACTGCATGGTCCTACAATCTAATCACCTCTTCAAGGCCCCACCTTTTAATTACCGTGATAGGATTTCCCACCTTCAACAGTTACAGTGAGGATTAAGTTGTGGGGGGCAGTCAACCCAAGGCATGCTGCCCCTAGCTCCCCAACACTCACATCCTTTTCACGTGCAAATACATTACTTTCATCCCAAAAGTCTTAACTTCTTTCAACTCAAAAGTCCAAAGTTCAAAGTCCCATGTGTGGACTCAGTACAAGTTATCTACCATCAAGATACAATGGTGGGACAGACATGGGGTACATATTCTCATTCAAAAAGGGAGAAATGGGCCAAAAGAAAGGGATAACAGGTTCTAAACAAGTCCAAAACCCAACAGGGCAGGCATTAAATCTCAAAGCTGGTGACTCACGTACCTTGACTCTGTGTTCAACCTCCTCTGCATGCTTGAGTGGGGGTTGGGTCCCCAAGTCCTCGGGCAGCTTCGCTTCTATGGCTTCCCTGGTCTCAGGCCACACTTCAGCTCTCATAAGCTGGCATGGCAGTCTGGTAGCTCCACAGGTCTGGGTCTCCATGGTGGTCTCCCTCTCTCTGCTCTGCCACTTTTGCAGTGTGATACTCTGCTGTTACTGTTGCAACCACCAAGGCTCTCACCAGATGTGTTCCCTGGACTTTGGATCTCCCAGCCTCAGAATCTGTATACAATAAATTTCGTTTTCTTACAAATTACCTAGTTCTGTTTATTTTGTTATAAGCAACAGAAATGGACTAACACACATGCTTACAAATTTAAGATAGTTGAGGACTTGAGAGAAATTGGACCAAGAGTAAAGGAAACCAATATATGTTGAAAAACCTTCTGAGGAGGTGGTGGGTTTGAGTTTGATGTGCACTGTTCCGCTGCTTTCATTCTAGCAAGTCCTGGGAACTGACATACTTCTGATACATTTTTTCTATAAAATCAAGATGCTTGATAATTAAAGGAATTTTCAAGCCTTATGCTTTGGCTTTAGTTTCATTGACGTGTGTGATACATTTGCATTTCTAAATCTTCATTTTGTGCAGTAAAGTCAGACTTGATCAGAAGCGTGGGCACGAGCACTCCAGGTGGTCACGCCAGGCACCGTCCTCTGTACACAGTTGAGCTTTGTCAGCATTTCCTTCTTCCATCACGCAGATTCATCAGGAGAATTGTCACTGTTTTGCTCTTACTGTGTAAAAGTCAGTAAGATACAGGGTGAAATGGGAGTGTCATAATAGCTTCACACTGATGTCCTGCCCCAAACGCACAGGAATAGAGGAGAAAATAAGAAAAGAGAAAACCAAAAAGGCATGGCCAACCTCGAGGGCGATGGACACTGCTCTGCGTGGACCGAGCAGGGCAGTGGGTTGGGCTGGCCATGGGCTGCCAAGCTCCACGTCAGGAGCAAGTCCTGGAGCTACTCGGGGACAGACAGAGCACACTCACTGCACGACTGGGGTTGAGGGAGCTTCCTACTGTGAAGAGCGGCTGAGAAAACTTTCTTAAAAGCTGCTGCCTGCTGAGGGGCCAGTGGGATGTGGGTGTAGCCTCCCCACTGGAAACTAGCCACCACTGCCCTGTGGTTCATTGTGGCAACCATGTGTCCCTGTGGATGGTCCTGAGGACAGATCCTGTCACCTCTCCCAGGGTGATGGAGACACAAAGGATTACTCAAAGCCCATTTCCTCTGAGCAGTGAGAAGCCCTGGAACCCTCAAGAGAGAGGCATCCCTCCTCAGAAAATAATCCTGAACTAGGGTCTTCTCTCAGTATCTATCCTCCAGGCCAGAAAGTTACAGAAAAGGAGCATAGGTGGTTACAAAAAGAACAGTGAGATAATTGTCATGGCAACAATCGTTAGATTTGGCTGCGCCAAGGACATCTGCCCTTAGAGTCAGCAATTTTGCTGTGTTACAATTCTTTATCTACGACAGAGACTTTAGCCCAGTGAAAGTTTCCTGTCTTTCGCAAGCTTAACATTTCTATGCGGAATTTTAAGAAGTTAGGCCCTGTGAAATACATTTGCTTTATAAATGTTAGTATAGTCCACAAGATCCCAGCATGAGGTCTAGATGAGGATGAGGGCCAAGCGAGACCGAAAGGTAAGGATGCTTGAAAACAGATCCTGAAGTACCAGCCTGAGCACTGAAGTCCTTGCCCCTGGGAGCACTGTGTTGCTGGAAAAGACAGCTGTCAAGCTTGGCAGTCACAACACGGGCTTCCTGTGTTTATGGAAACACTCAGTATAGACTGCGGAGTGAGCCGACTCTCCAGATGGAAAACACACACAAAGGAACCATCCATTTAACTAGGTTAGACACAAAGAGCACAGTAGGACAGACAGGAATGGGAAAGAGCAGTAAGAAAACAGAGACGAGCGTGAGAGGCCCCGGGGGAGCCTGGAGTGAACGCTGGCGAAGCCTCGGGTGGAGAGCACGTCTGCAGAACGGAGGAGGAGGCGGGAGAAGCGGGACAGGCTCTCCACGTGCGTGGCAACTGCGGGCCACTGGTAGTGCGCATCTCCCGGTGGCGTTAGTGCTGGGGACAGGAGAAAACGTGCCAGGGGTCACATGTGCCCCACAGAAGTACTGTTGAAGAGCAGCGGGGCACGAAGGCACTTCCCAGCAGCTGAGACCTAAGAGCGCTGAAGCCCCACAGCCTCACTACCAGCTGGGTGGTGGCAGCGAGGCGCAGAAGCGGGCATGGTGCACAGAGAACAGTTTCTAAATGTGGATCAGTTTAATTAGCCATGGGCTGTTTTGTATTTTCTTAAAAGGGCCAAGCTAAAACTCTGGACAGTAAGGAGATAGGAGGAGGAGTCATTTAGTGGGTGGCATGCTTGGGACATAGGGGACATATTGAAGGACTCTGATTTTGATAGAAAATTATAATTTAAAATGCTAGAAATGTCATTTGGGAAAAGAAAAAGGTTCAATTTATATTAGCAACAAGAAGTGTGAGATACTTAGGAATAAATCTCTCAAGAAATGTATGTCCTTTGAGGATAAAATCACAAAGTGTTATCGAAGACTTAGATAAATTGAGAGTCAATAAAAAGACTCAATATGTTATTTCTCCCCAAATATATAAACTCACAGCTATTCCAGTAAAATATGTGGCAGGATTTTTCATGAAACTTGGCACACTAATCCTAAAATTAAGAACAAAAGGCCAAGAATAGCCAATATTAATTTGAAGTGAGGGTCCCTCCCAGATTCAGGGCTGATTTTAACAAGGCAGCAGGCAGCGCAGGACTGCTGTGGCGCAGATGGACAGCGGAGCAGAACAGACAGCCCCAGCACCACGAGCAAGTGAGATAAAACGGGCTCATCGACGAATGGGCGTAGTTATCCAAATGGAAAAAAACATTAGAGCCCTTCCTTGAACTATATGAGATCACTTTTACAGGGATTAAATGCCTAAATGTGGAGAGTATAAAACTTTAAAACTATTGGAAGGAAAGGTGGGGAAATATCCTTATGACCTTAGGGTAGAGAGAAATTCTTAAAATATAAAATACTGACTCTAAAAGAGAAAATATCGATAAATATGAGCACATTAAACTTTGTAACTTTTATTAAAAGGTATTATTTTAAAGAAGTCACAGGCTGGGGGAAGACATTTGCTCTATAGATATATAGGATGAACAAAGGATTAATATTCAGAATGTGGGCGGCCCCATGGCTCACTCAGGAGAGCGCGGCGCTGGTAGCACTGAGGCCACGGGTTTGGATCCTATATAGGGACGGCCGGTGCACTCACTGGCTGAGCATGGTGCTGACAACAGTGTGCTGAGGGTTGCGATCCCCTTACCGGTCAAAAAAAAAAAATTCAAAATGTGTCAAGATAAACAAAAGAGTAAACAGTAGGAAAACAGGCAAAACACCCAAACAGATAACTTAGGAAGAAGAAACCTGAGTGATCAGTAAACATGTGAGAAGATGCCAAACCTCACTAGTAATCATAGAGTAGCAGGTGAATGCCACTGAGATGCCATTACACGTTCATTAGCTGGCAAGAATTTTAAACTGATGCACTGTGCATTGGCAAGAATGTAGAGTCTCATGAACTCAAGCATTCTCAATGGAAATGGAAATTGGTTCAGCCACTTTGGAGAACAGTTTTGCAAAGACAAAATTCCATTTCTAGATATATATTCTAGAAAATTCTTGCAAATGTGCAGGTATTCAAAACGATTATTTTCAATAGCAAATAATTGACAACCCAAGTGTTTGGTAATATGTTGATATGTTGGAATATTACAGAAGTAAACATGAATTAATCTTAAAATGCTGAGGGAGATATTAACACTTGTACAAGATGTGGAATATAACATCTGGCATTGTATCAAGTATATAAGTTTGAAAACATGCAAACTTTTACACTAAAAGCACGAAGAAGTGTCTGAGAATGATAAATGCCGAATGTACGCAGTGGCTCTGAGAGAGGGGTGCAGGGTGCAGGTCACGTGTTCTGTGATGTTTCTCAGGAGCTCAGAATGGTTCTAGTTGCAGATTACATTACACTTTGCACCTTTTTTCTTTATCCAAACTGTTTTATAATAATTGTTTTTAAAAGCAAAAGGCAACCATTAAAAAGTGGAAGTGCAATCTGCGGTTTCCAAACCTGCTGTTTGACAACTGTGACTCTGTGGTAGGTTTTGAAATCAGGATGTGTGAGTCCTCCAGCTTTGTTCTCGAGATTGTTCTGGCTGCTTGGGGTCTCTTGAGATTATGTGTGAATTTTAAGGGTTTTTCTATTAAGAAAACGTTGTTGGGATTTTGATAGGGATTACATTGAATTTGTAGTAGTAACTTGGGCAGATTGTCATCTAAATAGTGTTAAGTCTTCCAGTCCATGACATCAGATGTCTTTCTATTGACTTGTGTTGTCTTTAATTTCTTTTAGCAATGCTTTGAAGTTTTCAGAGCACAAGTCTTTTGCTTCTTGGTTAATTTCATTCCTAAATATTTTATTCTTTTTGATCTACTGTAAATGGAATTTTCGTTTTTCCTTTTTAGATTGTTTCTCGTTAGTGTGTAGTAATGCAACTGATTTTTGTGTGCTGATTTTGTATCCTGCAACTTTCTGAATTGTTTTACTAGGTCTCACAGGTTTTTTGAGTGGGATTTTCTTCATATAAAATACTGTCATCTGTGAACAGAGATAGCTTAATTTTTCCTTTCCAGTGTGGATGCTAGCCTTTTCTCTCAGAGGTACACACTGAGATTTATGGCTAATAGGATATCTGGGCCTCCCTTTACGAGGATGGGATGGAGGTTAATATAGGAAACAAGATTAGTCATGAGTTAATAATTGAAACTGGACTATCTGTTCCTGCAGATTCATTGTATTATTCTTCCTACTTTGGCATAAGTTTGAACATTTTATTAAAATTTTCTACATAGTCCAAATTTAATAGTGTCCCACCAAAGCTAAAAGTTACCTACCCTGGCCACACCAGAAGCCTCACTCACTCTCCTACGTGGGTCTTTATTGTTTTTATAATGTTGTTTTTGCCCAAATTCTGCTTCTTTTCTGTTCCTCGAGTTTTCCAGCCAGTGCATGAGATATTGGGTCCTAAACCCTCAATGGGGTACAGTGACTAACTCCACCCTGCCGTGCCTGTGCTGAGAGCCCATAGGAGGACAGACAGGCAACAAGGGAGCTGGGCAGCTGCAGGCCAGAGCAGCAGCCTGGTTGTGGTGAACGGTGTCTCGGGAGACATGGCCCCAACGAACAGTGGTGGTGGGCTCCATAAGTCTCATTCTTAACCTGGAGCAAGCCTGCCTGCCCAGCCATGTGCAGCACTGACCTACAGAGGCTCCCGGGGGGCGGGGTTGCCTGGAAAGCTCAGGGCTGCTTGGGAACTCCCAGACAGGCGCTGTGGCCAGCTGGTCCACTGGAGGACCACAGAGTGCCCTGTCTCCAGGAGTAGTGTAAGCGGGATGTAGTAGATTGAATTAGGTCCCCCGAAAACTCATTGAAGCTTGAATTGTGTTCCCCAAGTTTTATGTATTAGAAACTTGGCCCCCACTGTGATGGTTAAGAGGGTGGGAAATCCCATTATGATAATTGAAAGGTGGGGCCTTGAAGAGGTGATTGGATTGTAGGACCCTACGGTAGTAAATAGATTAAAAATGGTGGTCAGGGGCATGGTTCTGAGGGCTTTAAAAGAAGAGAGGAGTCTGTTTCTCTCTCTCTCTCTCTCTCTCTCTGGTCTCTCTGCTTTCACCATCTTGCAATTTGGGACCCCTGGGTCACTGTTGCCACCACCGGATGGACTTTGGACGTCCAAGCCTCAGAAACTGTAAGCAGTCAATTTCATTTTCTTTATAAATCACCCAGTTTTAAGTATTTTGTTATAAGCAGCAGGAATGGACTAATACACAGGGTAAGCCAAGAGCGGTCAGGAAAACTCCCTTGTGAAAGTATAAGCAAAGGGAAGGGAGATTTTCGCAGTCAGTGTACGAGGATATTCATTACAGCATTGCTTGCGGTAATGGAAAAATTGAAAACCTGAATGTCCATCCATAGATGAGTGGATAACTTGTGGTATATTCTACAAGTTTTAAAAGTGAACTAGAGCTCTGTGCATCAACATGGATAATTTTCAGATATAGGAGTGAGCACAAAAAGCAAGGTGCAGAAATGTCGATTATATAAAGTTTAAGATTACAAAATAATAAACTCAGTGTTGTTTCTAGATGCATAGGTTTTATTGTGCTAAAGTAGATGTGCACTCACGGGGGTGATAGATGTCACAGACAGGGCACTGGGTTGGTGGGGACAGTGGGGTCCAGCAGCAGGTGGCTCAGAGGGCTCCTGGAGAATCTGCAGTGTTGTATTTCTTTTTAGAAATCTGAAGCGACTATGCCAAAAGTTTAAAATTTAGCAAAATTCAGTATTGATTATGTAGGCATTCATATTTTATATACATTTAAACTGCTTAATAAAAGGAATGCAAAACAGAAAGAAATTAATATGCTTATAGTAGTGATAAGCAAAATAACAAAAATTAAACTAGTGCAAAGTGCAGAAAAAAATGAAAAATGTTAAGTGGTGAGTCTTTAATTTTCAGTATTTCAGTATGAATAATTATCTTCATCTCTGTCTGATTTCACTGTTTTTTATGCTTATCGCTGCTATAAGCATTTGTCTTTCTATTGTAGGTTCGGTGAATTCACTCAGGAACAGATATTTCCAGAGCGCAGGCACTGCAGGTGTGGGTGCCGGTCCTGCACCAGGTGCCACGTGAAGACCTGGTTTCCAGTCTGTGGTGCCTACGGTCTAGCAGATGAGAGTTGAATGTCTGTGGATTTAAGTCAGTTCACTGTGATCAGGTGCAAAGAGAAAATTTTAAAATATTACACAATGCTGGCAATATCTCATCAAATGCTATCTCTAAAAAATGAGATGTAGTAAGCGATTTTATTATTTCCTTTATGTAAGCAGGGGCACAGTCATGGCCACAGGTTTGAAGGTGTTGACCTGTGGGAGTGCCACACAGCAACTGCGGGCTTCAGACCTAGCAGATGTTGCCAAGCTCAAGAGCGGCTTGGCCATCGTGAACCTGTGGAAAAATCATCAATGTTTGAAGCGCCCCAGACATTCAGTATTACTCTCTGCTACCTGCTGAACTGTCCAGCCCTCAAAAACAAAGCTGTAGTGACAACAGCCTAGTGTGCTCATCCACTTAGAGTGTCTCAAAACCCTAACCCATGCATTTCTTTCACCAAAAATGTAATTTTGTGAGATAAGTAAAACAAGCCTCCCGAAAGGGTCCCCTGAACTCCAGTCATGATGAGGTGTTTGCTGGCAGCGAGGATTTTCGTTGTGTTTGGTTGTTCTGCTTCTTTGTATGTAAGCGTGTCCTATCAGATTGGTCTTCAGTAATCTGTTAATAGTAATAGCTTTTTTAAAAGAAAAAATACCCTGTATGACATATTTAAAGGGAACAAAGGCAAAACTGTTGAAAATGGAGGCATTTGGAGGCCTGTGCAAAGTGTTGAATTCGTGAGAAATGTATCGTTTTCCTTTCTTCTTTCTTCAACCAGTAAAGGTCACTGCTGTTCTGCTCTGTCCATCTAATGAGCCAGTGTTTTTTCCCCAAGTCTGCACGTGTCTCAGAGGGAGGTGCTGTTTAGGGTGGTGGTGATGGTGTGTTTGCACACGTGGAACATGGACACATGTGGCCGGAAGGGGCTTGCGTCAGGCCTGCCAGGAGCAGCTTAGGGAGGATGGAGAAGTTACACATGAAAGCTTTAGTATTTGCTCTCAGTGATTTTAAAGGTCATCCTTATCTCAAGTGCCAGCGCTGCTTGGATTATTTTGGAAACGTGCGCAATAGCTATATTTTGACATAGGCACTTTTCGTTGCTGCAAACCTATGTTTCTGCCCAGCAGGCGACGTCGACCACGGTGCAGTGCTGCTGGGGATGCTGGTGACGCAGGATGTGCAGCTAGGCCTGTTCATTGCCATCCTGCCGACTCTTATCCAGGCAGGGGCAAGCGCTTCTTCTAGGTGAGTGTTCTGCATTGCAATTTGCCTTTCCGGTTTAAAATTGCTTGTTTATAAAAATGCTGTATAATACCTTTCTTCAGAGAGATATTCAGAGCTCATATAGCACAGGCTTCCAGGTGCGGGCTCTGGAGCCTCTTTGCCTTGCTCCTGACCTTGGGGGAAGCATTCAGCCTTTTACCATTAAGTGTGATGTAGCTGTGGGTGTCCTGTAGACACTCCTTGTCCAGTTGAGGAACACCCCTTCTATTCTAGTTTGCTGAGGGTTTTTATCATGAGTGGGTGTTGGGTTTTGCCCAGTGTTTTCCTACACCCATTGATGTGAGAGTGTGGGTTTTCTTTTTTAGCCTGTTGGTGGCATGCATGACACTGATCGATTTTCATTGTAAGCTGGCCTTGCCTGCCTGGAATAGATCATACTTGGTTGTGGTGTATGATTCTTTTTATACATTGCTGCATTTCAGTTTCCTAATTTGTTGAGGATTTGGGGGTCTAAGTTCACAAGAGACACTGGTGGAGCACAGGCGGTGGGGTGGAAGCATGTCTTAGTACTTGCCTTTTGCCGGATCTCACGTCACGCCGCCTCTGCTCTCAGGTAGCTCAGCCTGGCAGGGAAAAAGGAGGAGCGAGTGGTTCTTCCTCAAGTTTTCTGGAACCCCTGCTCGGCCGTGTCCTGGCCACTTACACTGTGGCAGCTTCCTGTGACATGGGGACAGCGTGGAAATAGGGCCTGCCTCATGGGCTGTCGGAGGCTTGGAGGAGAGAACAGGCAGGACACTCGGTGCAGTCACTGGCGGGCGTAGCCACCGGAGTTTGCTTACATCCTCGTGATCGCCATTTTCCTGTGACCCCGATGTTTTTAAGTATCAGAAAAGCAACACTTTGGGTTCCAGCCTCAAAACCAGAGTCAGTTCTTCCTCTGGCTACAGATTTTCAACACAAGTGGACAGAAATTTAGACAGCAGAAGGAAGACTTTTGTAACGTTAGCTGGAAATTACTTGAGTTCTGTTGGAGAGGTCTGAGGGTTTTCAGTGTGCGGTAAGTTTAGTTGTAGAGTCTCCTTACTGAGCAAGGACAGCCGTGGCAGCAGATCCCAGGGCACACGTAAAACACAAATGTTTCGTCTGTTGTACTACAACTTTCTTGTCAATTACACATAGGTAAAAAATGTGGCTGTAAGACATCGTCTTAATCAGAAAACTTTAAAAGCTTTTTTTTTATCTTTCCAATTTAAAAAATTAATCCAGTACAGATATCGGTCCCATTGAAATTTTATAGTTCAGTCATGAACTTTATGTGTCATGTTTACAGAGAGTTTTAATGACATGGAAAAAATACCCTATGTTGTAATGTTAAACTCTGAAATACAGAATCAGTATTATGTGCAGTTGTCCTCACACTGTTAGCGGAGAGTGACCGTCTGACCCAGCTGTACGTGGTGGTGATGGTTGCACGACAGTGTGAGTTATAGTCAGTGCCACTGAATTATACACTTCAAAATGGTTAAATTTATAAAAAAAGATACATGAATGTTCAAGCAGCATTATTCATAACAATTAAAAAGTAGAAAGAACTCAAATCCCATTAGCTAACGAGTGGATAAACAATGTGGTGTAATCCATACAGTGGAGTACTATTCAGTCTTAGAAAGGAGTGACGCTCTGGCTCCTACTGCAGCACGGATGGACCTCAAAACATGCTGGGTGAAGAAGCCAGACACAAAGACCGCGAGTTGTGCGATTCCATTTATACGGAGTGTCTAGAACAGGCAAATCCCTAGAAACGGAAAGCACATTACTGGTTGCCTAGGGCTGGGCAGATGGGGGGACATGGAGAGTGAATGCCAGTGGGTACAGAGTTTCTTTTTGGGGTGACAAAAGTATTCTAAAATTAACTGTGCCAATAGTTACATGACTTTGTGAATATACTAGAAACCATTGAATTGTGTACTTTAAATGGGCAAATAGCATGGTATGTGAATTATATCTCAAAGCTGTTAATCATATGCAATATTATCTCAACTACATATAACAGAAAATGAATAGAGAGACTAGAAATATATATGTAACAAGGTGTTAGCAATGATTTCCTACTCGTAGAGTAGTGATTTATGGTAGATTTTTTTGTCTACTATATGTACTTTTCTGTAATTTAGGAAAATCTCTCTTCTAGTTTTAATAACAAGGGAAAATTTATAGTAAAAAATAGTCAGTTGTAACGTTAACATAAACTTTGCCTCTTTATGAAGCTTTATTCTGAATTAATTTTGATCTTTCCTAAAGGAAAGAATTAACTCCTTACCCCAAAATATTTAAAGGTTTAAAAACAGAACACAGAAGACTATGGTAACAAACTAGAAAAAAGATGTTTACACACATACTAAAGACAGAAGTTTAGTTTCTTATTTTTTAAAGATCTCCTACACATTGATAAGAAAAATATGAATAACTCAGTTTAGAAACAGGGTGGTGCATGAGCAGAAGACATGGAAACGAGGAAAGCGGGAGATGCTGGCCTCAGCCGGAGGCACGGCAGCCGGCGCCAAGGAGGCCCAGGCTGGGGAGTGGGCGCTGCTGCGGGTGGGCGGAACGGGCCCTGGAGCAGCCCCTGGCAGCCATGCGGTGGCATGTGTCGTCGTGTGAAGGTGCTCGTGTGAAGGTGCTCGTGCTCTGTTGGGTGCCCAACCCTGTCCTGAGCATCCTCACGAGGCTGAGGTCTTGCCATCATTGCAACGAGAACAGCCCTGCTATCTGGTGAGTGACTTAGGACACATGCATGTGGGAGACACTGGCTCCGCCATTGAGACGGGTGAGGCGTGTGCACGGGCCCCCATGTGTGAGCTACAGGACAGGATATGCACGTGTGGACGCACACACGTGGAGGTTCAGCTACTAAGAATCATAGAAACTTCATGATTATCTTTAAAAGTTGTTGGAGCTGCATGTGCTTTAGCTTTTGATTTGTACCTTTCTGAACTGTTTGATCATTTTAATCTGCTTATGGTGGATTTAACAGACAATTGGGAGATAGACTCCATTGGCCCTGGGGATAGAACTGCAGAGACCTGGGGAGCAATCAGGGCCAAACCCTGGAGCCACACACCTGGCTGTCCCCAGCCCTGCCCAGGGTGGGACCTGGCACAGAGCAGCCACCCCTGCCCCGTGTTCGTCTGATAGAGGGTGGAGACAGCACATGCCCCCCTGGGTACCATGGGCGCCACGCAGATGCCAAGGTGAGCAGGCGGAGGGCCTCCCACTCTCGGGGAGTTATGGCTGTGTCTGGGAGAGAGAATGAGTGAATGGTGAATACATGGGTGGTGGACAGGAAAGTAGCTGCTGTGGCACAGTGTGTTCAGGAACAGTGGTGACCACCTAACCCTGGCACAGGCCTCTGCATGAGGGCTGATGTGGCAGCCGAAACCGGAAAGATGCGGGAGAGTCTGGGGGCACACTGCAGCTGAGGGGCTGTACACAGGCACTTCGGCTGGAGGGAACGTGGCCGCATGGGCACGAAGTCTGGGTTTCATGTGAACCTCACAGGAGTTGACTGACTATCCTCACGTGCTGTGTGGGCCTCTCTCTGGAGCATGGGGAAGGACATGCCGTGCCCACAGGCCAGGGGTGACACAGACCAGGGGTGACACAGGCGGGGGGCAAGGACTTGCCCCGCGCTGCCCATGGCTCTGGGGGACATTGGTCAGGAATGTGAGCAGCCGAGCCTGTTCCATTCTGCAGCAGTGAACACGTTCCTGTTCCCACCAGGGCTGCAGACCTCGGCTTTCCCTTTTTATTCACAAACATGGAGTCTTGCAGGATGACTTCTGAGGGACTTTCCCTCACGTTTGCTTACCCATTATGGTTTCTGCATCCCACCTTTCTTTGCTCCAAGCCCAACTCTGTTCTAATTTGCCTAAGCGATCTTGCAGCCGTCTGAGATTCATGTTTCCAACATCACTCTTTTAAGCCAGGACTGCAGTGACAGACACGCTCTTAGTAATCTGACAGGTTTCTTCCATTGAGAAAGAGAACTTCTAAATCAGAATTTGGGGACTGAATGGTGGATAACTAAGTTTAAAAATATATATATGATGATGAATACTACAAACACACAGTAGTGCCTTTCTTGTGTCTGTAGGCTTAGATCTTAATATACTTTGAGATCTGAATAGTGTACTCTAGAAAGAGCTTAGTAAAGAATCATTTTCCCTGTGTCTAACTACTAGACATAAATTTCAGAGTTGTGGCTTGGAATCAGGAATATTTTGCTGAAAGTCGCTGGAATTTGTTAGTCGTGCTTCTGATACTAAAATTGCCATTTGGTGCTGGCGGTGACCATTGCCTGATGAAGAACTTCAGGTGCGGCAAGTTCCTGGTGAGGATTGTATTACCACGCATGGAACGAGGCATGGAGGTTGTCAGCTGAGGGCATTTACATCCTGGAAAATGTATTTTCTCCCGAGTATCAATGACAAAACAATCTAGCTTGTACATTTAATTCAAGTAACTTAACTTCTGAGTTTAACATGATTCATAGGTTCCACATTAGTATTGAAAATAAAAATGTGTGTGATTTGGGTAATTTGTTTTGTAACATGTTAAAGAAAAAAAGGGTGAAAGGTCATTTTATTGGGTTTTAGAGGAATATGTTTGGAAGTGAAATAACGCATCTCATTTTTTTCCTTTCCAGCATTGTCATGGAAATACTGCGAATACTGGCTTTGATTGGTCAGATTCTTTTTTCACTGGCTGCTGTTTTTCTTTCATGTCTTGTCATGAAGACTTACCTCATAGGACCGTACTATCGAAAGCTGCACATGGAAAGCAAAGGAAACAAAGAAATCCTTGTCTTAGGGTTATCTGCCTTCATCTTTTTAATGTTAACGGTAATTCTCAAATCATCTATATGTTATTTATATAATCTGATTTATAATCTGCTTCACTGAAAGCTTGCAATCAGTTGTTTACCTTTTCCTTTTCGTAAGGATTAAAATATTTGAAGCACTCATTAGTATTTTTACCCTTTGCATAGTTTATTGTGCTACTGTCAGTATACAGCACGATGAGCAAAATCTGTTTAACTGTTTTGGACTCACCTTGTAAGCACTTTGCCAAAATGTTATTTGTAATGTAATTTGTAAGTGCTGCATTAAAGACAAATCTGTGGTCAGGAAAAGTCATATAAACACCAATGCCAAACCATGTTACCTTTGTCTTAAACTTTCAAACAGCTTTTCACCTGAAATATAAGATTAAGTGTAAAAACAATTTTTAGTTTAGTTTGATGACAAGCTAGTTAACAGTATAAGTTTTATTGCCTTAATGTGAAAGATTTTCTAAAAGGTTCATTTTGGAAAGCAGGCTTCTTCTTATACAGAAGACAAGCTTTTCATGAGGGAGTGGGGGAAATGCTCTTAGACTCCCGTAATAGTCGAAGCAGTAATGACGGTGTCATCGTACACTTGTACCACACGACCCAGCAGTTGTGCTTCTCAATGTTTATTCCAGAGAAATGAAGACTTACGTTCACATGGAAACTTGTACCCATATGTTTATGGCAGTTTTATTTGTATTAGCCAAAAACAGTCCGGATGTCCTTCAACAGGTGAATGTTAAACTGTGGTATGTCCATGCCATGGAACGCCACCCAGCGCACAGACCTGGGGAGTCTCCAGAGGATCATGCCAAGTGAAAGCACCAGTCTCAAAGTCTGCATGCCATGTGATTCCACACACTCAGCATTTATGACATGATGACAGTACGGCAGGGAGAACAGCTTAGTGGTTGCAAGGGGCTGAGGACTCGGTCGGGACGGGTGTCCTGTGTCTCCCAGTGTTGACGTCAGTGTCCTATAGTTTGGCAAGGCATTACCATTGGGGAAACTGAGTGAATGGTACATGAGGCCTCTGTCTCATTTCTCAGACTGCACATGAAGGTACAATCATCTCAGAATGAAAGTTCTATTTTAAAAAAGTAGAGTACCAAAACTAAGTCCTTATATGTGGTTTAATTGCCTGCCAGTATTTTATAGTCTTGGGAGAAGACTGTGATTTGCTTTTGCTCCAAGCTGCTCATAATGATTTCAACTATTTAAAGAATGCGACTTATTTAATTTTTTACACTGCTTTATCCATTCCAGAGTATTTTTCTCTTTGAAAATAACTTCTAGCAAAATTGTCTTATCTGGACAGTGGCTCCCCAGTTAGAAGGATTCTCTTCGCTGGCGCTTGGTCCCCTTCGCTCATTCGTTTGACGGTACTCACCGTGCACCTGCCATGCGCCAGGGGTCGTATGTCGTGCCAGGTGTTTTGCATGTCAGATAATCGTCTAATTCATGTGCCAGACTTCACAGCTTGCTCGTTGTCATGTGGTGGTCCTCTGTGAGCACACCCCAGGTGCTCCTTTCTACTGTCAGACATTAGGGTTTGTTTCTGTTTAGGGCTGTTTGAGTAAAGTTGCTGTACGTTCTCACGTGTGTTTTGAAGCATGACCTCATTTCTAATGGTTTTATGTCTGGAGGTGGGATTGCAGGGTCGTAGGGTGTACACATGCTAAACTTTAGTAGCTATCACTAGTTTTCCCAAAGTGCTTGTACCAGTTCATGGTACAGGTTGGGCATCCCTAATCCAAAAATCCAAAGTCTGGAACTTTTTGAGGCCCAGCATGACACTCAAAAGAAACGCTCACTGGAACTCTTCAGATTTCTGATTTTTGTATTAGGGATGCTCAACCGATCTTGTATCTGCAAAAATTCCAAAATCTGAAAATATCCAAAACTCTTCTGGTCCCAAGAGTCTCAGTGAAGAGGTGCTGCACCTGCGCCAGCGTGTTATGAGAGTGCGGTTGTTCCATCCCCCAACGCTTGGTACCGCTTGTCCTTCTAATTTCAGCCACTCTGCTGGGTGGTAGTGGCGTCTCACTGGGGCTTTTTACCTTCTTCTGTCGTTTGTGTTTGGCAGCTGGCCAGTATTTCCTAATGCCTAGTGATGTGAGCGTCCTTTCACGTGCTTGTTAGCCATCTGGGCACCCTCTTTGGGATGTGCCTGTACAGTCTTCTGGTTATTTTTCAATAGGGCTGGTAATTTTCTTACTTTTTTGTAGTTCTTTATTCTGGAAAATTTTTTGTCAGATTTTTTCTTTTTGCTGAGATGAAATTTACATAACATAAAATTCACTGTTTTTAAGTGTGTTTCATAGGTTTTCAGCACATTCACATCGCTGTGCAACCTTCACCATGGTTCAATCACAGAACATTTCCATCACCCCAAAGAAACCCCGTGTGTCCCAGTTCTCCCCTCCCTCCATACCCTGGTAACCTCTCCTCTACCTTCTGTCTCTACGGATTTGCTCCCGAAGGGCGTTTCCGTAAGTGCGGCGGCAGCGACAGCGCGGCCTTCCGTGGCTGGCTTCTCTCACTCCTGTGTTGTCTTCGAGGCTGGTCATGCTGTGGCACGTGTCTGCGCCTTACCGCTTCTCACGGCTGAGCCGCGTTCTGTGTCAGATTCCCTTTTACTAACGTCTGCCAGCTTGCGGCTTGCCTTTGTGCTCTCCTGATGGCACTTCTGACAAACAGAAGTTGTTACTTTCAGCCTGATCCAGTCATCGGTTGTTTCCTTTATGGTCAGCACTTTTTATGTTCTGCACGAAAGATCTTTGCCTACCCCTGGGTCTGTGTTACCTTCTAGAAATTTCATGGTTCTGCTTTTCTCATTACCTCTACAGTCCGTCAGGAGGTGAGTTTAGTGTTTGATGTGAGCTAGTGGCACAGGTTCACTTTCCACCTGCATTTCCATGTGTTGAAAAGACCCGTTCCCACTGTTGTGTAGTGTCCTCTTGTCAAAGGGGACAAACACACACCAAGTTGCCGTGCATGTGTGTGTGTGTGCATGCTATGTGTACAGTGTGTTACATGTGTGGTGTGTGTATACACATGTGTGGCTTGTGTGACGTGTGTGCTTTGTATATGGTGTGTTTACATGTGTTTGTGTGTGTACACATGTGTATGTCTGGTGTGTGTGCATGCATGTGATGTGTGTGTGCTTTGTGTATGATGTGTGTACGTGTGGCTGTGGGTGTGTGTGGTGTGTACATGTGTGTATGGGTGTGCATGTGTGGTGTGCATGTGTGGTGTGTGTACACATGTATGCTTTCTGTATGATATGTGTGTGGTGTGTGTGCATGTGTATGGTGTCTGTGTGTGTGTGATGTGTGTGGCGTGTGTCTGATGTGTGTGGCACATGTCTGATGTGTGTGGCGCATATGTATGATGTGTGTGGTATGTGCATTGTGTGCATGTGTGTGTGCACGTGTATGGTGTGTGTGCATGTGAGGTTGTGTGTGTGTGTGGTGTGTATGCATGTGTCATCTGTGTCGTGCCTACATGTTTGTTGTGGGTGCATGTGTGGCATATATGTGTGTTGTGCATGCATGTGTGTGTTGTGCATGCATGTGTGGTGTGTGTGTTCCATGTGATGTGTTCACATATGACATGCCTGCATGTGTGTGTTGTACATGCACATGTGTGGTATTGTGGCATGCGTGCATGTGTGTTGTGCACGTGTATGTGTGGTGTGCATGTGCATGTGTGCACGTGTGGCGTGTGTGCATGTGTGGCATTTGTGTAGTGCGTGCACCCATGTTCTGACTCTCCATTCGCCCCCTGATCTGCTCACCTGCTCTCTCGTGTGCCGTAGCTTGACATCTGGTGGCATTTGGGCCCCAAGTTCATTCTGTGTCCAGATCATCTTGGCTATAGTCATCATCTTTCCACATAAAAACTGAGATCCAGCTTGTCAACTTTCACATGCAAAAAAGTGTTATTGACCTTCCAGTGAGCTGTCTGGCAGTTGCAGGAACGTCAACACCTCGGGTGCGGAGCCTCGTCACTGTGTTTCTGTCTGTACGGTTCCCAGCGGTTTCTTGTGTTGGTGCAGAGGTCTTGCCTTCTTCTGCTCCTCGGTGTGTGATGTTTTTTGATGCTGTTATAAATGGTATTCCTTTCAAAGTTCATTTTCTGTTTGTCTGTTGCTATCTTCTATAGTTTAATTTTCTCAAGTTAAAAAACATTTTCTTTCAAGTTGTTTTGTGTCAGTAACATCTCATCAAGAAGTCTGTCTTAGGCTTTGTTACAGAGCTGCAGTTAAAACCTAACATCGTGACTGCCCATTCCACAGACTGATCTGGCTCCCGCACTTACTAAAATTAGACATTTCTGTATTTGTTGGTGCTTTTCTCTGGTTTCATGTCATTTCAAGGGAACTCTCATTACCTAAGCTGCATTCTCTGAGTGGTTTGAAGTTGGTGATGGGAATACATTTTTAATGCCATAGTTAGGCCGTTCGTTGATTCAAGGTAAAGAAAATGTGTCAGAAATATTTAAAATAAATTATGAAAAGTCTTCTCATTCAAATGTGTATGTGCGTGTGTATATATATATATATGTTTTTTGGTGGCTGGCCAGTACAGGGGTTAAGCCTGGACCTTGGTGTTACCTGTTCCACGCTCTAACCACCTGAGCTGACCGGCCAGCCCTGCGTTCACTTGCTTCACAGCAAGCTACATGAATGATTGCTTCAAATATTTTAAATTAGTTTTGTTCTCCTGGTATGGTTAATTCAACTAGAATTAGCTTCTGCACGTCATCTCTCAGATGACCCCAGCAGAGGCCCCTTTTCTCTATGACACTTGATTTTCTAGCTGTTCTCACGGTTGTTACTGTGGAGCTTCTGCTGGGTCTATGAGGGTGTCTTTGGGTGAACGTCCCTGGACGGGGTGTGAAGTGTTCTCGTGTAAAGCTCTGTGCCCTGTCCCTCCCGCCCCCCGCAGGTAACGGAGCTGCTGGACGTCTCCATGGAGCTGGGCTGCTTCCTGGCCGGTGCCCTGGTCTCCTCCCAGGGCCACATGGCCACCGAGGAGATCACGTCTTACATCGAGCCCATTCGCGACTTCCTGGCCATCGTCTTCTTTGCATCGATAGGTAGTCTCTCTTTACATTATAATTGTATTTGTGAAATACTTGTGGGTTCATTCTTTGCTGTTCGTGTTCTGCATATTAATAGATGTATACATGCAGATGTGTACATACAGATGTGGACCTCATACAGCAACAACAGTCATCATAAAAAGTAAGTCTATTCCGTACATCTCAATTTGGATTGCTAGCACCCAGAAACTATTTATATTTTTCTAGAGTCTGAAGAGAAATCTTATTTAAAAAGAGGGAAAATATTCACTGAAGTACACAGATTAGTTATTCCTTGTCATCTTTTATTAGCACTAAGGTGTGCGCTACTCATAGGCATTAAAGAAAACCAGTGACCTTCCGAGGAAGACGAACTTTGTCCTTGTTATACTAGTGTCACCAGGGTGCAAGTGACCCCACACTGCAAGTCATGGACACACGGTAGGTCAGCCACCTAAACTAATGTATTGAAATGGTAAGTTTTGGAGGAAGTATTAATTTCGATACAAAAAAAATAAATAGAACATACCAAGGTGAGCTTCTCTAGACATCTCCCTGTGTTGGGGCATCTCCAGTGGCCACACTGGAAGCGAGAAGGTGGAGAATCACTTGGCATCTGAGATCCCAGTGTGTCCACCTGGCACCTGTCCACTGACACACTTCAGTCCACACTAGTCCAGTCTGCACAGTCCCAGCGAGACCAGGAATGGAAAAGCTAGTTCTGAAATGTGTTTGAAGATGTAAAAGCCACAAGTAGCCCCACAGCCCTGAAAGAAAGGCACAAAGTCAGGAGGCCCCACAGTCATCAGCAGTGAAGTGTAGCCTCTCGTCAGTCGCTCTGTCACCCGGACGGTGCAGCGTGCAAGACGGTGCAGCGTGCACCAGCGTCGGACCCCGCGCGGGGAGCCCCGCCAGAGCCTGTGTCCCCGAGAGACTCTCTCGGCTGACGTTGGACTCTCTCTGTCCCTCTTCTTTCTTCTGCCTCCTCCTCCTCCTGCACTCTGGCCTTCATGACTGGTGACTCCCCTCAGTGTGCTAAATAAGCTCTGCTAATTCTGATGTCTGGACCTTCCATTACTGGGTTGGTGACACACCTTCTTTTAGACAAGGTCTAATAAAGTTGGTGAGGTTTTAATTTTTTCTTTTTTTTTTTTTGTGACCGTGCTCAGCCAGTGAGCGAACCGGCCATCCCTATATAGGATCCGAACCCGCGACAGGAGCGCTGCTGCGCTCCCAGCGCTGCACTCTCCCGAGTGAGCCACGGGGTCAGCCCAAGTTGGTGAGGTTTTAACCTAGTTTTTACTACATCCCCAGGTCACCTGCCTAGTGTGTGTGACCTTGAGTCTCATTAGCTGGGACTTCACTGAATATGCATATTTTAGAGTTGTTCTTGTTAAAAATCTAAAATTTCATGAATATGTTATTTAAACAGACATATTTGCTTTAATTACTCTCAAACTTGGGTCCTTATGATACTGAGAACCATGCTTTCTGTTAAAATAATAATCCTGCATGTTTTGCATTGGTTCTTTACACTAAGTATATCCAGGGAATTCAGGTTAATTTCCCTGCCAGCTGAGAAACTTGTGCACAGCAAGGTTTTGTCTTAGGGTCTGAGCAGCACTCAGGAGATGCCTTCAGCTGTGTGTAGGAGGCAGGGTCCACCTGGTGAGGCAGAAGTGATGGATGGGAGTTCCCACTTACACAAACCACCCTGGATGTTTGCTCTGTGCTGGGCCCTGCAGCAACTCAAAGACACAGCCACGGGCTAGCAACTGCCCACAGGTGGGAGACGGCAGTCCTTAGAGGCCCAGCACCGAAGAGAATTCATGGCACTTCTGAGGAGAGATTGCCCTTGATGGCATGAAAAGCAGGGAGCAGCTTTTGGCCCCAAGTGAGGAAGGGCTTTCCGTGCAGAGGGAAGAGCCTTAAGTGCCCAGGGAGGGTGTGAGGGGTCGCAGGGTCAGGCCAGAGGCCACTTGGGCGAGGGCAGAGGGTCATCTGGTGCTGAAACCCCTGGTCCTCATGTCAGCCCTGCAAGGTGGGCACCTCGCAGGTCTTGCTCCCCCACACGTCTGTGGGCCGGGGTGTGATGGCCACAGGTGGAGATGCTGCTTCAGACAGTCCTGGGCCACGTGCATGTTCTAGGCTACACATTCTGTTTACTTGTCCCCCAAATCCACATTCACACAAGAGGAAACTGAGGCACACAGACCTCAGAGACTGGCTGGGGCCCACAGTTAGTAAGTGGTAGATCCAGGATGTGAGCCTAGAGCCTATGCGGTTTACCATTGTGCTGTGTGTTGTGAGAACAAGTGACTGTAAGTAGAGAAATCATAACATAGCCCGTGTGCCCTCCTGTCAGTTACACGTGAACGATGCTGAAGTGCAGATTTCCCGTTTCTCACTTGACGTTTCTAAGTGCTGACTGTAGTGAATTCAGTTTCGTGGTGGTTCATTCATTCCCACCCAGGAGAGGAGGACTGCGCTGAGGCAGAGTGGAGAGGTGTCCTCTGGGAGGGGGTCACAGCCTGGTGGGGACAGAGGCTTGGACACTGCCTGGCGTGGCTGAGCGCAGGAAGCGGGATGAGCTTCAGGAGTTGGTGACCAGACAAGTGCCAAGGAGGACGTCCTGGGGAGGAAGAGAGGCTGGAGGGAGGAGGGTCGTTAGGAAACTCTTAGGAAGGAGGTTCTTCCTGGCTGTGAGCCCATGGGGGACCATGGGGACCAGGAGGGCAGAGGCCTGATGCCCACAGTGCGGGCTGTGGCAGCCCGCATGGATGGGATGGGGCGGGAGTGCGGCCTTTCAGCCAGGTGTGTGGACGTGGGGTCAGTACGTCGGCAACTTCCTGAACAGGGATGTAGCCAAAGGAGGGCTTGGTTGGGCACCCAAGTCCCATGGCCAACCTGCAAGGCTCGGGAGTGAGGCAGCCAGAGGGGATGGCTCGGGCTGGCGAGAAACGGGGAGCTTGTCATGGGCCAGGGGACATGAGAAAGGAAGCGGGGCGGGACCTGACGAGCAGGAGGCAGGCGGCAGGTCGGAGGAGGGGTCCGTACTGCAGACCCCCGTGTGAGGACAAGGGGCCCCTCGGCTGATCGCAGGAGTCCGAGTGGAGCAGGCGGCGGGGCATCTCCCACCTCAGGGGAAGAGGAGATCATGTCCTGGGAAGGAAAATGGGGGCTTTTACCTTTGTGTTTCTGAAGAAAATAGAGGCAGATGGTTTGAGAATGACGGCAAGGTAACAAGCTGCAAGTTACTGCACGTTTTAACTCGGGGCCCTGGTATCCGCCGAGGGCTGGGGGCACCGGTGGGAGTGGGAAGAGCAGGGGGGCAGCCCGAGCTGGGGCCCGCACCCGACCTGCCTGACCCTCGGTGGCCCTTGCTGGACAAAGGGCCTGAGCAGCCTCCACAGGAGGCTCCAGGAGGGGCATGGAGAGCAACAGAAGAAAAATATTTAGGGAAATGTTTCCCCTTTGTTTTCAACGTGTGCGAGTCAAGTGAACGCGGAAAAGGGATGTCGACGCCAGGCGGCCCTGACTGTGGCCTTCTGGGTGCCGTTGGCCTGTGGATGAGTGCTCCTTCCTTCTGGTGGCGCCTCTCACTTGTTTACAGACTGCAGGGACCATGTGCGTTTCAGCCAGAACACGTTCATAAAGGAGAGTCGGCTGGCGTCTGCCTCCGGTGTTCTGCACGCTCTGCAGGCGACCCTGCTGCGGGATGCGGTCCCGGGGGCAGCCTTTCCCTGGCGGGCGATGCTTTTGCTGGCATGTGCAGGTTCACTGTGCACAGTGGAGCTGTAGACTTGTCACCGAGAGTGGCTGTGAGCTTGAAAAGGCTTCTTTTCTGTGGGCCGTCCGGTGGTCATGGAGTGACTTGTCCTGTCTGTCTTCCCACAGGGCTGCACGTCTTCCCTACCTTTGTGGTGTATGAGCTCACGGTGTTGGTGTTCCTCACCTTGGTGGTGGTGCTCACGAAGGTACTGGCCCTTCCCCCGGGCAATCTGTGGCTGCTGAAGTCCACGTTGCTGCTTGGCACAGACCTTACCTGTGGGCCGCATCTCGGGCAGTGGCTACGTTGGGTCTGAAGCCGTGCCCTGTGCCTCCGAGGGCCTGTTGGGGGACACTGCCTTGCGGGACCTGCTCATGCCCACGTTGCAGAGAGGGCTCTTCTGCTCAGACACCCTTGGCAGACCCTGGGGGCGGAGCACAGATTCAGGTTGGGCTCAGTCATCTCTGGTTTGTCTCAGAATTGAGGACGTTTAAGATTGGGAATGACCAGCAGTTGAAGTGGGACAAGCACCTCTAGATCCCCAAGATAAGTACTCATTCCTGATGAGTCTGAAGCACAGCGGGTCCTGACTCTGGCCACCTTCACAGGCATGGATTTCAGAGGCCACTGAAGGTGGCACGGATACTCCCCGTTTGTCTGCTGTCGATGATGACCAGTTATCGAGTTGCCTGTGTTAGCCTGTAATGTGTTCAGTAGTCATCTGGCTCTCTGCACTGCCAAAGTCAGCTTCAAATATTTCCATTTTAAGGAGCCAGCATCTCTGGCAATTGTTAAGCCGGCCCCCAGCTCTGGGACGCTCACCCCAGAGAAACACATCTCTCTCATTAAAAAAATTTCATCTTGAATGCAATAGAATACTTAATGCTATTAAATTAGTTGGGGCAAAAAGGCTTGTTTTTTGCCAGTGAATCTAAACCCTTGATTTTGCCTGCTTGCTCTGTGTGGACATATTTAAGATATTTTATATTTATTTGGCGCCTCTGGGCATTTCAGATGCCTCTGGGTGCATTTCCCAATGTTACATGTTATTGGAGGGCTTCTGCAGCATCTGCTGTCTGGGTTCTCTGTGTGAATTTTAATTATGTCTGGGTGCTCTGCTGGTGTGAGTTCTGATCACGTCTGGGCACTCTGCTGGCGTGAGTTCTGATCACATCTGGGTGCTCTGCTGGTGTGAGTTCTGATCACGTCTGAGTGCTCTGCTGGTATCAGTTCTGATCACGTCTGGGCACTCTGCTGGCGTGAGTTCTGATCACATCTGGGCGCTCTGCTGGTGTGAGTTCCGATCATGTCCAGGTGCTCTGCTGGTGTGAGTACTGATCACGTCTGGGTGCTCTGCTGGTGTGAGTTCTGATCACGTCCGGGTGCTCTGCTGGTGTGAGTACTAATCACATCCGGGCGCTCTGCTGGTGTGAGTTCCGATCAAGTCTGGGTGCTCTGCTGGTGTGAGTTCTGATCACATCTGGGCGCTCTGCTGGTGTGAGTTCCGATCACATCTGGGTGTTCTGCTGGTGTGAGTTCTGATCACGTCTGGGTGCTGTCTTCATTAGTAACTAGGTGACCCACTCTTGCAGTTTGTTTTGGCAGCGCTGGTCTTGTCTCTCATCCTGCCAAGGAGCAGCCAGTACATCAAGTGGATCGTCTCCGCGGGATTGGCCCAGGTCAGCGAGTTTTCCTTTGTCCTGGGGAGCCGAGCGCGAAGAGCTGGCATCATCTCGCGGGAGGTGAGTGTCTGTCGCTGGCTGTGCTGTGCCCTATGTGACAGGCTCAGCCTTGGGGCAGATGTCCCAGGCACACACGTGATATCCACACTGTCCGTCTGGGCTGTGGCTGGAGGCTCAAAGTGCCGGGGACTGAAGTGTTGGTCTCGAAGTGGGCATGGGGGGCCTTGCTGCCATCTCCTCGTTTAGGATGTGGACTATTTTAGATGAAAATGACTAGTTAATACTGCTCGAACTGTTACCATTATCTTTTGCAACAATTTTGACTGTCACTCTGATATTTCCTGTAAGAGGAAGAAAACTAATTTTTAAAATCTGAGCTGCTAGCTCACAGCTTGATGCAGGACCGTCTAAAAGATGAGACGCGGGTGTGGGCTGTGTTTCCATAAGGCTCTACTGCAGCCTCAGGAGTGCCGCCCAGCACTCATAGTGCAGCGTTGTCTCTGTCCCGCAAGTGAGGGATACGGGAGAAGTCTTCTGGTCAAGTGGAGGGGGAGTAATTGCTGAAGAGTGGGATTCTGTACAACAAGCTCCTCTACACCTGCCCCGAGGCTGTCTCAGTAGTGTGAGGGATTCTGTGCTGGTCGGTGTGACTAGTTAGTAGTGTTATCTGATGATTCATCAGGACCATCAAAACTCAGTCCCTCCAGCATCCACATGTCCTCTCACCTGTGGCTGTACTCTGTGCCTTAAAGAGATAGCAGTGAACATCCGGTTTGCAGGTGACCTGCTCAGTGGGACTGTGCTCAGCCAGGTGCCTGTACAGGTGTGCCTCCTTATGCTCAGTGTGAACAGGTTCTGCATTTACCTGTTGCAGGTGTACCTTCTTATACTGAGTGTGACCACGCTCAGCCTCCTACTTGCCCCGGTGCTGTGGAGAGCTGCAGTTACAAGATGTGTGCCCAGACCAGAGAGACGGCCAAGTCTCTGATGGACCAAGATGCTGGCTTTGGACAGGGGAACCTCTGCGGGCAGCGAGTTCTTCTCAGGGGCCTGTGACTGCTCATCCCTGTGGCCTCATGCCCTGGGGACAGAAAAACACTAGCAAAGAGCAGTGTCTTCATGCTTGCCTGGCTTCTGCAGAATATTCCTGTCGTGTTTTAGAATTTTCCAGAGTGATTTATTTGCAGTCAGTCGGTTGTGTGCAGTGGAGCTATAACACTGCGTTTTACAAATCGCCTTGACTGTTTTGCCTGGACGTGCCTTTTCCCAAAATTATTAACTTTCTATTGTTAATTCATCAATTCATGACTCTTTTGGTAAAAAAAAATTAGAAAGGCTTTTTATTTATTGTACAACTTTAGGATTATAATCTGGTCAAATATTTGTTATTAAAAATTTCTGTGATATGAAATTTTAATTCTGGCATTGTGTTTGGAAGCTTACTCTTAAAGCCTATGTTTTCTAAAGTGAGAAATATCTTAAAATGTCTATTTGCCTTTTATTATAACTATTTTAAATAAAACACTTTTATGTCAGTTCCTGTTAAGTATATCACTCTTAAAATGTTTGGTTTTGAATCACAAGAATGTGCATTCTTTAATAAAGGCCATTTATGATTAGGGTATAATTAATAGAAATTTATTGAAAATCTTTTTAAATTAGATTTTTGTGTTATGTTAATTTTTGCACAAAATTTCAGCCAATTTTTTTCGTTAAGTTTTAACTTTTGGTGTTTAAAAAGTATATTTTGGTTATTACATGCTCCATTCACACAGATGAAGGTCTGGCCCTTACAAGGAATTCCCTAAGGGGTACTGTCTTACCTTGTTTTGTGCTGCTAGAACATAATACCTGAGACCGGATAATTTATAAAGAACAGAAACGTATTCTGTATAGTTTCGGAGGCTGGAAGTGTAGAGCAAGGCACTGGCAGGGGAGGCCCGATCTCTGCTGCGTCATCACACGGCAGGAGCGCAGGACGGAGAGAACCCCTCCGAAAGCCCTCGTTACAGCAGCAGCCTTAGTCCTCCCATGAGGCCCACCTCCCAACACTGCTGCATCGGGGATTACGTGTCTGACCTGTGAATTTTGGAGGGGACAAAAGCACTCAAATTGTAGCAGGTACTACCACAATTGCATTTTTTTTGTTTTTCCCAAAGATGCATAAAGTTGGATGTGTAAGGAATGACGTTGTCATAATAAAGAGTCAGAATGAGGCGGCTGGGCAGCACCACTTGTGCAGGTAAAGTTGTGTCTATTTATTATTTGCCACATAGCAAGTGCTTTGAAGCAGAGCTTCCCTATAAACATTGGCTTTAAGAGCCCATCCTTTTGAGAAAAATACTTGAGGTAGAGGGACAAAAATGTGAGGTGTGATTGTGGATTGCATGTATAATTGTGGAGGGCTCCAGTATAAATTAAAACTCTGAAGTAAGCTGTGTCTATCTAGTCTGAAGCAGACTTGTGGAGAAATATTAGTCTGTGCTCATTGTTAGAAAATAGCATTGGTTTTATTCATTCCTAAACGAGTCAGACATCACCGGTGTGCGTGAGGTGTGCGGTGCGGCCTGTGCGTCTGGAGTGGACCCGCCCTTGTTGGCTGCCAGGCCTCTGTCATTGCTGCCTGGCCTCTGTCGTGGCCGCAGTGCCTTGTCTGTCTGCAGGTCCTCTCCATCAGCGCGTTCAGGATGTGCTAAAGGCCTCCGACGGAATTTCTTTCTTTTTCTGTCTCCAAAACCTGTGACCACCAGAAGCTTTTTAATTTCGTTGAACTTTCATTGAGTGAAATCTATTTGTGCAGGTGACATCAAGTTCCCCCAAAAACATCAAATCAATATCACTTTGTGGGAATGAAATGCTTCATAAAGATGTATGCTCGATGACAAGGGAACTCATCTTCAAAAGGCCACTCCGCATAGAGAATTCAGGAAGCTGGCAGAGTTACTTAGGTCAGGCCCTGTACCTTAGCTACCCAGGAGGCCGTTCCTCAAAGCCCCACCTAGCCACCCCTCCCCCCTCCCACCTGCACACCCACCTGGCCCCCCTCCCTCCTCCCACCCACCTGACCCCCCAATCTCCTCCCTCGCACCTGGCCCCCTCCCTCCTCCCTCCCACCTGCACGCCCACCTGGCCACCCCTCCTCCCTCCCACCTGCACGCCCACCTGGCCCCCCTCCCTCCTCCCTCCCACCTGCACGCCCACCTGGCCCCCCTCCCTCCTCCCTCCCACCTGCACGCCCACCTGGCCCCCCTCCCTCCTCCCTCCCACCTGCACGCCCACCTGGCCCCCCTCCCTCCTCCCTCCCACCTGCACGCCCACCTGGCCCCCTCCCTCCTCCCTCCCACCTGCACGCCCACCTGGCCCCCCTCCCTCCTCCCTCCCACCTGCACGCCCACCTGCCCACCCCTCCCTCCCACCTGCAGTCCCAGGGTGGGGCTCTGAACCCTCCTCCCTTCTGTGTCTTCTCCACACCTCTCTGTCTCCTCTATCACCTTGCTGTAGTCTGTCCCATTCTAAACTAACACCCCACTGCTGACCTTGTGCCCTCTCCCCATGCTGTCCACTTCACTCTCCTCCATAGTGGCCTCCACCAGCTGCACCTGTGCTGAGCTGCCACCCTCAGCACTGGCCTGTCTCTAGAGAGTGCGGAGGCATGCTGGCTTGGAGAAGTCATGCCGCAGACACATTTGCTGGAGGGAGAACGGGCTAGCTGACCTGGCGGGTTGTGACGTTTTCCTCCTGCATTTCACACTGGCCTCCAGTCAGTGACTCAGTTCCCACCAGATCAACACTGGGACCGCGTGCTGGGAACTGGGTGTTCTGAAGACACCTGGGGAAGCGGGTGTTGGCCCCCTTGACCACGGCATCCTCAACAACAGCCAATAACCTTGCAGGGTCCACGTGAGGTGTTCTAAAGCAAGGCCCTGGGATCAAGTCACAAGCGTCAAGTCCAAGTGTGATCTTCCATGACCTCCCCGAGCTCCCTGTCCACTTGCTCCTTTGCTAGTTTTCTAGTACAAATCAGTCATTTTCAGCCACTCTCCTCTTTGCCCTCACAACACAAGTTTATTATTCTTATATTCCTGTACCTATGTCCTTTCCTCCTACTTGCCAAAAGCCTCCTTCATGTACCTAACAACACTGGGCAGGACTGGGAGGGTCGGAGGGGAGAATGGTGCCACTGGTGGAACCCAGAACCCAAAAGCTGAAGAGTCTCAAGCTCTGGTGTCCACGGACAGGAGAGAACAGTATATCTCAGCTCTAGCAGACAGAAAGCAAGATTCACCCCTTCATCTAATCGAATCCCTGAATCTTAACCTTCACAAGTCCACCCCTTGTCAACTTGGTGTCTATACTATCTCCTTAAATCACACTTAATTTTCAAATGGGACAATAACATAACAGTTTTGTCTAACATGGTACACTATGCTGCATACAACTGAAAACACAATAATCCTTTTCCCAGAAGAGGAGGTAACATCCTTATATGACATTTACCCCTCTCCCAATATCCCACGACTTAAATGCAAATACTATGATGTAAAGTTAACATTATTTAAATGCTGGTATAAAGTCAGTAAGTCTCCTGGTACATGACAAAGAATAAGGAAGAACAAAAAGGTAATTGCTTAATGTGTGTACAGTATACAGACAGAGACGTATTCTAACACAGCAGGGAGCACAATTACAATCCTCGTTTCTGTAACTGGTCACATGGTCGAAGCTGGTATCTATAACTCCCTTCTTCTACTGCCCATTCTGCATTCCCTTTGCCTTCAGCGAGCACCTCATCAGGTCATGGTTCTTTACGTGGTGGAGTGACCCAAACCTTCATCCCTGAAGAGTCTGGCCCATTCATGTCTTGTCTGGATTTGGTTGTTGTGATTTTCCATTGACCTTAATCGCAGGGCATGGTGGTACTAAGAGACACCCTAAGGGATCTCCTGTGTTCCAGACAGAATCTTCCTTACCTCCATTGTGAAGTTCTAGTCCAACTTCCCCTTGGTAGTCTGGGTCAGTCACCCCAGCCAACATTGCAACTCCTTTCTTAGCCTGTTGACTCAGGCATGAGGAGCCCAAAGTGGCCATGTGGCAGCTTTAATTTCCAGTTCAATGGGATCATTGTGGTGTCTCATGATGGAAGCATTCCTCCCTCTGGAACCAAGACCTCTAGACCAACGGAACGTAAAGTCACAGGGACAGGAAGCAAACATTTTGCTAATGGGTCACTAGGGGTAATGGTTAATGGTGCCACTTCCGTTTCCACCCCTTGATTCCTGGACCCATGAATCCTGGCTATGGGAGAGGTAGTACCATATATTGGGTGCTGATTTAGAGCATATACAGCCTGCTGGAGAACTTTGCCCCAGCCCTACACGGTATTGGCACCAAGCTGGTGCTGTAACTGTGACTTCAAAAGGCCATTCCATCGTTCTGTCAGACCGGCTGCTTCAGGACGATGGGGAACACGGTAAGACCAGTGAATTCCATGAGCATGAGCCCATTGCTGCACTTCTTTAGCTGTGAAGTGAGTTCCTTGGTCAGAAGCCATACTGTGTGTGATACTATGAGGGCAAATAGGCATCCCATTTCTGGTACCAATTTTCTCTATCAGTCCATCTCTGTTGTTTGTAACAAAATACCTGGAACTGGGTAATTTATATGAAAACAAAATTTGTTGCTTACAGTTTCAGAGGCTGGGAAGTCCAAAGTTCAGAGAACACATCTGGTGAGTGCTTTATCCTGTAGTGGCTCAGGGTATCACATGGCAAATATGGTGGAGCAGAGAGAGAAATAGTTCCTGATGTGCTCTCCTTTTAAAGCCCTTAGAACCACACCCCTGAGCACAATTAAACCATTCACTATGGCAGGGTCCTTAAATCCAATCACCTCTTCAAGGCCCCACCTTGCAATGACCATAATAGGATTTCCCACCCTCTTAACACTGTCACAGTGAGTACCAAGCCTCCAACACATTAAACTTTGGGGGGACACAATTAAGTCCCCATCATTCTGCCCCACCCCCCCAAACTCATGTCCTTTTTTCATACAAATACATTTATTTCATCCTCAAAGTCTTGTTTCAGCTCAAAAGTCCAAAGTTGAAAGTCCCATCTGTGAATTCAAAACAAGTTGCTTCCAAGATACAATGATGGGACAAGCATAAGGTACATATTACTGTTCAAAAAGGAAGAAATTGGCCCAAAAAAAGGGGGTTACAGGTCCTAAGCAAGTCCAAAGCCCAGTAGGCCAGGCATCAAATCTCAGAGCTGGTGAATCATGTAACTTGGTTCCATGTTCCACATCTTGTGCACGATGGTGCAGGGGTTGCGTCTCCAAGTCCTGGGGCAGCTCCACTTCTATGGCTTCCCTGGTTTCCTGCCATGCTTCAGCTCTCGCAGGCTGGCGTTGCATGCTGGTAGGTCTACAATTCTGGGGTCTCCATGGTGGTCCTGCTTGCACAGCTCTACTAGACATGGCACTGGTAGGGTTTCTCTGCTGCAACTCCAACTCCACTCTTCGGCTCAGCATTGCTCTGGTACCAAAGGCTGTCTGTGGTGACTCTGGCCCTGTGACAGATCCCTTCCTGGGTCCTCAGGCTTTTTCATTCATCCTTTGAAATTGGGTGGAGGCTCCCAGGCCTCCACAGTTCCGGCATTCTGTGAGTCTGCAGACCTAACACCATGTGGATGCTGCCAAACCTCCCAGCTTGATCTTCTGAAGCTGCGGGCCCAGCCAGGCCTGGGGCCAATTTAGCAAATTCTAGAGCAGCTGGGGTATGGGGAGCAGCATCCTGAGGTGGCCCTGGACAGCAAACTAATGGGGGTGTCTCAGGCCTGTTCCCTAAGACCAGTCTGTCTCCCTAGGCCTCTGGACCTGTAATGGAAAACACAGCCTCCAAATTCTCTGAAATGCCTTCAAGGTCTTTTTTCCTTTCTCTTAATGATCCCTTTCTTCTCTATTAATCTCCTTAGGAAATGGTTGCTGGGCTATACCCTTGCTTTCATGGCCAGGCTGAGAGATTTCTGATTTCTCACCCTCTGCTTTCTTTTGAATTATAAATTCTGGCCTTACTTCATGCCTTTTCTGCCATAACTCAGCATAGGTTGTTACGAGTAACCATACAGCTTTCTGAATGCTTTGCTGCTTAGGAATTTCCCCTGCAAAATACCTTGGGTCAGCACCTTGAAGTTCCACATTCCACAAAGTTTTTGGGCATGAACCGAATGCAGCCAAGTTCCTTGCCAGTCCATAGCAAGGGTGACCTTTGCCCCAGTTTCCGGTAAGTCCCTTCTCATTACATCTGAGATCATGTCAGAATGGCCTTTACTGTCCACATTTCTATCAACATTCTGCTCACCGTCACATAACCAGTCTCTAATACATTCCAAACTTTCCCTTGTCTTTTTGTCTTCTTTTGAGTCCTCCAAACTCTTCCAAACTTTTTCCAACACCAGTTCCAAAGCCGCTTCCACTTTCCCAAGTATTTGTTATAAGTAACACCCCAGTTCTCTGGTACCAAAATCTTTATTAGTCAGGGTTCTCCAGAGAGACACTATCAATAGGATATATTATCAATAAATGAGAGAGGATTTATTAGGGGAGTTAGCTCACACGATTGTGAAGAGAAGTCCCACAATAGGCCATCTGCAAACTGGATGTTGGTAGCATGGCTCAGTCCAAGTCCAAAGGCCTTAAGACCAGGGAAGCTGATGGTGTCCTTGGTGTAAGTCCTGGAACCCAAAGGTTGAAGAGTCTCGAGCTCTGATGTCCATGGACAGGAGAACAGAATGTATCTGAGCTCCAGCAGATAGAGCAATTCACTTTTTTGCTACATTTTTGTTCTCTCCAGGGCCCCTGGTGGATTGGATGGTTCCTGCCCATGTTGAAGGTGGATCTTTCCTACCCAGTCCACTCAGGCCCACATGCTAATCTCTTCTGGAAACACCTCTCATGTACACACCTGAAGAGATAGCTTTACCAGGTTTCTTGGCATCCCTTAATCTAATCAAGTTGACGCCTAGAATTAACCTGCACAGGGACCCTGACCCACTGCCTGTGGAGCTGTCAGAGGCTTCTGCAGGACGCGAGGGACCAATGCCTGCCTGTGACAATAGCCCAAAGACTGGAAGTTCTCTCCAGAATGTTCTTATTTGATTCTGAGAAGTAGAGATGCCCCAGAAATAATTGAGGTTAAATTTCTGGTCAGCTACATGGGAGCTCAGAGCCATAATTTACTTAACTTAGAAAAACAAGCATTGTGGCACTTCATGCATCAGAGCAAGTGCACACCTGTTGTACGGCCAGCTCCACCTGGGCCAGCTTGTGAGGACAGAGCCCCTAGGCCTGAGCCCCCTCCCAGATCTTCATCAACATTTTTAAAAGGTGTGATAGAGTTGGGCCACTTGTGATTTTTATTAGGGTGCATGGACCAAAGAACACCTAACCATCGACTGGGAGGTGCAGAGGTGTGTGGGCGTACAAGAACACACTAAAGACAATTGAGGCTTTTCGGGAAAGAAGAGACTAATTGAAGGTCCTAAAAACATCAAGAATTTGGGCAATTTAATGGAAGTTAGGCTTTCTACCTGTAATCAGCAGGGTTGGGATGGAGGGCTTGGCTATGGCTTCATTACACGAGCTTCCCTTGGGCGAGGGATGGGGTCCTTTCCTCTGGACATATGCGGTGAGCCTAGAGAAAAGAGCTAACATCAGCTCACCCCAGGGATGAACCCCTGCCTCTCGCAGAACTCCCAGGAAGCAGGTCAGTGTCTCGCTCTTAAATGTGAATGAACAGCCACCTACAGTGCTCTCCTGGAGGAGAGTCCCTACAGGAAAGACCAAAGCAGAAGAAAGAAGACAGACAATTTAGGAAGCAGAGAAAAATTTAGGAAAAATGTTTTTAAAACCTATTAATACTGTCAGTGAAATATGAGAAGATAGTATGTCCATAAATTAGAATGGAATACCATGAAAAAGGAATAATCAACAAGAAAAAAAAAACCCTCTTTGAAATGAAAAAAAGAAAAAGAAAAAGATAACCAAAATAAAAACATTAGAGAGAGATGGAACAGATGGTTAATGAAATTTAGGGAGATGACCCAATTTCTTCAGTCCTGGAAAATTTCCTGGACTGTCTATTTGGAAGTTCTCCCCTGGTGTCCTCTGCTCTCTTTTCCTGGACCCCCTTTTGGGCAGATGGTGGACCATCTGGTTTGATTACCTAATTTTCTTACATTTTTCATCCATTTTCCATTTCTTTGTCTTGTTGGTCCTTTGGGCTCAACAAGTGCCCAACATAGTAAGTTTTAAAAGTTCCTTACAAACCACACCAGCACAGGATTTCAGAACACTGGGAATGAAAAGGAAGTTCTGACAACTTTCAGAGAGAAGCAAACACTGTCAGTTCTCATGCAAAGATGTGGAAATAAAAAGGCCTCGGGCAGGCTTCTCAACAACAACTCTGAGAAGGTAGAGTACAGCTGGTAAAATTCCAGAGGAAAACTGTTTCAACCTGGAATTTGGTACCTGGAGCATGAGGCTGCAGTAGAGATGCATCAGAACTGCATCCCCTTCACCAGAAAGCCACTGCAAAAGGAAAGTGCCCTTTGGAAAGAGGGTCACCCCCAAGGGGATTCTGAGGAAAGCTCTAGGACAAGAGCTGCACACCAAGGAGAGTGTGGCCAGTTGGCGTGGACAGGCGCGGAGGGAGACGCTCTCCCGGAAGAAGCAGCCCTGCTGGCCTGCCCCTCGGTGAGTGTAGGTATTTGGAAAAATGGTTGCTGGGCATCTGCACTTCTGTAGGAACATTTAGAAAAGAAGAGAGAATTAGCAAGTGGGAAAAGTGAGGCGATGACTAACTTCCAGGAAAAACAAAGAAAATCATACGAGAAAGAAAATGTGATCTAATATGCTACTTGATTTACCAGTGAACACAATTTTATGTAGTCAAAATGAAAGCACCGGTCGTTCTACAAAAAATTGTGACAACCCTTTTGGGAAGGTGGGGGGAGGGAATGAAGTTTGGGGGATACTAAAAAAACGTCGACTAACACCACAGGAAGTCAGTTGATTCTGTCTAAAATGAAGATTCGGGAAACAACACTACATGCACATTATTTAGAAATTTGGGTTAAATATCAGATGTAAGAGCTGAAAGAGGTTATGGGGCCACCTCTGAGGAAAGGCTCGGGCAGACTCGCTGACTGCGGGGCCCGTGCTCCTGCATGCATGCGCCTCAGTCCTCCTGCATGCATGCGCCTCAGTCCTCCTGCATGCATGCGCCTCAGTCCTCCTGCATGCATGCGCCTCAGGCCTGGGGGCATCAGTGACAACAGCCAGGACTTTCACAGACATCTGTTGTGCGGTATTTCAGAAATACAGAGTACGAAATATGCTTATGAAATACACAAGGATGCATTCATACACACATAACAACCGTGGGTACACGTCGTGACTGCACAAATAACAGAGCAGGCGTGTGAGCCCGATGGCTATGACTGACACCTCCTCACCTGGCTCGCTGGCCTGAGTTTTGTGCTTCTCGTTTCCTTGCCTCTAACCCTGTGCCAGGTGTGTATGCTCCCTAAGCACTGCGTTTCATGTTACGTGTTTTAATGCTTCAGGAAATAGTGATGTGCTCACGCGGTCTCCTGTGATTCTCCTGTGATTCGCTTCTTTTCCTCAGTCGCACGTTTCTCAAGTTCCGCCGTGATGCTGCGTTTGTGCAAGCTGCTCACTTCCACGGTGCCGTGACCACCATTTTGTGCACGTGCTACAAGGGATGTTGTCCATTGTTCCAGCATTCATTGTTAGGCTTCCCTTTTCTCCATGGAACAAGTTTGGAAATGCTGGTCGGGGATCTAGGGAAAGGTGGCGCTGTCCCAAAGTGGGGTCCTCACGTAGGGGCTGGGCTGGTGGGGCCTCAGGGGTCTCTGAACCTCCTGTAGACACAAAATTGTAGATGTGTATGAGTGTAGGTGTGTGTGTGTGCGTGTGCGTGTGCGTGTGCACGTTTGCATTAACCTGGAGGGGGTCCACAGCTTTCCTCAAAGCCACCACAAGACCAGAAAGCTCAAGAAGCGTTCTGTGAAGGGTTCTCTGACAGCTTCTCCCCAGGGCGTTATTCCAGCGCAGAGGTGAACTGTGCGGCACGGGAACACGCAGTGAAGGCTGCTGCCAGGCACTAGAAGTGGAACACCAGCCCCAGTGGTCCAAGCCCATGGCAGAGGTAAGAACTAGGGATGGGCCACTTCCATTTGCACCTGCTGACCGCCACACTGCCCGCTCTCTGCCTACCCCTCGCTCCTGCCTCATATGACCTGGGGACGGGGACGGGCCCCCTGCTCCTGGCGCCTCCCTGTCCGGTCTGTAAGTTGAAATCCTTGACTGTTTCCTGGCGTGGTGGGGGGTTGGATTCTGCTTCCATTTAAGGACCCAGGGCTGCCTCAGGCTGGGTTCTCCCCAGGATGGGGGGAGCCACGGGGACAGCAACATCACCTCCACAAACTCTGGGGAGGAAACTTGTTCCCCTGCACAGTGCATAGTGACTGTGTCCCTGTAACTAGAGAAGAAGCCAGGGGCCACACGGAACAGCTGGACGTGCGGGGTGGCCGGCAGGGACCTTTGCAGCCGCTTCTAATACTGGTGGCAAGTGCTGGGACCGCTGCACGAGAGAATGCAGGAGAGACTATGTTTGAAGTCATTTTGCAAGGAAACAGCCTTCGCTGGTGAATAAATGCTGTGAACGGTTGGAAGGCCAGCCCCGGGGCGGGAGGCTGGGCCCGGCCTCTGCCTGGATCAGGCTGCCTCAGCTGTTTTCTGCGGATGTGGACTGGCCTGCGGTGGGGCTCTGCACGCGGCCCGTGGCCTCAGGGCGGTTCACACACTGCTAGGAACGTGAATGTGGAAAGCCCAGGTTGTCTGGCTTTCCAGTCTGGAAGGTGGTCACTGCCCTTGTATCGGACGTTCCAGGATGATGGGGGCAGGAGGTACAAAAAGCAGACAGGCCACCGCTGAAATCGGGAGACTGCCGGCCGCAGGTGGGCTCAGAGGCTCCCTTCCTGCCGTGCGGCAAGTGAGTGATGGATGCATGGGGTCTCCAAAAGGGCTGTCCCATCCCTGTCCCACCCCCTCCTCACCCGGCTCTCTTGACTCCTTCAGATCTTAACTCGGACGTGCTTCCTTGGAGCAAGTTTCCTGATGACCATGTTGCGTCAGGCCTCTCTGCTACACTCTTGTCGCTCCCAGCACTTTTCCTCCAGAGTACTTAGTACCAATTAATTCTCATTAACAGTGTCATTGCTTGTTTAAAATCTGCAGGCATTTCTCTATAAGTGCGAGAGATCTTCAAAAAGTTCATGGAAAGGGCCAACCCCGTGGCGCACTCGGGAGAATGTGGTGCTGGGAGCGCAGCAGTGCTCCCGCCACGGGTTCGGATCCTATATGGGGATGGCCGGTGTCCTCACTGGCTGAGCACGGTGCGGCCGGTCACAAAAAAAAAAAAAAAAAAAAAAAAAAATTCACGGAAAGATTTGCATTATCTCGTCATTCTATTTTTACACAAACTTTTTGAAGTACCCATTGGCTTCACAGAGCCAGCAGGATAGAGTGACACTGGAGAGCGTGCCTCCCCGAAGGTCCTAAAGGCCCACGTCTCCTTCCCTCTTCCCCTCCTTGCTGTGTAGAATTTGGCATGATGGCTGGAACTGGAGCAGCCACTTTGGGTCACGAGGTAGACTTAACACTGGAGGTAAACTCCACAGGTCGCAGGAGGGCCTCTCAGCAGCCCTGAGCAGCTGAGCCACATTCCTCGTGGAGGAGTCTGTTTTTCCCTTGCAGAAGGCACTTGGGCAGCCGGGTGCTGGGAGGAGGTGAAGGCTCAGCTGCACGCCCTAGCGAGCAGTCCACCCTGGCCCGTGCTGTGGCGTATCCGGAGTGACCAGCCAGCACACAGCAGGCAGGTGGCCCTCGGGCAGGGTTGGGGCACCAAGACAGGGCTGAGGTGCCTGGGCAGTAGGACGTGTCAGAGCTAAGCAGGCAGGCGGCTCCTGAGGTCCCGACAGTTTAGGGGCCAGGAAGGTCACAGGGCGTGCAAACCTGGAGGTGGGGCACGGAGGATGGAAGCAGCTGCTCAGGACCAGCATCCAGTGACAGGGGCCTGGAGGCCACATGTGTCTGGATGATGAGGTGTAGAGGGCAGAGGTGCAGGGTGAGGTGCCACGTGGACGGCCTCAGCAGGACTGCCCTCCCCTCAAATGTCCAAATCCTAACCTCGGTACCTGTGAACGTGTGCCCCATAGATCCTAATTTGGAAGTAGGCTCTTTGTAGAGGTAGTCTGGGTAACAGGAGTGGGATAGGCCTAAATCCAATAACCAGAGTCCTTGTAAGAGGAGGGATCTTGGACATACAACAGGAAGAGAGCTGTGCAAAGACAGAGCAGAGGCTGCTGTGAGGCCCCTGTGAGGCCTCAGGGAGGGGGCATCAGAGCACCTGCCCCAGCGCCGGGAGGGGCAGGACAGACCCTGCAGCCTCCGGAGGGTGGGAGCACAGCGGTGCTGGTGCCTAGGTTTCTGACTTCTGGCCTCCAGACCTGGGAGAGAATAAGTTTCTGTTGGGCTGAACACCTGGCTTGTGGTAGTTTGTTATGGCAGCCTCAGGACACTCCTACAGGCCTGTCGTACGATGCTCAGGAGTTAGGACTTTCTCCTCCAGGGTAAAGCTCATCTTTCTCCTGTGGAAAACAGAGATTTGGTCCTTGCTTCCAGCATAGCCCTGGGATGGGGACAGTGTGTCGGGGCTTCCAGGAACAGCAAAGCAACACAGGGCAAATGCTGGGACATGCTGTGACGTGTCATGACACACTATAACACGCTGTAACATGGCGTGACACAGGGATGGATTATGCATTCCCTCCAGGCTCAGCCAGGTGAGGCCTGGATGGACATGGGGATGTTCCTGGTCACTGAACACAGCTGTAGAGCTGTCACCAGGGGCACACGCTTACCCGACAACCTGTCAGTCCAAGTCACCGAACCCTCCTGAGACTGAGCCAGGACCTGCCCTGAAAGCAGACTGAACATGCTTCTTTGCAGTCGTGCCCGTTGGTGACCCTGATGTCTTGTCATCCCCTCCCTCAGCAGTCCATAACACCCCTGCTGTGTCGATGCTGTACCCCTGCCCTACATTCTCCTCAGGGCAGTGCTCCACATGGACTGACTCCAGTCCTGGTGGAGCAAGGCAGACACACAAGAGCAGCCTCAGTCTCAGGAAAAGGTGAGGCTTGGTCATCACAACTTGGTCCCTGGTCACCAGCAGCTCAGCACAGGTTCACCCAGTGCCAGGGAGCAGCCCAAGGAGGCTGATGACGCCTCAGCCATGTCCACAGATCCTCCCAATAGACTGTGGACCCAACGCACAGACCCATTGACCTTCCCCACAGAATATAGACACAACCCACAGACCCATAGACCCTCCCCACCGACCATAGATCCTTCCCGAAGACCTGTAGACCCTCCGCATAAGCACGTAGACCCTCCCCATAGACCATGGACCCAACCCACAGATCACAGACTCAAAGACCCTCCCCATAAGCACATAGACCCTCCTCAGAGACAATAGACCCAACCTGCTGATCCCATGGGCCATAGTCCCACCCCAAAGACCCAGAGACCCTCTCCATAGACCATAGACTCAACCCATAGACCCAGAGACCTTGCCCATAGACTTACACCCTCAGCACAGACCACAGACCCAACCCCCAGACCCATAGGCCCTCCCTGCAGATCATAGACCCTACCCACAGTCCTATAGATCCTTCCCATAGACCACTGACACCCACCCCAGACTCAGATACCCTCCCCACAGACCATAGATCCTCCCCACAAATATATAGACCCTCTCCCTAAGGACATAGACCCTCTCAATAGACCATGGATCCAACCAACAGATCAAAGACTCAACTGACAGACCCACAGACCCTCCCTGTAGACTATAGATCCAATCTACAGACCCATAGACCCTCCCCAAAGACCATAGACTTATACACTCTCTACCCACAGACCATAGACCCAACCCATAGACCACAGAGCTTCCCCACAAGTACATAGACCCTCCCCAAAGACCATAGACCTTCCGTACAGACCCTCCCGTTAGTTCTATAAACCTTCCTCATAGACTCATATACTTTTCTTATAGACCCTCCCCAGATCTGCTCCATAACCTGACTCCTTCCCCTCTCTGGCTAACTTTGTTCTCTAATAAAAGCAGCTCTGTGGTACTGAGCACTTAGCAGGTGTGGGTACTATCCTGAAGGTTCACATGGATGACCTCATTTAGTTTTGCTAAGACTCCTGCAAGTCGGAGATACTATAGTCTGTTTTGCAGATGGGTAAACTCAAGTGTGGTGATGCTGAAAACATGTAAATTCTGTCACATGCATTAGCTTATGGCATCCTCACAACCACCTGGAAGGCCACCCCAAGGTGCAGCTTCTGCTTTGTTCCACCAGGCAGGGATGGTTTAGAAAAAACTATACCCAATGGCAGAACACCAAGAAATAAGTCTCCCTGAATACAGTTCCACAAGTGTGTGCATGTGGACAGGTAGATAGATGGATGGTGAGTAGGTGATTGACGGATGATAGACAGATGATACAGAGATAGATAGAAACAGAGGGGTAGGTAGGTAGACCCTGGCCTTACCACGCTGAAAAAGCCTGGTCTGAGATAGGTGATTGGTAGATGATGGGGCAGAGAGGTAGAGCCACTGGGCTGTAGGGGGAGGGGCCGTGGAGCAGGTGGGCTGTAGGAGGAGGGGCCGTGGAGCAGGTGGGATGGAGGGGGAGAGACCGTGGAGCAGGTGGGTGCAGGATGAGGGGCCGTGGGGCAGGTGGGTGTAGGGGGAGGGGCCGTGGAGCAGGTGGATGTAGGGGGAGGGGCCGTGGAGCAGGTGGGTGCAGGGGTAGGGGCCGTGGAGCAGGTGGGTGCAGGATGAGGGGCCGTGGAGCAGGTGGGTGCAGGATGAGGGGCCGTGGAGCAGGTGGGTGCAGGGGGAGGGGCCGTGGAGCAGGTGGATGTAGGGGGAGGGGCCGTGGAGCAGGTGGGTGCAGGATGAGGGGCTGTGGAGTAGGTGGGGTGGAGTGGGAGGGGCCGTGGAGCAGGTGGGTGCAGGATGAGGGGCCGTGGAGCAGGTGGGTGCAGGGGGAGGGGCCGTGGAGCAGGTGGGTGCAGAGCTGGGCCTGGTGAGGGGGGGTCTGGCTGTGAGGGTGAAAGTGTGGGTCCTCATCTGAAGATGGGGTGGGGGACATGTGGGCAGACAGGTCAGCTAACCCTGGGAGCAGGTAAGGACTGGTTGGAAGTCTTCACTGGTCTGCAGCCTCCAGTGGGCGTGGGAGGGAGGGGCCCACACCCAATGCTCACACTGCCTGAGACTCTCACGCAGTGCCGTTTTGGTGAGAATATCTTATTTGTGGGTTTAAAAAAGCACGTACTTCCATTACTGGCTGACCTGCAGAGCACCTTTGGGATCCTGGATCCTTTAAGACCTGCCAGACCTCTGCTTGTGGCCAGTGCCAGGCAAGGGATTCTCATTTTGTTCCTGCATTTTGTAATGAAATGAGAGTTTTAAAAAAATAGCTATTAGCAAGCAGAGACACTTCATAGGGCCACGTTTCCACTCGGCTTTCCTTACGTTAGGTGGTTGGTCTTTGCCGACTGGTCGCTGCTCGTGTGGATGGCTGTGCAGCCTCCTGGCACCACTCCTCCATTCTGGATGCTCGTGGAAGCGTCTAAGCTGGTGTAGGGTCCGGGTCCGGGCCGCACTCCGTCCCGGGCACACCCGCAGACTTCCCGTTGCTCACATCCGTCGTCTCTCAGCCGCGTGTAAATGTCAAAAGTGCCTTTTCGTCTCCAGTCTGGTCAGATCTGTAGCTTTTGGCTCTTTGTGCGGCTCGTATGGAGGGAGGCCTGCTGAGTGGGTAGAGGAACTGTTCGTCCACGCACCCCGAGACTCAGAGGCAGTGGTCAGATCACACACGCAGGGGCTGGCCATGGGGCAGAGGAGGGGACGGAGCCCCCGCTACCAGCCCTGCCACGTGGGGGAGCTCATTAGTTTACTAGTCAGGTGCAGTGTAGAAAGAGTGACAGGGAGCGGGCGGGGAAGGCTGACTCCAGGCGCGCTGGCAAACGGACCTGAATTCTCTGCTGGTTCCGTGTGAGCCTTTTGTTTGGAGGTTTGGTTTTTCGTCACCGCCACGGTGGGGGTTAAACCATGCAGGACCATTTTAGATGAGGGAAATGATGAACTGTGCCCCAGGCTCTGCCTGCTGTTGGATTCTGGCCCAGTTTTCCAGCCTCCCTGTGTGGTCTCCTCCCCCACACTGTGTTTTGAGCTCAGACAAGGTGAGACTCAGTATCAAGTGAGAATGTCTCTCTTAAATGTCACTGGTAATTTTCTTTTCTTAAAGGCTGAACTCTGAGTTGTTTGTTTTTCAGGCTGTACCAAAATGTCAAGTGGCCTCTAGGCTGTGCCCCGCATTGTTACCAACAGCCTTAGTCCGGCCCCACAGTGAGGTCTGGTTCCATCGCGGATTTGTTTTCCCACATCCCAGTGGGACAGATCTTCAGCTCTTTGCCCCCCTCGTTCTGGGTGCCCCAAGTCCTGCCCACGTCGAGCTGACCAGGAGCCTGGCCCGAGGCGGCTTCGTTGCTGGGGTTTGCTGATGCGGGTCATTTCCCCGGCTCCTTGTCGGACTTCTCATCTGTCAAAGGAAGTTGTGAGACGGGACAGTCCTGAGTCTCCCTTCATGTCAGGACATCGAAGGAAAAAATGCACATCAAATAAAGCAGGAGAGCGGCGTGAGGGGAGATCAGAGGCCGAACAAGTACGGAGCCAGGCGGGCAGTGCGAGGGATGAGGCAAGTGTGTCGCGGGCGGGGCGGAGGTGCAGAGCCTCAGCCCAACGTAGAAATGCACAGGCCCCGGGGCCAGATCGGCTGGCTTTGAAAAGAAAAGCCAGAAGCCTGGATTTCCATATGCAATCTTGTGATTTTTAATGTTGGCAACATTCTTTGCTTTTTCCTTTTTAATCCTGAGTAGGGCAAACCACCAGTTTGCTACTTTCGAGCTAAAAACTGTTCTCTGGATTTTTAAAACTAAGATTTTACTTTGTATACAGTTGTCCCTTGGTATCCATGGGAAACTGGTTTCAGGACCCCCCGCAGATACCAAAATCCATGGGTGCTCAAGTCCCTGGTATAAAACGGTGTAGCGTTTGCATATGACCGACACACATCCTCTGGATACTTTAAATCATCTCTAGGTTACTCATAGCATCTAATACAGTGTAAATGACACATAAATGAGTTGTTACACTGTATTGTTTAGGGAATAATGGCGAGAAAAAAGCCTGTGCACGCTCAGTACAGATGCAATTTTTTTTCTGAATATTTTTGATCTGAGATTGGTTGAATCCACAGATGCGGAACCCGTGGATATGGAGGGCTGACTGTATTTATATGGAAAATGCCCCCTAAAAAGAAAAAAGTGCCTATAACTTCACAGCCAAAAAAGCATATAAAAGAAGAAGTAAAAATAACTCTAAGGTCCCCTTGGGTTCTCTGGTTTGGCTGAAGTGGTTATCAAGGGGGATGGTACAAACTAAAGTTGAAATGGTCATCGGAGGCTGGACTGAGCTGGGCTCAATGGATGGAATTTGGATGAAATAACAGTGAGAGCTATTACAGCGGTGGCCCTTGGGTGGAAGATGGCTTTGGGGACACCTCACTTCATTCTCACGCTGCTTATCACTCTATCGTGGGGTTTCACCAACCTGTGTCCTGCCATCAATCATTGCAGCCGTGAGTGCAGACACTGGTGCTAAGCATGTGCCCTGGGACGCGTCCTGGAAGCGGCATTGCTGGGTGGTGGGGTGCAATTATTCAACCTAGTGAGATCATGCCAAATTATTTCCAAAAGTGGTTGTCTCCATTTTCACCCCTGCTGGCACTGTGTGAGAGATGCTGTTGATATGCAGACTTTCCAATAGTTGCTATTGTCAGACTTCTTAAGTTTGGCATGGTAAATGGGTATAAAATAATTTTTAGTTGTGACTCGATTTGCATTTCTCTGACACGAACGAGACTAAGAATCTCTCCATATGTGTATTCACAACACTGACACTGCCCATCCGTGAACACTGCCCGTCCGTCCATTCGTTTAGGTCTTTAGCTTTCAGTTATGTTTTGTAGTATTCTTTGAAGTCATACACATTTTTCATTAGATTTATTCTTAGTATTTCATATTTTTTATCTATTGCAAAATGGCATATTTGGTATTTTTTTGTTTGTTTCTTACCATTTACTGCGGAATTGTACACATTTAGAAAGGTGCAAATATACAAGTTTACAGCTTAATGAACTTTCACTAGACACACCTAGACCCAGACCAAGAAGCACAACCCTGCCAGCACCCCAAGGACCCCCTGTGTTCTCTTCCATCAACTTCCACCCCACAACAAGTGACCTCTATCCTGACTGGACTAGTTTTGCTTGTTTGGTACTTTATAATAATGGATTCACACAAAATGTAGCCTTTTGTGTCATGCTACTTTTGCTCAAAACAGGATTTGTGAGGAATTTGACCCCATTACGGCTGCAGTTGTAGACAGTTCATTCCATTGTGTGACTCCATCAGAATTTCTCCATCTTTTCTACTGTTGGGGAGCATTTGGACAGGCTCCAGATTTGGGCTGTTATACATAGTGCTGCCTATAAACATTCCAGAAGTCGTCTTTTGATAGACATATGTACCTATTTCTCTTGGATATGTTCTGGGGAGTAGAATTGCTGGATCATAGAGTAGATATATGTTTGACTTCTTTAGGAAATGCCAGTCAGTTTTCCTAAGAGAGCCTAACATTTTGCATTCCTGCCAGCACTTTGTGACAATTCCAGTTGTGCCATGTTCTTAGTCAACACTTGCTACTGTCAACCCCTCACCTTTTAGCCATTCTGGTGGGTGTGAAACAGTATCACCTTGTGGCTTTAATTTTGCATTTTACTGATTACTAGAGAGGCTAAGAACATTCTCACATGCTTCTTAGCCATTTTGATATCTTATTCAATATAGATCAAGTCTTGACAATTTTATAACTGAACTCTTTTTATTTTATTTATTATTAATTTGTAGTTTTTTTTATACATTCTGGATATGAGTTCTTTGTTAGATATATGTGTTGTGAATATTTCCCTCAGCCTGTTTGTGTTTTTTAAACTTGCTTTTGATAAGCAAGAATTTTAAATTTTGATAAATTCCAATTTATGTGTTTTTTTCTTCTTTAGTGCTTTGTCCCATTTTTGTCTTATTTTAAAAATCCTTAACCAGCTGGCCAGTTATCTCAGTCGGTTAGAGCGCAGCCTTGTAACACCAAGGTCACAGGTTCAGATCCCCATACTGGCCAGCCACCAAGAAAAAAAAAAAAAGGCAACAAAAAATCCTTACCTATCTCAAGGAACTGTTTTCCTCAAGAAAATCTAATCTAATTTAATTTAACTTAATTTGGGAGTTTGATGTGAGATAGAGATTAAAGTTCTTTTTTTTTTCCCCATATGGAAATCCAGCTGATCCAGGACTATTTATTGAAAAGACTTTCCCCTCACCATTAAATGGCATTGATGCCTTTGTTGAAAATCAAGTAAATATAAATGTATGGGTTTATGTTGGGATTTTTTATTCTGTCTCATTGATCTGTTTGTCTATCTTTATGCTGTCACTGCACTGTCCTAATATGGCATTGAAATCTGGATGTGTAAATCTTTCAACATTATCATTCTTTGTTAAGTTGTCTTGTAATCATTAGGTCTGCTGGTATTCTATGTAAGTTTTATAATCAGATTGTCACTGGAAAATCCCAAACTACTTAGGATTAAACAGCACACTTCTAAATAACACATAGGCCAAAATAGAAATATCAAGGATTTTGATCTAAATGAAAATGAAAATACAACTTATCAAAATGTCTGGGATGCAGCAAAAGCAGTGCTCAGAGAACTCACGGCACTGAATGTGTATATTAGCAAAAAAGAAATACCTAAAATCAATGGCCTAAGCTCCTACCTTAGAAAACTAGAAGAAGAAAGACAAATTAAATCCCACAGATTTAAGCAGGAGAAAATAAATCATAAAAATTAGAGGAAAACTCAATAAAACAAAAACAAAAATTCAATAGAAAAAAATCAACAAAACCAAAAGATTGTCTTTGAAAAGATCAATAAAATCTTTAAACCTCTAGCCAGGCTAACAAAAAAAGAGAGAGGACACAAATTACTAATATTAGAAATGAAAGAGGAGACATCACTACAGAACTCATGGACATTAAAAGGATAATAAAGATGTACAGTGAACAACCGTATGTTCACAAACTTGATAACCTAGATGAAATGAATCAATTCTTTGGAAAACACAATCTGCTAAAACTCACACAGGAAAAAATATATGATCTGAATAGGCCTATATCTTTTAAAGAAATTGAATCAATAATTAATAACAGAAAACATCAGGACCAGATGGGTTCACTGATAAATTCTACCAAACATTTAAAGAAAAAATCATACCAATTCTGTGCAATCTCTTCCGGGAGATAGAATCAGGGGGGCTATGTCGTAACTCATTCTACAAGGCCAGCATCACCATAATACTCAAATCAAAGACATTTTAAGGAAAGAAAACTATAGACCAATATGTCTCATGAACATATACACCAAAATCCTCAACAAAATATCAGCAACTAAATCCAACAATGTATATAGAGAAATATACACCGCAAACAAGGGGAATTTATATATCATGAACAAGTGGAATTTGCCCAGACCTGCAAGATTGGTTCAACATTTGAAAATCAATTAATGTAATACATCACATTAACAGGCTAAAGAAGAAAAATCACATGATCATATGAATAGATGCAGAAAAAACATTTGACAAAATCCAACACTCATTTATGGTTAAAGAAAAAAACTCAGTAAACTAAGAATAGAGAGAAACTTCTTCAACTTGATAAAGAATATCTACCAAAAACCCAGCAGCTGACATCATACATAATGGTGAGAAACCAGAAAATTTCCTGCTAAGATTAGGAACAAAGCAAGAATGTCCCCTCACCACTCCTTCTCAACACTGTACTTGAAGTCCTAGCTAATGCAATAAGACAAGAAAAAGGAAATAAGAAGTATAAAATTGGGAAGAAGGAAATAAAGTTGTGTTCTCAGATCACCTGATTATATACTTATACATGGAAAATGCAAAAGAACTGAAAAACTTCTGAAACTAAGAAGCAATTATAGCAACAAAGGCAGGATACAAAGTCAATCACTTTCTCATGCATCAGCAACGAACAAGTAGAATTTGAAATTAAAAAGACAATACCATTTACATTAGCACTCAAAGAATGAAATAGTTAGGTATAAATCTAAAATGTGGATAAGATCTATATGAGAAAAACTACAAAACTTTAATGAAAGAAATCAAAGAAAACCAAATAATGAGAGCAATTTCATGTTAGGAATTCATAGATTCATAAGTAGGATTCATGTTAGGATTCATAGATAGGAATACTCAATATTGTCAAGATGTCAGTTCTTCCCAACTTGAGCTATAGTGTAGATTCAATGTAATCCAAATCCAAATCCAAATTTTAAAAAGTTATTATTTGGATATTGACAAACTGATTTTAATATTTATATGGAGAGATGAAAGATCCAGAATTGCCAATAGAATATTGAAGGCAAAGAACAAAGTTGGAGGACTGACACTATTCAATTTCAAGACTTATTATAAAGCTACAGTAATCAAGACAGTGTGGTATTGATAAAGAATAAATAAATAGATCAGTGGAACAGAATGGAGATGCCAGAAATAAACCTGCATAAATATAGTTAACTGATCTTTGACACAGGGGCAAAACAATGAAGAAAAGATGTCCCCCCCCCCCAACAAATGATGCTGGGACAACTGGATATGTATATGCAAAACAAAAATGAAGCATAGTAAGGTCTAGACACAGACCTCACACCATTCACAATGATTAACCCAAAATGGATCATAGACCTAAAGGTAAAATAAAACTTTTAGAAGATAACATAGGAGAATGTCTAGATGACCCTGGGCTTGGCAATGACTTTTTAGGTACAACACCAAAGGCAGGATCCATGAAAGAAATAATTGATAAGTTGGATTTTATTAAAATTAGAAATTTCTGCTGTGTGAAAAATACTGTCAAAAGAATGAGAGGACAAGCCACACAGTGCAATAAAGCATTTTCAAAAGACATATCTGATAAAAGACTATTATCAAAAACATACCAAGAACTCTTAAAACTCAACAATAAGAAAATGAACAACAACCCAATTAAAAAATGGGCAGAAGACCTGAAGAGACACCTCACCAAAGAAATTTACAGATGGCAAATAAGCATGTGAAAAGATGTTCCACATCCTATGTCATCAGGGAAATGTGACTTAAAACAGCAATGAGATACCACTGCCCACCTATTAGAATGGCCAATATCCAAGTCACTGACACCAGATTCTGGCACGGATGTGGACCCACAAGAACTCTCATTCACTGCTGGTGAGAATAAAAAAATAGTACAACCACTTTGGAAGACAGTTTGGTGGTTTCTGACAAAACAAAATATATGTCTACCATATGATCCAGCAATTGTGTTCCCTGGTGTTTACCTAAGTGAGTTGAAAACTTACGTCCACACAAAATCCTGCACGTGGATGTTTATAGCAGCTTTATTCATAATTGCCAAAACTTGGAAGCAACCAAGATGTCCTCCAGCAGTTGAATGGATAAGTAAAATGTTGTACATCCAGACAGTGGAATGTTATACAGCACTAAAAAGAAATGAGCTATTAAACCATGAAAAGACATAGGGGAACCTAAATGTATATTACTAAAAAAAATGAAGCCAATCTGGAAGGCTATATACTGTATGATTCCAACTATAATATCTGTGTCCAGCTATAATACCTATATTCAACTGTAATGTCCCTTCAAGAATAAGGCAAACATTAAGACATAAGACATGTTAAGACATTCCCTGAATAAACCAAAGCTGACGGAGTTTGTTACCATAAGACTTGCCCTACAAGAAATGCCAAAGGGTGTCCAGATTGAAATGGAAAGACACTAGACAGTAAACATATGAAGAAATGAAAATCTCTGGTAAATACATGGGCAAATATAAAAGCCAGTATTATTGTATTTTTATTTATTTTTAGTTTTTTATTTTCTACATGATTTAAAAGACAAATGCATAAAAGATTATAAATCTATGTTATTGAACACAAAAATGCATAAAGATGTACATGGATTAAACTCCCCAAGCAAAAGACATAGATTGGCAGAATAGATTACAAAACAGGATCCAACTATACACTGTCTGCAAAAGTCTCACTTTAGACCTAAGGACATGCATAGGTTGAAAGCGAAAGGATGGATAAAGATATTCCATACAAATAGTAGCCAAAAGAGAACAGGAGTGGCTAAACTAATATCAAACAAAATGGGCTTTAGGTCAAAAAACGTCACAAGAGACAAAGAAGAACAGTATATAAAAGAGTCAGTGATGAAGGGTCAATTTGCCAAGAAGATATAACAATCATAAATATATATGTACTAAACATCAGAGCTTCTAAATATACAAAGTAAACTAACGGAATTGAAGGGAGAGGAGGACAGCTCCACAATATTAGTAGCAGAATCTAGTACCCCACTTTCAATATTGAATAGAACAATCAGGCAGAAGGTTGATAAGAAAATGGAGGATTTGAACAACACTGTAGAGCAATCGGACCTAACAGGTGTATACAGAACACTCCATACAACAACAACAGAATATACATTTTTCAATTAGAATATTCATTTTCACATGGAACATTCTCCAGGATCAGGTCCCTGGAGACATTTCCTACACTTTGTGAGGCAGCAGTGCATTAAAGAATAAAACTGACTTGGAGTCTATCTATTGCAGTGCTTCCCAGGTACTCGGCAACCCAGAAGCGGGTCAGTTCACTGAAGAATTTTAAGCAGGGGGTAGCATGATCTAATTTTCATTTTTAAAACATTCCTCTGGCTGCTGAATAGATAACAGATTAGAGCAGGACAGGACTGCAGAAAGGGAAAAGATAAGTTAGGAGTTTTTTTATAGTCTTTAATGAAGAGAATAGTATCTTGGCCATGGTGGTGGCAGAGGAGATAGAAAAAAGGAGAGGAGTTCAAGATCTATCGAGTTGGTGATTGGTTGCAGTGAGTGAGGGCAAGTTATATTTGGCTTCTAGTTTCTGAGTGGACAACTAGGTGGATGTCTTTAGTCTGTTTGGGTGACAAAATACTGCAAACTGGGTGGCTTATAAATAAAAGAATTTTTGTTCTCACAGTTGTGGAGGCTGGGAAGTCCAAGAGCAAGGCGCTGGGAGATTCCATGTCTGGCGAGGGTCTTGCTTACTAGTTCATACATGGCCAGCCATCTTTCTGCTGTGTCCTCACGTGGCAGGAGGTGCAAAGGTCTCCCTCTGGCCTCTTTTATAAAGGCTCCACCCTCATGACCTCATCGCCTCCCAAAGGCCCCGCTTCCTCATATCATCACCTTGGGAGTTAGGATTTAAACATGAGAGTTTTCGGGGACACACGCACTCAGTCCATTGCAGCAGATGTAGTTCAGGACTGAGCTCGGGAATGCTGGGGGGGAGGAGCTGGTTTTGGAGGAAGGCTATGATTAACTGATTATGATCAGTGATATCAAATGACATGTTAAGGATTAATTGTATTGCCCAATTGCCTTACAGAGAGGTTATGCTAATTAATAGTCCCACTAATGGTATACGAGGGTGTCCCATGAAAGCAAGATTTTAAATGGTTTCTCTTGAAGAAATCTGTGCTCTAGTCACAGAATGGCAAGCCTGGATTTGGAGACAAGTTAAGAATCGGCACTGCCGGGGGGTTTAGAGAGCACAGAGAGGACAGGAGGAGCGAGCACTGCCTGGAGCAGAGGCTGCGGGTTAAGTGTTAGGAGGTGGCACGCGTGCTCTCCCCTGCTGGTCTCGGCAGACGCGCCTTCCCTTGCCTCACACTGTCCCGGCTCTGCCTTGCCTTTGCTGTGTCTTCTTCTTCTCCTGAGACCTGGGACCATCAGTGACACCATCTTCCTTCTCCGGCTTCCTCCTGTCCGCAGACCCCTCACCCCGCACTGCTTTCCCCGTGGCCCCCATACAGCCCTTCCTGCCAGACCTATTGCTTCCCCCCATGCCCCACGTCACTGACCCCGCTCCGAGATATCACAGTGACCTAACTGCCAGTCGAGATCTCTCTTCACCTTTTGTCCCACCTGACCTCTGAAGTGCATTTGACACTGTCACATGCCCCCTGACTGAAAATGCACTCTTTCTTGGTTCTGTACGTTGGTCTCTCCGGCCTTGGTGACACCTTTTGTCTCCAGAACTTGCATCAGCCACGGTCCCAGCAGGGAATGGACGGCCTCAGAGGCTTTACCTACAGAGGGATTGGTGAGGGCACCACGTGGGGGTTCTGGCCAGTGACCACTGGGTACCTGCAGGAGGCCACTGCTGCCCAGGCCTGGGAGGCACAGGCAGGAAGCGGGCCAGGGGCCCCAGGAGAGCTGGGGCTGTGGAAGAAGTGGCTCCGGTGGGAGCTGTGGACACAGCGGTCACGGCCATGGCAAGACTATGGCCAGGTAGGAAGCGGGGAGACAGCACCCTGACCTCCCGTGTTTCTTGCCCTCTGGCCTCTGTCTGGAGCCTTTGCCTCTTTTCTCTCCTTGTGCCCTTTCTTCATGCTCCATGCCTGGAGCGTTCCAGAGGACACCTGCTCGATGTCCTATCTCAGATGACATCTTTCTCCAGCTGGTCCCCCCAGCCTCTGTCGCTTCTCCCTCTGAGACAGCAGTCTCTCGCCGTCAGTTGGAAGAAGCTGTCCTCCACCTTATTCTTTTGTAGATCTTCAAGTGCTTAGGTCGGTTTATGGCCTGGAATAGCGACTGTATTTCTAGCATCTCTTGCAGCCTGGCGTGCTAAGTTCTGGCCAACGGGAGGAAGTGCTAGAGCACTTTCCAAGATTGTCCTTTTCTGTTTGAGTGTACACACACGGACACACCTATGTACGGTCAGCTGACAGTATCCGTGGGTCTCTCATTCGTGGATTCAACCAATTGTGGATCAAAAATGTTTGGGAAAAAAATTCTATATAGTTAAAAGTGGAAGGAAGTGCCTAGGTGAGGTGCAAACACCACCCCATCTTATGTCAGGGACTTGAGCAGCCTCAGATTTTGGTATCCACGGGGGGTCCTGCAACCCATCTCCAGGGATGCCATGTGTACTTGAGCATACTACTGTGTACCTGCACTGGTCACGTCCATCTCGAATGTCACCTGCTCCGTGAAGCCCTGATGACTGCCTGTGGGGAGAAGTCGTTGTTCCTGGTCCCATGCTACCACAATTCCTTTCCCAGTCATGAATATAATTTTGTCCCGCCATGTAACATTTGCTTTTACATGAGTCTTTCTCCCACGTTGACCCTGAGCAATCTCAGTCTTAGGAATGTGCATGATATCAGCACCCAGAGATGCATGTGGCACATATGAGGAGCTCAGAAGCATTTGGGAAGGAGTGTGGGGAAGGCACAGCTCTTGAGACTGGTTTGTCTTCTTATCAATAAACTCCATTTTTCCCTACTCATTTCTCAGCTAAAGGAATTTGCGCTTCACAGAGGCTAAGATCACTAATCCGAGGCAATCTGACGTCCCTTCATGTCAGCTCATTGTACCCGCTGGACTCTAAGATCCTACCATGAATCTGCAAGAAAAGTTGTCAGGTATCAGAGAAATGGCCACGGTCATTCAACTGTATGCAAAGTCAAGCTTCTTAAACAAAATTATGTCGTAGGCTCCTGGTGCTGGTGTCACCTTTGGTTGATGGTAAATGGATTGTATGGAGGAAGGAAGTGATGTAAGGAGAACACAGACCTTTCAGTCTGAAACTGTAGGGTTCCACGGAAGAACATGATCTTGATGTCATTCTATGCAGAGCACTGCCAAGTCACAGGGGAGGGAGGCTTCGCAAGAATAGTGCAGTCGGTGGGCAGAGGCGATTTCACCAAGTCAGCAAAGCTGCGTTAAGTAGAAGACAAAACAGGAAAGGTGAACCTGGGTAAATGAGATTTTTTAAATTAGATGATTATGATCGTCTAGGACAGGTCAGATCCAAGGGGTGATTTTCAAAGGAACTGTGGCTTCGGGCTGTGATGGATGCGACTGTCTCTGGGACGCAGGAATGTGAAGGGTACTGCCATCGATGGGGGGCTGGCCCTCCTTCCAGAATCTGAAGGGTCTGCCTGGGAGTTTTTGAAAGGAGAAATGAGGTAAGAAAGTAGGAGAGAAATAAAAATGTGTTCTAGGTGGTGGGGTGGGGCTTAGAAGTGGTTGGGGACAGCGGCCGGGGGTTTATCTCGAGGCTGAGACATTACCCTGCTTGACTTACATTTTATAATACGCACAAATAAGCAGAGAAGAGTTTTCTGAAGGCAACTTTGTTGGTATTTCACCAGAGAATGGGAAAATGTCCGTCGTTCACAGCCAGGAATATTGTTTTTAACTATCCCCGGGGCCAGGAGCCCCGTCCCCTCTCTGTCTTCCCACCAAGAAGAGACCAGTGTGGTTGAGGAGGAAAACCAAGACAAATGGGATGTGCAAGAAGCAGGTTTAGAGTTAAGACAGGATTAGAAAATTCTCTCTCCCTAAAGGACAGTTTAACGGGGTGGGGGAGTGGGGAGAAGGATTTGGATCGGGACCTGAGACCCCACGGCGTAGACGCAGAGAGCTCTCGGGAGATGAGGGCTTTTCCTGGGAAGGACAATCGCTTTCTTCTAGTGAACACAGCACAGACCGTCTCCACGCAGTATCTGGGGTCGTCACGTCAATCTGGAGCCCAAACTCTCAAAACAAGTCGGTGCTGGCCCCAGCCACACAGGGCCGAATACCAGCCCCTGGGATGTGGCTTCAGTCAATACCCGAATGCGTGGATCATTGAAAGAATCACGTTTACTAAACAGCCTGTGCTCAGAGATACATTGGATGCTGGAGCCTTAGACAAATATAGGGAGCTACGGGCTTCCTCAAAAAGGCTGCATTTCAGCAACCCAATGGAGCAATTTCAAGACAAGCCAGCGGCTAAAAATATCTGGATCTTCAACCAAAAATTTTAGAGAAAATTCTGTTATTTACTTCTGTTAATACAGGGGCTTTCTGTGGGGTATGTGACCGTGCAGAGGAAAAAGGAGAAACGTTGTGCCCTTTCCGCAAGCAAAGCAGGGCCCTGAGGAGCTTTCACTGTTGTGGGGACCTCTTGCAAGTTCAGAATATTTCAGGACAGCGACTGTTGTGCACAAATTACTTTGAAGAGTACTAGTTACCGACCCAAACATTGTTGAATTAGCAGAATCTTAAATTTGGAGGGAAGGGGTTTGATCCTAAGTTTGTTTCCTTTCGTGAGCCCCCAGGTCTCAGGGAGGAGCTGGTCTGAGAGGCTGGGAGAGGGCCCACTGTTATCAGGGGCTGAATACTCAGATTTAGCTAAGAATAAAGAATTCCTATGAAAGAAGGAACGTGCTGGGAGCACATGACCATCTGAGGAACAAAATGCAGAAGTGCAGGCTGGGCAATCAGGGGACCTGCAGAGATCAAGGTCCTTCTCAGGGACAGAAATCTGTGGGATTTTTCCTCTCCGAGCCTTTTTTTCACCTACGTCCGCCAGCCACGTGCTCAGCATCTGCTGCGCGCTCATCAGCACACAGCACGTGCAGATTTCTGCCCAGAGAAGGGACCCATGCTAATTAAATCCTAAGCAGTCTGGGGCCACGGAGCGGGGCTTTAAGGGGTGGAGCTGTACCGGAGAGGCAGGAGAGGCGCCGTCAGCATAAAAGCAGTTAAACTGCGGAAACCGTGCAAAGTGTGGGTGTAAGGTAATAACACGTTTCACGGACAGAGAGAGGCCTCCGGCCTGGGCTCCTCAAAGCTGCTCGCAGACGTTAATTGCGCCCGGGCTTGCTGGACGCCGCCACCTGGTGCAGCCGTGAACTTTGGACTCGAGTCCGAAGGCTCAGCCTCCTTGCACCGGGCGAATCTGCCCTGGCTCTAGAGGGGGTGGGTTTCGGGGTGGACAGGTCTACAGGGGTCAGGCCCACCAGGCCCACCCTGCGAAGAAACTGCTTCTTCAGCCGGCCTCCGGACCCCCCTTCTGGGCTCTGCGTCCTCTGGCCGCCAAGGACGAGCGGAATTGTTGGAAATCTGGGCAGAGGCCTGGCGTGGCCGCGGGGTCCAGCAGGTGGGCCCCCTGTCCTTCGTGAGTCCCCCTCCTACCCTCCTGTGCACGCCCACACCCGCGGGGCCTCCACTCCTGCCGGCGCAAGCACGTGCACTCGCAAACGCACCCATGCGCACGTGCACAAACTGGCCTCCCTCACTGCGTGTACAGGTACTTGTGCACCACCTGGCCGCCTGTCCCCTGTGCACGTGTGCACACAAGTGCGCACGTCGGTGTCTGCAAACCCGGCTCCTTCTCCTCCGTGCACACACACACAGGTGTGCATACAGCAGGCCTCCTGCCTTCCGTGTGCACACACACACGTGCGCACACGCAGCAGGCCCCCTCTTCTCCGTGCATACACACAGAGGCAGGCACACACAGGGCCCCCTTCCCTCCGTACACACACACATGCACACACATGTGCGCACACAGCAGGCCCCCTCTTCTCCATGCATACACACAGAGGCAGGCACACACAGGGCCCCCTTCCCTCTGTACACACACACACACACACACACACACGCACACAGACGTGCGCACACAGCAGGCCCCCTCTTCTCCGTGCATACACACAGAGGCAGGCACACACAGGGCCCCCTTCCCTCTGTACACACACACACACACACACACACGCACACAGACGTGCGCACACAGCAGGCCCCCTCTTCTCCGTGCATACACACAGAGGCAGGCACACACAGGGCCCCCTTCCCTCTGTACACACACACACACACACACACACGCACACAGACGTGCGCACACAGCAGGCCCCCTCTTCTCCGTGCATACACACAGAGGCAGGCACACACAGGGCCCCCTTCCCTCTGTACACACACATGCACACGCACACACACAGGCATGCGTACCGCAGGCCCCGTCTCCCCCCATACACACGCGTGCACACACCCGCACACGCACACAGACATGCGTACCGCAGGCCCCCGTCTCCCGTGCGCGCGCGCACACGCGCACGCGCGCAAGCAGCCCCTCCCCTCCGCGTGGGTGCGCGCGCGGACACGCGCTCACAGCCCCTCCCCCTCCCCTAGGGCGGGCGGCTCTGGCGGGAGCAGCACAGGAGGACGAGGAGGAGGAGGAGGAGAGGAGGGAACCGAAGGCGCGAAAAGGCGCGCAGGCGCGCTGCGCAGAGCGGGCAGCCGCCCACGTCACCGCGCCGCGCGCACGTCACGCCGGCCCGACGCTCGGCCCAGGGTGAGCCCCGCGTCCCGGCGCCGCTGGCCAGGGCAGGGACCCCCGCAGGCCGGGACCGCGGCACCGCGCCGCCCCCGCCCCGCCGCGCCCGGCCCGGGCGAGCCAGGTGCGGGCGGGGTCGGGGGTCGGGGCCCGGGAGGGCGGGGGTCCCGGGCCGGGCGCGGCGGCCTCCTCGTCCTGCGCCCCCCGTGCGGGCGCCGCGCGGCCCGGCCCTGTGCGCAGGGACCCGGCTCGCGCTGCGCCCTCGGCGCTGGGCCTCGCGGGGCCGGGGTCTTCCGCGCCGCGGCGGGAGCGCGGGAGCCTGGCGGACCCGGCCCGAGGCCTAGGACTGGTCGGGCGGCGGGACCCGGAAGCCCACCTGTTAGCGGCGCGGGGGTGACCCGGGGGACAGCGCGGGACCCCGGCCAGGTGGGCGGCGGGAGCGCGCCCGAGCACCGCGCGCGGCCTGGCCTCCCCTCCCCCACCCGCGCGGCTCGGGCGCCGGGGTCGGAGCCGCGGCCGGTTGCGGGGCTGGGGCCGGGGCCTGGGCACCGACCCCGAGACGGGCGCCGGCCGCGCGCTGCCCCAAGGGCCGTCGCGCTGTGAGGACCGAGGGTGCGTTTGGGAAGGCGGCGTTTCTTGAGGTGTGGCGTCCCTTCGGCCTCTGTTTTCGGTCTCGCTCATTCCCGTGTTTTTCTTTCTTCTCAGAGGAAAAGTCGTCTTTCTTCTCTGGAGGGCGAACGTTGACAGCACCGACCTCCCGGACCTGGTAACATGGCAAAAGATGTGAGTGCGCCCGCGGGGGGCGCCTCCTGCCTTGGTCCCGGCGCGGGCGCGGCGGGCAGCGGGACGGGCTCAGGTGCAGGTGCAGGTGCACGAGCAGGTGGAGGAGCCCGCGGCCTGGGGGGCGCGCGCCTCGCCTCCCCGGCCCGCACCCCCACATGCGGCTGCGGGGACGCCTCCCGGGCGCGTCTTTGCGGACTGTGCGGGATTCGTAATTTCCAGAACAGCCCCCGTGCTGCGGGTCCCCCTCTGGGCTTCCGTGCGGGAAGTTAACTCAGCTTTGATGGACCAAGGGCTAAGCACCTGCTTTGGCTGCTTTTTTCTTAGAAGGGTGAGATCTGATGATTAATAAAACGTGGTGGAATATGGTAGTTAGCTTAGCTTGCTACTTATTTGTCAAACCATAACATATTCTGAATAATATTTTCTTAAACTCGAGTGCAGAATAGGCTTTTAGGTCCAAAACCTGTATAGTCTGTGTTATTGGCCATGTGATTCTTTAGTGCAGTTGGGGCTTTTTGTTAAACTCATTTAAACACCAGCCGTGCCCATTAGTGTTTCTTAGAATGTATTGTTCTGAAAACATTACCAAAAGGAGGCTTTTTATTTGCTTACTTTTGTGCAGAACGGTTGGAAACACAGGCCACCCTTGCTGCACCTGCCTGAAATGCAGATTTGGTAAACATGTGTCAAGCCCTTCCTGTCAGTTCCGAGGATTTAGTGACCTCTGACAGCCTTCCAGAAGGCCTCCAGTGTCCACGCGCGGCAAAGGCAGCCCTCTCTTCAGTCGCTTGTGCTCACTTTAGGGTGGACCCTGTGTGGCTTTTTCAGGTTGAAGTCATAATCTGTCCGTGATGTTATGTTGCTTTCACCATCTCTAATCATGTTTGCCGATGGCCAGCCCTGTTTTCTTGTGTGCGCACGTGGCATGTGCTCCATAAGCAGCTAGATCCCCTAAATTCTCTTAAAAACGGTGATGCTGGAACCCAGTTGCCTCTGTCAGAGCACCTTTCTGGTCTTGTGCAGTTTCAGGGAACAGAGCTGCTGTTCACATTGTTAAACGCGCTTACAGACTTCTCCAAAGCCCCTTCGATTCCACGTTGTGCCGCACATGGCGTGAGGGTTAGCGGGACTCTGACATCTGGTTGCAGGAGGAGGACTGCGAACACCCCTCTAACATGGTCACCTCCCAGATGCAGTGCCTGCTAAACGCCGGCTGGTGCAGTGGTGGGGAGCTGGTATTTGGATCACCCGTGGCAGTACAGCAGGGTTGCGATGGGGTTCGGGGCTGACGCTGTGAGGAGCAGGGCGGTGCTTCAGACCCAGGAGACGCAGAGGCAAGCAGCTCCCCTGTCCTGGAGGCTGGGAGAAGTTGGCAGCTGGGTCAGGGTGGACGTGGAGATGGTCGCCACGTCAAGCAATCTGACCTTTTCTCTGGCTAACTCATTTTTTTTAAGTAGGGGTGTGACATTTGAGTTTTGGAAAGATGACCGGCAGCAGTGCTGGAGGAGAAAATAGAGCGCAGTGAAGTTTTTAAAGCAGTAGTGCTTCAGTTGAAACCTTCCGTGTCCTGTGAAAGCCCACTGGGAGAGGCTGAACCTCACTGTGCAGTGTGAGGGGTCTGGAGCAGAGGGCTCTTGTAGGCCAGCTTCCTGATCGGCGTCTTCTTGCTAAGGGGCCCTCTGTGGAGGACTTGGAACTTTGCACCCATCCTATTGTAGACGCGCCTGAGTTTAGAAAGCTGGTGGCGGCAAGGCAGGAACAGCTGAAGTAACAATCAGGGCACTCTGTTCTGTTCCCACATGCATTGATTTAACTTTTCCTGGGTGCCTGTGTTCCAGGCGGGCTGGTGCTCACTGCAGCTGTGGTCTGACCTGTGCTGGGGAAGTTTCTGCCCGCGCCGCTGAGCAGACGCATTGGGGGTGGCCCAGAGAAGGGCGGTTTGAATTCCGAAGGTTGAGGAGGAGCATGGGGGTTGGGTGTATGATTTGGAGAGGCCTGGGGTGGGTGTCAGCTGGAATTTGTGTGGGCTCTGGTTTTGACTATAAAGCTTATATTTGTTTTTCTGTTTCTAAAACAAATATTTGTGTACTTTTTAAAAAAAGATGTGTGGATATAGCACTGTAATTCCTTTGTATAAAAAACAAATATGTTTTCCAGCCATTTATGAAAGTAACAATATTTCCTTAGTGATTAATAGCTAACATTTGACTTAAAAATTCTTCTTTCTCTTCAGCCGTAGTTGTTACTGAGTGCACTGAAAACTCTAGCAGGGTACCAGGAGTGGCTGCTTGTGGAGTGAGCGAGTCTTTGTCCTTCCTGCCTGTCGTCGTCACACTGAGTGGGAAGATGGGCGCAGAGGAAACTGAGGCAACTGATGGCTCGCTCGCAGTGCAGCCTTGGGCAGGGCTGGCCAGGGACGCAGAGACGAGAAGTGTGCAGTCCTTGACCTGCGATCAGAGTCTTGGTTTTGCCTTTAAAATGTTTTTGAATTTAATTGGTAAATCCTCCAGGTAAAATATCCAAATGGGGTGTTTTTCTTCATACTCCATGTGTGGGAGGAGAAGCGGAGAGCAAGGGTGGGCTAGCACAGCCCATGCAGCAGAGGCTGCAGGGACCACTTAATGACCTTGAGCAGCAGTGTTTGGGTTACTTCCAGAACTCTAGCGTAGGAGAATTATCAGCTTTTACTGGCATTTGGGGCACAAGTGTCCTTGTGGTGAGGACTGTCCGTCTTGATATATGGCCTACCTGACACAGTGACAGCAGTGCCCCCCAGTCTGTGACAGCTCGGGATGCAGCCCCTGTGTACATTTGCGCACACTGAGGGGAGGGGTCTGTATAGCTGGGTAGAGTCTCCGAACAGTCGTTGGAACTTCCTAGGGGTCTCCCATCGTTGTCCTTCAATCTTGTTCTCGGACACAGTGTGGCTTAGACCCAGGGTCCTGTGGGGTTCCCAGTGCTGATGCTGCTGGGCTCAGTGACTGCGTTAGGCTGTTGCTGTTGTTCATAACAGATACCTGAAACTGGGTAATTAATAAAGAAACAATAGTTATCGATTACAGTTTGGAGGCTGGGAAAGTTCACAGTCCAGGGAACACATCTGGTGAGGTGACTGCAGCAGTGCGTGGAGTCACCTGGCAAGAATGGTGCAGCAGAGAGGCTGACATCTTCAGTCCTCCTCTGAAGCCCTCAACCACGCCCATGACCACCATTAACCATCAGTGGATTCATCCATTCACTAGGGCACAGTCCTCACGGTCCAGTCACCTCTTCAAGGCCCCACCTTTCAATGGCTATAATAGAATTTCCCACCATCTTAACACTGTCACGGTCGGGATTAAGCTTCTAATAGCTGGACTTTGGGGGACAAAGTTCAGTCAGCCCACAGTAGCGACTGTCCTTAGTCACACGTTGTGGAACGTTTTTTAGCAGTTCCTGTAGAGGAAGTCTAACAGGTCAGGGGTGCGTGTCTCTCCTGCAGCAGTGGCCGTAGTTGTGGAGCTGGAAGGGTCCTTGGTGAGGGAGTGTGGCCCAGAAGGGTTTGAGTGCTTTCTCAAGCACAGAGGTCCTCACTGTCCCGGGTGCGGTTGAGCACAGCGTCTCTCCTCCTACTCCCTAGGAAGACCCTGTTCTCATGCTTGTCCGGGTCATGAAGGTTTGTGAGTGGAAAGGGAGGTCGATGGTTCATAAAATGTTACAGGGATCCTTTTGCAAGAAATGTTGGCCATGGTGGGGGCTGTTCCTGGTCCTGCCGTTTGTGGGGAGAAGGGTACACCACACCTGTGTGGGGAACACGTGCTTTGTCACTTTGAGGCCTGTGAGTTACCGCTCAGCACTAATGTCCCTCGGTTTTGAAAGCTGTTCTGCGATGCCAGTTGTGTACTGGGAGTTTATGGAAAAATCCCTAGATTGTACTGTCAGGATCTGGAGACCAAAGAGAAGTGCGTCCAGTGTCTGAGGTTTGGAGCAATGCTGTAACGAGGTCCAGTTTAATACCAGTAGGAGACTAATGAGCTTATCTAAAAATACACACACTGAATATCATTTTACAGACCTACTGATGAAATCACAGCTGAAGAAATGGAGCTGGTGTAGCAATAACCTTCTGTTTCCTTTGGTCTTTGCAGAAATGGGTTCTGGGGACAGCAGCTAACTGCGTGGTCAGTGCGGCCTTTCTCACCTGCCCTCGTGAGGAAATGGCTTCGTGTTTGAGGTGGAGAGAGTAGCAAACTCACCCGCTCAGGCTAAATATTGCGGAGACCTACGATGGCGCGCTGGTTTTTACAGCAGTCCTTTAGAATATTTCAGAATGAATCTTTTTCTAGTGAGATGAAATTGGAGAAGCCCTGAGGTGATAGTAAGAATCAGAAAATTCCAGCTTGGCTGAAAGTGTTGTGCCTAAAGCATTTTGCTTTAAAGGAACACCTGACATAAAATTCAGAAGATAGAAGGATATATTTTTTTCCCACATAATCAGCTCCTTTTTGGCTCTTTACTTTTGGTATTTGAGAAAACGGTCTCTGCAGCTGGCTGTTGGCAGCTTCGTGGTGGCTGTTGGCGCGCAGCCTGTCCCGTGTGCGGCTGGGATGCTCCTCAGGAGGCTTTTCCTCGCAGCATGACCCGGGAAGACGCTTCCCTCAGTATGTAAGCAATTATGTTCTTGTTCCTGGTAGAGCAGTTAGGAAATTCACGTTTGGAGTTGACGCTCAGCTCGACTTGCCGTGTGGTTTTGTGCTGTTCGTCAAAGGGACTGGATTTGTCAGTTTTGCTCAGAGGAGGATGGCAGGGGTGGTCTAGGTCGCACGCAGGGAGATGCAGGGCAGGGCGCCGTCGGCGGTGGCTGAGTGAGAGGTTGGTGGGTGACCCCCCTCCCCCCAGGCACCTTCTAACTCGAGTGATTGTGGCTACGAGGGTGCTGTGTCTGCGTGCACAGCACAGGGCCCGCAGCAGAGCGGCCTCTGGTGAATGTTGGCTGGCTGGCCAAGATGCCTGCGGAGTCCAACCCTGCTTCAGGGTCGCATGGGGATGCTGACTAGGGCTTTTAAGTTGTGGCACAGTTTGTGGGCTCTGTTCACCTGTGCCTCGGGTAATTTTGAGACTCCGGAACAAAGAGTTGTCTCTACCTCCTGCTATCAAGGTCTGTTCTGTGAACACAGGACTCTGTTCATCAGAATCCTGCTCCTACACGATCCAGCTTCACAGGGAATCCTGGTCTGATGGAATGAAACCACGGCATGTGCCTGTGGTTCTGAAATGCGGTGTCTGTGAATACAGGTTCCTAGGTCACAGCATGTCGCCTAGGGCCAGCATGAGCAGCTCTGAGAGATGACAGGCAGGAAGGAGCGAGCTGCCTAGATGTGCAGGGTAAACTGAGCCCAGCCCTGCCTCTCCACCTTCATCTCTGGGTGTCCCTCCCATCCAGGTGACAGGTGTGCTGTGTGCATCTTTGCACTTCGTCCTGCAGAGGAAACCCAGTCATTCGCAGGTTTATTCTGCGGGTTGCAGTCTGTTCTTAGTGGAAATCGTGAGAGTTTATCATGTTGAGGATCCTCCGTGGGCTGTTGGCTATTCCAGCAGGCTTGCCTGTACCCGTCTCTTTTTGATTATCCACTTAATAGAGCTTCCACAAGGAAGAGCTTGCATTACTAAGAGTAGTGTTCCTTCTGGTTGTGGAAGTAGTCTTAGTTGTAGAGAATTTAGAAGATCGTAGGACAGCAAGAGAAGGACAGCAAGGTTGGCCGTCACACCCGAGATGAGCCAGCCAGCGCTCGCACCGCACTCGAGGTTATCTGTGTCGTGTGCTGCAGGCGTGCTCCACGAGGTTGCAGGCGTGCCATGCTTTCCATGTCTAGTGCGCTCACTCGAGGGCACTGTCAGTAGTTCCCCACACCAGCCATCATCTTCTTCATTGATTTTAGCAACTGTGTGTCTGTTTTACGTGTTGGGGAATTGTAGATGGTCACTTATTGAAAAAGTGAGCTAACATGGGAAATAATAAAATGTTGTACCTACACACGTTATTTCAAATTCAAACATACGTGTATCAGTTCTCCAGTCTCTTGGCTATAGACCAAAAGCCCGTTCTTGGAGAGCGGATCCACTCATTCGAGTATCTTGCATAAGTCATACCCACAACATCCAGTTTTGACTTCTGTAGAATGGATGCAGAACTAAAGACATTTGAAGATGCTGAATGCAGCCTCCTAAACTATTTGCAAATTTTTCCAGCAGCATAAGTAGGTGTTTAGAATGAGGGGGGCTGAGTGTTGGTCAGTGTGCTGTTGAACTTTCTGGAGCACAGATATGCAGATTGTTGAAGAGTCCTGTCAGCTGCCATGTGTCACAGGACAGTGGAGCATGTTAGTTAACTTAGCAAGTCAGTCAGTGGAGTTGGGAGAGCAGCTGTCCTTTTCATGGTGTGGATGAGCTGCCTATAGCTGCCCAATTCCTCCTGTTGGGGATTCCAATGGTTTCCAGTTAAGTCTTCTCAAATTTGTACAAATCCATGATGACCCTTAAGATGAATCCCTGAGGTGTAGTTGTGTATATACACATGCACGTATGTGCACCATGTCTTTGAGACATGTCAGATCACTTTTCAAAAAGTTAGTACCAGATTATCCTGACCTTGTGCTGGTTGTAGTAGAGTGCCCATTTTTATGTTTCCTTTTCAACAGTGAGGTTGAGGATGACAGTTCAAAAACCCACAGCACTTGCTCAGTTTGGCAGGTGAAATTTTAAACTCCCTCTTGTTATAGTTTGCATCTTTTTATTTAGAAGTGAATATTTTCCTTTTAAAACACTGTATTTTTTTGTAAATGGCTAGATCTATCCTGTGCTCATCTTCTTTTTGGGTGTTTTATCTGTTCGCACTCTGTGAGTCAAGGGCGGTCACAGCAGACATCAGCTCATGTGTGCTTCTGTTAAGTCAGAAGAGTCGGAAACACAAACTCATTCTGATGTAAGCCCCAGGAGGATACACCTTGAACTTCAACATTAAATACAGATCGTTTTTAGATGGTTTAAATGCTTTCTCCTTCATTTGGTTAATTAGTATACATTTGTTCACCTTTATTTAGTGTGATTGTCAAGACTCTTTGAGGACCAAGCTCAAAATAGTTGTTTGTATATTCTTGAAACTTCTCAGGCAGATGATTACAGATCTTTTCAGTGTTGTGTAATAGTTTACTTCTTTTGCTTAAAAGTATCAATGACTTGGAGTATTTTTTATGGATCCTATTTTTAGACTCTACTGTTTCTTTTGCCTTACAGAAAAATGAGGCCTTGAATTAAACTATCTTATGCACCTCTGATAGAACCTAAATAAATCACATGTTGCAGAGCAGGATGATGAGGGAGGTGTGCCTGGTGCGTGTTCTGCCTCTGAATTTGTCTTCGTGGCTGAGTTGGGGATCAGCTATCAAGTCAGACCTGTCCTTGGTCCGGTGTACTTTTGCATTAATTCGGATATTTATTAATCCAGTTCTTTATTATTTCTTTGGAGCTTCTTTTGAAAATCTGTCACTTTTTAATTTAGACACCTTGTTTGAAACAACATGCAGCATAAAGACAAATGTTTAACTTATCATTGTCCAGATAAGTGGCCTAAGAGCTGAGGTGGCTGTAGATTTCCAGGGGTAGTTTCAATCGCGTTTTGTGATACTCTGGTTGTATACTCTCCCCCAACTCACACGCAGCTTGAGTAGGAAGGAAGTCGCAAAATTAAACAGTCTCATGGGATTCTGCAGCTCTAGGGAGCTTTGAAATCTAGTCTGTAGACTTCAGTGTCAGCAGAGCCCTTCCAGGCCGGCAGCGGAGTCCATCGGGGACGACTTCTTCACGTAGATTTAACCTCTCCTTTAACAAGCGGAAGAGCGGCTCCCCTTGGAGCTGCAGGACCGAGTCTTACGTTGGGGGTGGACAGGAATCGGGACGTGCCAAGTGGCGCTGGTCTGCCTTCATAACCTGTCATGAGTGTTGACATGTGGGCTGCAGCTCCACGCTTCCCGTCCGAGGCCGTTGTCTGCGTGACCTCTTTGTTAGGCATGGACCCTGGTCCTGGGAGCTCCACTGTGGTCGTGTCTTTTGAGCGCTCCTTCCCTCGGGCCCATTGGGGAGGAGATTGGCCTGCTCCCAGCTCACCGTGTGGCACATTGCTGCAGTCTCACCGGGTCCCGTGCTGGAGTTCATGCCAACTGCATGCTCTAGCTCTGCTGCCCATCCATGTCCTGGGCCACTGGACACCCCTCGCCAGGACCCTGGACCACAGCGCTGCAAGAGGGCCATCTGCTGCTCAATCCCTTTCACAGGGCCCATCCTTGGATGTTGTGGGTTTGTTAAAATGGAAAGATGAATTATCTCTAAAAGAGTATCCCGTAATAATCTTTCCAGAAAAGGAGTTAGATTAGAGTATTGTTATTTTTGAAGTTAGCTAATAAAACGGTAGACTAGGCACACAGAGACCGTCTCTGCCTCTTAGGCGAGGGTGGGTGGTGCTTCAGGCGAGGGCTGAGGGGACGGCTTGCCTCCAAGCCCCCAGGCCTGACTCCTCCTCGCACCTTCGAGGCTGTGCGAGTGTTTTTCTGGGGGGAACCATTTTCACGTGAGGTCACACATAGCGTGTTGTGGAGGTGGTTGTGCTGTGTAGAGGATTCCGAGTGGACCTGAGTGGCCAGGTCTGTCAGCTCAGCCACTTACGAGTGCTGTAACCTCAGGCAGGTACTTCCCCTGAGCCTCAGTTTACTCGTCTATAAAATGAGGGTAAAAGCGCGTGGTCCTCACAGGGCAGTGCAGGATAAAGGAGGAAGAGCCTCCGGTGCTTGGCCCTGCCACTGGTCGAACACCGAGGACTCAGGAGTGAAGTGTGGGCTGTGAAGGCGTTGAGGACATGTCCCTGGCCTGGCCTCTGTTTGGCCATGGGAGGCTGGTCTGGTCAGAACTCTGGGGGACCTCCGTGTGTTGGGTGTCTGTTTTGAGGTCTCAGAGCTCAGTCGTGAAGTGGTGCAGGCTGCAGCGAGGTGCAGGGAGGGCCGCAGCCTGCATCCCCTGCTCCTGCACCGGCTCGCCCTGGGTGCGGTTTAGAAAACTGCAGTGGACGGTGGGCACTGGGAACCGCCCTGGGCAGGGACCTTCCCTGCTCTGTCAGCCCTTCTGGAACGGGGACAGGTGGGGCAGAGCCCCTGATATGCGGGCCTCCGCTTGAGGGGCTGTGGCCCCCAGTGCAAATCTGCCCTGAAACACCACAAAGTGGGACATGAGAAAATACTTAAAAATTATTAGGCAACTGTTTTATGGTTTTTTTCGGGCAGTTTCTCTTTTGTGCCTTTTGTAGAATAAAGCATCGTTTGCTGTTTTTATGGCAGAAAGGCAGGAGTTAAAGTGACTACTGAGGGAAAGCCTGTCTGATTACGTGGAGCAGATGCTGTTGGCTGGATGGCCACTCTCAGGGGCTGTCACTAGGCGGGGAGAATGGCCGAATCCCACAGGAGAGATGCCCTGCCTCATCTCCCAGGGGGAGGACATGGTGCTGGCAGCATGCTGTCTGCAGGGGCTGGGCAGTGGCACGTGACTTGGGGCTGGTGCTGTCTGTCCTGGGGAGAAGTTGCTAGAAGTGCACCTGCAGGGGCCAGGCAGGGCGTGAGCGGCTCGGGGCCGACTGGCGCTGTCTCTCCTGCTTCCCTGTGAAGCTGTGCAGGCTCCCAGCGGGAGGGAGACAGGCTGGAGGGTAGCCCCGCGCCGTTCTGACTGCATTTCTGCTGTTCCTGGAGAACGGAGGTCGGCACCGTGCCTGTTTGTGGTGTGCGTGGCCCTGCCAGCTTTTCGCTGTTGGCTGCTGTGGGCCCCGGACCGCCCTGGGGCCTGGGGCTGAGCTGCTTGTCTCACTCGGATGTCAGAGCCCATGCGGGGCTCCTCCTGGTGGCGGCTCTGACAGATATGCACTGCCTGCGAGCTCACCGCCTGCCTCTTCAGCTTTCCCTTCTTTAGCGAGCTCTGTCCTTCCCTGGGGAGGCTCCTGTTTTGTCCCTCTGTCATTTGAGTCTCTAGGGGAGTGGCTCCAGGGACTTCTCTGCTGCATTGACCTTGGGCCATGGCTTCAGCTCCGTCCGTGTCTCCTCTTCCTCATCTTTGGGTCTTGTTAGGCGTAGGACTTTGTATCCTTTGTTTAGAAAATCAGATGGTTTTATCCAATTATGGAAGTAGAGGACTTATTTAAAAATTCACAGGCTGCAAAAAGGTATCGAAAGAAGGTAAACAGTCATCTGAAATCATAGTCCGAGGTGGCACTACTGTTCATGTTTTGGTGATAGGCTGGCTGGTCAGCTCAGCTGGTTAGAGTGTGGTGCTGTTAACATCAGGGTCAGGGGTTCGGATCCCTGTACTGGCCAGCTGCCAAAAAAAAAAAAGCGTGTGTGTGTGTGCAGGTGTGCACTCAGGGATGTCCCCAGTGTGTGCGTTTAGAGATGCTCGTGCACTGACAGGTCTACACAGTGAACTCTCATGTTCTGTTCTCTGCTGTTCTGCTCACCAACTTGTCCCAGGCTTTTTCATATCAGTAAATGTAAACATAATTTTAGAAACTTTGGAACAATTCAGGCATACACAAAAGTGGAGAAATTGTACTGGTTACCCCTCACCCTGTCACCGTCTTTGGTCACTGTCCCTGCATGGCTTGGGCAATCATTTCATCTGATAGTCATTGCATGTTCTAATGGGTATCTCTCACAGGTGGCTCTTTAAAGACAGGATGATGAACAATAACTCACATCTTTGTCACATAAGCAGTGCTCAGATTTCCTAGTTGTCTCAAAGTTTGGAAAGTGTGTTTGCACCAGGGTCTAGGACCTTTCTCTGTGGCCATGTGGTATTTTGTGTGAGGTACCCTCATTTATTCTGTCCTGTCAGGGGCTGCTCTGGACTGAACGTGTGTTGTTCCTCTGTTGAAATCCTGCCCTCTAATGTGATGGTGTAGCATGTGGGGCTTTTGGGGGTGGTGAGTGGGGTTGGAGGAGGTCATGATGGTGGAGGCTGTGATGGGATTGTCATCCTGGGCCTGCTCCCACCCATGAGGACCCACGAGAAGGCTGCCTCTGCAGCCTGGAAGCAGGCCTGATCTTGGACTTGCACCCTCAGAACTGTGAGCAACAATCTGTGGTTTACAGGTGCCCAGGCTGTGGTGTCATGTCATAGCAGCCCCAACAGATGAAGATGCGGACCTCAGGTTGCTTACAGCAGTTTGCCTTTATCTAAGCACATGTTTGATAACTACGCTGGCCAGCTTGGCTGCTCAGGACAGGGCTGCTGGGGCCGTTGGCCAAGGCCTGAGACCCATGGACAAGAGTGGGTGTCCAGGGTGCGTCAGCCCTTGCGGCTAAGCTGCACGGTGGCTGCAAGATTTTCTGTGCATTTTTTTCAGTATGGAACATCTTGTCTTATGTTTATCAACAGCTTTGTTTCTTTCTTATAGTTCTGTAAATACAGACCTCATGTATAGGCTTATTTTGGTGTGGTATACAGTTGCGCTCCACATGACAGTGTTCTGGTCGAGGACGTCGGCTGTACCATACAGGCTAGGTGTGTGGCCTCTGTGTATGTGCGAGCACACTCTGCCGTTCACACAGGACAGAGTCATCTAACAACGCGGTCTTCAGAACATATCCCTGTTAGTACATGACGTATGACTGTTTTTAGAAATGGCTGTTATGGATGAGTTTTTCTTTGCCGCATTGTATTTTCTAACTGGTTATTATTGCTTATAAAGATATTTGTCTATTTTTTCTAGCATTCTTATGACTTAAAAAAGAAACTCCAGTGAGTAATGACATGCGTGTCATACAGTGCACAGATGTGGACTGTACAGCTTGGCAGACTTTCAAGCCGCCCGTTCTTGTGTCGCTACGACCCAGGGGACAGCGCAGGCCGGACAATGACCTCCTCTGCCTCCTGGCAGTGCCTTCGCTCTGGTGCTGCGGGTTCCCTGGACATAGCACCGCTTATCTGTTCTGCTATTGGTGGCCTTTCATTTCCTGTTTTTGGCAATTACGACTGTAAACAGCTTTGAACGTCTTACACAAGTCTTTGGTGAACTTCTGTGTGCATGTGGAGTGCTTACTCGGGGCCAGCCCTAGGGCACAGCACAGGGTGTCTTCATGTTCTGGCGGCTTCTGGCCATTTGCTGGTGTGTGCTTGTTGGCACTGTGATCTCACATGGGTTTCCTGATGACTGAGGATGTTGACCACCTTTCTTGGATGTCCTGGCCTTCAGGATGTCTCTCTGTCGCAGGCCTGTTCAGTCTCGTCCTTGTGAAAGAGTTGGGTGGTTCTGTGGCAGAGACCGGTGGCCCTCAGGCCTCATTCACCGGTGGCTCTGGAAGAAGGAGTTTGCATTCCCTGTCATCCCTTCGCCCCCCGGCTTGGGACCTTGTTCAGTCCAGACTGCAGGCCACTGCTATAGCAGTTTTCTTACCAGGCTAAATCCTTGCCCTCATGGGTCTGTGCTCCAGTAGGGAACGATGGGCAAAAAAGTGACCAGTGAACTAGAGAGTCAACGGAGAGTGTCTGGCGAGGCGGGGATTGGGCACACAGCTACACTGGGCACTGGTGGGTTTGGGCCCAGTCCAGCCACTCCTCTAAATGTGCTGACCCCTTCCTTCATCATTGGACCCGTGAGCTCCCTGGACTGTCTTCTGTGGATTGAATTGTGTCCTCCCAAAGTTTAATGTGTTGGAAGCTTGGTCACCACTGTGACAGTGTTAAAAGGGTAGGAAATCCTATTATGGTCATTGAAAGATGGGGCCTTGAAGAGGTGATTGGATTGTAGGACCATGCAGTAGTGAATGGGTTAATAATGGTGGTCATGGACATGCTTCTGGGGGCTTTAAGAGAAGAGCACATGAGGGTCTCTTTCTCTGCTCTGCCATTTTAGCAATGTGACACCCTGCGTCACTGAGAGCACCAAAAAAGACCCTCACCAGCTGTGTTCCCTGGACTTTGGACTTCCTAGTCTCTCAAACTGTGAGCTATAAATTTCGTCTTCTTACAAATCACCCATTTCCAGGTATTTTGTTATAAGCAACAGAAACAGACTAATACCCTGTTCCCAAACCTTTCGTCTCCCCATGGGGCTGGGGGCATTGGGGGCTGGTGGGGGGCTCCTTGTGTCTCTGTCTTGCTGAGGACTTTGCACGTGATCTGAGGCGATGACCATACTGCAGGGTTATGAGAGTTGTGGTCCCTTGTGGGTTTTCAAAAACGGTGGGAATATTAGGAAATTAACCCTCTTAGGAAATTAAATTGGTCACATTGTACAGCCTGGCACTCAGGGAGCACCAGGAAGCTTCGCTGAGTGGTGTAAAATGACCATGTTCAGTGTCACAGTTTTTGGTTTAATTGGTTCGGCTTTTTCTAGCAGCTTGGTGTGTTTGGGAATGTGTTTTCTGTTACTGCTGCTACTAATAGTACAGTTTTATCTAATTCAAACTCATTTCCATTATCTGGAAACCCAAATGGTTGAATATTGTTTTTCTAAGAATAACTGAGGTTAGTTGTAGCTAAGGAATGTGTTTGCTCTTAGTTTATGTGTTGATGTATTCAGCAGCTTGATGTTTCCTTGCTGGGAGGTGGGTTTGCCTCTTGAGTATAAAGACTGTATAGGAAAATAAGTCCAGGGAACTTATCTTAAAATTAATAGCAATTTCAGTAACATGTTTTAAACAATAAAATAGTGTTTTGATGCAGCCTTGAGCTGTGAAACATGAGGAAGAACAACTCGTGATTGCCTGTTTCCAGCGATGTAACTGATGATTTTTTTCAAGTCAGTATCTGGGGTTGTGTGATTGAGGTTTTGTGGTATTTACTAAGTATTAAACAGTGTAAATGGCTTCATATTAAAAGTCACAAAGAGGCTATCATATTCTTGTATTGATGATTGTGTTCAATGATGTAATTTGTTGCATGTCCTTGGAGTGTTAGTGTCTGAAGTGTAAGCGGGGACCCAGACTCACAAGGGGCAGGACACGGGGAGGTCGCAGACGGGCTCGGATCCAACGGGGCTCACAAAAGAAGCAGAACATAGGCGGGAGGCCACTCCCAGAGGCCTGTATGCACCTGCGTGAACAGATAGGTCCCGGGTGGCATCAGCAGCTCCCGCTGACCAGTGGCAGCTTATATCCAGCCGGTCCCTGCCTGGTTTGAGTCCTGGAGCTTCTGTGTGTCCTAGGAACCCCTCTCAGACGCAGGCGGACCCGGACTCTCACACGTCACATTGTCAGTGGGGGCTGGTGTTCTTGCTCCACTCTTCAGGTGCTGTGCTTGGGCCCCATCCTGAGAGTGACTGGAGCAGATGCCAGGAGTGCAGGTCCTTTCCCAAGGTGGGGCGCAGTGAGTTGCCAGTGTCAGGCAGGTACTGGGTTTGGACTGGGGAGTGGCTGGCTGTAACCCACATGGCTGTGTGGAACTCCAGCGGGGTGTCAGAGTTGACCACAGATTGGGATTGAATAGGCAACGTGGTGATTTTCTTTTTCAGGGAAGACCAGGATGACTTCCTGCTCCGTGTAGTGGTATTTGGCTCTGCCTAGCCTTTGTCAGCTGGCAGGGCCTGTGCTGAACTGTTCTGTTGTCTTTTGGGGTCACCTTCCAGGAAGGGGCCGAGTTTTAGGAGTGCAAGCGCAGTTAGGGGAAGGCTGATGCTGCTGTTTTGGGGATGGAGGGTGGCGTCCAGTTCTTATAGGTGACAATGCCAGTGACCTTTCCATAAGGAACTAAGTTGGTTTATGTGGGGTTGTGATCCCTTCAAAAATAGATTTGGTGAACACCCTGTTGGTGAAGCACTTTTTTTATGTTCTAGGGAAAACTCTTTAACTTCTGTTTTAGTTACCTGTTGCCGTGAAACAAAACACCCTAAAACTTAGTGGCTTGAAGTGACAATGAACATTTATTATCCCGAACAGTTTCTGTGGGTGAGGAACTTGGGAGTGGCTTGGTGGGAACTTCTGTCCTGGGGTCCCTGCTGTGGCTGCCTTTGAGACGTGACCCAGACCTGCAGTCATCCGGGGACTTGACAGGGGAGGCCTCAGCTCCTCCCGGTGACCCAGGAGAGCAGGCAGTGGCCTGGCCTCAGAAGCCATGACGTCATGTCCACACCCAGTGGGTGGCCAAAGTCAGTTCAGCAAGGAGAGGACAACTCAGATGTATCAGGAGGTGGGAGCTGGCTTAGTCTGCTCAGCTGCTGTAACAAAGCACCACAGACCCAGCAGCGTACACACAAGACATTCCTTTCTCACTGGAGGCTGGACGCCAAGGTCAAGGCGTGGCAGACCTGGTGTCTGGTGAGAGCGGCTTCCTGGTTCACAGACGGCACCTTCCTGCTCTGTCCTTGCACAGGGCAAGGGGCCAGGGAGCTCTTGGGGTCTCTTTGGTAAGGGCACTGATCCCATTCAGGAGGCCCCACCCTCATGACCTCATCACCTCCCGAAAGCCCCATCTCCCAACACCCTCACCTTGTGGATTTTGGGGGGGCGTAGCATTCAGATCCTCGCAGAGCCCACCTGGATGCTGGCTGCCTCATCCGCCCCCAGTGGTCAAGGGTGTGTCGATTCAGGTGTAACAGAAGTTTTCCTCTCAAGGTCGTGTCTCAGTAAGAAGGTCACTGTCCTCTGGTGTGGGTTTGTAGAAAATTTTGTATTACTGCTCTTTGGATTATCTGTGAACAAAATAGTTGTAGGTGGTACTTTTGTTTTCTGATTTCCTCTGTGGAAAGGAGAGCTTGCATTTCCTTTGTGATTGTGACACACGTTGTGTTATGAAACAGTTATTTTCTGTGCTTGTAAAACTCACAGTGGGGTGAGTTGGTACCCGAGATAGGCATTCATAGGCAGCCACGACAGCCCACTGCTGGGTTCCGTTTTAGGTCAGATTTCCTGTCTTCTGGGTCTCATGTTCCTAGTTGAAAATTTGGGTTGAGAATGTAACCAGGTGTGTGTTTGTTTACTGTACAGCTCAGGAGCAAAGGTCTGTTTTAGGGGCACTGTAGCCCCAGAAATTGTGGGTTTGTGTCAGTGGTTCTCCATCCAGGGCAATTCTGCAGTGTCTGGAGATGAGTTTGGTTGTCACAACTGGGGGTGCTGCTGGACACCCTGCAGTGAAGGATGGCCCAGGGTCCACAGTGCTGCTGCTGAGAAGCCTGCCCTGGATGCCCTGAGTAGTTTTACTGCAGCGAGCCAAAGGGTGGGGGAGCCCCTAGGGGGACAGCTGCTTCCAGGTGTCCAGCAGACCCCGCTGCAGGCTTCAGGTGTCCGCCAGCTCTCCTGATGTAACTTCTGTTTGTAGTGCAAAAGACAGAAGCATGATTTTAGAGTATAAGCAAGAGGAATTTATTTTGAGGATTTTCCTGGAACAAAAGGATGCTTGTTTGCAGATATTAGCTGGGTCATCGGTGTCCATACTTGTCTGTGGGTGGGCGCCACTCCCATCTCTGGTCCCACCTGGCTGGCTGGAGGTGCTGGTGCACGTGCCTCTGAGCTTCACGTCACAATATTGAGACTGTGGGAAAGGTGGCCTCTCATCCAGACGCAGACTCCCAGGAAGGTCTGTGTCGGTCCCCTCCTGGCCCGGGGCAAGAAGTGTGGGCTGTGGTTAGAGAAGAAGTACTTCCTGGAGGAGGGGCTACCCCAGGGCCTGCTGGGGTGGCTGGGAGGACAGGCCCTGAGCCAGGTGTGAGTCTCCCTCCTACAGTGACTGGGGGATGTATTGTCCCATAGAGACAATGGGACCAGAGCTCAGAAGATCCGAGGCAACCTGTCCCCACAGCTGGACAGTGTGGGCATGGGCATCAGAGAGAAGGCGGCCGGACGGTGTGGGTGTTGGGGGTGGGAGGAGGTGGTGGCTGGACGGTGCCAGCCTGGGCACAGGGGGGCAGTAAAGGACGCAGCCCCTGCACTGTTGCCAGAGGCTTTCCCGGGCGGGCAGAAGGTGACCTGTGCTCTTCATCCAGTGCCGTGAGCTCGATATTGCTGTGGTCCCTGCTCTGGGCTCTTGGGTCATGGCCTCCAGGCCTGTCCCCCTGTTGAGCAGGAGGACTCTTGCATGGGCAGCAGCAGGTGCTGCTTCTGTGGTGTCTGCTGAACGCTGCCGCTGTGGGAAGGGCAGCGTGGATGCAGCCCCCAGGGAAAGCCGCTTCTTCCCATGCAGCCAAGGCTGCCTCCCATGTCCCATCCCTGACCCTGCACTTCCTGCAGCGCCTCTTTCTCCTTGGTCGAGGTGGGCAAGGAGAATGAGGAAGGCGGCTGCACAGTAACTCCAGAGCGTGACTCTGCCATGGAGTTTCAGTACGGGGGTTGCCCTGGGGAAAAGCTCAGGGTGTCTGTGGCCTGTAGGTGCTGGGGCTGGCGTGGCCTTGAGGCCGAGCAGGTAAGCAGGGAGAAGGTGGCAGCCTCTGGTGGGACTGCCAGTCCGTCACCATGGCGGTGATGACACCCACGCTGTGCCTAGAGCTGAAGTGGAGGGAGCTGAGCGTGGATGACATGCTGTCACAGCTGCAGGCCACATCCACCTGAGCTCCTTCCTGCCTTACCCACCCAGCCTTAACGTCCTGACCTTATACATGAAACTTTCACCTCCAAGCAGTTCACACCTGGCCTCATGAACCTTCTGTCCTTACCTATATGGCCTTAACCTCTTGGTCCTACTCACCTGGCTTTGTAAAACTGGCCATGCCCACCTGGTGGTAACCACTGAACTGTGCTCAGCCAGCCCGACGTGCCTGGCCTTGCCTTCTGCCTAACCCTCTGACCTCCACGCCCTGACCTTACACGCTGCCTTTCACTGCTGGGCCTCGCTCTCCTAGCATCTCTCACTGGGGCTTACTGGGTCTTACCAACTTCCTGGCCTGCACCACCTCCTCATGTATCCACTTGGCCTCACCAAACTGGCCTGGCCCACTTGTGTTGACATCCTGCCCTTGATCTCCTGGCTGTGCCCACCTGGACTTAATATCTTGGCCTCAGTTACCTGTCCTTAGCCACTTGGCTCCGTGTGGCCTGGATCTGGCGTGCTCTCGTGGTGACCTCCTTGTACCTGGAGCACACCTACCGATCCCAGCACAGAGTTCTGCCCCTTGTCCTGTGGGGCACTGTGATTGGTGACTGGCTGCGCATGCACCATCACTGACCCTGCGTGCTGGCACTACATCAGGTGGCCAGGTTCCTCCTCTCAGCTATTGTCCTTGCGGCTTCCTCATGGATGTATCTGGCTCCTGGCTGGTGCAGGGCCCACATTGCTCTTACACTTACCCGCAGGCGCCGTGTGCAGCTGCCTTGCGCTGTGTCGCATCCAGCAACAGGCAGCCCAGATGGGCAGCATGACAGTCACGCCCACCCTCCTCCCGCCTGGTCTTCTGGGAGGTGCTGCGGCAGTGCCCATGGCACAGTGAGGCTTGGAAAGGGCAGTTTGAACTGGTTTGATCCTGTTAGCCCCTTCGTGGGTGGCCTTTCTAGCCTGGCTGGGTGCCATCTTGCCACAATCCTCAGGAGCTCCAGGGCAGCTCTGCTCTCTTCGTCCCCTAGGGAAGTCCGGGAGCTGCCTAGCATCTGACTTGTAGTCAGTGTCCTGCCTGCATCTGGAGTCCCACCATGGGGTCAGAACTTGGTGCCATGATCCCTTCTGTGGAAGAGTGTGTTCGGGCCCATCTGGTCTGTTTGCTTTCATACTCAGTGAAGTCAGTGAACTCCATCCCTGTCTCCCAGGCCCACTGCCTGAGACGAGTGTCCTTACACAGTTGACCTCAGGCGCTTTTGTGCACTACACATGCATGAGCCGTAAACATGTAACTCCCGGGGGCTGCCGTTCCTCTTGGGAGGGGGCTCTGGCCACAGAGCCCTCCCACTTGGGATTGACATTTTGCTGAGGATCAGAAGAGAATAAAACGTTTTCACTGGCTTTCCTAGAGGAGCAGGATATGGTTGACAGTTCTGGTAAGATTCCTTCTTAATGTGTTTGCCTCTGTGTTTATGCTCTGTGTCAACACACGATGCCTTTCATTTTAACAGTCTATTGCAGGCATTTTCCTTTGTTGTTAATGTCCTCTCGATTTTTAATGCTCATGTGGACTCTCCGAGTCATAACCGTTTCCCAGTAGACAGTGCTGCTTGGGCCGCTGGAGGTGACGGCAGCATTAACGCTGCCCTGAGACCTGGTGTCCCCTGATGTTGCTCGGGTCGTTTCCATGACAGTGGCCTTTCTGTCTTTTTATGATGTGATTTTGTAGATCCCTTTGATAGGGGTGGTTTGTTAACAACTCTAGCTTTGTAGCTCTTGCAGATGCTGTACTTATCACGACTGTTGTTATCTCTGCAGGCCGGTCTAATTGAAGCCAATGGGGAGCTAAAGGTCTTCATAGACCAGAACCTTAGTCCCGGAAAAGGTAAGGGAGCCTGCTGTGTGCACGTGAGTCTGCTGATAAGTGTGTGAAGTTTGATGTGTGTGAGTTTGCGACGTTGACTGTGGAAGCTCCCGTTGAGGCTCTTTCTCGCTGTGGGAGCCTTTGTGGGCGGGATGGCCCGCATCACATTCATGCCAGCACATACACACCAGTGGCTTTGTTTGTTTTGATCACTAAGTTATGTGTACTATTACAAAAGTTCAGAAAATGTAGAAAGTGTAAGGAAGAAAATCAGACAGCGTGCACTTCCTCTACCTGACGAGTGGTGTGGGCTCTCCGGTGTCCTCTGTGGACTGTGCCCACAAATGCTGCTCAGGGCGGAAGGAAGATCTGCAGTGGGGCCATGGGCACACCTCCTATGAAGTGGGTGTCTTCCTGCATCAGTGACTTTTATATGCGTGTTTCGATAGCTCCGAGGAATCTGAGGAGGAGGTCAGGTGGAGAGGCTAAAGCCACTTCTCTCCAGTGGTCTGCAGTCTGCAGAGTTTGTTTTGCTCCTCGAGTGACTCAGATGAGCTCTGTGAACACGTGCATTTGTGCTCGCCAGTTACTTCCTGGATAAGCTCCTGGACTGAACTGCTGGCCTGGAAGGGCACACATCCTTGAAGCACCAGTGTGTGACACCTGGCCCTTTGTTGGGCTGCACAGTGTGGCGTGGTCGTGGTTTGGTCAGGGCACTTTTAGTGCATTTTATTACCATATTGCTGAGAGAGAAACTTGAGGGAAAGCTCACTTTGTCCTAAGAGGAATTTGCTTGCAGAAAGCCAGGTGGTCAATGTGAGGGCTCCGAGCCTCAGTGTCCACTTCATTTGTGTTGGCCAGACCAGAAGCCCAGAGGCCTGGAGGATTACAGCTTCAGGTTCTGCTTAAACACTACTCATTTTTTGCCAGCACTAGTGTGGGAGCCCAGCCTCGTCCTCTGCCTCTGGCCGTATGCTGCATTGGAGCCAGGCCCAGAGCCCATCCCTGTGTCCTGCTCTTGTTTCTTACTGGTGCAGGGCAGAGGGACCCAGAGGACTTGAACTTGTGGCCTGAGCAAGTCTGCAGTACACCCCCAGCCTCCTGGTGCCAGTGGGGCTCAGATGCTCCAGCTTCTGACACTGCTTGCTTTCCAAGGATGGTGATCAGACATACACAACCCCCTCAGGGTTAAGTCTTTGCGAGCTTCTCACTCTGATGCTCCGTAGCATTTGTGGATTGCTTAAGAAAGGGTTTAGTGTAGCTAATTGAACATATATAATCTTCAGAAATCTCAGGCGTGACATTTTCTATTCAAGCGTACTAGTCAGGTTCTCCAGAGAATATTTCAGTGTCTGGAAGGAAAGTGGACTCCCACTGCTCATCCACACTGGGATGTCATTTGCTTGAGCCTGGGAGGGGTTGGCACCAGCTTAAACGCCAGAGAGGCATCTCTTGAGCCAGATCTTGAGGAAGGGGCAGAACCTGTCCAAGTGGGGAAGGGTAGGGGGATAGGGTAGAATAAAACTGGAGCCTAGGTGCAGGGCAACCTGGCCAGGGACCTGCTAGCTTACTGCTCCCCTGTCCCCTGTTCCTGAGGCCAGTCCACCGTGCGCTCAGGCCCTCAGGTCAGATGCATTCCTTATTCCTCTCAGTCACGGGACTTCATGGGGCTTCCTTGTCTAAGAGCTGGTGCCCTGTGCTGCTCCTGAGACTAAGCTAGACCCAGGATTGGGCTCCTGCTGGGAGCCTGTGCTGCTTGCTCTTGCCCCGGTCCTGGCCTCCAGCACTGTGGTTGACTCGAGGTCTCTTGTGTCCCTCCTCCTGCTGCTGCTGTGGCAGCAACCACTCCATTTCCAGAGCCCCCATGTCTGCCAGGGATCTCCAGAGAAGCAGAGTCAGTGGAGGTGAGTAACATACAGAAAGGATTTATCTAGGAATTGGCGTGTGAGTTGAATAACTGGATGATAGAGCCTTGTCATATTGACACTTGAACCAGACCCTGGGAGACTCAAAAAGCTCCTTTTCCCCCAGAAAAAGGCACCAAACTTGCAACGTGTTTCATCCACAGACCCCCAGGGACAGGAGCCCTTGATGTAGAGTTTTAGACAATAGATTGTACGTGGCTGTTTTAGTTGTGGTGGCCACGTGGATTGCTCCTGAGTTTTTACCCATAGCAAATGCTGATGTGAATGTATGCATGCATACTCGTGTGTGGCTGTGTGCGTTTGTCGTTTGGGCAGGTGCTGAACAGCAGAACTGCTGGTCGTATGGCTGGTGGCAGTGGCCGCACTATTTCTTACCCCACAGCAGCAGGTGAGAGTTCCAGCAGCTCTGCATCCTCACCATTTGCGAGTGTCAGTGCTTTCAGACTTTCTGTACCTCGGTTTGTCTTTCTTTCCTGCTCACTTTGCTTCTGAGGCCCTGCAGTGCCAATGGGATTCTGCCCAGATTGTCTGCCTGTCACGGCAGCTCCTGGCTGGTCCCCGCCCCCACGCCTGGGTGGCCTCTGGGTCCCAGGCTGCCTTCTGCACTCCTTCCTGACATGTCTAATCCTGCCCGGCCCCAGGACCCTGCCCCCAGATGCCAGCCCCAGAGACGCAGCTGGAAGTGTGTCTCTGATCTCAGGGATGTCTGTCTGCCTGCACCTGGTCATACTTGAAAAAGGATGCATGCTCATTGAAAATCAGTTCAAACTATACCTAAGTGCATAAATAAAAGTGAGAACATATACTTAAACGTGTGTGTAGTATTTTGGTGCATGTATATGTCCATACTTTGGACAAAAATGGACTAATACAGAAAACTGGTGCCAAGAAGTAGGGTGTTGCTCATAACGAATACTTGAGAATGTGGAAGCAGCTTTGGAACTGGGTAATGGGCAGAGGCTGTAAGAATTTGGAAGAATGGGTTAGACAAAGGCTAGATTCTGGTGAGGGCTTAGAGGAAAACCAGGGAAGTTTGGAAGGTCTTAGGGACTGGTTAAATGGTGGTGACCAGAATACTTACAGGAATATGGACAGTAAGGGCCACACCAAGGAGGTCTCAGATGGAAATAGGAAGAGCTTATCAGAAACTGGAGCAAGAGTCACCCTTGTTATAGGGTTGCAAAAAGAACTTGGCTGCATTCTGTTCATGGCCAAAAGTTTTATGGAATGTGGAACTTAAAAGCTGTGAACAAGGGTATTTGACAGATGAAATTTTTTTTTTTTTCTTTTTGTGACCGGTAAGGGGATCGTAACTCTTGGCTTGGTGTCGCCCGCACCATGCTCAGCCAGTGAGCGCACCGGCCATCCCTATGTAGGATCTGAACCCACGGCCGCGTCGCTCCCAGCGCCGCACTCTCCCGAGCGAGCCACGGGGTCGGCCTGACAGATGAAATTTCTAAGCAGCAAAGCACTCAGGCAGCTGTGTGGATACTCGTAGCAGCCTATCCTGAGTTACGGCAGCAAAGGCATGATGTAAAGAGGGAAGCAAAGGGTAAAAATTGGAAAACTCTTAGCCTGGCAACGTAAAGAGTGAAAAGGAGCCTTTGGGAGAGGAAACCAAGGGTGTAGCCCAATGACTTCCTGCTAAGGAGATGAAGACAGAAAGAAGGAATCATCAAGAGAATGGAAAACGACCTTGAAGGCATTTGAGAGATGTTGCAGACTGCCCTTCCCATCACAGGCCCAGAGGCCTGGGGAGACAGAAGGGTTTGGGGGGACAGGCCTGAGGTGCCCTCCACGGGCTTAGTGCCAGGGCCACCTTGGGGTGCTGCTCTCCATGCCCCAGCTGCTCCATCCATTGGTGAATTGGCCCCAGGTGTGGCTAGATGTGCAGCTTTGGAAGATACAAGCCAGAAACCTCAGCCACGTCCACATGGTGTTAGGTCTGCAGACTTGCAGAATGCCAGAGCTGTGGAAGCTTGGGAACCTCCACCCAGATTTCAAAGGAGGTATGGAAAAGCTTTGGGGCCCAGGAAGAGATCTGTTGCAGGGGTGGATTCACCACATTTAGCCTGCCCTAGAGCAATGCTGAGCAGAAACATGGGGTCAGAGTTGCAGCAGAGAAACCCATGCCTAATGGAGCTGTGAGAGTGGGACCACTGTGGAGACCCCAGAATTGTAGAACTACCAGCGTGCAATGCCAGCCTGCAGGGGCTGAAGCGTGGCATTAGATGGGAAAAGCCATAGGAGCGGAGCCACCTGAGGACTTGGAGACCCAACCCCCGCGCCAGTGTGCAGAGGACATCAAACATCGAATCAAGGGTAGGCTGTTCACCAGCTTTGAGATTTTTTTTTTTTTTTTGTCTTTTTCGTGACCGGCATTCAGCCAGTGAGTGCACCGGCCATTCCTATATAGGATCTGAACCCGCGGCGGGAGCATCGCTGCGCTCCCAGCGCCGCACTCTCCCGAGTGCGCCACGGGCTCGGCCCCAGCTTTGAGATTTGATGCCTGCCCTGCTGGGTTTCAGACCTGTTTGGGACCTGTCACTGCTTTTTTTGGGCTCATCTCTCCATCTTAGAGTGAGAATTTCTGTCTTATGCCTGTCCCCCATTGTATCTTGTCAGTAGAAAATTTCACAGATGAGACTTTGGACTTTTGAGCTGAAACAAGTTAAAACTTTGGGGATGGGATGAATGTTTTACCTGGGAGAAGGACATGAACTTGGGGGCCTGGGGCAGAATGCTATGGCTCAGATGTGTCCCCCAAAGGTTCATGTATTGGAAACTCAGTCCCCATTGTGACAGTGTTAAGAGGGTGGGAAATCCTATTATGGTAACTGAAAGTCAGGGTCTTTAAATGGTGATTAGATTGTGAGGACTGTGTCCTTGTGAGTGGATCGATCCATTCCTGGGTGTGGTTCTGATGGCCTCATAAGGAGAGTGAGTGAGCAGGTCAGCTCTCTCTTGCTCAGACCATCCTCTCCATGTGACACCCTGCATCACTCTAGAGCCACCACTACAAACAAGGCTCTCACCAGATGTGTTTCCTGGATCTTGGACTTCCCGGTGTCCACACTGTAAGAGATAAGTTTTCTTTCTTTAGAAATTACCCAGTATCAGGTGTTTTGTTATAAACAGTAGATATGGACTAATACAGCATGTGTCCTGCCAAAGGGCCCGGCCACATGCCAGCCACATATGAGTACCATGGATGTGTGGCTTGCACAATAGAGGAATTCTGATACTGCCAGAGAGCAGCTCTTGGACTGTGCCTACCTCTGTCTGGATTCAAGTGAGAATTACCTGTGGAGCCCCTTTTTCCTAAGTCTGAGCAGACCTGGTGAGACAGGATGGTGTCAGCATGTCTGTGGGGGTGGGCATCCTAGCAGGGATGACACAGGCTGAACACAGAAGAAAGGTCTGTCTTAGCTGTACTGCTGCACACTGATGCTGCTGCGGGCAGAACTCTAAAGGCACAAGCTCACAAAGCAGCCAGTTCTGGAGATCCTTTGGCCATTGTATTAGTCTGTTTTGTGTTGCTATAACAGAATACCTGAAACTCGGTGACTTATAAAGAAAATGAGATTTATACCTTACAGTTTCTGAGGCTAGGAAGTCTAAAGTCCATCTGGTAGTGGCAAAAGTGACCCAGAGGTCTCACATTGCAAGATGGTGGAATCAGAAAGAGCAGAGCGAGAGACAGACTCTCTTCCCTCTTCTTTTAAAGCCCTCAGGGCCATGGGCCAGACCACCATTTTTAGTCCATTCACCATTGCATGGCCCTATAACCTAATCACCTCTTCAAGGCCCCACCTTACAATTACCATAATAGGATTTCCCACCCTCTTTATAGTCACAGGGGGAGCTAAGTTTCTAATACATAAAACTTAGGGGACACAATTCAAGCTTCAGTGAGTTTTGCGGGGACATAATTCAATCCACTACATTCTGCCCCTGCCCCCCCAAAACTCAAGTCTTTTCCATGCCAATACTTTCCACCAAAGTCTTAACTTGTTTCAACTCAAAAGTCCAAAGTTCAGAGTTCCATCTGTGAAATTCAAACAAGTCATCTACTTCCAAGAACTGGTGGTGGGACAGACATAGGGTATGCATTCCCATTCCAAAAGGGAGAAATAGGCCAAAAGAAAGGGGTAACAGGTCCCAAACAAGTCCGAAACCCAGCAGGGCAGGCATTAAATCTCAAAAGCTGGCAAATCATGTACCTTCACTAGATGTTTGACCTCCTCTGTGCACGCTGCTGTGGGGGTTGGGTCCCCAAGTCCTTGAGCAGCTCTGCTCCTATGGTTTTCCTTGTCTCAGCCCACATCTTAGTACTCCCAAGCTGGTGTTCCACTCTGGTAGCTCCACGGGTCTGGGGTTTTCATGGCAGTCCTGCTCCCACGGCTCCACTAGGCATGGAGCTGTTGGGGTTTCTCTGCTGCAACTCTGACCCCACATTTCCACTTGGCATTGCTCTAGTGAAGGTTGTCTGCGGTGACTCCGCCCTGTGACAGATCTCTTCCTGGGCCCCCAGACTTTTTCATACATCCCCTGAAATTGGAGGCTCTCAAGCCTCCACAGCTCTAGCATTCTGCAGACCTAACACCATGTGGATGCTGCCAAGGCTTCTGGCGTGTATTTTCCCAAGCTGCAGGTCTAGCCCACCTAGGGCTAATTTAGCCATAGCTAGAGCAGCCAAAGCAGCCGGGGTTCTGGTGCTGGAAGCAGCTTGCCAAGGTGGTCCTGAGCAGTGGGCTTTTTGAGGGTGCCTCAGGCCTTTTCCCCAAGACCATTTGGTCTGTCTAAGTCTTTGGGCCTGAAATGGAAGGATTGGCCCCAGAGGCTTCTGCAATGCCTTCAGGGCCCTTTTCCCCTTCTCTTGATAATCTCCTTTCTTTGTACTAATCTTCTTAGCTAATGTTTGCTGGGCTGCACCATTGTGTGCTCTCTGCTTCTCTACTACATGGCCAGGCTGCACGATTTTCTAAATTTTTATACTCTGCTTCCCTTTAAATTCTGGCTTTATGTCGTGCCTTTGCTGCCATAACTCAGTGTAGGCTGTTGCAAGTAGCCATGTGGCTTCCTTAATGCTTTGCTGCTTAGAAATTTCTTCCGCCAGATATTCTGGTTCACAACTCCTAAGTACCAACTTCCACAAAGTCCTAGGGCATGGACACAATGCAGCCAAGTTCCTTACCAATTCATAGCAAGGTTGATCTTTGCCCAGTTTCCAATAAACTCCTTCTTTCTATCTGAGACCTCCTTAGAATGGTCTTTACAGCCCATATTTCTATCAGCATTCTGCTCACCACCATTTAACCAGTCTGTAAAACTTTCTCTGGTTTTCTTGTCTTCTAATCTTTCACTAGTATCTAGGCTTTTTCTAGCTTGGTCCTCCAAATTCCTCCAGCCTTTCCTCAACACCCAGTTCCAAAGCTGCTTCCACATTTTCAAGTATTTGTTATAAGCAACACCACACTTCTGGTACCAATTTTCTGTATTAGTCCATTTTTGTGTTGATATAAGAGAAATACCTGATACTAGGTAATTTATAAAGGACAGAGGTTTATTTGACTTACGATTCTGGGACAGCTGCATCTGGCATGGGCCTCAGGCTGCTTCTACTCATGGCGGAAAGTGGCAGGCAGCCGGCGGGTACAAGCAGATCACATGGCGAGAGAAAGCAAGAGAGAGGAAGGGGAGGTGCCGGGGTCTTTTAAACAACCAGCTCTTGCGGGAGCTAATAGAGCAAGAACTCACTCAGGACCCACTGCCCAGGGAGAGCATTAATCCATTCATGAGGGATCCACCCCCATGACTCAATCCGTTTCCAACACTGTCACATTGGGGATCAAATTTCCACATGAGTTCTGGGAGGATAATACATTAAAACTCCATCAGCCATATTAACAAACAAGATATTTCTAGCACGATGGGCAAAAGTATAACTCTTAAGGGCCGGCCCGTGGCTCACTCGGGAGAGTGCGGTGCTGATGACACCAAGGCCCCGGGTTCGGATCCCATATACGGATGGCCGGTTCGCTCACTGGCTGAGCGTGGTGCTGACAACACCAAGTCAAGGGTTAAGATCCCCTTACCGGTCATCTTTTATTAAAAAAAAAAAAAAAAAAAAAAAAAAAGTATAACTCTTAAAACATTAACTAGGCTTTGAAAATTTAAAGATGTTTAGTTAAAATTATTTCTAAGAAAATATTAAACCTATAGATATTAATGGAAATGATTAATAATTATAAAAATGTGAATGTAATATTTTCCGGATCCTTTTTTTGTTAATGTCTTATAACAGTTCAGACCATATATATTCTTAACAAATTTTCTTGTCAAGAAAGGAATTCCCTATTCATAAAGCAGTCATAAGAGATTGGCAACAGTAACTAATAATAAAATAGAACAATTTTCTATTTGTTCCTTGGTATCAGTGGAGCGTTGTTTCCAGCAACCTCCTCAGATGTTCAAGTTGCTGATATAAAATAGCATAATATTTGAATACGACCTATGCCCATCCTCCTATATACTTTAAATCATCTCTAGGTTATTTATAATACCTAATACAATGTAAATGCTATGTAAATAGTTGTTATACTGCATTGTGTAGGGAATAATGACAAGGAAAAAAGTCTATACATGTTTAGCACAGATACGACTTCTAAAAAATATTTTTGATCTGTGATTGGTTAAATCCACAGATGTGGAGCCCACGGATACAGAGGGATCACTGTATTTGAAAATATTTTTTTATATAGTTCCTTTGGAAAAGGCTTTGTGGTATATTTTACAGGCTAAACAATATTAGGCCATGTCATTTTGTAGTTGAAATGTTTATCCTCTTCCTCACCATAAAAAGATTGTGTATAGCAGTCTTCTTATTAGGAAAATGTGTTAAGCATTCTAATTTATATTGCAGATTAAAACAAGTGAAATATCTTTTTACCCTTGAGATTGACAAAAAGTGACCAGTCTTACTGAGTTGACAGTTGGCAGAGGCTGGGAGAGGGACAACCTAGCTGCTGTTGGTGTGTTTGATTGGAAGGGCCATTTGGAGGCATGCTGCCGGTCCCAGGACAGAAGACCACCTGGGACCCCTGGGTGAGAAACCTGCAAGTGCTAACAAATGGCATTTTTATAGAACATTTGTATTCATATAATCATTTTATTATAGTGGAATAACATAATGGCATTGAAGGAAATCAATTAGATCTATATGGATAAGTCTCAAAAACAATAAGCAAAATTGCAGAATATGTACAAGACACACCTTTTTCTAAATTTTAAAGTCACACAGAAATGATATTTATTTTCAGGTTTATGTATTTGCCTGGAAAGGAATTAAAAATGGAGTGACATCATCAAGATGGCAGAATATGCAGTCCCCAGTGTTATTCTCCTCCCCAGCTGATCAATCTACAACTGTTAAAAAGCAAAGACTGGGCTGGCCAGTCAGCTCAGTTGGTTAAGAGTGTGATGCTGATAACTCCAGGATTCAATCCCTGTACTGGCCAGCCACCAAAAAAAAAAAAAAAAAAAAAAGACTGTCAACCTGGGACTGCTAGAGCTTGGGGGAAGAGGAGGAGAGACCCACAGAGTTTGTGAAGGTGGCAGGAGCCACAGCGAGAGGGAGTAGGGACTAGTCTGAGGCATCACAAGGGACCTGCACATGGCTCACCCCACAGGAAATGTTTTGTGAGGGGAGGCTGGCGCATGGGGGAACATTGGAGCGTAGTGTGGGCAGCTGATCTGCACATGCCCACTCAGTGGAGTCTGGACAGGGCTGTAGAACTGCAGGGGGTGCAGTTTGCAGGAAAGACTCAGTTCTGGGCCAGAATTTCCACTCAGCCCAGGTGTATTTGACCTCATAAGCCCTAGAAGTTATTTAAAAGCCTGTTGTAGACTGGATGCCCCCTTTAACCTCATTAAAGCTTAAATCCTCACTGTAACTGTTGAGAGTGGAAATCCTATTTTGGTATTTGAGAGGTCGAGCCCTGAAGAGGTGATCAGATTGCAGGACCATTCCGTAGTGAATGGATTAATAGTGGTGGTCAGTGGCATGGTTCTGAGGGCTTTAAAAGGAGAGCATGTGAGGGTCTCTGTCTCTCTGCTCCACCATTTTCTGCCTTGTGAGACCCCTGTATTGCTGAAAATCCATCACCAAAGAAGGCCCTCACCAGATGTGTTCCCTGGACTTTGGACTTCCCAGCCTGTGACACTGTGAGCAATAAATATTGTTTCTTTATAAATCACCCAGTTTCAGATATTTATGTTATAAGCAACAGAAATGGACTAATACAGAAGATTGGTACCAGGGAAGTGGGGTGTTTCTTATAACAAATATTTTTAAAATGTGGAAGCAGCTTTGGAACTGGGTGTTGAAAGGGTGGAAGAATTTGAAGGAGCTAGCTAGAAAAAGCCTAGCTGCTGGTGGGAGTTTAAAAGACAAGAAAACCAAGGAAAGTTTGGAAGTTGGTGACCAGAATGCTTATAGAAACATTGACTATAAAGATCATTTTAAGGTTATCTCAGATAGAAATAAGAAGGAAATTATTGGAAACTGGTCACCCTTGCTATGAATTGGCAAAGAACTTGTTGCGTTCCATTTGTGCCTCAAAATTTCACAGAATGTGGAACTTCAAGGTCCCAGGGTATTTGGCAGAAGAAATTTCTAAACAACAAAACATCAAGGAAGCTGCATGGCCACTTGCAACAACCTACACTGAGTTATGGAGGCAAAGGCATTGACGTAAAGCCATAATTTAAAAGGGAAGCAGAGTGTAAAGATTTGGAAAATTTGCAGCCTTGCCATGTGGTAGAGAAGCAGAGACCATTTTCAGGAGAAAAATGCAATGGTGCTTAGATCAGTACAAAAGAAAGGATTATCAAGAGAAAGGGGGAAAAGCCCTGAAGGCATTGCAGAAACCTCTGGGACCAACCCTTCCATTACAGGCCCAGAGGCCTAGGGAGACAGAATTGTCTTGGGGAACAGGCCCGTGGTGCCTTCCATGGGCTTGCTGCCCAGGGCCACCTCAGGATGCTACTCTCCACAGCAGCACCCCAGCTGCTTTGGGTGCTCCAGCTGTGGCTACATTGGCCCCAGGTGTGGCTGGACCTGCAGCTTTGGGAAATACAAGCTGGAATCCTTGGCAATTTCCGTGAGCTGTTAGTTCTGCAGGCTCACAGAATGCCAGAGCTGTGAAGGCTTGGGAGCCTTCACCCAGATTTCAAAGGATGTGTGAAAAAGCCTCAGGACCCAGGAAGGGATCTGTCACAGGAGTGGATTCACAGCATATAGTCTTTGCTAGAGCAATGCCAAGCAGAAACATGGGGTCATAGTTGAAGCAGGAAAACCCCATCAAAGTCATACCTTGTGGAGCTGTAGCAGTGGGACCACCGTGGAGACTCCAGACTTGTAGAACTACTAGCAGGCAACACCAGTTTGCAACAGCTAAAGCATTACCTAAGACCAGGAAAGCCATAGAAGTGGAGCTTTCTGAGGACTCGGGGACCCAACCCCTGCACCAGCGTGCGGAGGAGGTCGAACATGGAGTCAGGGTACATGATTCACCCGTGTTGAGATTTAATGCCTGCCCTGCTGGGTTTCAGACTTGTTTGGGACCTGTTTACCCCTTTCTTTTGGCCAATTTCTCCCTTTTTAAATGGGAATATGTATCCTATGCTTGTCCCACCATTGTATCTTGGAAGTAGATAACTTGTATTGATTTCATAGATGGAACTTCAAAGTCTGGACTTTTGAGTTAAAGTAAGTTAAGACTTTGGGGATGAAATAAATATATTTGTATATGAAAACAACATGAATTTTGGGGGGTTAGGGGTGGAATGTTGTAGATCAGATGCCCTGCCCCCCAAACTCATTGAAGCTTAAATTCCTACTGTAACTGTTGAGGGTGGGAAATCCTATTCTGGTAATTGAAAGGTGGAGCCTTGAAGAGGTGATTAGATGCAGGACGCTGCCATAGTGAATGGATTAATAATGGTGGTTGGGGTGTGGTTCTGAGGGCTTTAGAAGGGGAGTGCATGAGAACTATTTCTCTCTGCTCCACCATTTTCTACTACATGAGACCCCTGTGTTGCTGAAAAGCCACCACCAAAGAAGGCCCTTACCAGATGTGTTTCCTGGACTTTTGGACTTTCCAGCCTGTGACACTATAAGTAATAAATATTGTTTCTTTATAAATCACCCAGTTTTGGGTATTTATGTTATAAGCAATAGAAATAGACTAATGCGAAAGCCAACAATCTGATTTGTGCAAAAAGCCTTCCCCAGAGAATCAGCAGCAATTTAGCTCAAGCAAAGAGCACAAGTGCTGTTCCTCAAAGAAAGTGCTCCCAATTCTGGAATTAACCACAAGACAGCAAATTAGTTCCATTGTAGAGTTTAAGTGGTTGTGGGAGCTGTTAATCTACCACAGAACTGAAAAATACCACAGACCAGAGAAAAAGCTCTGATATTAACCAATAAAGGTCTAACACCACCAAAGAATGCCTGTAAGACCTAGAAGAGGTAGCAGTCTCCTTAAATGCCCAGGCATCAGCATAAAGACACAAAGATTGAGAAAGAACAGAGAAATACAACACCATAGAAGGAAACAGTGTACCAGCAATGGACCCAGAAGCACAGCTGACTTATGAAATGTCCGACAGAATTCACAACCCTCTTAGCTATGTTCAGGGAGTCACAGAAGATATAGATAGAAAATTAAGTGATATCTGGAAAACAATCCAGGGTTAGAATGTGGAACTTGACAAAGGAATTGAATTAAAAAAAAAGAAATTCTGGAAATAATATATTATCTGAACTGAAAAACTCAATAGAGTTAATCAAACAGGAAAGAATCAGTGAGCTCAAAGATAGAACATATGAAATGATTCAATCAGAGGAGAAAAAAAAGAATAAAAAGTAAATAAGCAAAATAACCTTCATGTAATTGGCATACCCAAAGGAGGAAAAAGGGAAAGGTGTAGAAAGCATGTTCGAGGAGATAATAACTGAAAATTTCCCAGTATGGAGAAAGGTGACAACATCCAGGTACAGGAATCTCAGAGATCACCAATCAAATTCAGTCCAAGGAGGAACACTGTACTCAAATTATCGAAATCCAAAGACAAAGAATACCAAAAGCAGCAAGAGAGAAGAAACACGTAGCAGTAAATGGAGTCCCAATATGTCTCTCAGCGGATTTCTCAGTAGTAGAAACCCTGCAGGGCAGAAGAGAACGAGATGATGTATTCAGAGTGCTGAAGGAAAAAGACTGTCAGCCGGAAGTCTGTATCCAGCAAACTTACCTTCAGATATGAGGAAGAAATAGAGTCTTCTGCAGAAGACCAAAAAAAAAAAGCTAAAGGGAGAGTTCTTCAATCTGAAAGAAGACAATGCTGAGTAGCAGCAAGAAAGCATGTGAAGGAACATAAGCATTTCTAAAGTTAAATTCACAGACAGCCTCAGGATATTCCAAAGTCATAAGAGTGGTGAATAAACCAATTATATGCTTAGTGTGGAGACTAAAGGACAGACCTAAGAAGACACTAATGTATACAACAACCACAAAAGGGAAAGGCTGTATTAAAAGATGTGACATGAAACAACAAAATGTTAAAAAGCAGGGGGTGATGCCAAAGCACAGACTAGGTTTTGCTTTTTTTCTTTTTCCTCAGATATCACAATTAAGTTGTTATTAGTCCAAAATAATCTGTTATAACTATAACATGATTTTTGTAAGCCTTGCGGTAACCATCACACAAAAACTTGTGAGACATACTAAAAGTAAATAGCAAGAAATCAAAATACACTGCTAGAGGAAACCACTTAATCACTAAGGAAGACAGTAAGACTGGGAAAAAGGAAAAAAGGACCAAAAACCAATCAGAAACAAAGTAACAAAATGGCAGTAACAATTGCACATATATCAATAATAACTTTCGGATTAAATGCTCCAAATAGAGGACACAGAATGGCTGAATGGATTATAAAACAAGAACAGCAGTATGCTGCCTGCAAGAAACTCACTTAACCGATAAAGACACACCAACTGAAAGTGAAGGGATGGAAAAAGATATTTCATGCTGATGGAAACCAAAAAACAGGATGGCTAACATATCAGATAAAATAGACTTCAAGCCAAGGAAAGTAAAAAAGGGAAGGAAGGTCATTATATAATGATATTAAGGGATCAATTTAACAAGAGGTTTAACAGTTCTAAATATATACACACCCAACTACAGAACACCCAGTTATTATATAAAACAAATACTATTGGGCATAACGAGAGAGATAGACTCCAACCCAGTAGTAGCTTTTTTTTAATGCTACACTTTCAGCAAAGGACATGATCCAGACAGAAAATTAATCAGGAAACATCAGAATTAATCTCTACTGCAGGCTGACTAGACCTAACTGACATTTATAAAACATTTCATCCAACAGCTGCAGAACACACATTCTTCTCCGCAGCACATGGAACATTCTCTAGAATAGGCCACACATTAGGACACAGAACAAGTCTCAACAAGTTTAAAAAAATCAGTCAACTGTCTTGTTTGACCATGGTGGAATAAAACTAGAAATCAACAACAAAAGGGACACTAGAAGTGAAGACATGGAAATTAAACAATATGCTCCTAAACGAATTTGTTCAAAGAAGAAATCAAGAAGGAACTTTAAAAGATTCTGGAGACAAATGAAAATGAAAACACAATATACCAGAACCAGTGGGATACAGTGAAGGCAGTTCTTACAGGGACGATTGTAGCAATAAATGCCAATGTCAGAAAAAAAGACTCCAAGTAAACAATCTAATGCTACACCTCAAGGAGCTGGAAAAACAAAAACAAACTGAACCCCAAATCAGTAGGAGAGAAATAACAAAGAACAGAGCAGAAATGAACAAGTTAGGGATTAAAAAAATGATGCAAGTCATCAATTCAAGAAAGTTTGGTTTTTGGAAAGATAAATAAAATCAGTAGTTAGCTCCTTTAGCTAGTCCAATGAAGAAAAAGAACCCTCAAAAGTCAGAAATGAAAAAGGAGACATATTACAACTGATACCACAGAAATGCAAAGGGTCATGAGAGACTTCTGTGAGCAACTATATGCAAACTGGAAGACTTGAAGGAAATGGATGAATTCCTGGATACACACAACGTACCAAAGTTGAATCATGAAGAACTAGAAAACCTAAGGAGATGAATAACGAGTAATGAGATTGCAGCAGTAGTAAAACGTCCCACAGCCAAGAAAGCGCCAGGGCCAGATGGCTTCCCTGCTGAATTCTGCGATATGTTTAAAGACAAACTAATACTGGTTCTTCTCAAACTCTTCCACAAAATTGAAGAGGAGGGAATACTTCCAAACTCATTCTGTGAAGCCAAAATCGGAAAAAGACACAACAAAAAACAACCTACAGACCAATGTCCCTAATGAACACAGGTGTGAAAATCCTCATTAAAATACTAGCAAACTGAATTCAATAACACATTAAAAAGACCATTCACTGTGGTCAAGTGGGATTCATCCCAGGGATGCAAGGATGGTTCAGCATAAACAAATCAATGTGATACATCACATCAGCAGAATGAAGGAAAACATCATATGATCATTTCAGTAAATGCGGAAAAAGCATTTGAAGAATCCAGCACCCCTTCGTGATAAAAACAATAAACATTGAAGGAATGTATCTCAACACGATAAAGGTTATGTATGACAAACCCAAAGCAAATATACTCAGTGGACAAAAATTGGAGGATTTTCCTCTAAGATCTGGAGCAAGACAAGGATGTCCACTTTCCCCATTCTTACTCAACATAGTACTAGACGTTCTAGCCAGCATGATAAGGCAGGAGCAAACACAGGCTCTCAAATCAGAAAGGAGGAAGTCAAACTCCCTATTTGCAGATGACATAATCTTATACACAGAACACCCTAAAGACTCCACCAAAAAATTATCAGAAATAATAAATGAATTCAGTGGCAAGATACAAATCAACACACAAAATCAGTTAACCTTCCTATATGCCAATAATGAAATAGCCAAAGAAGAAATCAAGAAAGTAGTCCCATTCACAATAGCTACAAAAAAAGAAAAAAAAAAAAGAAATACATAGGAGTAAATTTAAGGAGGTGAAAAACCTACAGTGAAAACCAATGTTTTATAACATTGGTGAAAGAAATTGAAAACATAAATAAATGGAAAGATGCCGCACATTCGTGGGTTGGAAGAATTGTCATCACAATGTCCATATCACCCAAAGCAGTCTACATATTCAATAAATCCCAATCAAACTACCAATGATGTTCTTCACAAATAGAAAAAAACAGTCTTAAAGTTTGTGTGGAACCACAGAAGACCCCATATAGCTAAAGCAATCTTGAACAAAAGGAACACAGTTGGAGGCATCACACTTCCTGACTTCAAAATATACTATGAAGTTGTAGTAACGAAAATAGCATGGTCTGGCTTAAAAATAGACAACTAGACCAGTGGAACAGAATAGAGAACCCTGAAATAAACCCACACGCTTACAGCCAACTGATTGCCATGAATACACATGGGGAAAGGACAGCTTCTCCAATAAATGGTTGTGGGATACTGGATATACACATGCAGAATATTGTACCCTGATCTCTGATCATACACAAAAACCAACTCAAAATGGATTAAAGACCCAAATTTAAGATCTGAAACTATGAAACAACTAGAAGAAAACATAGGGGTACTACACGAAATGGGAGTGGGCAGTGCTTTTTTGAGTGAGGCTACAAAGGCATGGGCAAGTAAAGCAAAAAATACACAAATGGGACTACATCAAACTGAAAAGCTTCTGCACAGCAATGGACACTATCGACAAAGTGAAGAGACAATCTACAGAATGGGAGAAAGTGTTTGCAGACTACACATCAGACAAGGGACTGATATCCAGAATATATAAGGAACTCAACAGCAAAGAAGCAAATAACCCAATTTAAAAATGGGCAAAGAAGACATACAAATGGAAAACAGGCACGTGAATAAATGCTCAACATCACTAATCATCAGGGGGATTCAAATTAAAACCACCATGAGATGTCTCACCCCAGTTCGAATGGCTGTTAACAAAAAGAAAATAACAAATGCTGGTGAGAATGCAGAGAAAAGGGAATCCTCCTACATTGCTGGTGGGAGTGTAAATTGGTGTGGCCATTGTAGAAAACAGTGTGGAGATTCCTCAGAACTAAAAATAGATCTGCCTTATGACCCAGCTTTCCCGCTACTGGGTGTACACCCAAAGGAAATGAAGTCAGTGCATTAAAAAGACCCTACCCTCATATTCATGGCAACACTATTCACAATAGCCAAGAAATGGAATCAAACTAAATGCCCACCAACAGGTGAATTCATAAAAAAAAAAAAAAAAACCCTGTGGGTACATAGACACAATGGAGTACTACTCAGCTGTAAAAAGAACTGGTGTCCTTTGCAGCAACATGGATGGGACTGGAAACCATGTTAATTGAAGTAAGTCAGGCACAGAAAGACAAATACCGTATGATTTCACCCATATGTGAAATCTTAAGAAAAAAAGTGGTGCTCATAGAAGTAGAGAGTAAAATAATGGTTGCCAGAGGCTGGGAGGGGAGAGCCGTGGGAGAAGTGGTGGACTCCGGGTACAGGACCGTGCTGTCTGCCCTGAGTGAATATGCAGCATAGGTATGTATTGAAACAACACACCTTACCCCACAAATATGTACATGTAAATTTTAAAATAAGATGATTTTAAATTGAGTGTGTCTAGGCCCTCGTTGCAGGTGGGGCAGAGCGGGAGGGATGGGCTGGGGCTGCGGCTGAGGATCCGGATCTTGGAGGACTATAATTTTATCTGTTTATGTCTCTTCCTTGTTTAGGAAACTTGGAGCAAATACGGTAATGATAACAGTTAATTCTAGGTAAGGTAGTCCTTCCTTACCTATGGTTTCGCTTTCTGCGGTTTCAGTTACCTGCTGTCAACTGTGGTCTGAAAATATTGATATTTTGAGAGAGAGAACACAAATATAATTGTTCTATTTTATTACCAGTTATTGTTAGTCTTTTATTGTGCCTGATTAATAAATTAAACCTTATCATGGATATGTATGTATAGGGGAAAGCAGTGTATTGAGGGTTCGGTGCCTCTGCAGTGTCAGGCATCCACTGAGGGTCTTGGAACGTGTCCCCCGTGGATAAGAGAGGACTGCTGTGCTGGGATGAGTGTCTGTAATATTGTTTGTTGTATTTAAAAAGTTTATCACTCAGAAACAAGACGCCCACCCAGCACCAGCCCCTAGCAACTGGCAGCCCCTCCCAGTCTGTACTTAGGTGTGGGTCCATGTGCAGGGTGTGTCCAAAGAAAAGAGGGGCATTGCCATGACTGGGTGGGTGGGCTGGTTCCCTTGGACCCCCCTCCGTGAAGGCCTATTTGCAGCACTGGGGTGGGTGGTCTTTTCACCCTGAGGATTCCTCATCCTCGGGGTGTCTTTCTCTTCTGTCACTGGTGCATGCGGCCCGAGGCCCTCGTGCACACATCCTGTTCTCTGTCTTGTGTGAGCCTTGTACACTGACACAGGGACATGCTGGATTGTGCGGGATTGGATTTGACACTGCTCAGAGCTCCTCCTGCTGGTTCTTGTCCAGGCCTGGAGGGCAAGTCCTCAGGGTCTCAGAAGCCCCTCCCCTGCAGCTGATGTGGGGCTCAGGCTCTAGGTGGCTGGTGGGGCAGGTGGGAAGCTTAAGGAGCCTTGGAATTTCTGTGTGGACTCACTCATTCTGCTCGAGTACCAGAGGGGGGCCCTTTTCAGGGGCCCTTTCCTCTGCCTGTTTCTTTCCTGGATGGAAAAAGCTGTAGAAATCCACCCCTGACCTTTATCACGTTGGCCTCACCGGTCAGGAGGGAGAGGCCCTGGTTGGTAGGGCAGATGGTGTAGACAGGCCAGCTGCTGGCCTGTGGGTCAAGCAGATGGGCGGATGGAGTCCAGACTTGGCCCACCCTCCTGGGGGTCTCAATCCCACTTCTGTCTTGCGCTGTGCCTGCTACTCCACTCCCCACTGTCCTGCTTGCTAACCCTCGCTGGGCAGAAGAGGGAATCTCAGATTGTGTTGTTTTATACCCAAGATCCTGTGTCATCCTGTGCAGTGGACGGGAGGTGTGGCTGGTCTGCAGGTCAGGCCACACAGGGTGAATGCCTGTTGTGACTTTCACGTGTTTGACGTACAAAATAGGAATTGATTGACGTCCCTACAGCTTTTGTGAACTTGAAGAGGTCTGTTTCCTTCTTCACGTTCATTAAAATTAGGGAATCATTTGGAAATTGAAGAAACAAAATACTATCTTTTCTTTTTTATGAATTAACCCAGTATTCTTGGAATCTTACTATTATCTGTGTGTGAATCTGAGAAGTGTTTAATTGTCTATTTTAACTCACTCACTGCAAAGTAAAATAACTTTGTTTTTTAAAAATGTCTTTCTCTGGTAATCATTACATAATGTATATGTATATCAGATCATCAACATACACCTTGAGTATGTACAGTTTTTATTTGTTAAATATGCTAAAATAAAACTGCCTTTCACATATAAAAAACAGTTAAAAAGTCAACATTTGCTTAAGATACAAATATATATTTTTGGAAGAAAATAAAAATCCCAGCAGATAATCTTATTTTAGTTACACAAAATAATTTAAATATGTGTTATTGGTTGGTAAAAATATTAATATTTACCTAGTTAATTAAAAGGTGAATATATTTCTAGTAACTTCCTAATTATGTCTTGGTCAACTTAGGTTATTAAGAGAATTTATTAGGTATTCATATGTAGCAGCAAAATTCATTACTTAATGCATTTCAGAGAAGTCTATTCCTTCTTTAAAATGTGTAAAAAGCAGTAAACTCTTTTAAAATGAACGGGTTGTAAGGATCCCAAAAACGAAACCTCAGGCTATGCTAAATTGAAGACGATGTGTTTAAAAGTCTTGCTGATCATTTGGAGGTCACTGTGATGCCAGCCTGGAGGAAATGAAGGGGGAAGTGTCCTGGTGTTGACCTCTGCACAGTGTTGACCCCTGCCCGAGACTCACATGGGTGTGCAGACCCCTGAGGCTGGTCTTCTTAGGCCAGAGGGGCCAGATGCTGGGCCAGGACAGGGGTGACTTCATTCCTGATGCCGTAGTGGCCCAGAAGTTGATCTTGTACCCCGCTTGAGGGTGTCGTGCCGCTCTGAGCATGGTGTGGGCATCTGCTCAGCTCAGCTCCCAGCTGTCATGGCTGTGCCACGGCCCTGCCTTCCCTGGGGCCACCCCTCGCATCCACACAGACCTCCCCTTCCAGGGCTTTCCCTAGTACACCCCCCCACCTCATTTCCCAAGGTGCAGCACCTGTTCTACATACTTACTTTTTCTCAGCGCTCTAATGCCATGTTTTGAATTTGGTCCCTTCTGCTTTATTTCACTATTTATTATGTAAAGTAAAACATGTCATGATTTTCATTCACTGTCATGTCCCCAGGAGAGTGGAGCTGGGTGTGTAGACCTTCTTGGCGTGTGCTTGTTGAAGAAGTAGACATTTGAGCCTCTGCAGAGGCTGGTTTTCCCGCTTGCTTTATCGGTCTTTGAGGGTTGGCCATGTGTTTGAGGCAGCAGCTTTCTCACAGGCATTCTTCCAGGAAACAGAAATATGTGATTCTCCTTCTTAGGCAAAAGTGAATTATTAGATTTCTGAACTAGTTTTTCAACTATATTGAGAAATGTTGGGTTAAAAGTTAATTCTAATTGTCCTGGAATCACAGACATTTAAGAGCTTTTATTTCTGGATCATGTGGTTCCACCAGCACATGCTGTGTAGACAGCCACAGAGGGGCTTGGGGCAGGCGTGATATGCCCAAGGCACCTGCACCCAAATCTTAGCGGTGCCCAGGGAGCAGCTAGAGCTTCAGATAGAGCAGGTGAGTTGGGTTAGTGCAGCATCGCCCCACCCCCCACCTTTTTTTGTAATTGAGAATTAAGCTTAATGGAGGCATTTGCAACTGAGCTGTAGATTCTAAAACGGTGACAGCATCGTCTTCCTGAACCTCTGTGTCCTTGTGTTGCAGGTGTGGTGTCCCTTGTGGCTGTCCACCCATCCACAGTGAACACGCTGGGGAAGCAGCTCTTGCCAAAAACCTTTGGACAGTCCAATGTCAACGTCGCCCAGCAAGTGGTAAGGCACCCAGACGGACCAGGATCTGATGAGCTGATAGCTGTCCCAGCCCGCGGTGTCCACAGGGGCGCTTGGGTTTTGGCTCAGTTTGGAGTGTGAGGCTTTCCTTCTGCCCAGGAGCTCTTGGCAGGCTGTGTTGATTTTTCACCTTCTTCGGTGAGGGTGATGGTGCCTCCCCATGTGCAGGGGTTTGTCTTCCAGAGTGCTGGCCTGTGCCCCTTGCAATGCTCCCAGGAACCGGGCGGCTGATTCTATGGGCATTCAGGGGATTGGAGGCAGGTGACAAGGCGCTGGTGTCTCCAGGCAGCCGCCCCCATCCTGCTCTGTGTCCTCCCTCACCCTTCCAGTCCTGAGCTCTGAGTGTGACAAGGATGTCTTCCTTGGGCGGCTGCTGTGTCGTGGGCTGGATACTGTGCAGGTGGCCAGGGCAGGGAGGCTGTGTGCTTCTTTTGGGTCCCACTGCAGGCCACGCCTCGGCCAAGTGGGATGTGGGACTGTGGCTGCATTAGTGTTGTTCTTTACCAGTGTCCCCTTCTGTCCTCATAGGGCTTTCTTTTTCCTCTCTAGTGGGCTCTGGATATGAAGAATTGCCCATGTAGAATCCTGGAGCCTTCCTTGGTCAGAATTGGCCCCTGGGAGCTGGGTAGGCAGGTTGAACCTCTACCTGGAGCCTGTGGTTAGAGATGCTTATGCATGGCCATGCGAGGGCTCTTGCCTTGTCTTACGATGCTCTGGCCCTTCCTGGTCAGCCTGGGCTGCGGCCTCTGCTGTGGGGCCTCCTGCCAGGTCCTGAGTGTTGGTAACATAAGTGCCTCTCACACTCTTGCTGCCTGCCCCACTGTACCCTCTCCCCTGGTTGCGCCCCCTTCCCCTACCGGGCACCTTTTACCCCGCTGGCCCCTGTCACCCCTCTCTGCCTATGCTGCTGTCCCATCTCCACACAGGCTGTGTGTCTTCTCAGGAGGGTATGAAGAGAACTTGTGTTCGGAATGAGAGGTGCAGTGTTGTCCCTTAGGTGTCCTCAGGTGTCCCCTAGCTGTCCCTCAGGCATCTCTCAGGTGCTCCCCAGGTATTACTCACGAATCTCTCAGGTATCCTTCAAGTATCTCTCAGGTGTTGCCCAGGGGGTCCTCAGGTGTTTTCTAAGTGTCTCCCAGGTATCCCTCAGGTATCTCCTAGGTGTCCCCCAAGGTATCAGGTATCCCCCACGGTATCAGGTGTTCCCCAGGTATCCATCAAGTATCTTTCAGGTGTTTCTTAGGAGACGCCCCACTCTCTTCTGGGGCGTCTCCTTTTTGTGTAAGTTTCACGTTTTCTTCAGAACAATGACCACACACCAGATATTGTGATAATTTCACTCTTTAGTCTTTATTTTAAATTCATTCCTGCTGTTCCATTTATTCAAATACGCTTGAAGTTCTCTCAGTCCCTGTAGCAGATCTTAGTGTTTGAGTGTTGAGAGGGAGGGGCTGGGTTCTGCGGATGTCTCTGGCCCCATGGGAATGAGACAGACCCCTTTCCTGGGCATGACTTGTTAGGTTGCATTTGTCATTGCTGCATGTGCGGAGAATGGGTTCTTGATGCTAGCCTGAGCCATGTACAAATCCCAGGCAGCTCTAATGGCTCAGTGTCTTGCCAGGAAAATGTGACAAAATTTCACTTTGCAGAATTGTAGTGGATTATTGAGAACAAGAGTCTGTAAAAGTTCTGCCACAGTATTTGGCATGTCACAGCTTTGTAGTACATGCCATTTGGATAAAAGCTAAAGGTTCCAGTTTCTGTTGCACCTTATAATTCACATAGTTTGGTTTTATAGGTACTATATATTATTTTATAGCAGAGCTTAGCTTGGTGAATCAACCTCATTAATTGTAGCAACAGTTTCATTTTTATTGCCAGTATAAATAGGTGGGAGGAAAATTAACAGGATTATTTTATTGTTGCATTTTAAACTTGATCAATCTGAAAGATTACTGGCTTAAATTAAATTGTTTTGGGTGCAGCTAGTAATTGCTGTTTTATGCTTTGCAAAATCCCATTGATGTGAATTTAAGTTGATAAATTGCAAATGTCTGTTAAACCTTTTTCTATACCAAAGGTTTAAAAAAACAGACCAGTTGATTCTGACATGAGAGAGGAGGCTTAAGCCTTACATGTGAGTGACAGTGTAGACCTGTGATGTTCACTGATCACTGGGCTGGGTGCTTTCTGAGGTCAGATTCTGAGAATGTTGCCTTGGCGCACTACAGAAGAGTCTTGAAGCATTAAGATTTTTGTAAGCCTGTCATAGTGCAAAATCTAACACACAGAAAAAAGCACATAGAACAGAGGCTTTGTGAGGACCCCAGGTGGCAGACAGTGTGGGGCAGTCCTCCTCCCCCATGTCTCTCCCAACTGCAGCCCTTTTCCCCCAAAAGGAGAATTTTATGGTAAATACCACCTTTCCTTTGTAGTTTTACCACCCGACTATACCTCTATAGACTTTGTAGTTTACTTTTGTCTGATTTTTGATTCTTTATGTAAGTGGAATCACACAGTTTATACACTGAAATGATTTTAATTCTACTTTTTAGTGTGTGTGAAGTTAAGGTGAAAAACTGTGTCCTGAGAGTAGACTAAGGAAGGGGTGCCTAAAACACCAGGGTTGCTTCAAAGCCAGTGAGGTTGGCTCCTGGGGCGACAGTGCTAGGCAAGCTGGGGGTCCTGCCAGGCCCTCCGTGGTCGGACACTCAGGTCTTTCACTGGCCAGGGTATATTGTGGGAACTGCAGGAGCTTGGGGTCAGGAGACCTGGATGAAGCCACATTGTGCGTGTTCTCTGACAGCAGCTCTGATCCTGACAGTGATGACAGAAGAGACTTCTTGTGACTGACTCATGTCTGAGGGGCTGGGGGTGACGTGAGGGTGGACACTAGTGCTTCCATCCTCCCAGAGAAGCAGTCATTACATGTGAGGAGCAGGTGGGCCTGCTCATGGGGCTCTTCCATCTTTTGAACTTCAGGTGCAGATGGAAGCCAGCCAGCCGGTGTGGGACCCCTGTCTCCAGTTCCAGCAGCACTCCTGGGGTGCTGGGGCCTCTGCCCCTCCCGGGGTCGTCTGCTCCAACCCCTCCGGCTGATGGGGCTGCTGCTTTTGAACTCTTGTTTACTTTCCACCTTCCTGAGGCCTGAGCCCTCAGCTCCGTTCCCAGCTCGCTTTCTCCTCTTCCTCAGGCCATCTCTGCCTGTGCCTTAGTCGGTCTCTGTTTTTCTCCTTGGTCCTTGCCTCACATGCCCTCCCCTGGCTTCGGTTCACTGCTGTTTCTGTTGCTCTGCCATCACTTGTGGTGGGTAGTGCAAAGAATCAGTAATGCTGAGCAGCCGCCTCTGTGTGTGTATGAGGAGGGTAGAAAACGTCCTGTGCTTGCACGGCTTGCCTGTGCTCGGCCCAGCTCATAGCCATCAGACCCACCAAGAGGGGCACGCACACTGGAGCCACTCAGGCAGGGAAGCTTCTAGGTTGTGTTCCTGGGAGAACTTGCCCAGGCCATCGGGATGCTGGCTCTTACTTTGCTTGCTGTGCTAACGAGCTCCTGTGGCATCTCCATGTGTGTCCGACGAGGAGCAGCAGATGACAGGTGCGAGGGCAGGCACGGCCAGTGCCCGGAGGCACATGGAGCTGGGGGTGAGGCGGGATCGCTGTGTGGGAAAGGCACTTGCCCCATCGTCTCGAAGGGTTGTCTGTTCTTCCCTTGGGCACGACAGTCTACAAAGACTGGCATGTGAAATCCTCAAACAGGACAGTAAGAAGAGCGGCTGGTAGACTCGCCTTTGCAGCAGTTGCTTCCCTGAGTGCGTCTCGGTGCCAGCAGGCTGTGCTGAATCCTGCCATCCAGGAAAGATTGTTCTAATTAGGAGCACCATTGAGCACCTGCTGTGTACCTGCTCTCTGGCTTTCTGTTCTTCTCCAGAGTACAGATGGTCCCGATTTACTATGGCTCGACTTTACGGTGATGTGGAAGCGTTACGCATTTGGTGGCCACGGTACTTCAAGGAGCCACGACGGTTCTGCTTCTCACTTTCAATGCAGCGTTCAGTAAATTACGTGAGATGCTCAGCACACTGTTATAAACAGGCGTTCTGCCCCACTGCAGGCTGGCGTGAGGGCTCTGAGCACCTTCGAGGTGGCCCGGCCTCAGCTGTGGTGTGCAGTAGGTTAGGTGTGTTAAACGCATTTTGAGTCGGTATTTTCAGCTTATGATGAGGACATAACACATCCGAAGTTGAGGAGCATCTGTACTTGAGTAGTTTGCTCCTGACTGGAGTGATAGCTGTAGAAAGGGACCACAGTGACAGGGTCATCTACTGTGGGGCCAAGATCAGTGCCTCATGCAGTCACAGGACTCCCAAAGAGAAGCGTGGGCTCGTGAGACGTGTTGATGTCCTGCGTACAGGGCTTTTAGGAGCTGCTCCTGTGCCTGTGGTGGTGTGTGAGGAGCCCAGCACGGAGCTGTAATTTCAGCCTGCAGTCTGCCCCCAGGATCATCAGCCGAAATGAAGAGAGGATGTTGGGCCTGGGCAGGCCTTCAGCATTTCTGCTGTGACCAGAGACCCACTAGTGCATGCGCACATTCATCGAACAAAGCAAAAGTCTCATAAGAGTGTCATGAACCCCTGAGAGATTTGTTTTCTTCCTTGTTTCATTTTTCAGAAAATTCGCTAATTTGAGTTCATGGCCTACAGTTGAGGGGTCATCCCTAGTGTGAAAAACACTCTGATGATTCTTTATCCATCCTTGAAGATTGAAATGTAAATATACGTTTATATTTAAATGTAAATGTAAATGAAAAGAATGAAAATTCGGTTGAAGTGTTTTTCTTTTCATGGGTTGAGAGGTGATCTGGGCTTAGTGACAATGTGAAAGTGCTTTGTCAGCTGTTCCCAGGGCCACAGCAGGTAATGCATTTATCCCTCTAAGAAGTGGAGCTTGGGGAGCATCCAGCCTAAAATAACCCAGGGACCTGAGCCGGTGCGGGGGGCCCCCAGCATTCAGGAGTCCAACTCTAATCCCAGCAACCGAAACCTCATTCCACATAAGCAGTTTAATCGCTAAGGCACTTTGATTTGTAGTAAATTGAGTGACCTAACATTTACTGAGAAATAGTGTTTCTTATTTAGATAGCTTCATGAAACAAGATTTTTGAAAAGTTGAAATTTTAATTGGCTGTACAAGATAATGTTACGTGTCCCTGGATGTTAACATTTGAATATTAATTGATGGTACTAAAATAAGACCTTGCCATCAAAAGACAAACCAAGTACTCACTGCTTTAATGAAGACACGGTTCTCAGATGCCCCAGACATGCTGTGTGTGTGTGAGGCTGGTGGGTTGGCATCTGCAGTTGGCCTGTCCTTCCTTCGGGGTCAGTTGAACGTCCCCCCGCCACCAAGAGCTTCCCTTGTCTCAGGTGCATAAACCCCATGGGGGTGAGTGGAACCACTGGCTTTTTGCTCTCAGTGCTGATTACCCTTTTTTCTCCTTGTCCTGATGTTGTTTGGAGTGCTGGGATCCCCCCAAAAGGGGTCCATCAGGATGGGCACCCAGTGCACCAGTTCAAGCCAGACAATGGGTGCCGCCTGTGGAGCTGGTGGAGGAACCAGTTGTCTGTCACCCTGTGTCTGTATCTGTTGAACGCTCTCTTTGTTTTCTGGTCTCCTTTTAGGGAGGATACAGTTTTATTCTATCCCTATCCTTAAAAGGAAGTGGAAGAGGTGTGAGGAAAAACAGAAGCGTGTTAGGTTCCCTCTGAGGACTGCTGTTCCCCATCCAAGTCACACACTTGAACGTCTTCGTGTGTCGTGTGCAGTGTGATGGTCACTCGTGGCCACTGGAGGTGTGCCTTGTTCTGTTCTTGGCTTGCTTGGGCTGTCTGAGGTTTCTTGCTGCTTTTGTTTAATTGGAGAAGATGCCTAAGGTTGGCAGAGGGAAAATGAGGCTATGCTCAGACAAGATGTGGTGATACCGGTCAGCATGTCACAGTGAGGCCATGCTCAGACCACATGCGGTGATACCGGTCAGTATTTCACAGGTGTCCGCTGTTGGGTGTTTACGTTATCTTTGTTCTTTTTCACTCTGTGGTTAATGAAATTCTACAGTGGCTGTTGATAATGAACAAATGATGAAAGTGGCAGTGTCATAATGTGGGAGATTTCTGATTGTTCTGAATTGTCTTTTTTGACTGTAGGTAATTGGTACGCCTCAGAGACCTGCAGCGTCAAACACTATCGTGGTAGGAAGCCCACACACCCCCAACACTCACTTTGTCTCTCAGAACCAGCCTTCCGACTCCTCACCTTGGTCTGCCGGGTGAGCACTTCCCCTCCAGCCCTCAGAGTCACAGAATTGTTAGAATTGTCACCCCCAGCTCTCCTGCAGCCACGTGTGTTATATGATCATGCTATCAGGCTCCCATGTGCATTGATTTCAGAGCTCTTAATTAAATCCATGTAACTGGATTGGAAAACGTCCCATCGTGCCCAGCACAGACCACACTGTCTCTCAGTAGTGGAGAAGTCGGCTGTGGGCGGCCGCCGCCCCTCTTAGTGTCTGGTGTGATATTGGTAGCTCTCGGCCAAGAAGAGGAGGAAGGTGGTCTCATCCATGCCACAGTAACTGTGAAAGTTTTCATTGTCTGCACTGGGTGTAAATGGGATGGATTTCACCCACTGTCACTGAATTTCATCTAAATGCACCCTGGGTTACGGCCCCACCGGACGGTCCCAGCACAGCTGCCACTTCAGCAAAATCTGATGTGCAAACAGTTTTACTCCAAGTCAGCTGTGTGTTTTTCCTTCAGAACAAACAGATAAACACAAAGCTGTAAAACCAAGTCTGTATTCGTTCTAAAGCAGAAATGATCAGTCCCCAAAACTTAGCCAGTTAGAAACTTACAGTGACCTTTTTCCTTGATGTGGTGACTTTAAGTTTACAAATCTGGATTTTCCCTCATGGTCTGAGGCACCTGCTATCATGTGAGCGTTTGCCTTATGTAAATTACAGCCTGCTGAAATTTACCCTAAAAATTCTCACACTAACACGTCTTGTAATTCCTGATGCTGGTTGACGTCTTTGGAACAGTGGTGCTGAGTGTATTGATATGTATCATTTATATACTGATTCCCGTCCTTCTGGATATTTGCCCCATTTTTCTTGACATTTGAAGACACAGATGCATGATCTGGCCTCATAAATGTTCATCTTCTGACCTTAAAAACACTGGACACCTGTCGATGTCTGAGATGGAACCTTTTTCCTGTGACGTGGGTGGTGGGAAATCCTGGCTTGCTCATGTGATATCTGTTGCACCCGTGGGACTTGGACCCTTTTTGTGTAGCTTGTTAGGTCTTTTAGGTAAAAGTGTGTCTTGATTCACGGCTGGCTCTCAGGAATGCTAGTGGCCATTTACCTTTTCCTTTGTGTTTTTGAAGGAAACGCAACAGGAAAGGAGAGAAGAACGGCAAGGGCCTGCGGCATTTCTCCATGAAGGTGTGCGAGAAGGTGCAGAGGAAAGGGACCACGTCCTACAACGAAGTGGCAGACGAGCTGGTCGCAGAGTTCAGTGCTGCCGATAACCACATTCTACCAAATGAATCAGTGAGTGTGTGCCAGATGGGGCATGTGAGTGGCCAGGGGTAGCAGCACTCAATGGCATGGCATAGCTCATCTTTTAAAATTTGAAGCAATTGCAGACATATAGAGTACCCCAAGTACAGCATAAAAGAGTTCTTTGTGACCTGCTTGCGGGTGTATTGCTGGCACAACGTTCGTTCCATTGTCCCCCAGTGTGTTAGCCCTTGGGCCCTGGCCCTGTGTGTCTGGTGCCTCCCTGCAGAAACACTCCTGTCCCCTGTTGGGCTCTACCACCCAAGGAACCCCTCAGCTCCTCCCACACAGACGCAAGCTCTGTCCAGCTTTATCTTGTCCCGTAGATGATGTGGTTTCATGAGGACATGTTGAAGCTGTTCCAGCAGATGAATTCGCTGCGTGCTTCCTCGAGCACGTGGACGTGGCCTAAACTGTCAGATGTTCATCTACATGCTTTGGTTCATTTGAAAAACTGACACCCTGTGTCCCCAGGCTTATGACCAGAAGAACATAAGGCGGCGAGTGTACGATGCCTTAAACGTGCTGATGGCCATGAACATCATCTCCAAGGAGAAGAAGGAAATCAAGTGGATCGGTCTGCCCACCAACTCGGCTCAGGAATGTCAGAATTTAGAGGTGCTCCTTGAACTTTTATTTTCTTTTGTGTCCAAGAGCATTTCTGCCCAAAGCACCCGTTTTTGTTGTCATTGGTCACTTAAGGGGTCTTTGGCCACATGCCCTTGTGCCCTCTGTGCCCAGCATGGGCCTGGCGGGCAGATGGCAGACATCATGCCCTTCTCTGCCTCTGTGGTGAGGACGTTTCCCATCTGCATCGATGCAGTTTGCTTCCCATCTTAGCAGGGCTCCACAGATGCTCGTCTATGGGAGGTGGGAGAGTGCTGGGCCCAGACCAAGTGTGTTAAACTATAATGTACGTTAATTTTGAGTCAAGTTTGTGGGATTTTTTTTTAAATACCATAGCTGATCCAACAAATGAGAGGAGAAGGGAGAGGTGTAGCTTTGAAATCACAGAGACACGCCTGTGTCCTGTAGCACATGCTGTATTCTGGATTAAATTCCAGGTTTTTGGCACAGACATACTTAGGTGCCAAGTAGTGTGGATGTGGGTTTTTAAATATGCTGTGTGGAACAATTGTGATGGTTTCTTGCATCAGTGGTTTGTTTTTGAAGGTGGAGAGACAGAGAAGACTTGAAAGAATAAAGCAGAAACAGTCTCAACTTCAAGAACTTATTCTACAGGTAACAGGATATTTACCATTGGAGGCAGGGTAATTGTTATTCTACTAATTTAGTCCTTCAACAGCAATGTCTTGCAGTAGGTTATACTTCTGCATGGTAAATAAAATCCCTACTTTGAGATTCTGAGTGTGAGAGCTCATGTCACATAGGAGTTGTCAGCGACATGGGCCTTGTTCCCAGAGAGTTCGTGTGTGTGCAAGAGCGTGTGTCCTGTGGCACAAAGTGTCTAAATAGCAGGAGAGATGGCTGCACACAGAAGTAGCACTTAATGTCATTCCTTCAGAGAGGTGTTAAGCATGCGCTGAGCATCGGGTACTGGGTCAATGTTTGGGTGTGTAGTGAGCTCGGTGTGTGTGGGTCTTGACAACTCCTGGTCAGTGGCTGGTGCAGGCAAGTGGGCTTTGTGTGTGACATTAGCTGCAGGGCGTGGCTGGTCCCCTGACTGAGGGGTGCTAGAATCTCTCAGGAGGGGAGGGTGCTGAGCCTGTGGTGATAGGGTGCAGGGGTCATGGTTGTAGGGGTGTGTGGCCATGGCCTGAGAGTATTGTGGAGGGCAAAAGGTAGCTGCTTGAGCTGTAGCCCCTGCACACAGTATAGGAGTGGGAGGCACTGAGAGGGTTCTGACTTCAGGAGGGGCCAGAGGGCCAGTTTCTGGTGCAGTGCCCACCCCTGAGGGTGTTGGCTGCACGGGAAGGCCTCATCTACCTACTCAAACCCTGATGGACCTGCTGAGCAGAGGCATCCAGGAACCAGTGTCCCGGAGTGCTCAGGCCCCTCCCTATGAGATCAGCCCAGGACTGCTTGGGCAGGGCTGTAGGCACCAAGAAGCATCTGAAAAACCCACAGTTCTGGTGCTGACTTACACCCTACCCTGGGTGGTGGCACATATCCTGGACTCACAGTTTCTTCCATGCAGTTGCCCCTGTTGGAACGAGTTGTTCACTTTCTGTGTTCATGTTGTAGCTGCTTTCTTTTGGTCTTTTTCGTGACCGGTACTCAGCCAGTGAGTGCACCGGCCATTCCTATATGGGATCCGAACCCGCGGCGGGAGCGTCGCTGCGCTCCTAGTGCCGCACTCTCCCGAGTGTGCCACGAGCTCGGCCCCGTAGCTGGTTTTTAAATGTGAGCTTGCTGCTCCCCTTCGCCTGAGACACGACCTCGCTAGCCCAGCACCTGCCACTGTGGGAATGGCTCGGCGAGGCAGGGAGGGAAAGGGAATTGTCTGGTTTTAAATTAACAGCAAGGAAGTTATCTTCATGGGGAAATATTCATTCCAGTGCACTGAATGCTGGGTTTATCCTAGTAGAACCCACTCCCTCACAGGAGAAATCCCTTCCCAGCACAGGGGCTGTTTGGTGTTTTCACTTTTCTGGAGGCTCAGGTCTAAGACCTTCAAAGGCCATCACCCCGTAGGTAGGACTAGTGCAGGTGATCTCCGAGAGGAAGCAAAGGATGGCAAGGAATTCAACTTCTGCAGTCAGTGTTTTTCTCTTAATTCCTTTGTCGGAGGCCATTTCTGTCTGAACGGTGTGAATGCTCTGCATCTGCTCGTCCTCAGTCCTCTGAGCACATGGTTTCCCGAGTGTGGTTCTTCCCAGGCCACAGAAGTCAGCGCTGGCTGTTGGTGCCGGTCCCTTTCTGTCTGGGTGGCATGGAGGGTTGTGGAGAACTCCACGGAGAAAAGGGATCATGCTCTGGTGGGACTGCATTGCCAGTGTCAATGGCTCCTCTTTTTTTTAGCAAATTGCCTTTAAGAACCTGGTGCAGAGAAACCGCCAGGCAGAACATCAGGCTAGCCGGCCGCCCCCGCCCAACTCTGTCATCCACCTGCCTTTCATCATTGTCAATACCAGCAAGAAGACTGTCATCGACTGCAGCATTTCTAATGACAAGTAGGTTGAAGATGGGAAAGGATTTCCCTGAGTAGGCATCTCTCTTTAAGGAAAATAAAACTTACTAGAACAAGTTTTGAAATTTTGCACAAACAGCCAGTGTTTGCTGTCTGCCCTGTGATGGAGCCAGGCGGCCACTGAGCTGTGGGTGCAGTGCTGTGTGTACTGGGCATGTTGTTTTGTAGGACAGGTCCTGCCTCTAGGGTGTGGACAGCGATGTACAGTGTTACCTGGACCTCTTGTGTTGTTTATTTCTAAGCCTGTAAATTCTGTAAAGAGACACTGATGACAGGGAGCCTGGGGGAGGTCAGGCATGATTAGGGGGAGTGGGTCAGTCCTGCCCTGAGCCCTAAGCCAGAATGTGCTCTGTCCATCTGGAAGACACTCTTTCTAATAGTACCTTTCCCCTTCAGATTTGAGTATCTGTTTAATTTTGACAACACGTTTGAAATCCATGATGACATAGAAGTGCTAAAGCGGATGGGGATGGCTTGTGGGCTGGAATCAGGGAGCTGCTCTGCCGAAGACCTTAAAATGGCAAGAAGTTTGGTACCAAAAGCTCTGGAACCATATGTGACAGGTCAGTTCTTCCTGAGGACCATGGTATGGCTCTGTTGCCAGGGTGAGGGATGTCTCTCCCAGCTCCTGGGTGTGTGTTTTTCTGAACTCAGGCTCCAGCACACAGGACCAGGAACAAAGACAAAAGGAGACATGGGAGGGATGAGGGGGCCACAGGGCAGGGGCTAGACAGGGTCTGTCAGGATTTCATCTTCCAGGCAGGGCCAAAAATAGAAAAATTGAAATTCTTTGAGGAGTACACTGGGCTTGACAGTGTCTTTGCTTTAAGGTCATTGACTCTTCTCTATAACAAAATAACCAAGTAAAAACATTTCAAAATGATTGATCTTGTTCTTCTATAAATCACAGCACGAAAGGGGAGGTGTTTCTTTTATGAGCTGTCATTCTCTTCTGTGGCTTTTGCATATTGAGTCCTTTCCTGAGTCTTGGACTGCAAATGTGAAGAATAGCTATGTAGTGAGAAATTGTAAGAGATGCTGTCCCCGCTGGTCCTTATCCTGCTATCCTAGACTATGGTGTGGATATATTCCCCGAGAGGGTCAGAGATTCCTCCCTGTGGACTGTCCTGGAGCAAGTGAACATCTGGCCTGTGTCATTGGGGGAAAAATGGGCTCTTGACCCATTTTTCAGCCTCCAGTGGCTCTTGCTGCCTGGACACCTGACTTAAGTACTTGCCCTTTGTCCAGTGCTAAATGGAGTCCCTAAGATGGGGAGTAGTAAGAACAGCCATTGTTGTGAATGTGTGTTTTTACCTCATTCTGTTGCCCATTTCCTGTTTTATAATGAATATGATATTGATGTAGTAGCTTAGGTATGTTATTCATAAGTTAATATACTTACGTGCACTGAGGATTTTCACATCTTTTTAGGAAAGACTGGCTTCAGTGGCACTTACTCCAACATAGAATAGGGCTAACATCCACCTGGAGGCTACACTTCTGTGACTACCTGGAACCAATACTAAAACACCCTGTTCAACCATCAGTGTAAAAATATGTCTACAGAAGGGAGTCTCTTTTCTCAATACCTACTCCAGAGTAATAGAAGAAGCAACTGCTCGACAAGGTGACCAGACAGCAATGTAGATACCAGAGATATGGAAAAAAACAAGAAAATATGACACCACCAAAGGAATATGATAATTCTCAAATACCAGACCTGATGGAGCAGGAAACCCTTGAATTGACTGAAAAGGAATTCTGAGCAACAACCTTAAGGAAACTCAATGAGATATAAGAAGACTCAGGTGACACAATGAAATGAGAAAAACAATCCAGGATATTAATGAAGAAATTTACAAGGAGATAGATACCTTAGAAAGGAATGTAGCAGAACTCCTGGAACTGAAAGATTCATTCAACAAAATAAAAAACACAACAGAGCTTAAGCAGCAGGCTAGAGTGAGCAGAAGAAAAAATTTATGATCTCAAAGACAGTCTTATTGAAGTAACCTAGGTGGACAAAAAAAGGAAAAAGAATAAAATAATGAAGAAAATCTGTGAGAGCTGTCAGATAACTGTAAGTACACAAACATCTGAAACATGGGTGTTCCGGAAGGGGAAGAGAAAGGAAAAGGCATTGAAAACCTATTCAACAAAATAATAGCAGAAAACTTGCCAGGTATTGGTAGAGATATGGACCTTAGGATCCAGGAGGCTCAAAGGTCCCTAAACAGATTCAATTCAAAAAGTTATTTCTGAGACACATTATAGTCAAACTGGCAAAATTTAAAGACAGAGAATCCTAAAAACAGCAAGAGAAAAGCATCAAGTCACCTATCAGGGAGTCTCCATCAGAATAACAGCAGACTTCTCATAGGCCAGAAGAGAATATGCTGATACATTTAAAAATACTAAAAGAAGAAAACTGCCATCCAAGAATACTATACCCAGCAAGGCCATCCTTCAGATATGAAGGAGAAATAGTGTATTTCCCAGAGAAACAAATACTGTGGGAGTTCAGCACCACATGACCAGCCCTACAAGAAATCCTCAAGGGAATCCTGCATCTGGAATCCAACAAAACGATAATCACTACCATGAATACAAAAGAAAGAGTGAAAACCACTGGTGGAACAAGTATGCAAATGAGAGAAAGAAACTGTATCTTACCACCTCAAAAAAACAATGAACACCAAAGACAATAAAAAGGAAAGAAAGGAACAAAAGATATTTAAAATGTAAATTGATAGAATACCAGGAGTAAGTGCATTTCAATAACAACCCTAAATGTAAATGGATTAAATTCCCCACTCAAAAGACACAGACTGGCTGACTGGATTTAAACGTTAGACCCAACTATATGCTGTCTGCAAGAGACTCACCTCACCTGTAAAGACACAGACTAATATTGAAGGGGTGGAAGAAGATATACCATGCAAATTGAAACCAAAAATAAGCTGGAGTAGCTATTCTTATTGGATAAAATAGACTTTAAACTAAAAACCATAAAAAGAGACAAAGAAGGCCATTATATAATGATGAGGGGATCTGTCTATCAGGGAGACATAACAATCATGAATATATACACACTCAACACAGGAGCACCCAGATATATAAAGCAAATGCTACTAGACCAGAGTCCCCACTACAAAATAGGGGTCCTCAACACCTGTCTCTCAACTTTGTACAGGTAGATCATCTAGGCAACAGTCAATAGAGAAACACAGGATTTAAATTACACATTAAGCCAATTGGATCTGGTAGATATCTCCAGAACATTTCATCTAACAGCTGCAGAATATACTTCCTTCTCTGCAGCACGTGGAACATTGTCCAGGATAGAACACATATTAGGACACAAATCAAGTCTCAACAAATTTAAAAAAACTGAAGTCATTTCAAGTATCTTTTCAGACCACAATGGGTTAAAACTAGAAATCAGTAACAAGTGAAACTCTGGAAACTACAGATATATGGAAATTAAGCAGCATGCTCCTGAATGACCTAAGGGCCAAGAGGAAATTAAACAGGAAATCAAAAAATTTCTTAAAACTAATGAAAGTAAAGATACATCATACCAAAACCTGTGCAATACTACAAAAAGTGTACTAAGAGGGAATTTCATTGCAATAAATGCTTATATCAAAAGAATAGAAGGTTTTAAAGTAAACAACTTGATACTATACCTCAAAAAACTAGAAAAACCAGAACAATCCAATCACAAAATTAGTAGACAGAAAGAAGTAATTAAGATCAGAGCAGAACTAAATGAAACAGAGAGCTGAAAAGTGATACAAAAGATCAAAAGGTGGGTTTTTGAGAAGACAAACCGTTGGCTAGGCTAACTAAAAAATGAAAAGAGAAGACCCAAATAACAAAAATCAGAAATGAAAAGGAGACATTACAACCAACACCACAGAAATACAGGGAGTCATTAGAGACTACTATAAACAACCATATGCCAACAAATCTGAAAACCTGGAGGAAATGGATTTCTACACATGAACAGTAACAAGCAATGAGATTGAAACAGTAATCAGCAGTCTCTCAACAAAGAAAAGCCCAGGGGCAGATGGCTTTACTGCTGAATTCTACCAAACCTTTAAAGAGGAATTAATACCAACTCCCTTCAAACTATTCCAAAAAGGAAACAGAGACCATTCTCCTGAACTCATTCTTTGAGGCAAGCATCACCTTGATACCAAAACCAGTCAAAGATACAACAAAAAAAGAAAACTACAGGCCAATACCTTTGATGAACATAAATGCAAAAATCCTCACCAAAATATTAGCAAATGAATACAGCAGCACATCAAAAAAATTATACACTGTGATCAAGTGGGATTCATCGTTAGGAATGCAAGGATGGTTCAACATGCACAAGTTAATAAATGTGATTCACCACATTAACAAAATCAAGTCCAGAAACTATATGACTATCTCAATAGATACAGAAAAAAATTTGATAAAATTCAACATCCCTTCATGACAGAGACTCTCAACAAATTAGGTATAGAAGGAAAATATATCAACACAATAGAAGCCATATATGACAGACCCACTGCTAACATCATCCTGAATGGGGAAAGGGACAGGAACACGATTCTCACCACTCCTATTTAACATAGTACTGGAAATACTACTCGGGGTAATCAGGCAAGAGAAAGAAATAAAGGGCATCCAGATTGGAAAAGATGAAGTAAAACTGTTCCTGTTTTCAAATGACATGATCCTATATATAGAAAAACCCAAAGCCTCTACAGAACAATTTCAGTAAAGTTACAGGATACAAAATCAACACGCAAAAATCAGTAGCATTTTAATACTCCAACAGTGAACTAGCAGAGAAGCAAGCAAGGAAGTAAGCCCACTTATAATAGTCATCAAAAAAATAAAATACCTAGGAATCAATTTAACTGAGGAAGTGAGAGATCTCTACAATGAGAACTATAAATCACTGCTGAAAGAAATTAAAGAGGATACAGAAAGGTGGAAAGACATTCCATGATCTTGGATTGAGAATAAACATTGTGAAAATGTCCATACTACCCAATGCAGTCTACAGATTCAATGCAGTCCCCATCAAAATACCAATGGCAGAACAATCCTAACATTCATATAGTACAGCAAACGTCCCAAAACAACCAAGCAATCCTGAGCAAAGAGTAAAGAAGGAAGCACAGCACTCCCTGACTTCAAATTATTCTACAAAACTATAGTAACTAAAATAGCATTATACTGCATGAAAACACACACTCAGACCAGTGGAACCCAATAGAGAACCCAGAAGTAAACCTGTGTACTTACAGCCAACTGATCTTCAACAAAGGCACCAGGAACATACATTGGGGAAAAGACTGCATCTTCAATATATGGTGCTGGGAAAACTGGACATCCATATGTCGAAGAATGAAACTAGATCTGTACCTCTTGGCATAAACCAAAATCAACTCAAAATGGATTAAAGACTTAAATATAAGACCTGAAACTATAAAACTACTAGAAGAAAATACGGGAACACTTCAGGATGTTAGACTGGGCAAAGACTTTATAAATAAGACCCCAAAAACACAGGTAACAAAGGTAAAAAGTGGGATTGTATCCAACTAAAAAGCTGCGCAGCAAAAGAATCAAGAGATTGAAAAGACAATCTACAGAATGGGAGAAAATATTTGCAAAACATGCATCTGAGAAGGGATTAATATCCAGAATATATGAGGAACTCAAACAAGTTAACAGTAAAAAAACAAGTAACCTGATTAAAAAATGGGGAAAGGAATAGAAGAGGCATTTCTCAAAGGAAGATATACAGGGCCCAAAAGACACATGAAAAAATGCTGAACGTCACTGAGCATCAGCGAAATACCAATCAGAACCACATTGAGATGTCATTTTGTGCCAGTTAGACTGGCCATTATCAAAAAGACAGGATAACAAATGCTGGCGAAGATGCAGAGAAAGAGGACCCCCTACACTGTGGGTGGGACTGTAAATTGGTGCAGCCATTGTGCAAAACAGTATGGAGCTTCCTCCAACAATTACAGGTAAAACTGCTGTACGATCTAGCAGTACCAGTGCTGCGTGTATATACCCAAGGATTGGAAATCACGTCAAATGGATATCTGCACTAGCATGTTTATCACAGCTCTATTATACATAACAACATTGAACTTTCAAAAGGAGTGAACAGAACTGAGGCTACCAGAGGTAGGAAAGGGGGAGGGTGTTAGCGAGAACTTGGTCAAATGTCACAAAGAATGATTACATTGCATTATGATTTGATCACCACATTTCATACACTGGTATGGATATTCAACTCTGTACCTCACAAATATGTGAATCAATTATGTTTCAATTAAAAAAAAGAAGACTGGCCTGTGGCCACAAAAGCGAGGCCCTGCACTATAGCACAGGGCAGAACATGCCAGACAAGCCAGAGATACCCAGAAGTTCCCCTTTACTCAATGTGCGTAATTTTATCTGCCCATGCATCTTGTAGTGTTTCTGTTTCATGACATTCACTTGATTTACTTTCTCTTTTCAGAAATGGCTCAGGGATCCATCGGTGGTGTGTTTGTCACGACAGCAGGTTCCACGTCCAACGGCACAAGGCTTTCTACCAGGTGATAGCAGCAGAGGGTGTGGGATATCTCTCCTGTGCCTCTCCTGGTATCTGGAGGTCCAGGCAGGGCCACCCTCTCCCCTAGCAGCCGGGGAAGCCCCCAGCATGTATATAGACCACCCATACCCCTGGGCTGTTGAGCATGACTTGTCTGCTCAAAAAATCGGTGGTGCGGGGGGGAGCTGCTGTGGGTGTGGGGCTCTGTTGCAGGTGGAGGCCGCTATGGGGGTGGGACTACTGCAGGTTGGGGGCTGCACTGGGCTCGTCTTCATGTGGGAAGAGGCTTCTTTTCTTGTTTTCTTCCTCCTACAAACTAAAAGCAATATGTGGATTTTATTTTTTAAAAAGTTGCACACAGTAAACGGGGCAAAGCCACCCAAATTCTAGTACCCCAGGTAGCTCAAATGATAACACATATGTCTAGATTTTTTTCTATTTTTTAAACATATTTGAGATATATACATATTGTTTTATTGTATTTTTTCTGTTATTGAAGGAGCTTTATTATTTAAACAAATATGTATTTAACCTTTGATCTAGCAATCCCACAGAGCAGAATGATGTCCTAGGTATTTATCATAGTGCTTTAATGATAAACAGAACTTTATAGTAAGTATTAATAAAACAATTTCATAAACTTATGTTATTGTTATACATTTTGTGATATTTTATATTAATCTTAAGTATTAATAAGATGTTAAAGTTAATGTAGGTCCAGTAATTAGGGATTGCTTGGTAAGTCACAGTGTGCTTGTGCCTGTGGCGGACTGTCCTGCAGCTGCAGACGTGGCAGACAGGCCCCGATGTGGGCGGGGGCTGTGCAGGCCTCCTCACCTGTAAGGTGGGACTTACACTGGGCGAGCCATGGATTTGCTGCGGGGGACAGGGAGGTGATAGAGTAAGTGAGGACTGTGTACAAGGTGTGGCACAGCGTGAGCCATGGACAGAGGTTGGCTCGTGCTCTCTTCTAATTTAAGTTTCTAGCTGTGCATGAATGTGTAGGGGTTGATCTATAAAATGTTAAACACTGTTCATTCTATTCGGTGGAAATTGGGTATTTTAAAAACTTTTATCTTCATGTAGTTCTTTTTATCCATTAAACTTTTCAGATGCATCAGTTTAAGACGTTACTTTTCCAGAAGAAAAACCAGTTTTAATAGTGGCACGATATGACGCATTATGAAAGCACATTATAAAGGACATTTAGAAACCGGGGGGCGGGGGGAAGAAGATATAACAACCACAATTAACTTGAAGTTGATACAACAAACAAACAGAAAGGACACTGTTGGGGGGGAGGGGGGAGGGAGAAGGGAGGGAGGTTTTGGTGATGGGGAGCAATAATCAGCCACAATGTATATCGACAAAATAATAAAGGACATTTAGGTGGTTCCCAGTTATAAGAAAAGCTGCAATGAGCAGCTTTATGGCTGTTTTTCATCTTTTCCGACTTGTTTTGCTAGGCTCTATCTCCCAGGTGTGGAATTACTCTTGTCAAAATGCAATATTTGTTAGTTTTTATTGTATGGTACTAGTAAAAGGCATTAAAATATAAGCATATGGTTTTATGTTAATAGAAACATATTTTTAATGTTAGAACACATTGTCACTTCTTGCCTGTGGTAGGTTTTTGAGGTTCTGCCAGTCTTCTAGGGGTCTGTCTACATTGCCAAATCAAAGCCACACTCTGCCAATTATGTCCTGCCCCAAACTCACTCTTTTTCCTAACCTGTTACCGGTGGTAAGGAAAGTCTTGGAAAGAAGGTTCTAGTGCTTTTGCAGTTTGTGCACTTTGAGATTTTGTTTCTGATGTAACGATAAATAAGGGGAAACACGAAGCCCTGTGTCCCCTCTGTATTCCCCATGTTTTAGTTGTGTGTCAAGACAGCAAGACAGGGCTGTCAGAACGTGATGGAGTCCTGTACGGTAGATAGTCACAGTCTTCAATTTCTGTCTCATGATGAGGGACATGCCCAGCCTGTCCTCCGGCTGAAGGCCCCTGGGTTGAGGCAAGGGAGGGGTGGACACAGCATCACTGACTGCGTCTGGCGTCTTGTCTTGCAGTGACTTGACCAATGGTGCGGACGGGATGCTGGCCACCAGCTCCAATGGGTCTCAATACAGCGGCTCCAGGGTGGAGACCCCCGTGTCCTACGTTGGGGAAGATGACGATGAGGATGACGACTTCAACGAGAATGACGAGGAGGACTGACTGACGCTGTAGACCCCCAACCCCATTCAGATTCAGCTTCAGGAAAAAGTCGTTTAGGGAAGAGAAACTTTTTTAAACGTGAGGTTTTCTGTTTCTTTTTGGCCTCCTCCCGAGAAGATATTGGTAGCTATTGAATTTAGATATGCGCCTCCGATAAGCAAGGATGGTCTTTCCTAGGGTTTAGGACATGCTGTGGATGTGTGCTAATACCAGTGTGCTGATGCAGAGCCTTTATTTCCTTTTTAGGATTCGTGTTTTCATTTTCTATTTTTTATTTTTAATTCAGAAGGGTGTTTTTTGCCCCTTAACGATTCTTGCTGAGTTTGCTGAAGAAGTTGTACTTCATCCACGTCAATGAAAATAAAACGCTATCCTGTTGTGGACAATGAACACCGAATGCCCTTTATTTTCAGTCTGTTTGAATGGCGCCACATGCTGGCAAATAACAAGACTCCGTGATGAGTTTTCCATCTGTTACATCTTGCAGTAGTGTCCAAAGAACCAAGCAAATAGCAAAGCTCCACTTTATGAACATTAAGCGCCATAAATTTAATATGACTTTAATTCCCCTTAAATTATATTGACTATTGTGATTCCATCAAGTCTATACACTTTTTCTCTCTATCTATTGCAGCAAAAAATTGCGAAGTGCTTTTTTTGTTTGTTTTTGTTTTGTTCGGTAAAAGTTTACTGCCACGCTGGTGCAGCTATGGAAACTGAAAGGCTTGGAATGGTTTATTGCTTATGGTGAAATTTGCCTGATTTCTTACAGGCAGTGTTTGGAAACTTTTTATTATATAGTTGTTTACATACTTATAAGTCTATCATTTAAAGACATGTACTGAAACAAATGTATTTGTTTCGTAAACATCTTCCTGTAATCTATTATAAAGTTGAAATTAAATATAGAGAATGTTTTAACAGTTTTTTAACTCAAAATTTGTCAATCATTTTTAATAGTTCTTTTTTTATAAAAAGAAAAAGGAATTTAAGGACAGGCAGTAGTCTCTTTTAAAATTTATTCACAAGAAACCATTAACTGCACAGTTGCTGTTAGCTGCCTGTTCTAAAACGATAGTCTTTTTATTGAAACACAAAGAAGCTTTTCTGTAATATTTTATGGACTATAAAGAGACTTTAATTGTTTGACTTGTTTAACTTGGCACTGTTAGTTTTTATTAATAAAACGCGCATGGGCATTTTAAACAAGTTCTGTGTTTCTGTAATTCAGGATTATTGTCTAGAAGTTATTCTATCTTGTTAGTCTTGTTTAACACCTGAGTGAAAAAGTAGGTTTTCAGGCCCAGGAGTAGTGTGCCCAGGTGGTCCCTATAGGCAGGTAACCCTCCCCTGTCTGAAGTGGTCAGAGGTACCTCCTCCTGGAGCTCGCCCTGAAGACAGAGGAAACTCCAGCAAGGGAAGCTACGGTGGACAGGGTGCCAAGGGGCACCGTCCTTTCTGGTGCCTGTGGTGTAGAGAAAGGCTGTTCCTTGACTTTTTCATCAGTCTGAAAATTGATACAGATTTTATAGGTTTGACTTTAAGAAAAAGAATAAGATTGTGAGAGGGTTCCAATAGATTCAAATGTCAGTTTTCAACAAAATGTCAAGAATACATACAAAGAAACAGGAAAGTATGGCCCATTTAATGGGAAAAAAAAAAAAAAAATCAATGGAAACCATCCCTGAAAAAGATCTGATGGCAAATACACTAGACAAATACTTTTAAATAACTGTGTCAAAGATGCTCAGAGAACTTAAAAGACAATGTAGCAAAAGTAGAGAAAATGATATATGAATAAAATGGAAATACTAATAAAGAGAGAAACCTAAAAAAAAAAAATCGAGCTGAAAAGTATAGTAACTGAAATGAAAAACTCACTAGAGTGATTTGAAGGCAGAATTAGCAAACTTGAAAACAGGACAATGGAAACTTCAGTCTGAGGAACAACAACAACAAAAAAGATGGAAGAAAAGTGAGCATGGTGTAAGGGCGTGTGAGACTCCACCAAGCTGAGCTGCAACATACGCATGTGGGAGTCCAAGAAGGAGAAGACGGAAAGAAAGGGGCAGAGAGAATATTTGAAGAAATAGACTGAAAAACTAAAAAGTTTGGAAGTCATTAGTTTAAACATCCAGGAAGCTCAAAGAACTCCAAGTAATGTGTACTCAGAGAGTCCCACACAAAAACATTGTAATCAGACTTCTGAAAGAATCCTGAAAGCAGTAAGAGAGGTGGCACTTCATATACAAGAGATCTCAATGAGATTATCCATGGATTTCTCATCTGAAACTTTCAAGGCCACAAGGCAGTGGGCCAGTATATATTCAAAGTGCTGAAAGAAGAAGAAAAGACCACCAAGAATTCTGTATCCAGCAAAACTGTCCTTCAAAACTGCGGGAGAAATTAAGACATTTCCAGATAAACAAAAGCTGAGGGAGTTTGTTACCACTAGACTTTCTGTGCAAGAAGTGCTCAAGGGTGAAATAAGAGGACAGACACTGGACAGCAACTTGACGCTGTGTGAAGAGCTCAACAAAGGTAAATACACAGGCAGTTATAAAAGCTAGTATTATTGTAAGAATAGTTTGTAACTCCACCTTTTGTTTTGTACATGAGTTAAGAGACTGATACATTTTTAAAAAACCAATTATTAGTCTAAAAGCCAGTATTGTAACTGGTTTGTAACTCCACGTTTGTTTTCTACATAATTTAAAAGACTAATGCATTTAAAAGGATAATTAGTTTTTTAAACACACAGTAGATTAAGAGGTAATTTTGTGATACTAACATCCTAAAGGGGTGGGGACAGCTATAAAGGAGCAGTTTTTATATGGTATTGAAGCTAAGCTGGTGTAAATTCAAATTAGAGTGTTATAGTAATATATAATATTTATATTAAATGTACTCCCAGTGGTAACCATATAGAAAATTGCTATAGAATATACACAAAAAGAAATGAGAAATGAATGTAAACATTCAGTATAAAAAACCAACTAAACACAAAAGACAGTGATGCAAGAAATGAGGGACAAAAAAAAGCTATTGAAAAATAACAAAATGATAGAAGTCCTTATTAGAAATTATGTTAAATAGAAGTGGATTAAATTCTCCAATCAAAGGGCAGATTGGCAGAATGGATAAAAACACAGTCAACCTATATATTGTCTATGTGTACTCTCTTTAGATCCAGAGACAAATAGATTGGAATATTGCATGTCAGTAGTCACCAAAAGAGAGCGGGTATGGCTTTACCACGTATGACAAAATAGACTTTAAAGCAAAAAGGATTACAAGAGACAAAGAAGGACATTATATATTAATAAAAAGTTAAATACAGCAAGAACATAAATTATAAGCATATATGCACCTAATGACAGACCATCAAGATATTAAGCAAAAATGAGCAGAATTGAAGCGAGAAATAGACAATTCTTTTATAATAATAATTGGAGATTTCAATATCCTACTCTCAATAATGGATAGAACAACCAGACAGATGGTAAGTTAGGAAACAGAAGATATAATAAACTAACTGGATCTCACAGACATACAGAACACTACCCAACAACAGTGTATGCATTCTTCTCAAGTGCCTGTGGGACATTTTCCAGTATGCAAATTAAGCCTCAATGCATTTAAAAGGATAGCATCATATAAAGTATATTTTGTGCTCCCAGTGAGATGAAGTTAGAAATTAGTAATAAGTAAACTGGAAAATTCACAAATCATGGAAATTAAACACACTCTTAATAATGAATTAAAAGAAATCACAAGGAAATTATAAAATACTTAGAGATAAATGAAACTGAAAGCACAACATACCAAAACTTACAGGATGCAGCAAAAGTAGAACTAAAGGAGGAATTTATAGCTATAAATGCTTATATTAAAAAAAAAAAAAAAACAGATTTCAAATGAACAACCAAATTTTACAAGCTCGGGAACTAGAAAAGGGCCAAACTAAACCCAAAGCTAGCAGAAGCAAGGAAGTCAAGATTAGAACAGAGATAAATGAAATAGAGAATAGGAAAACAGTAGAGAAAATCAATGAAACCAAAAGGTGTTTCCTTAAAAGATAACAAAACTGACAAACCTTTAGCTAGATATACTAAGAAAAAGGAAGATTCACATTACTAAAATCAGAAATGAAAATGGGGACATTCCTACCAATGCTAAAGAAACAGGATTATTAGAGAATACTTTGAACAACTGTACATCAATAAATTTGAAAGTGTAGATGAAATGGACAAATTCTTAGAAACGTAAAGAAAACCAAGAGTAAATCAGAAGAAATAAATCTTAACAGGCCCATAACTAGTAAGGAGATTGAATCAGTCCTAAAACCTCTCCCATCAAAGAAAAGCCCTGGACTTAACAGCTTCACTGGTCAATTCTGCCAGACATTTAAAGAATACTAACACAAGCCCTTCTCAAGCCTTTTCAGAAAATTAGAGGAGAGAACAATCTCAACTCGCAGGAGGCCAGCATTGCCATGATGCCATAGCCAGACAAAGATGCCACAGGTAAAGGAAAATGCAGACCAATATGCCTTGTGAACATTGATGCAAAAGTCCTCAACAAAACACTAGCAAACAGAACTTAGCAGCATATTTAAAGGATTATACACTATGACCATGACCAAAATAAATCTTTGAAATGCAAGGATGGTACAACATACGAAACTCAGTCAATGTAGTACACCACATGAACAGGAGGAAGAACAAAAAATATATTATCATCTCAATTGATGTAGAAAAAGCATTTTACAAAATCTGACACCCTTTTGTGGTAAAAAAATACTCAGCAAACTAGAAATGGAAGGAGACTACACTGACTAAATTAAAGCCATTAGTTAAATACAGCAAACATCATACTCAGTGGTAGAAGACTGAAAGGTTTTCATCTATGATCAGGATCAAGGCAAAGATGTCCCCTTTTGCCACTTGTATTCAACACAGAACTTAAAGTTCTAGCCAGGGCAATTAGGTAAGAAAAAAGTAAAGCAACCACATTTGAAAGGAAGAAGGAAAACTCTGTACATGACATGATCTCATATAGAAAATCCTAAGGAGTCCACTAAAAAACTATTACAGGTAATAAACAAGCTAAGCAAGGTTGCAGGATAAAAAGTAAATATCGAAAAATCAGTTGGGGCCTGCCTGTGGCTCACTTGGGAGTGCGGTGCTGATAACACCAAGGCCACGGGTTCAGATCCCGATATAGGGATGGCCGGATAGCTCACTGGGAGAGCGTGGCACTAACGACACAAAGTCAAGGGTTAAGATCCCCTTACTGGTCATCTTTAAAAAAAAAAAAAAAAAAAAAAATCAGTTGCATTTCTACATGCTAAAAATGAAAAATCTGAGAAGGAAATTAAGAAAATAATTTCATTTACAGTAGCATCAAAGAGAATAAAATACTAGGAATTAACTTAGCCAAGGAGGTGAAAGACTGAACAGGTGCTCCTCAACTTACGATGGGGTCACATCCTGATAAACTCATTTAAAGTTGAAACTGTAAGTTGAAAATGCATTTAATACACCTAACCTACTGAACGTCCTAGCTTAGCCTAGCTTACCTCAAACGTGCTCAGAACACTTACATTAGCCTTCAGTTGGGCAAAATCATCTAACACAAAGCCAGTTTTATAGTAAAATATTGAATATCTTATGTAAGAATATCGTACTGCATGTTGTTAGACAGAAAAGATCAAAATTCAAAATTGAAAGGACGGTTTCTTTTGCATGCACATTGCTTTCACACCATAATCAAAAAATTGTAAGTTGAGCTATAAATCGGGGAGAGCTGTACAATGAAAACTACAAAATAATGCTGAAAAAAATTAAAGACATATAAATGGAAAATATATCTCATGGTTATGGAATGGAAGGAAATGTTAAGTTGTCAATACTACCCAAATTGATCAATAGATTAAGTGCAACCCCTATTAAAGTCACAATAAAGTTTTGGGTTTTTTGCAGAAATAGAAAACTCATCCTAAAATTCATATGGAATCTCAGGTGACCCCCTGAATAGCCAAAACAATCTTGAAAAAGAATAAAAAGCCTGGAGCACTCACACTTTCAGATTTCAAATCTTATTATAAAGCTACAGTAATCAAAACAGTGTAGTTCTGGCATAAAGGCAGACGTTTGGACTAGGAATAGAATAGACAGCCCGGGAAAAACCCTCACATGTGTGGTCAAATGATTTTTGACAAGAGTGCCAAGACCATTCAGTGGGAAAAGGACAGTCCTTTCAACAAATGGTGCTGGGTAAACTGGACATCCACAGGCAAAAGAATGAAGTTGAACTCTTACTTCACACCATATGCAAAAATTAACTCAAAATGGATCTAAGACCTAAATGTGAGATGTAAAATTATAAAACTCTTCGAATAAAATGGAAGACAAATCCTCATGACTAGATTTGGTAACTGTTTCTTGGATATGACATAAAGGCACAAGCAGCAAAAGAAAAGAGTGTGGACTTCATGAAAAATTTTTTAAAATTGTGCATCAAAAGACATTATCAACAGAGGAAAAATGCAACCTGCAGAGTGGGAGAAAATATTTAGAAAGCTTATATTTGATAGGCGATTACTGTCTACAATACATAGAGAACCCTTAAAACTCAACAATAAAATAAAGAATCCAATTCAAAAATGGGCAAGGACTTGAATAGGCATTTTTCCAAAGATACCTGTAGTGGATTGAATTATGTCCCCCACAAACTCACTGGAACTTAAATTGTGTCACCCAAGTTTTATGTATTAGAAACTTGGCTCCCACTGTGACTGTTAAGAGGGTGGGAAATCTTATTATGGTAATTGGAAGGTGGAGCCTTGAAGAGGTGATTGGACTGTAGGACCGTGCAGTAGTGAATGGATTAATAATGGTGGTCAGGGATGTGGTTCTGAGGACTTTAAAAGAAGAGGAGAGTCTGTCTTTTTCTTTCTTTCTCTCTCTGCTTCCACCTTCTTGCAATGTGAGATCCCTGGGTCACTGTCGCCACCACCAGATGGTCTCTGGACTTCCCAGACTCAGAAATTGTAAGCAATAAATTTTGTTTTTCTTTATAAATCATCCTGTTTCTAGTATTTTGTTATAAGCAGCAGAAATGGACTAATACAGACATACAAATGGCTAATAAGAATATGAAAAGGTGCTCAACATCACTAATCATTAGGGAAATATAAATCAAAGCTGCAAAGAGATGCAGCCTCACACCAGTCAGGATGCCTAATATAGAAAAAGCAGAACGGGAAACGACAGGCGTTGGAGGTGTGGGAATGTAAAATGGAACAGCCACTATGGGAAACAGAATGGCTGTTTCTCAAAAATGAAACCATACAGTCCCGAAGTCCCTCGACTAGGGATATATATCCAGAGTCGGAAGCTGGGTCTGGAAGACACGTCTGTACACCCAGGTTCATAGCAGCAGTATTCACAGAAGCTAAAACGTGGAAGCAACCGGATACTCACGTGTCCACTGACAGATGAATGCATGAGCAGAACGTGCTGTAGCCGTACGGTGGGATGTTATTCAGCTTTAAAAAGGAAGGAAATTTGACACACGGTACAGCACACGTGAACCTTGAGGACATTATACCCAATGAGGGAAGCTGGTCACAGCCCGGTGAGTACTGTGTGGTTCCGCTCACGCGGTCCCTCCCGTAGTGAACTGCGCAGAGATGGAAACAACATTTGCCAGGGGCTGGGGAAGAGGGAGCAGAAGTTAGTGGTTAACGGTGCAGAGGCTCGGTCTGGGGGCATTGAAGAGCTAAGGAGCTGGGAGGTGGTGGCGCTGCACGATCACACGAATGCACTTAATACCACCGAACTGTTGACTTAAAATCGGTTAATTGGACCATGGTAAATGTTATGTTCTGTGTATTTTACCACAATAAAAAAGTGGTGGACGAAAATGTAAGGTATAAAGGAGAGTTAAGTGTTTTGAGTTGGCTAAATAAATCTGAATGTTTCAATAAGGTCTGAAGTTTCAGAAAACAGTCGGTTTGGAAGAAGGAAGCGGAAATGAGTTCTTCCTAATCTTGAATTACTTGACATCTCTTCGGGGGTGCGGAACATGAAGTAGGAACAGAAGAGTGTTCTGTGTGGACGAATGTGCAGCCAGCACCTGCCTGTCCAGGGCGGTCCCTGCAGTGTGCCACGTGGGCCTGTGTTGATGAGTGCGTTTGGGTTGGGCCCTTGCAGGGTGGTTGGTTCTGGGGGACTGGGGACATGGGGCGCTGGTGTCCTGGGGAGGCTGGAGGAGCGAGACGGAAGGTGTGGGCAGGATGTGGCAGCTGTGGTGTGTTCCGGCTGTGTCGAGGTTGAGGGTCTGGGGGAAGCCTCTGTCACCCTCGTGGCTCCAGCTGTCGTTTCTACGGTAGCATGACCTGTCCCCTGCTCTGGTGTGACATGACATTTCTGAGGGGACATGGGCACCCCACACATTAGCTGGTGTATTCCTGTTGAGCGGCTTCCCGCCTTATGGGTCGGCAGGTGCCACCTCGTCCTTGTCCTTGGAGCCTGGGCGGGGACCTCGCTGAGCTCTGCCACCTTTTCCTCTCACTTGGTCCTGCACGCTGCCTTCAGATGACTTTAAACACCATGTGTCATTCTGTTTCTTGGCTTACTGAATACAAGACTGTCAATGACCTCTGAAAAGCAAATAGAACTCAAACTTAAAGAGTCTTTGCTTCCTGGCCCCAAACTCCCTGTCGTCCCCAAAAGCTGCAGCTGCCCAGTGTCACGTGTCTCGAGCTCAGGAGGGCAGGACTTGGCCAATGGACCTGCTGGGTCAAAACCCGAATATCACAAGGGCCCGCCGGCCATGTGTGCCGCGTGGAGCCTCTTGTGCGAGGCTCCCCAGTGAGCAGCCAGCAGTGCATCTCCGTGGGGTCCGGCTCGCCCGTGGCACTGACTTGGCGCCTGCCATGCGCTGCTTTGTACCTTAGACGTCTCGTCACAGGCTTGTGCTTCCTTTATCTCCAACTCCTGTGCATGTGACAGTGTCATCTCTGCATGCAGGGCCTCAACGTAGGGTGCCTGGCATGGGCCGTGCATGTGTGTCATGCCTACACTGGCTCAAGAATGTTCTTATTGCTAGAATAAGCAATGAAAAATGTTCGCTACAATGTCTTCCATCACATAGCTGCTCAATAAATAAATTTACTTAACCTCACAAAATACTTATAAGGTTTTTATTCTCTTCTCAGAGACTGTTTCTCACTGAACTTCTCTGTGTCGTGGGCTGACAGGTCTTCATACGGCATCATGGCACCTACCTTGCGGCCCCACCCCCGACACCCCTGTGAGGTTTAGGACACAGTCACACTTGTTTGGGTGAGAAGTAGTGAGTGGCCTGCAGTGAGAGCAAGTGTGCTTGTTTGGACGGAATGTTCTCATTTCAGGTTTTTCTGAAAGGGGTTTGAGTTGCAAACTTAACATTCTGTGTATTGAAGGAGAGACTTATCCCTGGTGAGAGGGAAACCACTTGTTACTTTGTCACTAATTCGGGTTCTAAATTCTGCCGTGTTGATAGCATCCGTGTGTCCTCACCTGCAGACCTCCTTGAACTGTGGGTGATCTCAGGCGACAGTCACACAACATGACCTGCAAATGAAACCTTAACGAGATTTTTAAAGAAGACAGTGTTTGATTTTTAGTTAAATTTTCTTCCATGTCAGGAAAGACATGATTGTTTACACAGAATAAGAGTAGCTTTAATATATTTTATTTTTACAACTTAGGAATTGCATTCGTAAAGCAAGAATTCAGAATGTCCATTATCATAAGCCATGTTTCATATCAGTGCATTAATAGTTTTTATATGGGTGGAAGTTTATACTGAAGTATAGAAAAAATAACATAGTAAGAAAGTGACGTCTGTAGAGAAAAAGATGAATTATTTTAGGGTCTTGTTATTTGGGTAGTTACTGCCTCGGGGTCACCATGTTAGCCCAACATTTTTATTGTAGCTACAAATTCTACCTAAAAAAAAAAAAAAAAAAAAAGATTTGCTAAGAAACAGCTGGTGCTGACGGGTAGGTGACGTGATGTATGCACAGTGCCTCTCTGAGTCACCAAGTTGGCAGCAGGACTGGTGTTTTAAAACATTTTCCAGAGGATGGATGATTTGGTAAGAAACTCATGTGCAAATGAAGCCCCCCACAGGAGGAGGCGGCCTTCAGCTGTCCCTCACTTCTGGATTCGGAGTTTGAACTCCACTTTCCCCTCGTACTGGTCGTGGGGGTTGTCGAAGGTCACGTGGTCTGCTAGGATCTTGCACACGACAACGACTTCCTTGTTCCTGGGGACGTTGAGAAGCTTCGCTGCGACCAAAGGGTTGGAGTAGTGGGGCTGGGGAGGAGACGCACAAGGGCAGGATGTATAAAAATCTCTCGATGCTGAACAACAAACAGACAAAGCTAAACACGGAAAGTCTCCATAGGCTGGCACATTGGCTGTTCTTCTGCATGTCCCATGTCCCAGTTAAGACCCTCAGTGATCTGATGCCGCCTGGAATTGGCGGAGGGGGTGCTGCTGGGGCTGGGCTGACAACAGCACGTGCAAATTCAGCTCCCGTGAAGGTGAGAGAGGAAAAGCACGTGATATGGGCCGCGCTTTGCAGCGCACATGCAGGCGCTCAGGAGGATGTGGGAAGCCCCGCAGGGTGGAAGGACTAGGTTTGATATTTGTATGTTGTGTGCAAGAAAGAACGCAGGTTTGGGAAACACCCGTCACGACACGGTCAGGTGGCTAAGTCATGTGTTTGTTTCACTTTTACAGATCAAGCGTCTATCGCTCTCCTTTGGCTGAGTTTGGGACAGTTCAGTGGCTGCAGGCAGAGAGTGCCGTGGACCTACCTGCGCCTTCCTCCCGTAGTAGGGGAAGTAGTGCAGGCTGAAGGTGCCGTTGGGCGGGTAGTAATCCACCTGCAGCTGCTGGGCCCCCGCGCGGGGCTGGTCCTGCGGGGACAGGCTGCTGAGAGGGGCTGGCGGGCACCGCCTGTGTCTGTGTGTGCACGGGCGTGTGCCTTGTCATCACACAGACGCGCTACTGCGTGGTTAGCAGAGACTAGAGTTACTCTTCCTGTCAGTACTGGGACCCCACTAGGGTGTAACTCGTTAGTGGTGACCTCAAACGCGTGGTCTCGCCATTCTGCAGTGTGAGTGGAGGATGCAGGAGGCTCACGCTGAGGACCTGCTGGTTCATCTGCACGTGGACGCAAAGCTGAAGCTGCCAGTGCTGGGCTGCCAAACCTGGGCCACAAGTGTGGGAGTCGGGCCGAGCACAGACCTACTTTCCTGAGGCTGTTTCCTTTCATTGTCAGAATCAGAGAACTGTCCAATGGGCAGCTCAGGCTTATCATAGAATAGATGAAGGATACGTGGGCGTCTTCTAAAATCTCAACAACACATGGTCGAAATAACTAAAAAAAGGGAAAACCGAACAAGCCCTGGCCACCCTCAGAGAGAAGGTGGCTTTGTGGGAAGTGGGTGCACACGGTCTGGACTACGTACTGGAATCACATCCCAGGAACCTTTGGTTTGGGGAATAATGGTATAAACCAGCCTTAGAAAATATGTAGTGAAAACAAATTTAGTGTTTCTTGTCATGTTGTGCTTAAAAAACAGTTATGATAAAAGCTGGAAGTAACCCAAGATTAATGCCAACTCTTAGCAGTCTAAACATGATTAAACTGTTGGTAGCTGCTGGTGATCTGGAGTATTTGTCTAAATAAGCAAGTAAAAAGAACAACATGTAGTAGAAGTACATGGGTTTTTCCACATCGCTGCAAGCACTTTGAAGTGTGTTAGTAATAAGACACTTTTTGCAGCAAAACAGTAACAGAAAAGCATTGTGTTTTTCTTACTGGGTTTTCATCCCCATCATAAACTCGATTAGACAATGGCTCATGTGATTTGTGTGTCTGGTTTATTCCTAGAGAGAACTAGTTAGGCTGTTCCCACGAGTGTTCCAGCACAACTGTAACAGACTCCACCCCGAAGGCCGTGCCCGGCCGTGCCCAGCCGAGTGGTTGTACTCACCAGGAAGGCGCAGTCCACCCTGGGGGCCGAGCTGTTGCTGGGGAGGAACTTGACAATCTGGAAGGAAATGGTGTCTGTGTGCCCCTCCTGTGCAAGGGGAGCCTGGGAGTCCCCACCAGGCGCTGAGGAGGACCCCGGTGGGTGTTATTAAGTCACACTTCACACCCCCACCCCCCGCTGCTGTGCCCAGGCGCAGTGGGACGTTAGTGTGCACCCGCGCTGCCAACCTGGATCTGCCCCTGCTCTGCTCCGGTTCCCCACGTGGGGGGCGGCTCCTCTTGCAAGCTCTCTCTGGCTCACTGAGGTCTCCCACCCCTCCTCCCTGAGCCCCCTCAAATCCCTGCTCAGGGTCCATCTCCAGCCCCAGGCGTCCCCTCTTGTGCGCAGAGTGTGCACTGCCATTGGACGGTCACATTGGCCACTGTGGCCCTGTGGAGCCCTGGTCATGGCCCCCTGCCGGCGGCCCCGGTGAGACTCTGGTGTGTGATGCATGCAGTACACTTGTGTAGCTTCCATTTTTCGAAAATGGAAAATAAACAGCGCAGATGCTCAGAGTCCCACCTGCTGGTCGGTCTACAGAGCGGTGACCCTGAGCCCCCATTGTCAGGCCAGTTCCTGCCCCCATCAGGACTCGGTGTAGATATTGCCTCTCCCTTGCACCCCACCCATGGGTAGACTGGACTGTGTCCTTCCTGCCGTTTGAGCACAGCAGTTCTGTTCCCACGGTGTGTGGGGGGGGATGGGTCAGCCTCGGTCACCACCGAAGCCCCAGCTCCTCCCACGGTGCTGGAACCTCTGCTTTAGGTGGTTCCCAAATCCCCTCCCAGCCCTAACACCATCACTCAGGCCCCTTTACTCAGCCCTGGCTTTTGTGGTGACCACCAGGAGCTGGCCTGGCCTAGACAGCCCTGAGTCCTGCCGTTCACGAGGCATCCACACGCTGCGGAGGGCCCACCCTGTTGGCTTCTAATTTGCATGTAAGGGCAGAAGTGGTGGGTGTGAGCTGAGCCAAGGCACAAAGAGGTGGAGGGACAGACCCCAGGCTCTGCACTACTCCCTCGCGCAGCCCCTGCAAAAGGCCATCTTCCCCTCACTGTGGGTGGCTGTGGGAGAGGTGGACAGCCCGACCTCAGCGCGACACTCACTCTGTTCATTTTAATGATAAAGCACGGCTTTCCCTCTTCGAAGCCAAAGTTGGGATCCACCAGGCCTGAGCAGTTCTGCAGCATGTCTGCTGTGAACTTGCAGGAGAACTTGGTGTGGTTTGGAGCCTTGAAGCCCTCCTGGAAAAAGTACTTCTCGGATGTGCAGTTGATGCTGTTCTCCTGCGACTCTGGCGAGTAACCTGCCGGGACAGACACACCCACCAACGAGTGCGATTTTCTTAGAAAATGGAGACAACCAGCTCTGCGTAGCCGCCTTCAACCTTACCTGCCAGGAAGGTGCGCAGGGTGCGCGTGAGGTCCACCCAGGTGCTGTTGTCAGAGACGTTGTAGGAAATCTCCAGGCCTTTCTCCCCATAGACATCGGGCCGTAAGGTCACCCCTGGAGAGAAGCGAGAACCTCACATTCTTCATTGTTTCTGCAAGTGCACTCGCACCTGAGCCCTCACTGTGGAGATGTCGAGTCACACGCAGAACTCCTGGGCCTGCTGGGAGCCGAGGTCGAGCGCGTGAAGCTGTGGCTCAAGGAGGGCCAGGTTCACAGCACCCCAAGAGCGCGAAGGCTTGATGGCAGCACAGCAAGGAAGGGTCCCTGAGGACCCCAGGACATATGGCTCCAGGGACCCCTGCCCACTGGCCAGAAAGCAGCACAGTTGGCCTGGAGCCTGGGGTCCATCCCGGGGACCCTGACACACGCTCAGCACATGCGTGCTGGAGAGAGGTCCTGAAGCCGGGCCGGCAGCAGCCAGGGAGGCTGGGTAGACTCTCCACAGCGCGGCCATGAGGCTCCTGCTGCTAAAGGCGACCACCACTCTGGAGTCCGAAACTGGGTTTCTAAGTGAAATTGTATTTTAACACAAGCTAAAAAATCTTCAGTGGTTTTGGTTAAATAAAGAAGCAATCTAACAATGCGTTAATTGTAAAAAAAAAAAAATTGGAATGTACAGGTGCAGGAAGTCAAAGCAAAAGGCATCTGTTGCGCCAGCTCTGCACTCTGCAGAAATGCGTGCCCGGCGCGCGCACGTCTCCATCAGTGGACACACTCCCCGCCGTGTTCCCCGTCCCGCGTCCTGAGCACCCGACCCAGAACGAGGTGTGTGAGGCCTCCGGGCCCCACGCAGGAACCTCCCATTTCAACCCCAGTGCGAAGCCGACGTCACGCCCTCCGTGGGCCTCACCTGGCGACTGGAGCTGGTCCTGGTAGTCGGGCGTGTAGGGGTCGATGGTCTGCATGAGCACGTACAGGCACAGAGCGAAGATGCCGGTCATCACCACGTAGAACGCCACGTAGTAGAGGCTGATCCACACTGCAGGACACGGCCGTCAGCGGCTCTGCCCACCCAGCCGGAGCGTCCACCCCGGGCAGCGCCCTCCCAGCCCCGGCAACCTCTGACCACCTTCTGTTCCTGTTCTGCACGTGGGGTCATGCATGCAAGGCCACACACGCAGAGCCACACGTGGGGCCGCACTCAGGGCTATGCACGTAGGGTCATGCATGCAGGGCTGCGCAGCCTACGGCCTCCGTGTCTGGCTTCGTTCACCTGAGCCAGCATTTCGGACATGCCCATGGATGTGCTTGCTGGCGCTGGTAACTGCATGATCACAGCCCAGCCACCACCAGTGGGAGCAGAGGACCCCCACCGCAGGAAAGGAAACTGAGGCAGAGAGTTGTGGGCACCGCCTGAGGTGACCCCCGTGCCAGTGGGTGGGGGTCAGACACGGGGCTGTGAGCGCAGAGCCCCAAGGGAGGGAACCCACTGTGTGGGCGACCCTGCTGTGTCCTGGGGGGAGCAGGGCGGGAGGGCCGATGAGGAAGGGACAGGGAGGCCACGGGCGTCTTTTCCAGGAAGGGGACCAGCCGCCCCCGGGCCCTGCTGCCAGCGGGTCGTGAGGGCCGTGGGATGGTGGCTGGCTGCGCCTCTTGAGACCCACTCGTGCAGGCTGCAGCAGGACTTCTCCGGAAACAAGACCAGCGAGGGGACGCTTTCGCGCCGGCCGTGGCCGTGGCTGCTCTGGAGAGTCTGTAGGAAAGGCCTGCTCTCTCCTGCGCTCGTGGTGGGGCGCAGCGTCTTCCCAGCGAGTCCTTCTCCAGCGACCCCAAGCAAAATGAAAGGGCAGGCCCGAGTCGGGAGGAGCCCGCAGGCGGGGAGGCTGAGGCCTCCTGGAGGGCCGGGCCGCAGTGGTGTCTGAGCCAGACCCTGGCCGGCCCTGCAACCCGCACCAGCTCTCGACTAGCAAGATCCACGAGCCCACCCTGCCTGCAGCAACAAGGGGCCTCCCGCGCAGGCCTCTGCTCAGTGTCGCCTGCAGGTCACCACCAGCCGTGGCTGTGCTGGACTTGTCTGCCCTGCCCTGGGCCCCCAGCGTGTGTCGGCAGGGGTCTCTGTGTGGTGTCCACACTGTCCTTCCAGTCCACGCAGAGCCAGGCTCAGCACAGAGCCTTGCGGTGTGGCTGGGGTGGGGGGAACAGGGTCTTCAGTTCACGGCGGTGACGTGGGGCAAGCTGCTCTGCGCTCTCCTGGCACCCCACCTGGGCCTGCGCCTGAGCCTTGTGGCCCTCGGAGTGGGCTCCTCGCCTTGTCACTGAAGAGGAGACTACTCTGCCCCACCTCCCAGTGCGCCCGGCGTGGCTCCCTGTAGCCCACATGGAAAGGACTTGGGAATACAGGTGAGAACATGAATGCACACTGGCTTCTGAGGCCCTGGGCTACCTGGTGACCTCGGGCAGGCACCACCCCTGGGCACCAGCCTCCCACCTGGAGATGCGGTGGTGAGGGTCCCTAGCCCATGGATACGAGGTCCCAGTGGCTGCTGGTGGTGAGAGGTGGGTGCAAAAATTTCCCAGATTATGTAAAAGGACAAACAAACTCCAGATGCCAGAAAACTGCCCCAAATAACAGGCCGGACCAGTAGTTAGCACCTCTCACCACCTCAATGGCTTTACAGAACACCCCTTCTTTTAAGAAGAACTGTCCCCTTCCTTTTGTTTTTGCCATTTTACTCAAATCATGTTTTCCTTGGCCCCAAAGACTCTCTCACCCAACACTGAGGCCATATTTACAAGTCTGATGGTGACACCATTCTGGAAAATTCCATGTGGCATTGCAGCTGGCAAGGCAGCTCATGAGAGCCCTGGCAGCTGGAATTGCCAGCAAGACCGGGCTCCCAAAGGGAGGCCGGCACTCCCAGCCCCAGCATCTACCCCCAGGACCCCGGCTCCCTGTCCCTTCATCAGCTGCACCCACCCAGGACCTGCACACGGGGACCGCTCCTTCCCACGGGTCCCCTTCTCTCCCAGGTCTTATTCCTTTGGGGGCAGGATTGCGTCCCACATGAGACCACCGAGCTTGAGGAAGGGGCAGAGCTGAGAGACCTGCCGAGCAGTGCAGGGGCACAGGCCTGCGTCCCTGGGAGGACGCGCAGGGGAATCACTCTTTTGGGGTCTCATGGGCACTTTTTGCTCCTTGAAGATTTGCCTTGTGAGGGCATTTCCTGAACAGGTCTGGGCAGCCCCGTTGTAAGCAAGGACATTTCTGCCCCCGTGTGGTCTGTGAGGCTCCCAGAATCTGCGTCCCACCCAGAAGGGAAGGGCCTGTGGCCACCAGCCTTGCCTCAGGGTGTCTAAGAGCCGCAGCCGCAGCAGGGGAGGAACTGCCCGGACACACTCGGCGCGCTAGGGGCCCACAGCCACGTGCGCGCAGAGCAACTTGTCAGCGTGCTTAGGGAAATCCGTGTGTCCCCAAATCATTTAGCCACAGAACCACCTCCTGTAAAATTCTTTTAGAAAATGACGTCTCAGAAACGGCTTATGTTTGCTGTTCTCAAATCTGGGCCAGTCCTTAGATGTCCCCCCGGCAGGCGTTCTAGGGTCAGGGGTGTTAGGGCTGAAACAGGCCTCCGGGGTCGCTGGGGACCGTCGCTTTCCCTCTGGGTCCTGCCGGGTGGGGTCGGCCCACCCCGGGAGCGGCGCCACACGTACCCCACCGGGACAGGGTCCGGCCCAGCATCTGGCCGGTGTCCGGGTTCCAGCAGTAGTGCCTGAACTCCTCCATTCGCTGGCGACACGACTTCTTCTCCTGCAGCGCCGCCATGGCTGCCCAAGGCCTCTCCTGCTGCCGCTCAGCCCCGACCGAGGCGGGGCCTCCTCTGGGTTTTATCGTCTCCCCGCGAGCGGCCAAGGGCGTGGGGTCCAGGACAAGCGCAGCGCGGGGCTATCAGCCCCTTATCGCCTCTGCAAACACGGGCCTGGCCGGCCCTGGCTGCGTCCCGTCGGCGCCCTCGCCTCTGTCCCAGGGCGTTCGGGGCCACCTGCGTCTCCCTGCCCACTGCTCTTGGGGTGCCCTTGCTGGGGACTTTATCTGTTCCATTTCCCGCGAGTGCCAATCCTGTGGGACACAAAAGAGCAAGAGCACAGGTCAGAGGTCAGAGCAGGGCAGGCCCCTCCAGCTGCTCCGGCCTCTTGCCTCCCTCCCTCGGGCCTGACTATCTGCCGCTCACTGGAGGGAGGGAGCCTGTGCAGGGCCGAGGTCACCGTGGACCTCCGAGGTGTGGGGCCACCGCGTGTGCAGGGGACCAGCGTCCGTGGGTCACAGCGGGTCATTGCAGGTCTCCTTCCCTCTCTGCAACCCTGATGATAACGTCCTCTTGGATCCATTGTCGGGTGGGACTGGGATCCCTTTAGGGATTTTTGTGTCTGTGGAGGAATTCACAGCTGTAAAATCAAGAGGTGCCTCTCAAGATTTAGTGCACGGGTCCCCTGCACATCTTCTTGAAATGCAGCTTTTGACCCAGTGGGTCCCGGTGGGGCCAAGATCGAATTTCCAGTGCTCCCAGTGGGCCACGCTGGTGGCTGGAGGCCACAGCAGGATCCAGCAGGGGATACGTGTGTGGGCAGCACACTGGGGGGTGGGGGTGGGGGCTGCTAAAATGGTGATGTCTGCTCCCCACCCTGAGACTCTGAGTCCCTCAGAAGTGTGGCCCGAGTGTCAGGACCATGTTAACGTGCAGCCAACACAAGAACCACAGCTCATGACTTTACTCTTAAGAAAGTTTTCGTGTGGCTGATGCTGTCACCCCAGCTGACTGCAGCACCCACCTCTGCGAGAGGTTGGAAAGAGGGTGCCGGGCAATGTGACAGGCTCAGTGGCCTTTTGACAAATACTTAAGTCAAAACCCGATTGTAACCATGGGTATTGTACATCTAGAATTTATGGCTAGAGTTTCATTTAGAGTCACTTCTAAGCTTTTGCTCTCAGGGACCCCTGTCACCAAATTGTTTTTCGAGGAGGGAAGAAGAGAATGAAAAACCGTCTAGCTGTTATTCTGCCTTATTTTCTTTAGGAGAATTTAGAGTTTGCCTGCAAAATAAGCACCCTGAAGTTCAAATGGAATTGCATTGTTTTAGCCTGGATCTGTAACTTCTTAATGTACCCACCCTACGCATTGTCCCCTTTGTGACTTTGGAGTCTCAGGGCAATGGAAGTACAGAGCATGGTGGTGGGCTGCAGCCGCCTTGCTCACAGCCTGCGGGCCTGGGACCCCGCAGTGCCCGGGCTCTGAAGATCTGGGCGCAGCTACTGTTGCCTGCTCGTAAGTGCAGAAATGCTCTTGACATGGACAAAGTGTGAACTCCTTCCAAATGCCTTTGAACTAACTAAGGCTCTGAACTTCCAGAAGTAGGTATGTGTGCACTGAACTGCACGCACATTATCGGAATGACCTTCCTCTGGACACATACCTGTGGGGCGGGGGGAGCTGGAGACCTTGACAGAGGGCAGCTTCTCTGAAGCGTGCTCTGACAGCACAGAACTAGGTGCCCCATAAAACCTGGGTTTCTGCCGATGGGGGGAGCCTAGGTTTCCAGCCCCACCTTGCAGGCTTGCAGCACCCCCTCCCCACCTGGTGGCGTCAGACACAATCTTGTGGAGAGTTGTTGGGATTGTGGCCACCACCTGGTGATAACAAGGCCACCTGCTGTGGCATCAGTGGAGACATGTGGGGAGCCAGAACTCCCACTCGGGCCCACTCCCAGGCTCCCCACCAGGGAACCTAGACCTCTCCCCCCACATGGTGGTCACAAGGCGAGGCCCTCTTGTGCTGCTGACCTAGAGTCAGGGATGCCAGCTACAACGGCAGGATGAAATGACACAAAACGGCCAGGATTCAACTGATAATTGCTTGTCACACAAAGGTTTCAAAACAAATTGAAAAACAAGGAAGATTTCAGAGCAAATTGAAAAGACAATCAATATATGTCAACGTCAAGGTGACAGAGGTGTCAGAATTACCTGACAAAGATGTTAAAGCAGCCACGATACAGAGGCTTCAGCAAGCGATTACAAACACGCTTGAAAGAAAGGGAAGAACAGAAAACCTTGGCAGAGAAACAGGGTGTTTAGGAAAAGAAATAGAAGCTACAAAGAACAAAATGGAAGCTTTTGATTTGAAAAATACAGTAACCAAAAAAAGTTCAAAAATAAGTTCAAAGAGTGGGTTCAATCGCAGGGTGAAGGGGACAGAGCAAAAATCACTGACATTGAAGACAAAACAATAGAAAACACACTGGAAAAACAGGCACAGAGCCGCAGGGGCGTGCCCTGGAACGGAAGATCTAACGTGAGTGACCTTAGTGTCATCAGAGTCCTGGGGGGACAGCGGGGGCGGGGGGGGGCAGAAAAGTACTCAAAGAAATAATGTCTGGAAACTCCCCAAATTTGGCAAAAGCCATAAGCATACAGATTCACGAAGCTGCATGAACCCCAAACAGAATACCGTCCGCATCCATGCCAAAATGTGTCGTAAGTAAACTTCTGAAAACTAACGACAAAGAGAAGAATCTTAAAGCAGCCAGAGAAAAATCATTGGAACGACAGCAGACTTCTCGTCGGACACCGTGGTCGCCAGGAGGGAGCTGCACGATAACTTTATTTTTATTTTTATTTATTTATTTTTTTGTCCTTTTTTGTGACCGCGCTCAGCCAGTGAGCGAACCGGCCATCCCTATATAGGATCCGAACCCACAGCAGGAGCGTCGCACTCTCCCGAGTGAGCCACGGGGTCGGCCCAGATAACTTTAAATGCTGAAAGACAACAGCTGAGCTAACGGGCCAGACCTTCAACCAGAAGCTTGTACCCCGGAAAAAATATGCTTCGGGAACGAAGAGTGAATCCGGACATTTTCAAATTAAGAGAAAGTAAGAGAATTTGTTGCCGTAGACTCACCCTAAAAGAATGTCTTAAGGAAGCACTTTAAACAGAGAGAAAGTGATCATCAGGAAGGAAGAAGTGACATGAAGCCAAAATAGGGCAAATGCAGACTTTCCTTTTCTTCTTGAGTTTTCTAAGCTATGTTTGTGGTTGCAGCAGAAGTCATGACCTTGCCTGATGTGGTTCTAAGTGTTTGTGGAGGAAACAAGATCATTATGAACAGGGGAGGGGAAAAGGAGGTAAGATTTCTAATTTTAAGGCATAATTTGAATAGCCCTATAACTATTAGGGAAATTTAATTCAGAATTTAGAATCTCCCAGCAAAGAAACCTCCAGGCCCACATGGTTTCACTGGAGAATTAGACCAAACATTTAATGAAAAATTAACACCAGTATTAAACCATATTTTCTAGAAAATAAAAGATAAGGGAAAACTTCTCAGCTAATTTCATGAGACCCTTGTTACCTTATACCAAAACCAGACGACGACAGAACAACAACAGCAAAAAACCAAAAGAAAACTACAGACCATTATCCCTCATAAACACAGACACAAAAATCCGTAATGAGACGCTGGCAAATGCAGCTGACGACGCATGAGAAGCTCACACTATGACCAAGGAGGACGTGTCCCAGGGGTCCACGGAAGGCTAGTTCAGTGATCGAAAATCGGTCTGTGTCATCACCACATTAACAGGCTAAAGGAGAAAAATCACACGACCGAAACAACGGAGGAAGAAAAAGCCTCTGATAAAACTCCGCATCCGTATATGCAAACTGTCAGCAAACTAGGGACAGACGGACACTCACTCGATTAAAAGCTTGAATGAAAAACCCGTGGCGAACATCACCCTGTGAAAGACGGAGTGTGTTCCCCCGAGATCTTTTATTCAACATTGTACTGGAAGTTTTAGCTGGTACGATAAATACGAAAAGGAAATAAAAAGCATACATATTAGAAAGGAAGAAATAAAACTGTGCTTATTTGTAGATAACACAATTGTGTGTGTGGAAAATCCCAGGGAATTTATAACAGTCTTACAATAATAATAATAGTGATTTTAACAAGGTCACAGGAAACAAGATAAATGTCCAAAAATCAACGGTATTTCTGTATACTAGCAATAGATATGCGGATACCAAAATTTAAAATACAGTACCACTTACGATTGCTCAAAACAAAAAGGAATACTTGAGTGTTAATCTCACGAAACAGGTGTAGGACTTGTACACTGAAACCTGCACAACGGTGTTGGGAGAAATTAGAAATCGAAATAAATGGAGACACATGCTACGTTCGTAGGTTGGAAGACTCAACGTAATAAAGATGTCAGTTCTCCCCAAATTGATATACAGGTTGAATATAATTCCTATCAAAATCCAAGCAAGATTTTTTGGTAGATATAGACAAGACTATTCTAAAATTTATTTAGAAAGGTAAAGGAACTAGAAAATGTAAATATTTTCTTCTGTATTTTGAAGATGGAGTTTTTTGAAAAACAATAATAAAGTGGGAGGACTCAGTCTACCCAATGTCAAAGCTTATTATATAACCACAGTGATGGAGATTGCGTGATATGGGCGGAGGGAGACGGATCAGTGGAACAGGAGAGAAAATCCAGAAATGGACCCACATGGCCATGCCCAGCTGATTTCTGACAGGTGTGCAGAAGAAATTTAATGAAGCAAAAACAGCCATTTCAACAGCTGGGCTGAAGCAATTGGACATTCATTGCTAAAAAAAAAAAAAAAAAAAAAGACCCTCAACAACCTCAACCTAAGTCTCAAAGCTTTTACAAATATTAGCTCAAAGTGATCAGGAACTTAAATATAAAATGTACAAACATAAAACTTCTAGGAAAAGTGTAGCAGGAAATCTTCAAGATCTAGGGCTAGCCAAAGATTTCTTAGACTTGACATCAAAAGCACAATCCGTAAAGGACAAGTTGACAAATTGGACTTTGACAAAACTAAACTCCTGTCAGTGAAAGGCCACACAGAGCAGAAAGACAAGCTGTACTTGAGAGACATTTGAAAACCACGTGTCTGGGAAAGGACGAGCATCTGGGAAACATGAAGAATGCTCAAAACTCAGTGGCAGAAAGCAGACGATCCCTTTAGAACGTGGTCGCAAGACATGAGGAGACATGTCACCGAAGAGGGAATGTGGACAGCAGCCAACGCGTGTTGAATGTCGTCAGCCACCAGGAAATGTGAGTCAAAGCCACATGAGACACTGCTGCACACCTATCGGAATGGCTAAGGTAACGAGCGGTGACAACACCAGATGCTGTGAGGACATAAGAAACTGGGTCCCTCACACACCGCTGGTGGGAACGTAAACCTGCAACTACCACAGGAGCTGGCAGTCACACTCTTGGGTGTTTATCCCAGAGAAATGGAAATTTATATCCCCACAAAAACCCACACAAATGTCAATAGAAGCTTCATTCAGGACAGCTGACAACTGGAAGCACCCAGGTGTCCTTCAGCAGGTGATGGTAAAACCTGTGCACCGAGGGCCACTGCTCAGCAGTACAAGGGAGCGAACTGAAACGGCAACAGCCCAGGTGAGCGTGCAGAGAACTGCGCTCTGTGGAAAAGCCAGCCCCAGGAGGCCACCTGCTTCGTGATTCCACGCACAGAACATCTGGAAGTGGCGCGAGCACAGCGGCGAGAACAGATCAGTGGCTGCTGGGACTGGGGAGGGGCGGGGGGGAGTGGGTGTGTCTGTAAAGGGCAGCACGGGGGACCCTGTGATGACGAGACGTCCTGTGTCCTGGCTGTGTCCGTGTCAGCGTCCCCTTTGTGAGGTCTGGCAAGCTGGCACCACTGGGAGAGACTGAGTTAAGGGTACACAGGATCTCTGGATTATTTTTTACACTTGCGTGTGAATCTACAATCATTGCCAAAATAAAAAGCTTTACTAAAAAAGGATTTGCAAAGCCAAATGAGTTTGGAACATGCTGAATACTTTACCGCTTGTAGAGAGCCAAGTCCACTCTAACGTCCCTGAGGCCCTATGATAGGAAAACACATCTAAGTGTTCAACCGAGTGCTTCCCAGCATAACTGAGTGTAGGACAGCTCCTTCTGCAGGATGTGTCTCCGTGTCGATGCGACAGGAAGTTGTCTTCCTCAACACCATGAGAACCGCTGTCCTGTTTGGACCTGACGGGGTGGGCAGGTGGGAGGGACTGATGGTGACTGGCCCAAGGTCCCCTGCTATCCAGTGGCAGGGCTGGCCCTAGTACAGGTCTCCTAGGGGTGATGGACTGTTAGGCACGTCAGTGTTTACTCTCCAATCCACCTGCCACGAGCCCTTGCAGGAGGCTGCAGGGACCACGGCTGCTCAGCCAGCCAGTTCCTGTTTCTGTCTCCTCAGTCACTACAGAGACCCCTGCATCCACTTGCAGAATCTCCTGGCACTCCTAGCCAGGCGGGGTGGTGGGTGGTCTCCTGCCTCTCTGGCTCGGGCATCCTTTTCTGTTCACTTTCTTGTCTTTTCTTCCCAAACCTTTACTGAGCACTCTGTGTGCTGGAACAAGACAGACAAGATCATGTCTTCACAGGGCTGATGTTCCTGTTTGTCCTACCATCCCTAGCTGTGTCCCAGCTGCATCTCGGGACAGGTATGCCCCGAGACACACAGGTATGCCCCAGGTGTGTCCTGGGTGTCCCAGGTGTGTCTCAGGTACGTCCCAGGTGTGCCCCAGGTGTGTCCTGGGTGTCCTAGGTGTGTCTCAGGTGTGTCCCAGGTATGGCCCAGGTTTGTCCTGGGTGCCCCAAGTGTGTCCCAGCTATGTCTCAGGTATGTCCCAACTCTTAGACGTGCCCCCAGGTATGTCCCAGCTGTGTCTCAGGTGTGTCCTGGGTGTGCCCCAGATGTCCCAGGTGTGCCCCAAGTGTGTTCCAGGCGTGCCCCAGGTATGTCCAGGCTATGTCCCAGGTGTGCCCCAGGTGTGTCCCAGGTGTCTCAGGTGTGTCCTGGGTGTGTTCCAGGCATGCCTCGGGTATGTCCTGGCTATGTCCCAGGTGTGCCCCACGTGTGTCCCTAGACTTTTCATTCTTTGCACACACCTGCCTCTCTCTGGGCGAGGCCTCAGTCTGGGTGTAGCTCTGAGGATCTCCTGTCCCTGGTCCTCATGTCACACTTGCAATCCTGCTTTGCCTGCAAACCCCAGGTCAGTGGAAGAAAATGGTCCAAAGCTGATCCCTCAGCAAGTGCCGGTGGTCGCACCTGTGAACACCCTGGGTAGCTGTTCATTTTGGGTTTTTTCTCTATAAATTCCTATTACCTGGTGGTTTTCTTCTCACTTGCTCTTTTAAGAGAAGTAACAATGAAATATAATGGGGAAAACAAGCAGCCATCTCTGCAAATCGAGATTTCTCCTGGGACCTCCGTCTCCCTTCCTCGGGCACCAGGGGGCCTGGGGTTTGTCCTTTCTGAGGGGAGAGCAAGACGGCCCCCCAGGAGGAAGCAGCCGGGCTGGGTGATCTGTCTAATCCGATCTGGAGCGGCTTAGGGGATTGTCTTTTCTGGCGACCCCGAGGTGTCCTCCGTGACCCCGGGCTGGGATTTAGCCTGATGCTGCGTCAGCCTCGGGCTCCTGGGCTTCCCGCGGGTCCCCAGCACCTCGCCGCGCCAGGACGTCTTCCTCGTCCCGGGAGGGCGGCAGCAGGCCCTGGCCGCGGGCAGCAGGTCGGTCCTGCCGCGGCTGTGGGTGGCCCGGGCTCGGCCCCAGCAGATGGCTCGTCACGCCTGACGCGGACCGCAGGCCAGCGCCGCCATGGATTTCGGGTCACTGGAGACCGTGGTGGCCAACTCTGCCTTCATCGCCGCCCGCGGCAGCTTTGACGGGAGCAGCACGCCGTCCTCCCGGGACAAGAAGTACCTGTCCAAGCTCAGGCTGCCCCCGCTGTCCAAGTGCGAGGCCCTCCGCGCCGGCCTCAGCCTGGACTTCGCGAGCCTGTGCTCCGAGCAGCCCATCGGCAAGCGGCTCTTCCAGCAGTTCCTGCAGGCGGACGGGAGGCACGTGCCCGCCCTGCAGCTCTGGAAGGACATCGAGGACTACGACACGGCCGACGACGACCTCCGGCCGCAGAAGGCCCAGGCCATCCTGGCGGAGTACCTGGACCCGCAGGCCAAGCTCTTCTGTGGCTTCCTGGACGAGGGCACGGTGCGGAGAGCCAAGGAGGGGCCCGCGGCCAGCCAGGACGGGCTCTTGCAGCCGCTGCTGCAGGCCACGCTGGCGCACCTGAGCCGGGCGCCCTTCCAGGACTACCTGGGCAGCCTGCACTTCCTGCGCTTCCTGCAGTGGAAGTGGCTGGAGGCCCAGCCCGTGGGGGAGGACTGGTTCCTGGACTTCAGGGTGCTGGGCAAGGGCGGCTTCGGGGAGGTGTCTGCCTGCCAGATGAAGGCGACCGGGAGGATGTACGCCTGCAAGAAGCTGAACAAGAAGCGGCTGAAGAAGAGGAAAGGCTACCAGGTGAGCGGCGGGTGGCGGGGGGCAGAGGCGCGTGCACGGCCTGTGGGGCCCTGGTGGCCTGGCTGCTGACCTCGCCGTCTGGACGCCTGCTCAGCCGTGCGGTGGTGGCAGGGGGCAGAGGCACGGGGCCCTGTGCCCCTCCCAGGCCTGTGCCTCAGCTTCCCCAGCTGCTCCCCACCTTCACATTGTCGTGTGGTTGATGCTCCGTGTTTGTCATCCTTGGTTTTTTTGCCCAAAGCACAAAATACGGCAGCACTTCAGGGGAGGCGGCTTCGGGGACTGTTCTCATTTGCTACCCTGACTTTCTGGAACCTCCTCAAAGCCCTGGCTGATGTCACGACAGAACGCCCGGGGGACTGAGCAGAGCTGTGTCATTGCAGCACTATGACCCATGCGTCCTGTGATAACATGTCCCCGGCGCTGGGGTGCAGGCTTTTCTCCACATGCTGTGCTCTCCAGGGAACGTCTGTGAATGGAAGGCACACGCAGTTGGCGCGGTTTTATCTGCTCTGCCCTGCCGGGGTCGGGGTCAGGGCGTCCCTCCGGGGCAGGATCAGTCAAAGCAGCTCAGGGGCCTGTGGAGCACACACGGAGGGGGCCCCCGCAGCACTCTGCCGCGAGGCTGTCAGTCCCTCTCCCGCCGCCACACAGACGGTGTCGAGACAAACGCAGCCACCGCGCAGCACCCCCCGCCGGGGGTTCCTTGACCCCTTAGTGAAAGGCCAGGTGTCAGGTGCTTAGGGCAACTGGCCGAGTGGAAGGCCCCGGAGACCCCAGGGTATTCTCACAGGGGGACTTTGGGCGGTCACCCGACAGTAACTTTTTCAAAAGCAGCTTTACTGACGTGTTCACATGCCGTGCCGTGCACGTCGCACTGTAATTTTAATCCAAAGACTAGAGCCTTCTCCCGGCTTCAGCAAACTCCTGAGCTCACTACAGGTGATATCCGCCAGGTGTAGGAGGTGGCAGAGGCCTCCTGCAACAGCACGAGCTGTGTCCTCATGGGGACTGTGCTGTCCGTGTCCACCACTCTGACAGCACGTTAACGGGCACATCACGAAGTTTTAAAATAAAGCCATAAAATGGGAGCCACAGAGCACGCCGCTGCCCGGGGCCCTGAGACGGGCTGTGGGCCGCGCGCCCCCCACAAGCAGGCGGGCAGCGGAGCAGGCCCCACGCGCAGGGGCTAAGAAGCTCCTGACGGGGAGACGACGCAGCCAACGTCTGGCCACCAGCCTCCAGCCCCGGAAGGGAGACCTCAGCAACTAACTTGAGACGCAACAGAGAACATGCGCTGAGTCCCCTCAGAGGACAGAGGGCGTCGTGTATCAGTCCCGAGAAATGAGCGAGTCTAAGAAACACGTCCTGCTGTCTGTCTGTCACTGTCCCTTTCTCCACAATCAGCAGCACCATCTCCCGCTTCATCTGGAAGAATGTCACATACAAATACGATGACGCACTTGATTACCCTATAGAAATATGCTGTCAATTCTTTGTACTTATACTTTATTCCTTAAATAAAAAAGTAAAAAGGTGTGGGCAGCCCCGGAGTGTGGGCTGTCCTCAGAGGCCACTGGCTGGGACTGAGTAAGCATGAATATGTTCACTGAAGAGGTGAATATTCTTTGGTAAAAAAGGATGATAGCCAATGTCGTAGGTAAAAAATAGACACAACATGGAGCAGCGGTGAGGGGCGGCCTGGGAGGGTGCTGGCCACATGTCCGCAGAGGCTGCAGCAGGACCAGGTGGTTAGACTCAAGGAAGGACTGGATGGGAGGCGAGCCTGGGCATGGGGAGGGTGGCTTGCCTCCCGTCCAGTCCAGCTCAGGTGGTCAAACCTCCCCTTGCCGGAGGATGACCCAGGAGACTGAGGTCCCCTGTCTGTGACCAGATTTGCACATCTGGTTTTCCGTGTGTGAGACAGGGCACAGCACGTAATTTGCAATTGCTTTTTGAGAGTTACGTGTGAATATATTTGCAACTGTTTCTGTCTTGCTGCTGCACGCACGTGGCCTCCGGGGACCTGGTCTCTCACCGTGTCCCTCTCCTGCCCAGACCCAGTGCTCACGCAGCATCTTGCTTCTCAGGGTGCCATGGTGGAGAAGAAGATTCTTGCCAAAGTGCACAGCAGGTTCATAGTGTCCCTGGCCTACGCATTTGAGACCAAAACTGACCTGTGCCTGGTGATGACCATCATGAACGGAGGCGACATAAGGTAGAGGGCGGTGTGGTGCGGGCGCGGGGCCCGGCGGAGGGGCCGCTGTGGCCGGCTGGGGAAGGCCGTGCACCCGTCCGCAGCCCCTCCGGGAAGACTCCGCGGAGTCCTTGCTCCCATGTCCACGCGGGATCCCCTGGGGGTGGACGTAGCCTGTGCCGTTGTCGTCACCGGCTCACGCTGTGGACCCTGTCATGTGGGTGGGCGGGATGGACGCAGACCTGGCGCTGTGCACGAGCACGTGCCGGGCAGGGAGCCCCCGGGGCTGCGGCCCGTGGGTTACTGGATGGTGGCTGAAGACCAGCTTCACCAGCGCCCACCCCTCGGTGGCAGCGGAGGTGGAGTGTGGCGGGGCCGCCGTTGCGAGCGTGGCTTTGCCCCCGCCCGGCAGAGAGGGTGAGGTGGGTCATGGCACTGCCCTGTGCCTGGATGTGCCTGGTGCCTACCAGGACAGACGCACTTGCCGCTGGGCGACGTGCATGCTCTTGGCCTCAGCTTCCTGGTCTGTAAACTGCGGGCAAACACCACCTGGGGTCAGAGGTGGGCTGCACCGGAGGGGCTGCGGCTGTGGGGCAGAGGCGGCGCCCCCTTCCCTCCTGCCTTGTCCCATCAGCACCCCTCGAGGGGAGTCTGGTTGTCCGCATTTGTCAGACGAGGAACAAGCGGTCTGGACTGAGAAGCCCGTGCGAGGTCCCGGGACGAGGAGGCTGGGGGTCGCGCGTCCCGTCCAGGCCGCGGCTGTTCCACTGCGGGGCTCAGCCCAGCCAGGGGGCCACCCTCGTGTCCTCAAAGACGCCTGGTCTGCGTCTAGTCCTGCTGCTCGCTTCCTTGTTTAAGTCATTTGCTGACTTGGTTGTTAGGTTGTGCTTCTCTGTCATGCGACCCATAGAAAGGACAGTGTGGGGGAAAGAGACGAGAGGGAAGCCTGGCCACCAAGCCCCTCGGAGCCCGACGGTGCCCACGTGTGTCTGGAGACTCGCGAGCTGTTGGCGTGAAGGTCGCTTGCCAACCTGGCCACCTCCCTTCCTCGGCCACCACACGGGGTGGCTTTGGGGCTGTGTCCCAGGGACCAGGCCAAGGCAGCAGGGGGAGGAGAGGGGTGCGCCTCGGTGTCCTTTCTCTCCCCGTCAATAGCTGTGGTTGGGGGTCTGTGAGGACACTAAGGCCACCACTGCCTCGGCCTCAGGGGCTCCCCAGGCAGATGCTGAGGCTGAGCCTGGGGACGCAGGAGCGACCGCAGGGCCCCGGCACACGCTGCGCGGTCTGCCCGCAGGTACCACATCTACAACGTGGACGAGGAGAAGCCCGGCCTCCCGGAGCCGCGCGCGCTCTTCTACACGGCGCAGATCGTCAGCGGCCTGGAGCACCTGCACCAGAGGCGCATCGTCTACCGCGACCTCAAGCCGGAGAACGTGCTGCTGGACAACGACGGTGAGGCGCCCGCGGCCGGGGTCGCCGTAGGGGGACCTGTCGCGTTTGACGAATGCACGTGTAGCTTCGTGGGGCGAGAGCCACGTGCCTGTGCGACTGCTCGTCGCACCGTTCGGTGCAGGGTGGCAGCTGGCAGGACCTGCAGAGGGATGTGGGGACTGTGGCGGGAAAGCCGGTGCTCGGCGGGCCCGGTGTGGACGGCAGCGTGGTGGGTGTTGTGTGGCACGGCCTCTGGCATCCCCGCTTTCTCCGCCTGTGTGTGAGCGCTCTGGGATTTTTATCAGAACGTAACCTTGGAGCTTGTGCTCCCTTCACATCACGAAGTCCAACTCCCGCTGCAGAGCCTGGGGGAGAAAGCAGAGGAGCGGCCTGAGTCTCGGGTGGATCAGGCCCCAACTCCAGGTGCAGGCACCGCCGGGGCCCGGCTCTCGACCTTTGGCCCCTCGGCAGTCTGGCCAGGGTGTGTGTGTGGTGTGTGTGACATGTGTGTAGTGTATGGTCTGTGTAGTTTATGGTGTATGGTGTGTTCGTGTATGATGTCTGTAGTGTGGTGTGTGTATATAGTGTGTGTGTGTTTGGGTCTGGCTGGGGAGGGAAAGTACCTGAGAGCTGGGGCCCTGTGGGCTGCCAGGGTGTGTATTGTGAGGTGTGTGTGGTATCTGGTATGTGTGGTGTGTAGTGTATTGTGCGTGGTGTGTGTGTGGTATGTGGTGTGTATGGTGTGTGATGTGTGTGGTTTGTTGATGGTGTGTGTGGTATGTATTACGTACGGTGTGTGGTGTGTGGCGTGTGTGGTGTATGTAGTGTGTATAGTGTGTGATGTGTGTGGTTTGTGGTTTGTGATGTGTGTGGTGTGCAGTGCCTGGTGCGTGTGGTGTGTATGGTGTGTGATGTGTGTGGTGTGTACGTGTGGTGTGTGTTGTACGTGTGGTCTGTGGTGCATGGTGTGTGTGGTTTGTTTGTGGTGTGTATGGTGTGTGTGGTGTGTGTGGTGTGTATGATGTGTGGTGTGCGTGGTGTGTGTGTGTGTGCGAGTCTGGCTGGGGCAGGCGACCCCTGGCGCTGGGCCTCATGGACCGCCACTGGGGTGTGGTGCGTGTCTGTGTTTGCACAAAGGGTGGCTCTGGTCTCGCTAGGCGCCTTTGTCCTGCGGAGCTGTGTGTGACCTTGGCCGATGTTTGCTTTTCAGGCAATGTCCGAATTTCTGACCTTGGGCTGGCCGTGGAGCTGGCAGACGGGCAGACCAAAACCAAGGGCTACGCGGGGACCCCAGGTGAGGGCCTGAGTGCAGGGCAGGGTGGGAGGCCCTGTGGCTGAGGAGAGCTGTGACCAGCCTCTCCGGGGGCCTGGGTGGGTGGCACGGGGAGGGCTGGGTGCACAGAAGTGGCTCCCTGGTCCTCAGAGCCAATAGTGACAACCAGGGAACTCGCCCAGCAGCTCAAGAGCTTGTGGTCCCTGCAAGGACGACCCCATCCTGCTGTGGCCCCTGTGGCAAGAGCTGCCTCTTTGGTGCTGATGGCAGCCAAGGACCTCAGCAGCTCCTGGGCATCAGCAGAGCGAGTCTGTCCAGAGCCAGGGCAGGGACTCCCCACATCAGCTTGTGCTCAACTGTATAAAACCAACGTGCAGTGTGTGCACACCTGTGGGCCTGTGTGGCAAATATGCATGTGTGCATGCACATGAGCTTACACTTAGGTGTGTTTGCATGCAAGTGTGTATCATGGGTGTGCCTGTGTGTGCACATGCACATCTTTGTGCACATGCATATGTATGCAAATGTGTGCATGCACCTGTATCTGTGTATGTATGTGGGTGTGCTTGCATGTGTCTGTGTGCATCTGTGCATGTCTATGCTTTTATCTATGTGTGTGCATATGAATGTGTGCATGCATGTACAGATGCCTGTGGGCATGTGAGTGTGCACCGTGTGTGCATGTGTACGCTTGCATGTTTGTGTGTCTGTGTGTGCGTGTGTGGCTGTGTGCATGCATGTGCCTCTGTGTGTATACCTCTCTGTGCATGTGTATGTTTGTGTACGTGTGTCTGTGCACACATGTGTCTGTGTATGTGCATGCCTGGTGTATCCTGCTGCCCCCATCTTGTTCATCTCCTCGCGTCCTCCCCACAGGTGGGGAGGGAGGCAGGGGTGCAGAGGAGAGAGGAGACTTCGCGTGGGGTAGGGCGGGTCCACGCTCCAGGCCCAGCACTTGTTGCCTGTGTGATCCTGATGATTTACTTGCCCTCTCTGAGCCTTCCATTCTAACATGTACTACGAGGCTTCCTGTGAGGATCTCGGGTGGCGATGGGGCCTGGCACCTGTGTAGAGTTGACCCTCCGACCCCTTCCTCTTCCTCTCTGCTCCACAATCTTGACGGTCTGGGGTGTTCAGGAATACTCATGATGGGATTTCTCAGAAAACATCCTTCCCTGGGTTGTTGCGGCTTTGGGAAGAAAGCGCTGTCACCTGAAGTTGGGGTTTGTGCAGAGTGGCGATTGGGATCTTGTTTTATGTCATGCAACCCTCTGATTCTTGCCATCTGTGTTCGTGCCCGTTTCCACGACAGGTCTGCCATGGGCAGCTTGACTTAGGGAAGGGGCGTCTCTGGACGGCGGGAGGAGTTCTTCCTCTCAGTGCCGAGGACAAACGGGTCCACGCGCACTCTCCTGGCGTCCCTGGTGTGCTCATTCAGGCACGGATCCCATAGCCTCTGGGGGCTCAGGGCTCTGGGCAAGGCACCCAGTGATGAAGGTGCTGAGAAGTTTCTGGAAGGCAGGTCGTCCCCGAGCAAAAGCAGGCGGGCACTGCGTCACTCGAATCTTTATGATGCTCACCACGTCCCAACGCGAGTGCACGATGACAGCCCCACACATCTATTTCAGAACGATTCAGATCCCATCAGAGCCAGGATCGGGGGAGTTTAGCGCCAGGGACATAGACCCGCTCTGTGTGCTGAGCGTGAGGACCCCGCTGGCCACCAGAGGGCGCCGCTGCCTTCGCCGTGGCCGCTGAGTGGCTGGTCCGCCCTGACCCCCAGGTGGACGCAGGAGTTCCAGGTGCCGGGCTCCAGCTGTGCCCGCAGCACAGTCACCGGAGGTGCTGAAGTCAGGGCACCAGCGAGAGGACTGGGCTTCCAGCGAAGCCACGCGAGGACTCGCGGGGAGGTTACAGGGTCGACCGAGAGAGCCCGGCCTCAGCACACCAGCCAGGGGGAGCTGGACGTTGCTTCCAGCTGATGTTCCAGAATAAGTTACCAGGGAGGTTTCTGTGGGCATCGAAGGGGTCGTGGTGGTCACTGGACACCAGCCTAGACGTCACCGAGACGTTAACAGCGGTAGACACAGAGCAGGCCCGAGTGGCTCTGCTCCTCCTGTGCAGGCTGGCTGACCAGGGCCAGGGAACGGGGCGGAGGCTTGTTATGAACTCGGCATGGTATTTGGAAGCAACCGCTCAGACAGTCTCACCGACGTCATCGACGCCTGGGCACCCACACGACCTGCTCCCGCCGACGTGCCAGGACGGAGGTGCTGAGCGGTGAGGGGCAGCCGCCACGGCCCGAGGACGCAGATGCTGAGCTGTCAGATGACCGCGGAGCGCAGCCGCTTCCAGACAGCCCGGCGGGCGGGAGCCCGGGCAGAGGGCGCGCCTGGCACTCTCCTGCTGCGGAGCAGCGGGCACACTGGGAGCGGGCGCGGCCCGGGAAAGAGGGGAGGGCTCGCCAGGCCCCTCGGCCTCCTCTCCGAGAGCCCCCCAGGTACAGCCTCCGGTCCAGAAGTTCTCGGCACCTGTCCTCAGGAGCGACCTGCCCCACATGGGGGGGTCCACCCAAAAGGTGGAGCGGCTGGGAGCAAGGACAGAGAGAGCAGAGGATCAGAGCGGGGAAGAAGGTTCCAGAAGAGCCTCTCTCGAGGACAAATGGAGAGAATATCTGATAGATCAGAGCATGACAGTGGGTTAGAGAACTGTCGCAGAACGTGGGGCTGAACAGGTGATAAGTACAAAGAAAACTAAGCAAGTGGAGGAGTCGCGATCTGGGAAAACAAGACAGAACAGAAACGAAGAAGAAACACAGCTCAGGCTCTGTTGTCGTAGCTGAGAGGCGGGAGGCGAATGTTGACCAACCTGAAGAGTCCGGGGTCGAGGGGACAGCATGCGCTCGGGTGGGGTGGACGGCAGCTCCCCAGCAGGGTCAGGGTGGCGGGAGACCCCAGGAGTACGACACTGCGACCTGAACCTGCTGCTCGGAGTTCCACGAAGGTCAGCTGGAGTCTGGACACAGGGACGGGGCAGAGGAGAAGGGGCAGGACCTGCTCCGTTTCAGAGACGGGCCTTGTGGACCACCTGGTTTTGGATGTGCACGAGCAACTTTGGTACAACTGAGAGGACATGGGCAGAGCAGCTTAGCCCCGGGCGTGACCCAGGCCATGGGCAGTGCAGCGTTGGGGCGCAGACATGCCTCCCTGCTCTGCCCCCACCACCCACGTCACCTTGAGCAGGTCCCCTAAGCTCACGAAGCCTCTGCTTCCTGAGCGACTGCCAGGACCAGTGTTACTCGAGGGGCCAAGTAACCGGACCCTGCCAGCTGGGAGCAAGGTCTCCCAGTTAACGCGCAGAGCCTGGGCTCGGCGGCCACGGCTTCAGAGGGGCCCAGAGTGTGGCTCCTGGGACATGACTCCAGCTCTGCCCTGACACCCCGCAGGTCACACACCCGCCACAGCGCATGTCACAGTGTGTCTCCCCCATCGCTGAGCGTGAGAGGCCAGAAGGGATGAGGCTTCATGCCAGGCGTGCAGAGCAGGCTTCTCCAACAGCAGAGGTTTTGCACCCAGGGGACACTGGCCGTGTCAGGACACATTTTTGGTTGTCACACTGGAGCAGGGTTGCCGCGGGTATCTGGTGTGCAGAGTCCAAGGGCGCTGCTCAACGTCCTACAATGCGCAGGGCAGCCCCACAGCAGTGTTCTCTTGTCTGCCAGGCTTCATGGCCCCCGAGCTCCTGCGGGGTGAGGAGTACGACTTCTCTGTGGACTACTTTGCCCTGGGGGTCACGTTGTATGAGATGATTGCAGCCAGAGGACCCTTCCGAGCCCGAGGAGAGAAGGTAGGCGGCTGTTCCCGCGGCTGCCTCTGCAGCGGCCCTGGCGTGGCTCTCCCTTGGGGAGGGCAGAGCTGGGGTCTCTGACCATGGCAGGCCTGGGTGTGGGGCTTGTTCTGCGTGTCCTGTGGGAGGCGGGTGCCCGAGGGCTGTGCCCCGCCTGGCCACATTGGCAACTTGCTCTGGCTGCTTAGTCTCCCCTGAGTGTCTCTAGCTGCCAGAACCACAAAGAAAGGTAATATTGGGAGGTGCTGACCTCCGCTTCAAAACTCCTGCAGTGAAGCTGGCTTCATCTCTGAGCAAGCACTGAGCTCAGAGATGTGCCCGCTCGTGCCCGCGGGAGCCACCGTGAGCCGGGGAGCAGGAGCCCTGCATCTCCTGCACCAGGCCCGGTGCACACGCCTGTGCGGGACCCACCCCCAGACTCTGCCTGGGGGTCCTGCCACCCCTTCCTCCTACCCGGACTCTCTGGTAGTGTGTCCCCATTCTGCCAGGCTGCTGCACTGGCCTCAAGGAAGGTTCTGGAACAAACCGAACTCCCAGTCTTCTAAGAGCTGGAGTCTCCGCACACCCACAAGCGCTCCCCTCCCCCACCCCCTTTGTCTGGGGGGCGGGGGCCTTTGGGGGGTGGGATGTCTGTGGCCTGGAGGGGGCTCCCCATGGCACGCTCAGGACGGCGCCCCCAAGGGCGGAGTGGGATAAGCCGCAGGGGCCGCCGACAGCTTCTGCCCAGCTAGGCGTGTGCGGGCTGAGGCGCCCCATGCCGGCGAGGGGCTCAGCGCCAGCCTCTGTCTCGGTTGTCCCCGCTCCTGTGGTGTGGAGGAGCGATGAGGCCACGCCAGCTCCCCAGGAATGCTCTGCGCCCGGCCCCTGCAGGATTTCATTCTCTGGCTTGAGAACTGACCCTTTAAACGCCCTAAGCTCTGAGAGCGCCAGGCCCTTCCCAGGGGCGCTAGTGGCAGGGGTGTGATGAGACCTGCTGTCCCCCCACGGTGCAGGTAGAGAATAAGGAGCTGAAGCAGCGGATCCTGTCAGAGGCCGTCACGTACCCGGACAGGTTCAGCCAGGCCAGCAGGGACTTCTGTGAGGCGCTGCTGGAGAAGGACCCCGAGAAGCGCCTGGGGTTCCAGGGCGGGACCTGCGACGCGCTCCGCGCCCACCCCCTCTTCAAAGACCTTAACTGGAGGCAGCTGGAGGCCGGTACTGTCAGACATCTCAGACCTGGGGAGGCCCAGGGTGGGGGGTCGACTGCAGTGACCCTCGACTGCCCGTCCAGCCTGTGGCGAGGTTGGCAGAGCGGAAGTACCCGTAGGCTGCCCCTTGGTCACCCTCTGACCCTGTGCTGCCTCCGTCTACCCCCAAGCCCAGGGCTGGGCGTTCACAGGCCAGGTGTGAGCAGATCTGAGCAGACATTGAAGATTGGAAGGCCTTCAGGCCTGATGGGATGTGTAGGACCAAAGTCCCAGACCCACAGCCCTATGCCCACACCCTGTGCCTTAGAAGTGCCATGACCCAAACCAAGCCAGGTCCTGACGCTGTGTGGGGGGAGGAGTTCACCCACCCCACCGACATTCAATACCGTGTGCCTGTGCACGTGTCTGTGCATGTGTGCATGCATGTGCACGCATGGGTGTGTCTGTGTGTGCATGCATGTGCATGTGTCTTGCATGTGTGTGCACGTCTGCATCTGTGAGAGAGAGGTACAAGACATAGCTGCACCCTTGAGGACCCTGCAGTCAGGTGGACATCAGGATGCACACACAGCATGATTGCCGGAGCTGGGGAGAATAGTGCAGTGACTCTTAGTTGTCTCCAAAAGAGAAGTCGCTTTGTATGGAAGGGCCAGAGCAGCTTCTGGGCTGATGGGAAGGTGGGCTCCTCCAGGAAGAGCCATCCAGACAAGCCCCTGGGGGAGGCCCTACCCAGTCAAGGACAGGTGCGGTGAGGAAGGCCCAGGATTGTGCTCTGAGGGGTCCCGGGTGAGTTGGGGACCCTGAGTACCAGAAAAGAGTCCAAGCTACTGAGGGGCTTGAGCCGGGAAGTGTTGAGATCAGAACCAAATTGAGAAGAAGCCACATGGAAGCCATGTGAGCGCAGCTCAGAACAAGGAGCTGGTCCTGAGGCTGCTGCCATGGCCAGCCCAGGGCTGGGTCAGTGTGTGCAGGGAGGAGGGGACAGAACAAGAGGCACCTGGGGGCCACCAATGATCGACGACCATGTTGGCATCTGGGGCAGCTGTGCTCGTGTCTGTGGGGAAGAGAGGCTGGCTCTGGAGAGATGGTGTTGAGCTGGAGCCCTTTGACCCCCAACAACATGTCCCCGTGGGAGCTCTGGGTCTGGGGTCTTATGAGAGGGGAGGTTCCAGTGAGAGGAGTGTGGGGGCAAGATACCTGCGCTTCATGATGAGGCTTCAGGTGCGGATTTGGGGAGGGCACAGAGACGGGGCTGAGATTCTTTCAAAATAAGATTCCAAACTAGACCTTAAGGACCCCTGGCTTCATCCAGCCAATACTGGAACACCTGGCTATGTGGCCTCACCGGGGACCTCTTAGGAACCCTCCGTTTCCTTTGTTAGCCATGGGAACCCTTTCCCCAGGAAGGGTGGTGACCGGATCTCTGCATTTCCCCGAGCCGCTGGGGAAGGTTCTGGGCGCAGCGGCTGCTTCCGTCACCTCGCGGGTCGTTCCATGTCTCGTGTCTTCTGTCTCCTTGCAGGGATGCTGATTCCCCCTTTCATCCCAGACTCCAGGACTGTCTATGCAAAGAACATTCAGGATGTAGGTGCCTTCTCCACCGTCAAAGGTGTGGTCTTTGACAAAACAGATACAGAATTCTTTCAGGAATTTGCCACCGGCAACTGCCCCATTCCCTGGCAGGAGGAGATGATCGAGACGGGCGTCTTCGGGGAGCTCAATGTGTGGCGTTCTGACGGGCAGATGCCTGACGACATGAAGGGGATCACGATGCCAGAGGCGTCCCCGTCCAAGTCGGGAATGTGTCTGGTTTCCTAGACGACGCTCCCACAGCAGGCAGGAGGAGACGGGAGCCCCGCGAGCTCCCCGTGGAGGGAGTGACTGTCTTCATGGCACCAGTGGTGGCCGCCGGCGAGTGGGCACGCAGCTTCTGCCATCCAGGTCCCTGTCGGGCGGCTGAGGCCCCTCGCGGGACAGGGAAGAGCAAGCCCGGGAAGGCGCAGATCAGCTGAACCCCAGCCCCGGAGCTGTGAGCCTCCAAGCTGTAATAGTCCCCTCTTTTGCCCATTTCACTCAAAAAAGGCACAGAAAGTGTTCTGTAGACGGGATAAGCCAATAATATGAGGACTGACCGGACCGGCAGTTCTGCGCAGTAGAGGTGACAGTGGGTCAAAGTTGATGCCGACTGGATTTCCTGGTACCTTTGTGTGGCTCCCCAGAACCAGACTCCCCAGTGGTACACGTTCTCTCTGCCAGTTCAGGGATGCCGAATCATAGCCCGCGGGCGTTTGGGCTCCGCCAGAGAGGGCCAAACTGTGTGCACCTGCCCCGGGCCCCCGACACTGCCCAGGCCCTGAACTGGGTGCCACCCACATGTGGCAAGTCACTGTCAGCATCTGCAGGGCACCAAGTGGAGCCATTTCTTTTGGGGACGCCTCAGCCCCAGCAGGCCCTGAGTGTCCTGTAGGAAGGGAACAGAGACTGACTGTGGTGGCCCCCTCGGAGTCTCTCTGTCCCGAGAACATCTCCAGATGAGGGCAACGGGGCCAAAGCTGCCCACCCCCTAGGCAGACGGGGCAGTGGACCAGGTTTTCTCTCTTGAGCCTGAGTACCCATGTACCAGCCTCGACTGCCTCTTGGCCTGCAATGCCTGGACTGTTTTGTCTCTGGCCCTTTCCGGAAGAGGCTTGCCCACGCTGGGCAGGCTGGTCGTGCTTTGTGGGGTTTTCCGGCCGATGGCCAGGAACCATTTCTCACTGCCATCAGCAACGGCACCAAAGACGCAAAGCCCTAACCCAGGAGACAACACTCACAACCCATCTCTCACTGACCATCCCTGGCCCACAACCTTCACTGTGTCTGGTGTCTCCAAACACACTCTTAATAACAAGGTTCCCAAAGTACTTTATGCATTGTCACTGGAAGGAATATCTTTGTGGCAATTGACTTCAGAACACGATGGCTCCTAAATTGAGTTTTGCTGGCATTGGCCTGGGACCCCAACAAAGGGCTCAGATAGAGCCGATCTGTGCCCAGAGTGTGTGGTGACTTAGGGGGCCTTTGGGCTTGTTTCCAGAAGGAAGATCTTTGACCTTTTCTCAGGGAAGAATCACCGCAACTTACTATAAGTGGGAGAAGCCGTGACTGTGTCATGCACTGGCCAAGAAGAGAAGGTAGGAGGTCCCCACGAGTCTTGGGGAGGTGCTAGCAGAAGAAACAAGTTCTGCCTGCTCCCCTCTGGTGAGAGGGGACTTGGCAAATGACCGGCGACGCAATGGACAGAGCCAGGGAATCACTTGGGAAGGCCCCGCTCGGGGATGTTGCAGCAGTGGAAAGACAAACCCTCCGTGGTCTCATCTGGGAGTCGCTGTTCCCTCCCCGGAAGTGGCAGAGACCGTGTCCTCAGACAGCCCCGAGCCACCCGCTCCTCCTCTCCTGTGGAAGAGACGACGGCCTTGGCAGTCAACAGTCTTGGAGGGTTGCTGGCTGCAGCCAAAACGGGGGCCAACTACCTCCTATTTGGTTTTAGAGTCTCCGATTGAAGGACCAGCCTTTCCTCAGCAGTTGCGTGGTATACACAGTTGTAGGAGTCTCTGTTTTAATAAAATCCCAAGTCAGTTAGTTTTGTGGAGATGTCCAGGCGTTCTTTAGGGTATATTCTGCATGTGAGGACTATACCTGGAAAACAAGTTTGGACCGCCGAGGTAAACCTTCCAGGACGGTTCTGCTGTTCTGACTCTGAATGTCTGACGCTGTAGAGTCATAGAAGGCTCTGAAAGGGCCTTGGAGAGGCGTCCGGTGTTTTCTAGACTGTGACCTAAACTGCGCCCGGGTGCATGTCCCCAAGGCTGTTGGTGGGACACATTTTTGTGTCAGTTCCGCACCCCCTCCCTGTTTTATTTTCTAGTCTGTTACACATGGATTAGGTAATGGCTATCAATTTTATTTTGCTACATTTGGGAGCAAGAAAGACCTCATTTCTGATTTTTCTAAAGCCATTTAAATCTGCTCTGAATTCCTATGGCACTGGACAGGTGAGCAGTCTAGACCCAGGCTTTACAGAGGTCAAAGAGTCGGGGAGGGTGGGTTCAAGCAGCGGCACCATCTGGGCACACCAGGAAGGCTCCTCTGCCTTCACCTTGCAGTTGGATTGACAGACAGAATACAGGACATCGAGCTGGACTTGAATTTTAGACAAGTAACAAATACTGTTTTAGTGTAGGTATGTCCCCTGGAATATCTGGGACATATTTATTCTAAAAAACTATTTGTTGTGTATCTGAAATTCAAATTTAATTGGACATCCTGTGGTCTTTTCGCTAAATCTGGCAAGCCTATTGCAAATTCTGTATTTAACCTATAAGTGAGTAGTTGTTCCATGGCACAAGCAGGCCGCTTGTGTCTAATCATGCGAGCAACGTTATTTTTGGCTTCGGCTGTCACCACGGCTCTGTGCAGGGGGGTCTCTTCCTGCCCCTCTGTGAACTCATGTCACCCCACGTGCTCACACCGGGTCTACGTGGGGGCCCCGCAGAGAAACCATTAGTCCCAGTGCTGCTTACCTCAACGCCGGAGCCAGCAAGGGTCCTTAGAAACCCACTTGGAATCCCCACGAGGTGGCTGGTCTCAGCCACTGAGGCATCCGATACCAACTGTCTCACACTCTGGCCAAAAGCATGACGAACGATGTCCTGCTGTCAGCGTCCTGGGTGTGCGTGTGCAGACGCACGGCTGTGGAGAACCCACCACCCGCTTTCCTTCCATCGTTGTTCTAATAACCCCGAGGAGGGTGATGAGGAGGGGCTCGGTGGTTCTGCAGCCAGAGACGACTGCAGCACGGCTCTTCCTTCTGTAAAACACACAAAGTACAATTTCACTCAAGTAAAAAAGGGTAAAATTGAAGTTAAAACAAAGGGGCAGACTCCCTGGATTGTAATATGAATTCCGAGTTGCGTTCTTCCCTTCAAAATGCCACACACACATATCCGCCTACATACACATGCACACACACACACACATACACCCCAGCATACACATGTGCACATGCACATACAAGCAACCCTACACACATATGCACACACATGTACCCCGGCATACACATATGCACATGCACAGACAAGCAACCCTACACACATATGCACACACATGCACCCTGGCATACACATGTGCACATGCACATGCAAGCAACCCTACACATATATGCACACACATGCACCCCGGCATACACATATTCACATGAACATACAAGCAACCCTACACACATATGCACACACATGCACCCCAGCATACACATGCCACATGCCCGCATTCATCTCTTCTTGGCTACCAGATGTTAGAAATTGCATGACATGCCTGTTCCCAGGTTTGGAGCTCCAGGGTGTGTACCTCGCTCGCATCTGCTTTCTTGTCATAGCAAGTTGTGTGTTGTATTCTGCTACTCACGTTAGCTCGTCAGTCCATACTGTTTGTAATGGATTGGATTATGTCCTCCGAAAACTCACTGAAGCTGGAATTGTGTCCCCCAAGTTTTATGTAGTGCCAACTTAGCCCCCACTGTGACTGTTAAGAGTGTGGGAAATCCTATTACGGTAATTGAAAGGTGGAGCTTTGAAGAGGTGATTGGACTGTAGGACCCTGCAGTAGTGAATGGGTTAGAAATGGTGGTCAGGGGCGTGGTTCTGAGGACTTTAAAAGAAGAGGAGAGTCTGTCTTTTTCTCTCTTTCTCTCTCTGCTTCCACCATCTTGCAATGTGAGACTCCTGGGTCACTGTCGCCACCACGAGATGGACTGGACTTCCCAGCCTCAGAAACTGTAAGCAATAAATTTCATTTTTCCTTCTAAATCACCCAGTTTCAGATATTATAAGCATCAGAAATGGGGTAATAACTGTTTCTGTGTACAAATGTTCTTTATTTCAAACCTACTTCACACACGTGTGAGATTTTGCTTATGTGACAGGCATTGCGCCTGCTTAGAGAGGCACCAAATGTCACCTGCACCTCCGCCGGGCAGACACGAGGACTGTGGAAGTGAAAAAGGCCCAGCGTGTGGAGTGTGTGACCCACACAACAGCCAGAAGGACACCAGGAGGGCCACACGCAGCTGGCAGTCTTGGTGCACAAAGCACTTCTGCCAGATGCTGTGGTCTCCTCACTGAGACGCTGGTGGCTCGGGGCACAGAACGGTCTCATGCTCACTCTGTGCTCTGCAGTGCCCATGTCAGAGCTGTGTGCTCAAAGGCTTAGGCCTTGAGTTACCTGACACTTACGGTAAAGGAGATTCAAAAACTTCCGCTCCTCCCCACCCGCCCACCCATCTGTCCATGTGCGAGGTCCTGTGTGAACCCCTGGATAAACAGGGCCTTAGGTTAGACAAGGGGGACGTCTGGGTCAGCGACAGTCCCTGGTGAGAGGTGCGTGAGTCACCACGAAGCCCCACGGGGCCTTTGCAGGGCTCTTCGCAGCACAGTGTTCACATTGGTTTGGTCTTTATTCCTGTAACTACCACAGATAATTAAATTTTCTGATGGGCCTCATAGTTCTTCCCAAACCCCATGACATGTCACTTGAGGAAGCTCAGCACCAATCTGTGTCACGCGTCCTCTGGCAGGCTCAGCACTGTGTGCAGCAGACATGTGGCTCGGGATGGACGGAGCAGGTGCACCTTCCCCGTCCTCCTGCTGAGCACAGCTCACAGCGCAGGTAGCGTGAACCTAGGACAGGAGGACTCTCGAGTGTGGAGGGACCTGGGTCCCGAGGACTGGCTGGGCGTGGGTGACCTGGGTTTTTTTCTGCCTCATGTGCCCCAGTGGGGGGCTGGAGGAGCCACCCATGGGGACAAAGCAAAACAAAGCCCCAAGAAAAGCTGACTCTGTAGCCAGAGGGCCGGGAAAGGGGCAGCCTAGTGGGACAGAAAACTGCCAGGCGACACCCACCTACGCCCATCAAGCCATGTGGAAAAACTGCAGCCCCCTCCCCATTGCAGCAAAGCCTGTGGGGAGCCAGGATGTCGCCCTTGGCTGTAATGAGCTCCCAACCCCTGCAGCGTCAGGAGAGGCCTGGCGGGAGTTGTGACTTCCACCACTGCCCGGTGGCCTGAACGGGCTGTCTGCAAACAGAGGCTGCCCGGGCTGCCTGCACGTTTCCCACCCAGTGGTGCCAAGCACCCTGCCCTGCAGTCAGCAGGTGCCAAGTACAGGCCTGGCAGCTCCCCCGCCGGTGTCAGAGGAGGGCTGCCACGCGCAGCTTCCTAACACAGTGCCCGAACGTCCAGGACACGGTGGTAATCACCTGTCACATGCCACACAGAGAAGCCAGGAAATCACAACACAAGGGGAAAAAGGACCAATGATGCTGACATCCGGCTGGTGCAGATGTCGGATTCTCTGACAAGGGCTTCACGCAGCCGTCGCAAAGATGCTTCCAGAAGCAATTATGAGCATGCCCACTACAAACGAAGACGGGAAATCTCAGCAAGGAGACAGAAAGTCTCAAAAAACCAGAACTATGTGTGACATGCCACCAGGAGCCCCCGTTTGGGCTTGGGGGCTGCTGTCCCTGGGGCTGCCTGGGATGGCTTGGGCAGGCAGGACATGTTGGGAGACACATCCCGTTCTCCTTCCAGAGTCTGCACGGCTCCCAGGCCTGCTGTCACCTCCGAGCCATTGGCCCGTCAATCTGCTGGTTTGCCTGCATGTGAGCATTTCCTCCGCCCAGCTCTCAGCACATGGAAACGCTGGCTCACAGGATGCCGTTGGGACCCCTGGATTTGGCAGAATTTGTTGCTAATCCAGGAGGGGTCAAGTGCCGGGAGTGATGAGGTGTCCCGGGAAGCTCACGAGAGAGGACTCAAAGTGGATGCACTCACGGGCGAGGGACAGGCGGAGGAGCTGTGCCGAGCTCGTCACCTGGGGTGATCCCGTCTGGCGAGGGCGAATCTCCCTAGTTCATCTCTGTCTCTTCACTCGGCAGCACTGGTCTCGGTGCTGGGGACACAGGGAGAAAAAGGAGATGAAATCCCTGCTCCTGTAGCTGACGTCCTTGGGGGATGCGGAGAGACATTAAGTAAGTAAATGCTCTGGCGTATCGGGTGGTGATGGTGCCATGGAGAAATGACAGCCAGGAGGGGAGGCTGACAGTGCTGGGGAGCAACGGCCGGAACCCTAACAGGTGGTCACCGCAGGAAACTTGTGCTGAGCAGGTGGCCTTGGAGCAAAGATCTAAGGGAGGCGAGGCTGTTTAGAGAGCCTCAGACTGACTGCACGTCTGTGCTGCCTGCAGGGCTTTAAGGGCACCGCTGCCTGCCCCCTGCCCCAGCTCTGGGCTGGTTAGAGCACCAGGGCTTTTAAAGGCTCCCTGGTGATTCTCATGCGCAGCATAATCTGAAAAGCGTCTGGGAGAGCAGTGTCTCCCAACCGGTGTGCCCTGGGGGTCAGGTTGGCTGTGCCTGTGACAATCATCCTCCAGTTCATGGTGGCCGAGGGGTTTGGCATGCCTGAAGCCACCAGGGTGGTTACTTCTGGTCCCCAGCAGCTCCAGCTACTTGGAAGATGCCTGGAGAGGAGGGGTCTGATGGCACGTTCCAGCAGGAGCACAGAGGATGAGAGACGCCTGGCATTCCAGTGTATGGTTGTGATTCCTTTGCTGATTTTTAAAGTGATTTCTTCGTGGCTGTTCTAGGACTACAACACGCATCACAGTCCACTTCAGATTGACTGTCACGGAATCCCAGTAAAACACAGAGACTTCGCCCTGCGGTGGCTCTCTCTGTCCCCTCCCTGCAGAGCACTGTTCCTGTTACATACGTAGCATCCAAACATGCTGCAAATCCAGCGACACAAACTGCAGCGACACAGTGCTGTAGTTCTTCTGTCTTGTAAATAAATTGGGAGAACAAAAGTGTCTCCTCGCTTCTGTATTTATCCACAAATTCACCTTTTCAATGCTTCCATTTCTTCCTGTGGATTCCAGTTACCACCAGGCAGGGCTGGGGCTGGGGCAAGCCCGAAAGTGCAGTCCCGGGGCTGGGGCCTCGGCTCGGCGGGTGTCGGCCCAGCCCCCACCTAGAGCCCGAGCCCCTGCGGGGGCACTGCCCTGACGGCCTTGCTGGCCTTTCCTGGCCTTGGGGACTCTGGTCGGAAGGATTCCTTTAGCATTTCTTGAAGGCAGGTCTGCTGGAAATGGATTCGCTCAGTTTTTGTCCACTTTGAAATATCTTTGGTTTCCATCACTTCTGAAGGACAGATTTGCTGGGTGTAGAATTCTTGGTTGACGGCTTTGAAAAATGTCAGCACGTTGAATACGTCATCCCACTGCCCACCAACACCCACTGTTCCTGACGAGAAGTCAACATTGGTCATGCCACTGTCCCCTGTACCTGGAGCACCTGGCGTGCGGGACGGCGAGGCCTGGGGAGCTGTTCGTGACTCTGCCCACAGCCTCTCCAGAGCCGCTGACGGGGCGACTGGGAAAAAGGGTTCTCCAGACGGACAGAGGCCACGGAGGGGGCACAGATGGTCCACGGGCCCGGCCAGCGTGTGTCCTAGTGCGGATCGAGTAACAGGGAAAAGCTTGTCCTCACGGGACACTTGGGTCCTGTCTGATAACAACACAGGTTAAAAGCTCAGCCCTTGTTCTTATGCTCCTTTGTTGAATTGTCACATCGTCACAGTCAGCTATTTTTCTCGTCTACAGTCCTTGTAGGTTTGCTAAACACACACCTGCCTTGAGCTCACCCAGAGCGAGTCTTCGGCTGGCTGCACGTTGCCTTTGGCGTGCCGCACCCGCCTGCTTAACTTCATACAGGGGAGCGAATCCCCCACGTGCTGAGACACGTAATGGGCCTTGACTGAGAATAAAACGTGCAGATTGCAGGCATCATGCCAGCTGATGAAGGAGCAGTTTCAAAATGCAAACCTCAGTGCGACACATGAAATTAAAAATAAATATGAGAGGGGCTCTCAGGTACTATCCAGACAACTTCCAATGAAGGTAAGAAGGCTTGATTTGATCCTGGAAAACTAAACTGCAATCCCCCAACTGCAGAGCAAAACGTTTTTCCAAATTGAGCCTTCTTATTTCCAAGATGAGTGAGCTGAGAGGTCAATGCGGCAAGGCCGGGCTCTGCTGGGGCTTATGGAAGGCAGCGTGTGGGGCCCACGCGCGGCCTGAGCTCTCTGTCCCGCCCGGGCTCTCCAGGGAGCACCGGGACACAGCACTGCCTTCTCTGGCCCATCAATATTTAATTTGCACCGTGTGCTGGAGGCTGAGCGCGGCCGGGTCCTGTTTCGCAGCCTGCAGAGGGCATGGTGCTCTCCTTTCAGCAGGGCAGTGCTCAGGCCGCCACATGGCGTCCTCTGTAGACGCCGCAGTTAAAGCAGGAGACATTGGACAAGGGTGGGGTTGCCAAGTTCAGAGCCAGAAAAGGTGCTCCTGCCCTGGGGGGGGGCTTCACCCCTCACATGGGGAACGTGGGACATCCGGCACGTGTGGCACCTTTCCCACTCGGGGCCATTGGAGAGATCTGGGATGTCGTAGTTACAAAGGCCTCCTGGCAAAGCTCTGAAGGTGTTTTCAAATTTAAAGAATTCATGTCTCTGAGAGCATCTGCGGCCTCGCTCCCGCCCGCACCTCCCGCCCTGTCTCTGTGACAGGCAGGGTGGCCGCCCTCCACCTCCCGCTGGCCAGCGTTTACATTATTCATCCCATGCTTGCGGGTTACAGGACGGGAGTCGTGTTTCCTGTCAGTGCTGCCCGACCCTGAGAGCTGAGCACCCGCCACCCATGCCCCGCACCTGTGATGACCCTGCCGCACGGGGCCAGAGGCCGGGGTCCCGCCACAGACAGGAAGGGCAGCCAACGGCATGGCCGGCCACCTTCGTGGTTCTTTCCACCCCTGTCTCTTCAGAGCCGGTGGAGCCCACCCCTTGTGTCAGAGTCCAGTTAACATCTCTGCCCAAACCCGTCGGCGTTCCGGGTGACTGTATGTGGGGGGCCCCAGCAGGAGACAGGCCCACCCTGGCAGGCAGTGGCTGCTTGTCCAGCGTCTGGGGGTTAAGTTTATTCGGTCGTCTTTCTCGGCCACACGCTCATCGAGTGCCCTCATCCGTGAGCTGGACACTGTCTAAGAGGGGACGAAACCGGGGGACGGTCCCTGCCCTTGGTGGACTTATGCTAGTAGAACTGAACGGTGCTGTGGTCAACCTGGACCACCACTCCCTGCCACCCTGCTTTCACCAAAAAAGTGAAGCTTTGGTGTTTAGAGCTCCGCAGGAGGCCCTTCCCGGCCTGGGTCAGCGGGAGGCTCCCTGCGCACCGGGGTAGAATCCACTCTTGGGTGGCCTCCTCAGGCGCGTTTAAAACCAACACCATCATAATTTAGGATACTAAATTCTAGATTCTTCCTCGATGTCCTTTCACCCTGTTCAAACAGGAGCCTGTGAAATTCATGGCTTCAGGGAGGGTGGCCTGATGGCAGAAATTTCCAGCAAGTCTCTTCACCTTTGGTTTCTGCAAACCTAAACACAGAGGAGAACGGGGTGGCAGTGGAAGGATGGAAGAGGAGCCGCAGGCATGGAGAGAGGCTCAGGAAAGCCAGGGAGGGCTGCCCCTGGCTGGGGGACGAAGGGCAGCAGGGCGGACTGTGGCCTGCTCTCAAGCCCTGCCACAGCTGCAGGACTCAGGGTGGGTGGGACCAGCGGGGTCACTCAGGACTCCCCACCATCTTGTGGTTGGCAGCAGGCAGAGGCACAGGGGCCATGAAAGGCCACCTGAGCTCAGTGGTGGACATCAGGGGCAGTCTGTAGACCGATGGCCAGATGTGCCTCTGCCCCTCCCCCCACACCCACCTGCCCCCAAAACACAGCACTGCCTAGACCTGGAACTCTGGGCCAGTCCCCGTGTGTGTGAGCATGTTTATGCCTGTGCATGTGTGTTGTGACTGTGCATGCACATGTGTGCTGTGTGTACATGCATGTGTGCATTTGTGTTTATGCCTCTGTGAGTGTGCATGTCTGTGCGTTTCTTCCTGGGTGTGCGCATGTGTGTGTGTGTGCTTGTGCATGTGTGTTGTGACTGTGCGTGCATGTGTGTGCTGTGTGTACTTGCATGTGTGCATTTGTGTTTGTGCCTCTGTGTGTTTGTGCCTGTGCATGTGCATGCATGTGTGCATGTGCGAATGTGCATGTGGCCCATGAAATCAACAGGCGGACCAGGATGAGTGGAAAGAACGGTCCCTGCAACCCATAGTTTGTGGCCAGCTGAGGGGTACTGGACAGGTCTCTGGGACAGCGGGAGCCTTGCTGTCCCTCATGCTGGGAAGAGCCAACCACGAGCTGCAAGGAGAAAGGAGACCAGTGGGAGTTGTGGCCACAGCCCAGCATCGTGAGACTGTGAACAGAGACTCCCTCAGGCCTCAGCTTTGCCCTGGGGTCTGTCTGGAATTCCGCCCCATTTGGCTCCAACCTCCAAGGCCTGCCACAAACACAGCCTCCACCTCCAGCCACTGCGGGTCCCGGTTGCAAGTCGCCGTCCTCTGCCTCCTTCCCATGAACCTCATCCAGGGTGGCTCCCAGCCCTGGATGCTCACGGAACCACCCGGGGAACTTTAGACATCCAGCCCTCCTTCAGAGACTGACTCAAAAGCTCCGGCCTGTGTCCTGGGCTCTGGGAACGTTAACAGCCCCCAGGTGACATTAACGTGAGGCCCAGGCTGAGAATCACCTGTTGGGAGAGCTGATCGGTCAGCGAGCTCTTAATCTGCTCGAGGCCCGGCCCTGTCGTGGGGTTCCCTGCTAATTCTCCAGTGTGGTAAATGTGTCACAGGTGCCATTGTCCCCATCTGCTTTATGCTACGCTTGCATGTTGTATTTCTCTTATTTCTTACTTTTGACTGCAAGCTCTTAAAGGGGAGGCCTGTGTGGTTCATCTTTGCTGCTCTCCCAGGGTTGGGAAAATAGAATAGTTCGGTCAGGGCCCTAGCCTCGGGTCTGGTTGGGTGTGGTTCAGCACATCCTTTGTAAGCAAATTTTGTGTGTGTGTGCATGTGTGTGGAGTTAGTGCACATGTGCACCAATGTATCTTTTTAGTTTTGTTGGTATTCTTGTGTTCTTCAGAGTTTTAGTGAAGCAAAGGGGCGGCTGCCACCGCTCTGTGCAGCAATGCTTTCCAACCTATGGCTCCAAGGACCTGTTTGCTGGCTACCTAGCTCATAGACCTGCGTGTGTCGGGTTTGGTGACGCAGCCTGGCATGTGAAGGGTTTGTGACCCAGTCTGCGAACAGGCTTGAGGGATCTGTGAGCTCCAGACCCAGTCTTAGCTCGACAGTTGGCCCACGAGCAGGGTTACGGACAGGATAAGAGCGCTACAATTGGTGATGTCGACAGGATTCCGACATTTGCTGTAGCGCCAGACCCAGTATCTCTCACACGGAGGAAATTCAATAAGTATCAGCTGAGTGAACAAGTGGATGATCAATTAAAAGTCTTCGTTCACGTAAATGCACTTTCCCATTTGGAAGATGTAGAGATGTTTCGGAATCAGACTTACCTGGTTTATATCTCGTTTCTGCCACTGACCAGCTATTTGGCTTTGGAAAAATTATTTAATTCTGTGGTCCTCAGTTTCTTCACCTGTGAAATGGGCGTAATGCTGTGAGGATTAAACAGTGTGGGGTGCGTAGTCGGTGCTCGATCAGTGTTAGCTCTGTCTGCCAGCCCGTTTGCCCAGCGCCTCCTGAAGGGAGGCGTCCAGCTCGATTCCAAATCTCTGCGTGTGCGAAGTGTGCAGGAGACTCGGTTGTTTCTGGGGTAATGTTGGGGCCTCCATTCAGGTAAAGAAAGTTAAAGTAGAAAACGCTTGGATGCTTTAAACATTTTACTCTAAGCAGGAAGGAATTTGGTATTAGGGAGGATAGCATACATTTTTCATAGCTGTTTTAATAAATTATCTTCTTAATGTCAGTAATAATTTATCCAGTCTCTCTGATATCTTCAGACTGGTAGAAGACAGATTTCCTCATCTTCTCACAACAGCCTTTTGGAAGAGCTAAACTAAATTATTTTTAAAATACCCCGATCCCAGACTGCTGCTCCCTGAAGAGCTGGGCTTGCTCCAGGCCTTGTGTGCCGGGCTGAGGGGTGTACCAGTTGTCAGCTGCACAGCAGGTACAAGGGCCGATGGCACATCCTGCAGTCAGTAGTCCTGGCACGGACTCTGGGGATGAGAGGGGGTTCTAATGACCGAATTCTAACCCATGTCCCTGTGCCACGGTCAAGCACACTGGCTTTGGAGGGATTCTGCACCTGCTCTGGGCCATACCCACAAACTTCCTGGAGCCTCAGCTTCCCCACCTGTGACAGGGACAGTGCAAGATTGTCTGAGATGACTCCAGTTCCTGCATGCAAGGTGCTGCTATTTGGGTCGGGGGCACACGAAACCTGCCACCAAGGCTCTTCAACATGTTTTGCTTGTGTGGCCCTGAAAATTTTCAAAAACATGCCCATTGCAAGTTTGCATCTAAAATTTTTTTGTAGTTTAATTGGAAAAGAATATCATTTCTGGCAACACACACACACTTAAACCCGTGGAGCTGTGGGTGAAGCTTATCTTGATGTGCAGATGATTGACAGCAGAGAGCTTCCAGCCACTCAAGTTCCCACGGGCATTTGCATCAAGCTTCCTTTCTTGTGACCTAGGTTTTAGCAACTCAGGGCAGCCGGTTCTCCTGTATGTCTGATGGTTCTGCCTGGCTCAGGCTATCCTGGATGGTCCCAGGTTACAAATCGTAATTATTCTTTCTGCCCCTTGTCCAATCTCTCCCCATCCCCCTCTTCTTCCCCCTTCCCCCCTTTAATTACCCTAGATTTCTTCTCTCCTTCTGAAAGAGTAATGGTTCCTCTGTTGATTTGTTGCCTGGATGATCTGTCCGATGCTGAGAGGTGTGTTCAGTTCCCCCAATATTATCACAGAGCAGATGCTGCTTCTGTCACTCTGGAATGGGCTTTGTGGAAAGAGACGTCCTCTTCTTTTCTTTATCTCTGCTGGAGACTCTCCTTGTGTCAACGCACTCCAGTGGCTGGTGGACCGTCTGCGTGGTGGTTGTGGTGTCTAGCCACTTTCATGGCAGCTGTGGTTACTGTGGTGGCTGTGGTGGGCCACCCACATGGAGGTGACGTTTTTGTCATGCTCCTTAGCTAGTTGGTGGTGATGCTGGTGGTGTGCCTGGTTGTGGGTGGAGGGTCTGGTCCCTGGATCCATACCCCAGGGCAGGCCCCGAGGCACTGGCAGTGTGCCTGGTTGTTCCCCCTTTCTGGCTTGGTAACCCAGGGGACTTCTGGCCCTTCTAGGTGTTATAGGTGTTCTTTGGTGAAATGAGACCTTTACTAGTTATTGTCAAACTTTGTCTCTGGTTGTGGGTACTTTGATTTTTCTGTTCTGTGTTGGATCATTTGCTGTTCCCACCACTTAAACTCTGTGCTGGGACTAATTTGTTGTCCTTTGTTTACTTCTAAAATGGGGAAACTTCCTGTGAGGACCAGAACTTGAGCTCTGTGGTTGAGCTAAATTGCTGCTTTGCTGCTGATTCCCTGGGGAAGGCTTTTTGTGCAGCTCAGGTTTTAATGGTTGACTTTATGGGACTTCTGGGTTTAGTGAAGTCCAATGTACCTGGGTTGTGTAGAAACTCTGGTCTGGGCCTGAGTCTTTTCATCAAACTGCACCCCATGCAGTTCTACATTCCTGACCAGTCTCCTCTGAGTGGTCCTGCGCTGACTGCAGGGCAGATCAGCTGTCCTTGCTGTGTCCCAGTGTTCTCCTGGTGGATGTCTCCCCCACCACCCATGCTGCAAACACTTCCCATGGGATGGGCCGTGTGCTGGTCCCTTGCAGTGACTCACCAGCCTCTGAGTGGCTCCTTTTTTTTCAGTTGTTCTGGCTCCTCAGTTCTATGTGGGTCCACAGGAGCCCTATTAGTGGTACTGATGGACTGGGGGCCACCAAGTGCCTCTTGTCCCCTGCCATCTCCATGCAACTTTATCCGAAGGGCACAGCTGCAGCTTTTGCTAGCTCTTTCTCCAAGTGCTCAGCAGCTGCAGCCTGGATGTGGCCAGGGCTCGAAACAGTCAGAACGGTTCTTTCTTTCTCTCATCTTGGCTTTTCCCACCTTCATGCACTCTATAGGTCTCTCCTCCTCTTCCCCTGAGCTCTAGTGGCTCCAGCTTGGCTGTCATTGCTTTTTTATAGTTGTAAATCAGTTGATTTGTGGGAGAGAGTGACACTGGGGACCGTCTATTCTGCCATCTTGATCGGAACCTCTTACTTCTTCCTTACAAATCTGGGTGCCTTTTATTGATTTTTGATTTATTTTTCTTGCCTAATTGCACTGGCTAGAACCTTCAGTACTATGTTGAATAGAAGGGTCAAGAGTAAATATCTTTGCCTTTTTCCTGATCTTAGGGGGAAAGCACCTTGTCTTTCACCAGTAAGTATGATGTTAGATGTGGGTTTTTTGTAGATGCTCTTTATCAGCCTGAGAAAGTTTCCTTCTATTCCTAGTTCATTAAATACTTTTATCATGAAAGGGTGTTGGATTTTATCAGATGCCTTTCTGTGTCTATTGAGATGATCTTGTGATTTTTGCTTTTTATTCTGTTGATAAGATGCAATACACTAATTGATTTTTGGATATTGAACCAACCTTCCATTCCTTGGATAAAGTGCACTTAGTCATAGTGCCTAATTCTTTTTATATATTGCTGGATCTGGTTTGCTAGTATTTCGTTGAGGATTTTTATGCCTTTATTTATAAGAGAAATTGGTCTATAGTTTTCTTGTGATATCTTGTTCTAGTTTGGGCATAGGGTAATACTGACCTCATAAAATGAGTTGGGAATTTTCTGGTTTTAAATATGGAAACACCGTGTCTCATCTCAGGAACTCCCCCAATCCTGGGCAAACCAGGACAGTTTGTCACCTTGCTCCCCTCCCCTCCTAAAGTGTCCATAACTTTTTTTTTTTTTAATTCAGCTTTACACCTTAAGCATCCATCCCTAAACACTATAGTTTTGGCTTTTTATAAATAAATTATATACCATGTATTTATTGCCTGACTTTTTAAATTCAATATGATATTTGTTCTCACAGTTTATCAATGGATTTATCCATGCTGTTGCATGTTGATATAGTTCGTACCTTTTTATTATTGTGTAGATTTTTCCATTTGGGTTATATCACTGTTGAGCAGTTTCGTGTTTGGGGAGATTGTGAGCAATTCTGCTGTGAACGTTCTCACACGGGTATCCTGGTACACATGTGTACGCACTTCTGTTGGGTGCACACCTGGAAATGGAAGTGCGAGCTGCTGTGTATATGTTCCCTTTTGGTGGATAATGTCAAACTGTTTTCCAGGTAGTCACGCCCTTTACAGCCCCAGCAGCGTGTGAGGCTTCCTAATGCTCACGGCTTGGCTAAGGATTACCAGTCTTCTAACTTTTAACTATTCTGGTGGGTGGAGGGCGGTATCTCATTATAGTTTTAATATGCATTTCCTTGATTATTAATGGAGATGGCCACCAGAAGGGCTATCTGGCAAAGTGTCTATTCAGGTCTCAGCCATTTTTCCATTGGGCCACTAACTGTTTCTTAGTGCTTTTAGAAGTTCTTTACATGTTTTGGATTCAATGTGAGATTATATATCTCACAAATATATTTTTTCAGTCTGAGGCTAGTACTTTCACTCTCTTGATCATGTCTTTTAATGAATAGAAGTTCTTCGTTTTAATAAGGTCCAATTTACCAGTCCTTTTCTTTGTAGCTAACATTTTTGGCATCACATTTAAAGCATCCTTTCCTATTCTAGGCTCATTTTTCCCCTTATATGGTCTTTTAAAGTTTTAAAGAACTGCTGATAAGGCAGTTTCTATTTCATCTGCACTGAAGGGCGGTGTCCACACCAGCCGCTTCTCTCTCAGATCAATTATCTCCCAAGTGGGTTTTATAAGGGAATCCACTAAGGGGGGAAAAATGATGAAACTTCCCTTTCTATTTAAACTCATCTTTGTGTGTTGAAATATGCACATCTGCATTATTATACATTTGTGATTTATAAACAAGCATGTGGATGAGCAATGGAGTTTGGAGACCACTGGTGTAGATGAAAACGTTGTCATCTAACGAGGTAAAGTAAATAGTACCCCTGGCCCCATGGACGGGGAGCGTGGCCCAGCTGTTGGGAGACGCTAGTTGCATTCAATGGTATTGAATAATGGAAGCCCGATCCTCTGCTGGGGGTGGTGCTTTTTTTGTAATGAAACTGTGGGTGCTCAATAAATTATGTATCTCTGTACAAAGGATCTTCAAAAAATTTATGGAAAGACTTGTATTGTCCTATAATTCCATTTTCCCATAAACTTTTTGAAGTATCCTCAAAGTATTCAAGTGTATGTGTCAATATCACACACAGTACATGCGTGTTGGATGTTGGCACTGATATGGGGAAACCATTCCGTGTTCTTTTATGTTCACTACCGTGAGTTTAATTCACAGTTCATGCTCTCTTGTGGGGGAGACTTAGAGGATATGGATTATTAAGACATAGTTCTTTTCCTCAGTACTAAAGGAACAAAGATCAGAGATTCTGTTCGCAATTTTGGATCTCTCTGTTTCAGAAGTAAATTCTGATGTCTGCCAAGTTCATCTTCTGGCACGGTCATGGAGACAGATGGCCGGTCTAGTGGTGTTTTGATGTCACTAAAAGCCGTTCTGCAGGTGTTTGAAAGCAGCTCTGCCCCCGTGATTCCCGTGTATGACTGTGTTTAACTGTGAGATCCCCTGAGACGTGAGCACTGAGGCTCTCGCAGGGTTACTGTTATTGTCGTAACCCACTTACTGTTTGGTTTTCTGTTTTTCAAGTTGGTCAAGTTTTCTTCAGCCCCTAAACAACTTTGGAGGGTGTGGTATTGAGGTCTGGTCCTGCCTATAGCTAAGGTGGCCATATAACATATAACTCACACAAACTAGGACACTTAAAAAAAATTTTTTTTAACTGGGCAAAATATACATAACACAAACTTGACCATCTTAGCCATCTTTTGGTGTGTGGCTCAGTGGCACTCGCACATTCGCACTGTTGTGCTGCGTCACCTGTCCATCTCCAGGACTTTTCCATCTTCCCGGACGAAAACTCTGCACCCATTGCCCACTGACCCCACCCGCTCCCCAGCCCCTGGTAACCTCCATTCTACTTTCTTTCTCAAACCGGGGCGGTTTTGTTAATAATGAGATGAATGCAGCAGCATCCCACGGGGGCAAACTCGGGGGTGTGGTCAGGTGACTCAGCACCCACTTTCCCTTCATTGAACAGAATCTCCCTGTAAGGCTGGTGTCTGTGGCAGGCACAGGAAACAGTTAGCAAGACCTTGCCCCTTCCCCAGGTCCTTGTGGTCCAGTGAGAGTCACACAGTGCAAATGAGTGAGGCCACAGGGTGCCTGTCACAACCCACTTGGTAATGCCCAGAGTGGCGTGTCACCGGCAGGGGTGGCTCTGTGAGGAGGACATTTTTTTCCTTGCTATAATTTTTATTTCCTTCTTTTCCCCTTTTTGTAGCCTTTTTTGCATCACTAAATGCTCTCTGGAACCATTTTCCAGTTCTTTTTCTGAGTAATTTTTTGCTGTCTAGTTGTTTTCTCTTGAGGGCTGATTGCCAGAAAGAAAGAAGCATTTCACCTTCTGGTCATTGGTGGGACCCTCTGGATTAGAGGGCATTTGTGATAGAAATGAAAGAATTTCAGCGTGTATTTATGTATGTAGGCACATGCATGTGTGTGTATGTGTTTGTCTGCATCTGTATGTTTGTGTATGGTGTGTTTGTGTGTATGTGTGTATTTGTGTGCATACACACTCGTGTCTGTGTGTATTTTTGTGTCTGTGTGTTTCTGTGTGTGCATGCATGTTTGTATGTCTACGTATCTGTGTATGTTTGTGCGTGTATGTCTCCATATGCACATGTGAGTGCCTCCCCCTGACACAGGGGTCCTCTTTCATGAGAGCCATGTCATTGTGCAGGAGCGGAGTTCTCTGTAACCTCTGTGCTGAGGTCTCATCTGTCTCGCATGGCCCCAGATAGGGTCCTTGGGAGGGATGCTGGGGTCTCTGATCCCACATCTGGCATTCCCCTCTCTGACCCTTGGGTCCTGTGGCCCCATTTCCAAAGTCTTGCAGTGCTCATCACGGAGACATCTTCTGTATACAGGGAATGTGTTTTCTCTTCAGCGGAGGTGCTCTGTCCCAGCCATCAGAGGGGACAGTGTTCAAGACATTGTCCCCCACTCAGGGCTCTGGGCCCATCTGTGTGGGCAGACCCCTCCATGCGTCTTAGAAATCCATGGCATGCAACTGCTGTCACTGTCTCCTGCCTGGTCAGATGTGGGAGGACCTCTTGTACGTTTGCTTTGTCCGGTTTTCTGATTCTTGGAAGTCCATTGCTTTTCAGCTTCAGGATTTGCTGTCCTGGTCATGCTGGTTCTGTTGCTGAGGAAGCAGGAATTCTTTAAGGGACCTTTCCATGGTAATGTTTTCAGCTTTGCTGAGATATTGTTTGCTCATCCCACAACCCACCATTGCAGTGTCCTGGGGTGATCGCGTGCCAGCTGCTCCTCAGCCAGATGCTACGGGACTCTCAGTTCTCCCGAGTAAAGCGCAGATATCTTGTTAGAGCTTGAAAGCAAAGTATTTCTAAGATGTAAAAGGAAACCAGCTACCAGTTAGGACTGGTCAGCCCAAACTCACAACGAACGTATCTACTTCTTTCCAGAAAGTTTAACTGGAGATTTTATGTGACCTGCAGTGTTTATTTCCTGGCCACGATGGTCCACTTCACGTTTTTTGTTTTACCCACCCTGCTCCACTCGGCTCGTAGTAGTAGCCAAGTAGCATCGCGCTGCACGCGCCGGTTTATCCCCCCCTCCTTCCATGCTGATGTTCAGGCTGTGTGTGTTGCGTTGGCATTGTCCGCAGAGCTGGGAAGGGTGCACTGTGTGCACATGCAAGTGTTTCTCCATTACAATGAGTGGTCCATTAGAATGACTAGGTGTTCTTAACAACTGAGTCATTCCCAGAGATGTTGGTTCGATGGGTCTGGGCTGGGCTCAGTACAGCAATAGTTTAAAACAATCCCAGATGACTGTAATGGCAGCCAGGGTTGAAACCGCAGCTTTTGGTTCTGAAGAGCACGTGTGAGGACGCGCTTAGGTGTGCTCTTGGGCGTCCTCAAAGAGGGAATTCCTGGTTGGTGAGCGGACTCCCTGGCGGGTGGGCGGACCTCCTGGCGGGTGGGCGGACCTCCTGGCGGGTGGGCGGACCCTTGGCGGGTGGGCGGACCTCCGGCGGGTGGGCGGACCTCCTGGCGGGTGGGCGGACCCCTGGCGGGTGGGCGGACCTCCGGCGGGTGGGCGGACCTCCTGGCGGGTGGGCGGAGCCCTGGCGGGTGGGCGGACCCCTGGCGGGTGGGCGGACCCCCTGGCGGGTGGGCGGACCTCCTGGGTGGTGGGCGGACCTCCGGCGGGTGGGCGGACCCCTGGCGGGTGGGCGGACCCCCTGGCGGGTGGGCGGACCTCCTGGGTGGTGGGCGGACCTCCTGGCGGGTGGGCGGATCCCTGGCGGGTGGGCGGACCCCTGGCGGGTGGGCGGACCTCCTGGCTGGTGGGCGGACCCCTGGCGGGTGGGCGGACCTCCGGCGGGTGGGCGGATCCCTGGCGGGTGGGCGGACTCCTGGCGGGTGGGCGGACCCCTGGCGGGTGGGCGGACCTCTTCAGCTTTCCTGACACTGCTTTCAAAGTGGCTGTGCCACGTATGATCCCCACGGCAGTGCGTGCGGGTTTCTGCGCTCCCATCGGTACCAATTCCTGTCTGACCTTTAAAGTTGTGCCAATGAAACGAGGGCCAAGTGGCGTCTCGTTGTTTTAGGCGCTCCCCTCATTACTGGGGAGGCGAGCGTTTTGTCAAGCTTGTTGGTCATTCACATCTCTTCTCTTATGAAGCACCTGCTAATATCATTAACTCGAAATATTTTTAAAAATAAATTAATGGCCTTAAAATTCTGTTTTATCCGCCTGCTGCTCTACAAGGCGGCCCTTTCTGGTAACCTGTTTCCTTCCAGTCCTTTCCCTTCCCACGCGCAGCTCGGGACGTTTTACTCAGAACGACCCCAGTGCTGTGAGGTGGGAGTGAGTGGGTGGCACTGGCAGAGGGTCTGCGGGCCGCCCCTGGCGCGCCCGGTGGGCTGCAGAATGCACGTCTCCGGTCGTTCAGCACTAACTGAGTTTCGATGCTGTGTGTGACCCTCTGAAGACAGAGATGAAGGGCTGGCCTTGCTGCCTGGGGAGCCCTGTGCCCGCTGGGGGGACAAGCCCACCGTTACCGACTCAGGTGTGCGGCCAAGAGCCAGGTGCCCGCAGCAGCGGGGAGGAGCCGGTGGGTCAGGTCCCCGGCTGGCCTCCCCGCTCCTCTCCACCGAGTCCCAGCGTCGCCGGCCTGTGGCGGCTCCGAGCCCAGCGGTGGGGCGGACAGGAAGCCACAGAAGCTTCTCCAAGTATATTCCATCCTGGGTCTGTCCTCCGCCAGCAGAGGCAGTGGCAGCGCAGGAACCGGGTGGCGGCTGGAGGGGGCGGTGGCCGGTGGCCGGGAGAGAAGGGGGCAGAGAAGGACAGAGGAGGAGGGGAGAGGAGGGACCAGACGTAGAAAGGGGGGACCGAGTGGGGACAGAAGGGGACGGAGGCGGGGAAAGCGCGCAGAGGAGGAGAGACGGGGCGGCGCTCCCGGTGGCTGCTCCAAGCTGCCACCGCGCGGACTGTCACTGTCGCACGGGGCGAGCCGGTGCCGCGGCCGCCGCCCCCGGGATGCAGCCACCTGTGCCGCCGGTGCCCGGGCCCCGGGCGCTGCTGGACGCCGCAGGTGAGCTGGGGCGGCTGCGGGCTCCCCCCGGGCGACTCTGGGCTCAGGGCTGGGTCCCTCCCGCCTCCCGCCTCCTTTGCGCTTTGTCTTTGGAACGCTCCGCACTGGCTCAGGCCGTCCGTCCACCTGTCCGTCCGTCCGTCCACTCGTCCTCTCCTACTCCCTCTCGCCCGTCCCCGCTGTGTTCCATACAAAGAATAGACCGTGACACTTCCCCGTGGGACGGCCCCGAAGGCTCTGCTGTCCGTGTCTTCCGCCGTTTCCTGGGACGAGCTAGTTTCCGAGCGCTGACCAGCTCATCCCCGCGTGGGGCGGCCGAGGCCCGCCTGGCCTCCCGCGGGGCCCGGTTCAGCCCGGCTCCGCACGCAGCTCCCCGCGGGCCCGAGTCTCTGGTTCTTCCGGTTCCACAATCGAGCGCGGTGCGGCCTCCAGCCGGGCGGGCAGGAGCCCGGGGCCTGTCGCGCGCCCCCAGGCCAGGTCCGGGCGCGGCGCGGGCGTTGCTGTCCTGCCGGGAGGCCCGGCGCTTCCCCGAGGGGCAGGGGCAGGGAAGACCCGGAAGAGGAGAGAGAGTGGCGGCGGCGTGAGGGCCCCGCGGCGCCTCCTGGGGCACTTCCGGAGCCTCTTCAGGAGCAGATTCGTTAACGTTGCTTTTAAACAGTGAGGGATCGGCCGCTCCTCCTAAGACAGCCCGACCCGCTCCCCGCGCGCTCTCTGAAGCAGGATCTACGTCCAAACTCAGTTACGTGTCTTTTCGTCCTCTAGGACACCAGCCGCCGTATTCGGGGTAGTGATGACAGCTTTACTTATTAGCTAGTTGTCATTGTTAGAACACTGTCAGAACGACTTGCTGGTTAAAAATAGCGTTTGACTGTTGTTCCGTGTGACAAGCAACTTTGAACCTCAGCACACAGCGCCAGCAGCTGGTCCTTGGTTAGAGAGCACGGGTCACCAGTGCCGCTGGGGTCGGGTTAGGGCGGGTTCGCGCTTCCCTGTCATTCCTCTGGGCATGTGTCCCATGTCAAATCAGGACAAAAGGAACACTGGTGGCCGAGGGGCACCGTCTGCCTTGGGTTACTTTACCTGGGACTATCGCCTTGCCTCCATGACTGGGTGTCCCACACGAGTAAATGAGGTCATTCTTCTTTTGGGGACTCAGGCCTTGCTGGCAGGGAGGCCACCTCCCAGCCTTTGTGACATTTCCCTTCCTGGCTCTAAGAGAGTAAAGAGGGTCCCATCTCCGTCCTGGCGCAGCTCCTCAGCTAAGGCCAGTCGGGTGGGGGAGGGGCGGGAGCGCGGGGAGGGGAGCCCGTGGGGGTGACAGGGCCACACTCTGAGATGTTCTGGACAGACAGCCGGGAGGCAGCCGCGGGCCACTCAGCCTCACGTCTCTGAGAGTCTCCCTTCCGTTCCCAGCTGGAGAAACACTGGTTTAGGGTGACCACGGTGCCATCTGACGGTTCACGCTACCCACGATAATTAATACTTTCCTTACGGTCACACACAGTCTGTCACTGGATCCTTGTAACAGTCTCAAGAGGTGGGTGAAGCAAGTGGTTATTACCATTTTTGTTTCACAGATCAGGAAACTGAGGCCCACTCATTCACTCGACACAGGAGACATGTCTGTGTCCTACTGTGTGCTTGGGCACCAGGACGACCCAGTGAACGAGACGAATGCAGCCCCTGCTGTCATGGAGTCCTTCCTCTGCCAGGCTCGGAGGGACTGAGTCGCTGCCCAGAATCACACGGCAGGTCTGGGCAGACCCACGACTGTCTCAGCACAGGCCACGTAAGTGGCCACAACAGTTGTACCCGACAGCTGACGTTCTGATTGAGCACCAGGACACTGTCTTAAGACAATCAATGCACGTAACAATGTTCCTGCTAATGATATACGAGGATAGGGGAAATCATTCAGGTTATTCTAGTTCTCTCTCTTATGCGAAACCCCCCTTGTCTCCAAAACCTGATCTAGAAATGCGCGCACCTCATGGTGACTGTACAGACGTACCACCTTCTTTTCTTGGGTTTGTCTCATGTCTCCTTATCTTTATGCCACGTCACGTATTTATAGAAAGTATTTGAGGCTGGGATTCTTCTTTTTGTCATCTCTGTTGTGCCTGGAGTGAAAATATTACAATTTGTGTCACTAGAATGAAATTATTTAGACCTTTCCTTTCTTGTCCCGTATCAGTTCTGCTGGCTGTCTTTCCAGACCTTATATTAATCTCTGAACCTGTGATGGAAATGCTGACAAAAAGGGGCAGTTCACATCTTCTGCTTCTTGTTATGAAGCATTTTGGGGGAAAGTCAGGCCGAGGGAAGAGTGGGGAAAGGTGAAGTCACGTTGAACGGGCAGGAGCATTTCCGCGCTCTCAGAGGACAGGCGTCTCACTTTCTGCCTAGTGGTTGGCAAGTCCAAGTGTCACTGACTGCTTTGACAGGGGCTGGCCGGATGCTTTCAGCCTCGTGGATCTGGTGAGACCCCATTAATCATGCCAATGAACCCAAAGGGAGCCTCCAGCATTAGGAATCAGAATGCAGTCGAGGGGATCTGCCAGACGGAAGCCCGCGGGAGGACAAGCCGAGACCCAGAAGGCGCCTCCTGTGCTTTGAAGCAAATGCCCGGTCATCTGGTTAATTATTCTGGGCGTAGTAGGTGTGTCATGCATCTTATTAGGCAAAAGAGCAGGACAAAATCGTGTGAGAGTGACAGCATTTGTCTGATCATTTTCTCAGATACTTAGTCCCATAAAATTTAGTTTTAGAAATTCCACTGCTCTTAAAACACGTTTACACAATTAAAACATTGAAGGGAAACCTAAGAAAAAGGATGGTCAGGGAAGAATAGGCGAAGAGGAAACTGTGTGAAGCAAAAGCGGCGGGCGTTTGGTTTACCTGGAGGCTAGTCGGGGTGACCTGGAAAGCTGCAGACGCTGGTCCTGCGCCGGACACTGAGCGAAACCGCAGGGCTCAGCTGCTCTGCAGGAAGCTGAGTTGGGGCCCGCTCGCTCGCTCGCTGCAGCTGTTCTCACCCATGTGTTATTCCACAATAACAGTTGTAACATCCAAAATGTAGTGCAAGATATAGTTTCAATGTTTGTGTCCATTTTTCTTTCCAGTTTACATGCCTTTTAAAAATTAATCAACCAGAACAGGTTTTCACCTGCAGGGCTCCTTCCATCCCTCACTCATTCGTCCCCGAGGTGGCTTTCCCCTTCCCCTCCTCTGCTTTCGGACAGAGACCCCAGGTCTGCTGCCGTCAGTCCTGCAACCACCGAGCTCTCGGACTCCTGGGCAAGCCGCCTTGCAAGCACGTTCTTCGTTTCAGATTTTTAACAAATTGCAAGAATTAAGTGGGAGAAAAGGCAGATTATAAAACATTTTGGTCCCAATTTAGGGAAAAATGCTTTAAAAAGTATATAAGTGTATCAAAAGAAGACCATAAGATTATATACCTACCTATTAATTTTGGTAGTGTGGTTACTATAAGTTTGATTTTCTCTTTTGTGTTTTATGTACTTTATAAATGTTCTACAAAAAATAACTGTTGCTTATATGAGCAGAATAAAAATCATAATTTTAAATATAAAATGTAGTCTCCCTTTTCCTTGTAAAAATGTCATTTTCACCTTTACAATATTTTCCTGTCAAATTAGGGTTAGTTTTTAGTTCACAAAATGATGAGAGATGCGGGAAGGAAAAGTCCCCGCGGTAACTGTGGAAGTCGGACGCGGCAGAGGAGACGGTGCACGCGTGCCTGAGAGGACAGGCGTGGGAAGGCTGAGCCTGCTGGGGTGGCAGAGGCCTGGGGGTTGTCTGCTAAGGGCCAGCAAACAGGAAGCATGTGAGCCGAGCTCCTGCCTCCTCTGCCCAGGGCGGACGTCACCAATCCTCCAAGGCACTTGTCAGACCCCCCGGGCCTCGTGCAACCTGAGCAGGATCATCTACAAAACCTCAGCTGATACATGAGGAGACTTGCTTTGCAGCACACAGTGAGCAGAGCCCATCTTCTCGAGAGTCTGCCATGGCCTGGTCATCAGGTTAGTGTCCTGCCTGTGCCCGGGGGACGGAGCACCTCAGGAGGGCTAGTGCATGGTGGGACATGGGGAGGGGGTGTGACTACAAATGTGCTGAGTTTTGAGACATTGGGCGATGTTGCAGAACGGGTTGGGTCACTAGGCAGTCAGCATCGTCTGGGCTCTGTGCGTGCTGTCTGCTGTCCACCCATGCGTCCCCTCGCTGGCTCATTAACTCATCCCCTCAGTGCTTACACAGCATCACCTCTGCAGAGCTACCTCAGTGGGACTAGGAGACACACCTCGTGCACATGCCATGGAGGGTGGGTCACCTGCAGGCACGTTTGCAAGGCTGAAATGGGAGGACGTGCTCCACCTGTAGCACGTGGTGGGCCACTGGGGCTGCAGTCTCGCTTGACTCTGCGGTTTAAGTTGTTACATGTGAGACTAGACCCGGGCTCTCAGAGCCTTGGGATGATGTCAGGAACATGCTGCCTGCAGCCATGAGAGCCCCTCTTGCAGCCCCCCAGGACCTGGAGCCTGGGCGGCAGCTGGGTCTGAGACTGAGGGGGCCCACGCTGGCTGGATGGGAGCCAGTGGTCTATTATTTTAGTGAATGAACTGATCTAATCCCCTCCGAGGTCAAAGTGACAAGTGGTTTAGGATGATATTCTCAGGAGAAATGTGTCTGCAAGGGTCTGGAGGAGGGTGGTCGGGCTGTGTGGAATCTGAGGGGCCTGCACAGGAATCCACACAGCCTCTGGAATGAAGAGTCACAGTTGAGAGATTCGCCCTTGCTGGGTCAGCGGGATGAAAACGGCTCTCAGATTAACTGAGTGAGTCTGCACGTCCACGTGTCATCCAAGTCTGTGGCCATTCTTTCCTTGGGCGATTCAACCTTGACTTGCCATTAGCTTTGCTATAGGGTCACAGGCGTCAGTCTGCAGAGGTGGACCTTCTGCAGTGTGAGCAATGTCTGCAGGTGGTGGCTGTGTTGGCGGCTGTTCTCAGTATGCAGACTGCTCCCTGTTAAACATGCACATGCGTGCATGCATGCTCTCACGCACGCATGCTCACACGCACTCATGCACGCTTACACGCACTTACACATGTGCACCCGTGCATGCACACTCTCACACACGCATGCTCATGCGCACTCACGCGTGCACACTCACATGTGCACACACACAAGGTGCTGATTTTTATCTCTATTTTGTGATGGCTGGCCACTGTAGGATCCAACTTGTGACCCTAGTTTACAAGGCTGCACTCTAGCCAACTGAGCTAACCAGCCAGCCCCCCAAGGTGTTGATTTTTAAGACTCTGGAGCAGGAAGATGCCACATTTTTCTTGCATCCCCTGTTCTGCGTAGAATCACACAGGGATCAGGCTGATGTCACTTCCAAAAACCAAAATGGAACAAAACAGGAGTGTTGGACTCGGTGCTGAGTTTCTCTCCCCCTGTTTCCCCTTGGCTGCAGCCTCTGCCCCAGTGTGAACTCCCTGTCCTCCCAATAAGTGTGAAGAAAGGTTTCCTCCCACGTTTGCTTTCTCGAGTTCGGCAATGGTTGGAGGAGGTTAGGCTGGGTGCGGTCACTGCCCGGCGGGGGCAGGGACGAAGGCTTCGGGGACGTACAATTCAGGAGCAGCACCGGGAGGGCCGTGCAGACGTGTGAACGGTGCTGGTGCTGGAAGTGAGCCAGCCGTACCCCAGCTGACGTTTACTGAGCACCTACTGTGCCCCGGCACGGTGCTCGGCATGAGGGGTACCATGGGGAGCAAGGCAGAGCCCCACCCGCCCTCATGGGCGTGTTCTCTGGGGGACAGATATCGAGTAGGTGAGTACATCAGCCTGTGAGGAGTGCCAGGCAGGCCCCTGCCGGTGTCACACTGGGACCTGAGGGAGGGACAGGGAGGGGATGGCTGGGAAGAGGTCTCGGGTAAACCTGCCTGCAGCAGCCTGGAGCTGAGAACGGGCAGGAAACTCAGAGGCTGCAGGAAAGCCTGGTGCAGGGCCGTTAAACTGAAGCGAGGACTTTTGGTTTTTGTCCTGAATTCAGTGGGGAACTATCAGTCACCAAACCCCCAACGTACCTGGATGATTTATCAGACCATGTGCTGGAAACACGGGGCAGGTGGGCTTTGAGCAGTGCCATCGAGGCGTGCCTCCTGGCTCTTCAATCCTCCAGCTGGTTTCTGGTGGCACCAGTGGTGACCAGGGCAACTTGCACCTGGCTCACATCAGAGGGAGAGTGAGGCTCCCCCCCCACCCAGCCCTCCAACTCCCTTCCAAGCTGCTCACGGACCAGGCTGGACCGTTGCTGAGGCTGGGCGACGCCGTGAGGCTCAGGCCTGGGCGACGCCGTGAGGCTCAGGCCTGGGCGACTCCCTGAGGCTCAGGCCTGGGCGACGCTATGAGGCTCAGGCCTGGGCGACGCTATTGAGGCTCAGGCCTGGGCGATGCTATGAGGCTCAGGCCTGGGCGACTCCCTGAGGCTCAGGCCTGGGTGACTCCCTGAGGCTCAGGCCTGGGCGACCGTGAGGCTCAGGCCTGGGCGACTCCCTGAGGCTCAGGCCTGGGCGACTCCCTGAGGCTCAGGACTGGGCGACTCCCTGAGGCTCAGGCCTGGGCGACGCCGTGAGGCTCAGGCCTGGGCGACGCCGTGAGGCTCAGGCCTGGGCGACTCCCTGAGGCTCAGGACTGGGCGACTCCCTGAGGCTCAGGCCTGGGCGATGCTATGAGGCTCAGGCCTGGGCGACTCCCTGAGGCTCAGGCCTGGGCGACTCCCTGAGGCTCAGGCCTGGGCGATGCCATGAGGCTCAGGCCTGGGCGCTGTTCATCCCAACCAGCACTGCCAGTCTGCAGGACCCTGGAGCTGGAGCTGGGAGCTCAATTCAGGACAGATGGCCTGCTGAGTGCTGGCCACGTGAGTCATTGTATGGCCTCCAAAGTCCCTGCCTCACTGTCCTGGACATCACCTCTCCCTTGGGGCCCCCCGATGGGCCCCCATGATTTGGGCCCCGTGACCCAGCCCCAGTGCTGTGCCCACTGTGTTCTGATTGGGTGGGGGGTGCCTGTGTGCTACTGGCCATTACATGTTCTGGACACCACTGGGCCACCCACAATCTGCATGCAGTTTGGTGAGGGGGTCCTCAAAGGAAACCCTGGGGCTCTTGGGACAGGGGAGGGAGCAGAAGCACAGGGTCCTCTGGGTGCCGGGGATGGAGGCGAGGGTTGGGGACCCTCGGGGTGGAGACCAGCGGGGGTCTCTGTGTTGTTTAGGAGCCCGGCCAGGAGCTCCCTGAGGTGGGGGGGGTTTGGCCCAGGGGTTTTCAGAGGCGGCTTCTGAGGTGGGTGCAGAGCCCGTGCACCCCGGCCCTGAGTCCCCCGAGCAGAGCAGGTCCTGTGGGTTCCGGAGAGAAGCCGCGGAAGCTGGGAACGCGCTCCTGTTGGCCCCGACGCCCTGGCCGAGCCGCCGTCTTGCTAACGGCTCCTGTTTGTCCTCCTCACAGAAGGTTCGCGAGAAGGAAGAAGACCTCCCTGTGGTTTGTGGGGTCTCTGCTGGTGGCATCTGTCTTCATACTGACCGTCGGCCTGGCCGCCACCACCAGGACGGAGAACGTGACCGTGGGGGGCTACTACCCAGGGATCATTGTGAGTGCCACTGGGACCGGGCCCGTGGGGTCTGCTGGGGGGCAGGGCTCTGAGCATTTTCACTGGGGGGTGACACTTTCCAGCTCCACAGACACTTCTATTGGCATTTGTGGTTGGCAGGATAGTGAGCCCAGAGATGTCCACGTCCTAATCCCCAGAACCCATGACATGTTAGGTCACAGGCAGAGGGGAATTAAGGTTGCTGGTCAGCTGACCTTAAAATAGGGCGATGGTCCTGCGTCACCGAGAGGGACCTGGTGTAATCACTGGAAGTCCTCAGAAGCGGGGGAGGGCGGCCAAGGCATGCTGAGGTCTCTCAAACATGGAAGAGGCCAGGATAGATTCTCCCCTGGAACCCCAGAGGAACCAGCCTTGCTGACACCTGGATCTTAGCCCCGTGAGACCAAGCTGACCACTGAGCCCTGGGAGGTGGACAGTAGCTTTAAAAGATTCCTCCCGAGAAGGCGCAGCTTGAGGATTGCATTAAAAACGTGATCATTTTGAACGACCAGGAAACGATGGCATCGACACTGTCCCCTCCCAATATCAGAGTCTGGACGGTCACACTGCGCGGTAAATCCATGGCAGCCTGATCAGACCTGGCAAGGATCGGCCACCCAAATTCAAAATTATCAGGAAGATTTTTGAACTATGAATTTACGACCCCTGTTGCTAGTAATAAAATTTGCCCGTGGCGTCTGCACAGCGACCCTCTGTCGAAACGACCTCCGAGCAGCCCATCAAATGCACAGAACCTTGTGTTGCTGTGTCACAAAGTGCTCGACCGAGATGTTTCAGAAAGAAGCTTATTTAAGCACATTACTCTAAACGTATTATTGATATTAGTGATAATATCGATAATTTTAGCAAGGATGGAAGGTTTTTGGCTCTCAGTACTCAGAAATATTTTACGGGTGTTGGTTGCTTCATCTTTGTATTATTCCTTATTTGTGCATTTTGTCAATGCCTTACAAATCTGCGTGATACATAACTGATGAATAAACACACAGTATCTGTGCAGAAGATGTTTTCCGGATAAAACCGGACGAGGCCAGTGACCCACTGGAGACCCCTGCACAGGGGCTGTCTGAGACCCGGAATTTGGAGGCTGGTGGTCCTGAAGATCCATCATCCCAAATTATTAGCAAAGCGTCCAGAGCAGCCTCGAGCGGCAGGGCTTTGTCCTGTCCTCGAGCCTCCCTTACTTATATTTCCCCCCTGAAAACTGCGTTCAGACCAGGCGCGGGCCTTGTGGAGCTTTGCTCTGTAGAGCATCTGGGTCCTAGCGATGACCTGACACTTCATCCACCAGAACGAAGGAGGCGACACATGAAATTAACCTAAAGAAAACGTGGTTAGAAGTCACGTCCGTGGAGAAGACAAGACGGGCCCAACACAGAGACTTCAAGGACAGAGGCGATCGCAGGAAGACACGGGCCAGAACGAAGAAACACCTCAACGTTTGGTAAAAAGGACTTTTTTCCAAATCAAAGAAAGTGAAACTTAGACATATTTTGATACATTTATGTTGGAGTGGAGGCTTGACATTGTGAGCCGTGGAGTAGGCCTGTGGTGTTTCCAAGCTCAGCACACGAAGACACGGCCTCCGTATTCCTTGAGAATTCTCAAGTCACTGGAGAAAACCGCAGCATAACTGCAGACATGAATAGGTCCAGCTTTCAGCGCGTTAAATCTGATGCCACATCGGCGGGTTGGCTGTCCCGGGTGGGCTGCTCATGTCTGCCCCTCAGCGTCTGCTCAGATGTGTGACCGGCCAGGACTCTCCCGCATGACGCGGCTCGCACCCAGACCCCGAGGTGGTCTCAGCAGGCAGCGCCGTGTCCGTCATGAGAGGCACGTCCACCGGCCGCTCTGAGCGCTAGTGGGCATTGCTGAAATGCATGTTCTTTGCACCGGTTTTAAAGATTCTTTCACCCGGTGGGCGTGACAGGATAAAGCACTCAGATGGAGGGGTCCTGGAGCCCGGCCCTCGGCCCCAGCGTTCCAGCTGCATTTTCTCCTTGGGGAGGCGGAGAGCAGAAGCTTTCCCCTCGTGGAACGAGGGGCCCCCTGGGAGCTCTGGGAGCCTGGGCTGCAACCCGGGGACCCCACTGGGCTCTCACACCCCCACCTGACTGTGCCCGAGCCCCTGTCCCCAGCCGCCCCCCCCCCAGAGCCTGGAGCCTCCTTCCTGGCTCCCACCCCGTTCTTCCTGCTCACCTGAAGCAAACGCCACAGTTCAGCGCACGTCCAGGTGGGCATTGGCAGGTGACGCTGGCTGAGCGGCAACTCTTCTGAAACCCAGTTGCTTTCAGTTTCTTGTGTCTTAGCTGAGTGAGGCATTCTGGGATGCTCGTAGGTGGGCCGGAGAAGACAGTCCAGAAGACAGGTGCTGAGTAGCCCTGGGTCCCCCAAAAGATGCTGTCCCCAGAAGGGGCACAGTACTCTCTCTTCCTGTCACCATGGAGAAGACCAGACAGGTCCTTCCAGCAGCTTCTATTTCACTCCCCACGTCCGCGAACGCAGCTGCAGTTCAGGGGTCGAGCCTGCCTCTGCCCGTGGACGGCGTGTGCCTGGGGGGCTCTATTACTGGTACGTGCCGCGCTAGCCACTGGGCTCGCTGACCAGAGTGTTTCTCTCTTGTGTTTCCTTTGATCTCAGCTGGGCTTCGGATCTTTCTTAGGAATTATTGGCATCAACCTGGTGGAGAATAGGAGACACATGGTAAGACACGCGTCATCTCTTCCACACACGGGGTGGGCGCGCCAGCCCTCTGCGGAGGGTGTCACTGCGGCCACTGGTGCCCCTGAGGAAGGTCCCGCTTCAGCTGCCCCAGCCCCAGACAGGACCAGCCCTCAGGCTTCCCACAGTCACTGCAGGGCACCGGACTCGGGGCTTAGAGGGTGTTATCCACATTGTCGTCTAAGCGAGCACCCCCTAGATTGTGGGGTGCATCCTGCAGCCTCACGGGGTGGTCCCAGCAGCCAGGCTGGAGGCATGGGGGGCTCGGGAGGGGACGGCAGACTAAGTCTCGGTGTGTGAAGCCCAGTCACAGCTCACGTGCTCGAGCCTCTCTTCCTCTTGAGGCGAGAGCCCCCGACTGTCCTCTCACACCCAGGCTTGCCCAGACTGAGGGGGACAGGTGCAACCGGGGGCGGGCGGAACGGGGACCGGCAGGGGCAGCAGCAGCCAGGGTCACTTCAGAGGCTGTCTCATCGACGCACTGTTTCCAGGACTAAAGCCATAGGAACAAGTAGTTACTTTTGCAGTTCCCAGTGGCGGCCAGTGTTGAGTTAAGAGCAGCGTGTGCGTGTGTGTGTGTGGGGGGTGGGGGTGGGTCTGTTTCTGCCTCGTCTCCAGACCGCTGCCTCCGACCTCGCTGCTGTTCCCAGCCTCAGCCGCCCACCTGCCATCGTGCGTCCTCAAGCTCATGGTGACCTGCTGGGGTTTTCACCAGTGTGTGAACGTGAACCCCAGACGGCAGTGGGACTGACCTCTCCTGCCTGAGTCCCCCGTTCCCAGCCAAAGGTTGACCTCGTGGCCCCACGTGGGGTCCTATGAACTGCCACTGTCGTTAGGTGGCTGCACGGGGACTGGCCTGGGTGAGGGTGGGAGTCCCTGGGGGCTGCAGAAAAATATTCTGGTGGGACAAAAGGTTTTGCCCTAAGTGTTGGGGACAGTGACGCGTGGCCGTGTGGCCTGCCGTTCTTGGCCGGTGCCTGCAGAGAGACGGGCCAGAGGCTCTCCTCCTCGCATCTCATGGTGGTGGGGTCGGGGCTCTCCTGAGGACGGTGGTCACTGCTGACCAGGCTGGGCATAGGCCCCGCACATGCTGGAGTCGGGGAAATGGGTGTCAGGGAACAGGGGCCGCCTTTGGGGGCTGGCCCACCCCCGGGGGATCTCTCTGGGTGACACCCACTCTGGGTCCGTGAGACCACTCGGTGCCTTCGGGAGACCGGTGGGGCCAGCCCCGCCCAGAGTGGAGGCCTCTTGGCCAGTCTTTCCACATGATGTCCCCAAAGAGGCAGGGGCAGTGTGTAAAGCTGGGAGTGTCACTACGCAGGTGTACAGTGGTGTGGGCCTGCGCCGGTCCAGGGAGGCCTATTCTTTCCTCTCCTTTTTTAAAAAAGCAGCTTCGATGAGCCACGACCCACACTCCGTGATGTCCACCACTTGAAGTGCACAGTTCAGTGTTTACAGCGTGTTCACTGACACGGGCACCCACCAGCACGTGTTCCATCACTTCAAGAAGAAACCTGTGCCTTTGGTTGTCACTCCCCAACCCCACCCCAACCCTAGGTGACCACTGATCTACTTTCTGCCTCTATACGTTTTCTACCCTTGTCTTTCGCATGAATGGAATGTAATATGTGGCTTTTGTGTCTTGCTTGTCTCGCTGTCCATCCATGTTGCAGCACGTGTCAGAATTTCCTTTATTTTTATGGCTGAATGATACTCATTGTACGGATAGACCACATTTTTTTAACCCATTCATTTGTTGATGGACATTAGGATGGTTTCCACCTTTGGCTATTGTGAATAGCTCTGCTGTGAATATTTGAATGCAGGTTTCTGTATGGACATGTTTTTATTTCTCATGGGAACATACCTAGGAGTGGAATTGCTGGGCTGTATGGCAAATCTATGTTTGATCATTTGAGGAACTGCAAGACTGTCTTCCAGCGTGGCCACAGGGTTTTTCATTCCCACAAGCAGGGATGAGGCTCCGATCTCCCCATGTCCTTGCCCACACTTGTCACCGTCCAGCCTTTTGAGCTTAGCCATCCTGGTGGGTGTGAAGTGCTGTCACACTGTGGTACTGATCTGGGTTTCCCTGGTGACTGATGTGTGGAGCGTCTTCTTGTGTGCTTATTGGCCATCTGTGTGTCTTCTTTGGAGAAATGTTTATTCAAGTCCTTTGCCTATTTTGCAAGGGGGATTAGTTGTCTTTTTATTATTGGGTTATCAGAGTTCTTTATATATTCTAGATACAAGTCCCTTTTCAGATATGCGATTTGCAAAGATTTTTCTCTCATTCTGTGGGTTGTCTTTTCACTGTCTTGATGGTGTCCTTTGAAGCACAAAAGTATTTTATTTTGATGAACTTCAGTTTACCTATTTTTTCTTTTGTTGGTCATGCTTTTGGTGACATATCTAAGAACCCATTGCCAAATCCAAGGGTGTGATGATTTACCCCTATGTTTTATTAGAAGATTTTTATAGTTTTAATGCTTCTATTTGGGCCTTTGATCTGCCTTGAGTTAGTTTTGTATGTGGTGTGAGGTAGGGGTGCGTCTTCACGCTTTTGCATGTGGGTGTCCGGTTGTCCCAGCACATTTGTTGAAGAGACAGTTCTTTCCCCACTAAGTGCTCTCGTCAGTCTTACTGAAAACCAGTCGGCCATAGACGTATGGGCTTATTTGTGGGCTCTCGATTCTGTCTGTTCGTCTGTGTGTCTATCCTTGTGCCAGTCCCACACTGTCCTGATTACAACAGCTGTGTCGTATGTTTGGAAATCAGGAAGGGGGACTTCTCCAGCCTTGTTCATCTTTTTCAGGATTGTTTTGGCTAATCTGCATCCCTGGAAATTTTATACAAGTTTAGAGTCAGCTTGTCAGTTTCTACCAGGAAGCCAGCTGGGATTCTGGTGGGGATAGTGTTGAACCTGTGGATGAGCATGCAGAGTGTTAGCGTCTTAACAACATTGTGTCCTGGCCCGTCACAGGGAATGATTTTCCATTTATTTAGGCCTTCACTAATTTCTTTGAACATGTATTGTAGTTTTCAAAGTACAAATTTTGCACATCTTTTGTTAAATGTTTTCCTATTTTATTTTTCTTGAGGCTATTGTGAATAAAATTGTTTTCTTAATTTTATTTTTGGGTTGTTCATTATAGCTGTTTAAAAATACAGTTGATTTTTATGGGTTGATTTGTACCCCACACCCTGCTAAAGCCTTTTATTGGTACCAGCAGTTTTTTTCTAGTGGGTTCCTCAGGAGTTTCTGTCTACAAGAGTATATCACCTGCCAGTAAAGACATGTTTGCTTCTTCCTGTCCAACTGGATGCTGGAGTCTACTTCCATGGCTTTGGTTAAAGAAATTGGGTGTGGACAAGAAGATGACTATCCAGAAGTAACAGCAGCTTCCAGAGTGTTGGGGCTGGTGGCTCTGAACAGGTGTCCCTGGGCCCAGTGAGGCAGGCCAGGCCCCCCAGATCAGAGCCTGTGACAGGCTGCTCGTGATGCCTGCACAGTCTCCACTCTGCCTTTTCGGGGAAAGCGTTCTTCTGGGGTAACTTGGTATAACAAACATGCATTTCAGGGTCTAACAATAGTTTAACACTTATGGTAGCTGGAACCTGGACCCACCGTAAGTGTTGTGTGATCTTGGGAAACTTGCCGAGCTGTCTGGAGCCTCTGCGTCTTGGCTGGCAGCGAGGCTGGGGCGTCAGAGTTAACGCCTGTGAGAATGTCTAGCGCAGCGCTGGCCATGACCGGTTTCCAGAGAATAGCAGCCATTGTTATTGTTATACCGTTTTTAAGCACATAGATTAGTCAGAACGTTCAAGTTGCTTCAAAAGGAGACACCAGCAGGCAGAGAAGAAAGAATAAGTGTATTTCACATGCATCCAGGTGTATACGGACACTTTTTTCCTGATTTGTTTTTATTTTTAACTTTTACCATAGGAAATCTTAAGCATATAGAAAAGTAGACAGAACAGTAAAATGAAGCCCAGGTACCCCGCCCACGGCCTCATGGGTGGCCAGCTCGGGCCGGCCGTTTCCCCTCCTGCCACGCCCTCCCTTCCCGTCTTGTTTTGAGGCAAATCCCAGACGTGGTATCATTTCATTTGAAATATTTCACTCCATTCGCTTTAAGGGGTGGAATCTAATCATCAGAAATGGCTTCACCATTGTCTCTGCCAATATTATGTTAGTCTCCAGTGATATCCAAAGGATGCCCCGAATTGAGTCAGCCGTTGGCATTTTCCATCGATAAATGAGTTATCATTTGTTCCCCACCCAAACAGGCACACGAGTCCTCGATTTCACTAAAAGCTGTAACCCAGCAAAGTCCCACTTGGCCAGGGCGGAAAGTTAAGGTCATAAAATGGTTTGTTAGCTGCCAATTCCCCCATCCCCCCATATGTGCACACACGTGAGCACATGCACGCGATGCACACGTGAGCACACACACACACATGCACGCACACACATGCACACACACACATGCACACACACACAAACACTGGAGCCCTCCTGGAACACAGTATGAAATCCACTGACCTAAAAGAACCGATGGACCAATAGAAAATAATTTACAGATTGAAAGAGTTTCCTGCAAAGGACTAGGGTATCAGGCCCTTGGTCTAGACTTACCCCAGTTTTTTCTGTCCTTTCAGGGTTGGGAGGGTGGGGGTCTTGGCTGTTTCTCTCCCCACCTCCCCCCTGCTCAACTTCTTCTGCCGGGGGCCTTGACGTCGTGGGAATGTCATCCGCCTTGTTGGGGAAGTCCGGCCCATAACCTTCTTAGACAGAAGCTAAATCAGTCTTGGCCACTCCCAGCTCTGAGTTAAGAGGGGCTGACACACAGGGGATGCTCCAGGACTCACAGGTAGACATGACGTCACTTCTGAGATCCTGGGATCACAGCCTTGGGAGGGTCTGACGGTCGTCAGCAAGGAGGCCTGCCAGCGTCCACGGCGAGTCACCTAGAGCGTAAGCTGGGTGCTGGGGACCTCACAGCCTGACCCTTTCCCTGGGAAGGTCTCACTAGTGACCGGTGTTCTGGGGGTGCGGAGGGTGATGACCAGGCTGGGGAATAACGAGAGGAGGCTGAGCAGAGACGGGCGTTGGGCACAGGGAGGCCACGCTCCCACGGCTGCGCCCCGGCGTGGCCCGCTGTGGCTCTCACTTGCTGGTCCTGGGACCTGACATCCGCTGATGCACTGATGAGATCGCCCGCATCCCACGGGATCCAGACCTCTGCTCACGAGAGTGCTCACTCTGAAACGGATGCCTGGAGCTTTTATTTTTGCTGCTGCGTGAGCTGGGTCCACATGATGCCCATTTGGAAAATATAATCAGTTTTCTGCCTGGGTCCACACATCTGCATGTCTGGAAAGGGTGCTGGGCTTTCTGATGGGAAGTGACAGCAGACTGTTTGGGCTGCTACTCCACAGAGAATTCCATGCGAGGGGAGCCTCAGTGTCTGTGAGGAAGGGCAGGTGCAGAGGGTCCCCGCAGGAAAGTGGGATTACGGCTCTACCTCAGAGCAGTTTTAACCACCCACCCCTGCGATGACCAGCAACATCGCCCAAGGGTCCCGTCACTTCCTGTGCTTTCTGCATGTGTGGATTGTCATCATGCTCCCTGAATTCCTTAATGAACATTTTTCGAGCACTGCGTGTGCAAGGTGCTCAGGTGTGGGGCGTGGAGAAGTCGCGCGGAGACTCCGGCCTCCAGGAGCCACCGTTCCAGGGCTCCATGAACACTCCACACCTGGGAGGGGCCACGGGGAGGGCCGAGGAGAGGGGATGCTGAGGCAGAGAGGGGACGCTGAGGCAGAGAGGGGATGCTGAGGCAGAGAGGGCGGGGGAGTCTACTCCAAGGCCAGGACAGAAGGTGGATAAGGAACGAGGACGGGAGGACCCGCGGGACCCGGCCCTGGGCAGGCCGCGTGCCGGATGCTCGTCCTCAGACCACGGAGGGGAGGCTTCTGCCCCTGACGAGGGGCTCCTTGACCCTCCTTGACCTTGCTGCCCTCTCTTCCTCACATATCACCTCCTACATTCGACCTTGACCCCCACGATTGCTTCAGATGCCACCGAAAGTCTTGTTTCCCACCCATACCCACATCTCCATTTTCTCTCTGTGGTTGTAGGTGGCAGGTCCTCACTGAGATGCCATTTTTGTGTCCCATAAGCATAACATTTAGTTGGTTTGGTAACAACACATTCTCATGGTGGGTTTTCCTAAGGAACAGACACAGCTGTTTGAGTCTCTACCCATGTAAGGAAGGTTGTCTTATCCCACAAGGTGGGCTGTGTATGCATGAGGTCTGCTGTGTTCTGACGACAGGGTGGGGGACAGGGAAGCAAGGAGAGCCACTTCCAACTCCGGGTGCCACTGAGTGACACAGCCTTTGGTTTTACTCCACCCAGGGCCACCAGTCAGACCCCCACCTCCTGGAAGGGCCGCAGAGGTGAAGGGGTTTCAGGCTCCCTCCTCCTCCGTCAGGTGCCGAAGGGGTCAACGTGCAGTGACACTGCTCCTTGCCAAGTTGTGAGGCTCATCCCAGTTTCTCCCGAGTTCTGATTTCTTTTCCTCTCTCTCTGTCTCTCTCTGTCTGTCTCTTTTTGCATCTCTCTGTCTCCCTGTCTCTCCATCTCCATCTCTGTCTCTCTCTCCCACTGGTGCACACTGAGGGTCTCTTCACCTCTGGCTTCTATGTCGCAGTTGAGGACAGCAGAGGGCAGGGACTGGGGACTCTGAATTCTTTACTCCTAGCACATCTAGATTTGAACCCAAACCAGCCTGTAACCAGCTGTGTGACCCGGGCAAGTCCACAAATGGCTCCGTCAGAGTTGGTGGAGTAGCTGCTAGGTACCGAGTGCAGGCAGGCAAAGGCCGGTGCTGCAGGTCATCACCCCCACCCGACGGTGCCCTTCCCATCACGAGGCTCAGGGGAGCTGCAGGAACTCGTGGGTCCTCTGTCTTTGGAAGTAGCCCCCTTACCCTGGCGTTGACTCTGGACTCAGTGCCAGGAAGCAGAGACCGTGGTTATGGGAAACCTGTGTCTTCAGCACCTAGAACAGCTCCCAACTCGTGAGCCAGTCAAGTTTGCCAACCGTGTGGGCGTGTGGCTTGCATCAGTGGACTTACAGGAACGACCGTCATGGGACCCACCACACGATCACCTGCCCCGGGCTCCTTGTCCTGGAGGGGAGGACGGTGCCTTCTCCCCAGGTGGTGGGGGGTGAACGGCCACTTCGTGCCACTCCCTTGCCTGGTGCCCCCTGGCCGGCCTCAGGTGCAGCCTTTCTGGGCATGGTTGCTCCAGTCATTCCTTCTCTGTGAACTCTGCAATTTACCATTTGTAGTCATGACAGCGACCCTCAGGATTTCTGAAGCGATTGGTAACAGAAACCAACCCAGATGGTGGAGAGGGCAGGGTGCACAGGGCATATGACAGCAGTGACCACTGGGAGGTCAGAGCAGCTGGCAGGATGGCCAGGGCTGGCTGGAGCTGCTGGGAGGGGAGTGGCCGCTGCTGTGGTGCCAGGGGACAGACGGACGAGGTGGCACCTGTGCAGAAGGCAACATGGTCTTGTGAGATGAGTCTGGCATATTGCTGTTTGGCGGAACTTGGGTGTGTAAAACGCTGACTGAACTGGAATCGAGTGTGGTCTTGGGCGAGGGATGGAAAGGGGAACTTTAGCCTTAATATGTAATGTCCCACCTAGATGAGGACGTGAGGGTGATAGAGGCTAACTGGCCGCCGAGTCTGCTGCACGTAGTGACATCACTTATGACAGTGTAGCACGAATCAGGTGTGATGCTGTAGCATCTCCTCTCCTGGGGCTGCGTCCCCGATTTCACTCAGCTGCTCGGAGACACTGAGGCAGCTGTCGGTTTGGGTTTTTATTAATCTTTCTGATGCCCTGAGCAGGGCCTCCTGCTAATTGATACAGAAGCATCTGCAAATGCAGATTCCCGGCTGAAAGCGAGTGTGCCCTGCTGCTGAGCTCCACGCTAGAGTTCATGGCCTCCCGCTCAGCACACGTCTTCACTTTCTGACTTCCGTGTGTATTTTCGGTACCTGGCTGGAGGTTACTCAAACAGGAGGAAGACCGGCACGCTCAGGAGACGGGAGACAGGCGCCACCAATCCCCCGCCACCTGCTGGGCCACCGCTTCTGGCCAGGAGGCCCCGGTCTAATGGGCCCTCACTCTGCTGCTATGACGGCCACCTTTAGCAAGTAAATGGACGGTGATCGTAAGCACTGAATGGAATCAGGTTGGTCTGAGTGTAAAGGGCAGAAAGTTGCAAGGCTCAGCTGAACAAAGGACTTCACTGCTGATTCAGCTGCTCTCCACTGTTCCAAGATGAGCTTTCCCAGGTCAGGGAGCCTTTAGGTCCTTGGTTGGCCCCTGGGCTCTGAGACCCTCCCCCTGGGCATGGCCATGGGCTTTTGATTGATCCCTGGGCCTCCCTTTCCACATCTGCACAAGGGTCTAACTGGGTCACCGTCACTGGGCTGTTACTGTGTGTAGTGGATTGAATTATGTCCCCCCCAAACTCCCTGAAGCTTGAATTGTGTCCTCCAAATTTTATGTATTTGAAACTTAGCCCCCACTTGACTGTTAAGAGGGTGGGAAATCCTATTATGGTCATTGAAAGGTGGAGCCTTGAAGAGGTGATTGGACTGTAGGACTGTGCAGTAGTGAATGGATGAAACGTGGTGGCAGGGGCGTGGTTCTGAGGGCATTAACAGGGAAGCACAAAGAGTCTGTGCTCTCTCTGCTCCCACCATCTTGCAATGTGAGACCCCTGGGTCACTGTCCCACCACCAAGACCCTCACCAGATGTGCTCCCTGGACTCTGGACTTCCAAGCCTCCAAAACTGTAAGAAATAAATTTTGTTTTTCTTTATAAATCACTCAGTTCCAGGTATTTTGTTATAAGAAACAGAAACAGACCAACACTCTGGGGCGGGGGAGACCCGTAAACGCACTCGGAGTGGTGGCATGATGTGGTTCCCACAGGTCACCATCTCTTATTGGAAACTCCTGGGGCAAATGCCACTCAGAGTCTTCTGGATTTTAGAAAGGGGACATGGGCATGTGTCATGCTTCTGGTGGAGTCTGAGGTGACACCCACATGCATATTTCTGGAGGAGCGCATGCATATCACCCCAGGTGGGATAAATGCCGATTGTGAACAGGCGCCTGTTAGTTCCGGTCAAGTGTTGCTGTCAAGTGAGTTTCAGCACCAAACCGTGAGAGAGTCCCAGACTCTGGAAGTGCACGGTGCAGACACAGTGATTAGGTCACAGCCACTGTCAGGATTGGATGGGACACTCCAAGTAAAAGGATGTGGTAAACTTTGAGGTGGTTTTGTTCATCTGTATGTGTCTTCTCATTCGGCCTCTGGCTGGGGGTGACGCCCGAGACAAGTGGTGGGCGCCCTGAAGGACCAGCGTGTGAGCTGCCGGAGCCGGCCAGGCTTGCCCAGCTGGCTGGTGGAGGGCCATGCCTTTAGGACAGACGTGACCTTGTCAGGAATGGCAAGGATGCGGCAACGCCCTCTCCCGGCTGATGCTGAATTGTGACGACGGAGCTGCAGCCTCGGAGGCAAGGCCGGCGCCTGCAGGAGGGACGAGCCACGCAGGAGCGCAGGAGGCCTCCATGCAGGAGCGCAGGAGGCCCAGGGCTGCAGCGCAGCGGCCACCACGTCACAGGCAGACCTTTTATTTTCCTCTGGAAAAGTGGAGATGCCAATCGAAACCTGCCTTTCCTACTGGGAAATCTGAACAGTCGCTTTCCAAGTCTCTCTGTGTGTCACGTGTCTCTTCCTAGCGGCAGTCAGAACGCAGGAATCTTGCTGAGCGTGACCTCTGCCAGTTGTCCTCATGTCATGCTGCATGGCCATCACCTTACTCGTGTGTGGTCGTTTCACAGGGAAGGAAACCACACAGGTTTTCCTTTCCTTGTCAACACGAAGGAGGTGCTTTGCCTCTGGCCACATTTCCTTAGTGCTGGCGACTTCCAGCGTTGGCTCATGAGCACATGGGGCCTCTGCCCGTCCTCCTGGTGGCCCCACGCTCCTCCTTGGGTGCTACCTGAGGAAATTCTATTTATTCTTCCAGAGCCAGCTCAAGGCCTTCCTTCTGTCCCAGGTAAAATGAGTCCTACCGTCAAGCACATCCAGAGCTCTGGGTTTGAGCTTCCATCACAGGGGCCATCAGCCCGGGGTCAGTGCCTTAAGCCCGTCTCTTGTGTCTGTTTCTCCAGCACACAGGACGCAGCTCAGTCACTATGTCACCATTTAGCCAATTGAACCAGGGCATCTATGCAGGATAGTAGATTTTAACACTGCCATGGCACTATGGAAAGTCCAAATGGACTTGTTCAGATTGAGGCTTACACAGTCCCCTTCTGAGAATGCCTCCAATTCTTCTTTGGTCAATGAATCATAAAATGTCAGACATGTGAGGCCGTGGGAAGGGCACCACACGTGCCTGTATCTGCCACATCTGCTTCCTGTGCGGACTGCAGAGCTTTCCCTAAATTGGTAAGAGCCCAACAGCTCCTTTTCTGGATGGGGAAGCTAAGGAACGAAAAGGTAAGTGGAGACCAGTGGTCAGTGGTTCAGAGATTCCCCAGAAAGGACTCAGGAAACCGCGGTGATTTACTCTGGTTTGTGTGTATTTTAGAAGTGCATGTATTTGATGTCTGAGGTCTTAGAACTACTTGTCTGATCTGCTGTGGCTGAAAGTTGCCTCAGAAGAAGTAAATGGACCACTGGGTTAAAGAATAGTCCTCCTGCAACTCAGGAAGGGTAGTGTCTGCTTGGGGCAGGTCCCCAGAGCATCACCTCCAGGACGTTTACCTCCACTGATGCGATCTGCCCGCTGTGCACCTACTCACATTAGACCGCCGCGACTTCTGCATGGCCGTCCCTCTCCAGAGGCCTCCGAAGGCCGCGGGGAAATGGAAAGGACATGAGTTAACGTGGAAATCAGTACACACACGCGCACACACACTCACGCACGCACACACACACGCACACACGGGCACACACACACATGCACGCACACACACACACACACACGCACGCACACACAGTCAGAGGACACAATGCGAGAGAAAACCCTGCTCACAATTGCAACAAAAAGATTGAAAACAGGAATAAACTTAAGAAACGTGCAAAGCCTGCATGAGGAAAACTTAGAGCCCCACGAGAGACGTCACGCCGATGCGAGTGGAGCCGGTGCGTGTCCTCGGCATGGCGCAGCACCACGCCCATCAGCCCCCCAGGAAACGTGTGCACTTAACACGTCCCCACAAGTAATAACTGTAATGAAGCTAGACAAGCAGATGGGAAAATTCATGTGCAAAAAAACCACCCAAGAATAGCCAGGAAAACACTTAAAAGACAAAATCAAGAGGGACTCAGCCCTACAACATATCGGAATGTCCCAAAGAACCTCTAAAGGCAGAACGCCGTGGCAGGGCAGCAAGCACAGACAGAGCACAGGCCCGACACGGTGTCCAGAGATAGCCTTGAGCACCACGGGGGGCTGGCACAGGAGGGAGGTGGCATCTCCCGTCAGGGGGCAAGGACAGGCTTTTCTGTCAGTGCTGCTGGGACAGCAGGGTGGCCGTTTGAAAGAGGATGGAATCAGATCTGCACTGACCAGACACAGACAGCAGGATCAGAGGTCCCAGTGTAAGAAACCAAACCAAATAGGTACTACAAGAAACACGGGCAAATTCCTCTTTAACCTCACTGTGGGGAGAACTTCCTAACTCTGACAAAATCCAGAGGCAAGAAAAGAAAAGATAAATATATTTTACTACATGAAAATGACAATAAATACAGGAAGTCTTTGAACAATTTTTCCTATTTGTATTGGTCAATCTGAAATTATTTCACAAGAAAACTAAACAATTTTAAAGCTTCTCAACCTAATAAAATCAGAGAAATGAAAATTGAGATAACGAGACCCATTTTTTTTTTTTTTTTTTTCCCATCAGACAGTCAAAATTTTAAAAGATTAATAATGTCAAGCGTCATACAGGATTTAAGGAAATGGGCATTCTTCTGCTGGTGGGGGTAGAAACTGGCGGAGCGTTTTTATACGACGGTGTAGCACTCTCTCTCCCCAAAATGTAAAGGACAAAGAACCTAAATTTGTCCTATATAAAACATTGAGTTCATGTGTGCTCAAGAAATCTATTCTACGGACATACTCATTTGTAAACCCAAGTATGTTCATAGCGAACATATTTAGGGTCTTTGCAGCAGAGTCAGTGATGGCAAGGGAGGGTAAACCACTTGAACAGCCACCCGTAGGCGCTGGTTAGTCACAATCTACTGTTCCTGGCTCCAAGCTCCACAGTCATTAAGAAAAGCAGGTCAGATACAGTGTGTACAGTTGATCCGATCACTTTAAAAACAAGACCATGGTAAGCACGTGCCTGTGTGCCTGTGGGTGAATGGTCACCACGTCACAGTGTACCCACAGACGGCGGCTGGGGCCTCCTCAGGCGTGTGCGGAGGGCCGGGGGGACTGAAATGCTCTTCCACGCAGAAGTCGTCCCTGAGCGTCCTGTGGAGAAAATGCACAGGACGCTCCCCACACGGGGGAGGTCACGCCTTGTTGGGTCTGTCCTGGGCTGTAGGTCACTGAGGGCAAAAGACAGAGGTGAAGAAGTGGCATTCTGCCAAAGGGAATTCTGAAATCTAGCTGGTGTGTATTTGAAAAATGGCTTTGTTGAAGTTGAAAACCCACGCCCCTCTGCTGTGCTGCACTTCCAGCTGGTGGCAGCAATCGTGTTCATCAGCTTCGGTGTGGTGGCGGCGTTCTGCTGTGCTGTGGTTGATGGTGTGTTTGCAGCGCGACACATCGTAAGTAGCACCTTCTAATTTTCTTCACAGTAGCTTTCCTGGGTTGGAAAATTCTACATTAAAAAGTAAACTTTCATTTTGCAGAACTCAGTTCAGACATCTTCATGGTTGGTCCCTCTACTTGTGTTTGCCAACCGTGGTCAAGCTCCCTGTCACTGTGTCTCATTTCCTGCAGGTGTGACACCCTCCCCACCGCACACACCACACACATGACACACACACCACATGCAATGCACACAGTATGCACACACCACACCCAATGCACACCACATACACACACACCACACACAATGCACACAGCACGCACACACCACACCCAATGCACACAGCATGCACACACCACACCCAACGCACACCACATACACACACACCACACATGCACACCACATGCACACCACATGCACATGACACATACACACCACACACACACATACTTTTCATTTCTAAATTAATGAATTTTCTTCCTTAAAATTGCTCTCTGAGGAAACACCCTTTCCCCATCTCCTTCTGCAGAGGGGTCCCCAGCAGGAGTTTGCCCAGACGCCCCTTCCTTGCACGTCGAGGCGGTGCTTACCACCTGGGAGGTGGATGGGTCTGGTGGGGATGACCACAGGACTGGACCAGGACATGTCCTGTCTTAATGCACCACATTTCTTGTTGTAAAGTTGGTTTCCTTAAACATACTCAGGAAACTGGTCATATATTTTAGTAAGAACACACCACGAACCGCTCTCACCAAGCACTGGATGCTGGTGCTTCTACAGGGAGAGGCCAGCCTGTGATGCAGTTTCTGACACTGAAGTGAGCTTATCTTCATGCCAGTCTTGTGGGCCATGGGACAAGCATATCGGGGGGTAATTTCAAAAGTTTTAAACCAATGTAGCAACAGTAAGAAAATTTGGAAAGAAATAGTAGCTCTGACACCAAACCCTAAGATAACATTTCCAGGACAGGTAGAATCCTGGGCATCAGATTCTCATATCAAACATGCCCCTCTATGGTCTTATGCTGACCTAAACCTTTCTGGAATGAGGTGAGGCGTAATTTTATTAGCTAGTCTTTTAAATGACTATTCAATGGATTTTAAATATAACCATTCCCCTATTGCTAGACACCTTTCTCTATCACAGACGGAACCGCAATTGATGTGGGAGGAGAGGGTCTGGAGAGGCCCGGTAGCTGGCCTCAACCCACCCCGTCCTCTCACCAGGCTCTTGACTCCACTGCAGGAGAGAACCCAAGAGCAGAGTCATGGTAGAAAGTGAGAGCAGTTTAACGTAATGAGTGAGAGATGCAGCCTTCACAGAGAAAGAGCAGCCTAGCTCTAGAGTCTGAGTAGGGCCTGCACCAAGTTTAATACAAAAGTAAGAAATGCACACTTCAAGTTCAGTACCAAGTGCAGGCCGGCTCAAGAGAGTGAGCAGCTGCTCGCTGAAGGTGAGTTCGACACAAAAGAAAGCCCCACACACTCCACAGGCAGAGTGCAAGCTGGCTGCAGGGGAGTGAGTAGCAGCCCTACTTTCTGCCAGGGTTCGACTTTTATAGTCTCACTGTCTAATGCATATTCATGCTATCTAATGAATATTCAAATAAGAGGGTGGCTCCTTGTTATGAAACATAGTCTTGCACATGCTCAGCTGGTCTCCTTTTAGGGCGTGTTCATTGGTCAAATCCTATCACATGCACTGAAGATATTCAAGAATATCCAGTGCTCTCCAGCGCCCCTAGTGGAAGGTCATTCAAAGGATAAACTCCCTCTACTGAGCATGCTCGGCTACCATGGTTATATATCTCCTCCCTACTGAGCATGCCCAGCCACTGGATTTGCATAAGCAGCCCCCTGAGGTCTCAATCTCCCTGTGTTGGTGTCAAAAACAGATCTAAAAGCAGCAGCAACTCTTCTCTAGGAGGGGCCTCCAGGAGGGGCCTGAGACCTCAGGGAGTGTCCTGAAACCCAGAGTTGCGTCCTGGAACCTGAGCCCAGGGAAGCTAAGCACCTCCTGTCTCAGAATTACTATCTCCTTCTGTCAAATTACTTCCTTAGGATAAACTCCTAGGACTGAGAATCCAGCATCAAAACTAAAAATTGTGTTGCTGTTGTCAACTAGGTAACGTGCAGAGAGAGGCTCTCAAGAAGAACATGACGTTTATTTGGGAATAGGGTATCACAGTGGGAATCCACGTGCCACAGTAAACCACACGTGTATGCAGGGCGGTAAAGGAAGACAAAGGGATTCACAGTGATAATAAGGAGGATCACATTCTCCTTCTGGGATAACTATCCTGGGCTACAAGGACGAGTAACAGGGCAAGCCAGGCCGAGGCTGGGCAGATGTCCTGCAGAAGTGTTCTTGTGCAAGGCTGTGGCTTTGCCAAGTCCTCTGATAGCTCCTGTTATCGGGCATACATCTGTGAGAACCCCCTCACGGCCTTCCCGGCTCTTTTGTCAGGGTTTTTAACACAAGCTACTCTGTTTTGATTCCGATGACGTTCACTCTTGGGAAACGTTGATTTTCACTTGTCTTGTGCCAGTGACCCCTTTGCCAAGTGCTGTGTATGGTGAGCAACAGCCCCTGCCTTCTCCATGCAGCACTTACCAAGCCCACACTGTCTCCCTGGAAAAGTGTGGGGACAGTCTCACACCTGCGGCTGCTAAGGGCTCCACAACCAGGAAGTTCTGTTGACGTGGATGAAAAGGCACAGACCCTGCAGCCAGAGAGACTCGGTTTAGTGTCTGAGCTCAGGCCAGCGGCCTGACCTCTGACCCCAGTTTCCTAATTTGTAATGGAATGGCTCTTTCTTCTAGGGTGTGGCTGAGAATTAAATGAAATAATGTATGCTTTTTGGAGCCTCCCAAATCAACAAATGCTGCCCCTTCCTGGGCAGACCACATTACAGTCTTTCTAACTGAAAGGAGATATGGACATTTTGGAAACCCACAGACATATTCCTGTCAGTGGGTTTCCCACAATCAGTCTTTTCTCCCCTGTTAAATACAGAGCCCAACACTAGCTAGGTTTTGCTGAGATGCCCTTATCCTGTGTTAGAAGGTGGGCATCTTCAACCAGGCCCTGAAGGGTTCCTGTTGGCTGTGACTGAGTGGGTTCCCCACAACCCACACACAGAGCTGGGCAGAGGGGCAGGATCTGCAAGGTTGTGGACCCCAGTGAAATCCCACTGCAATGTTCTTTGGATTTTTCTGAGATGAAGCAGAATGGCTTTCTCTTGATCTGGGTGAGAAATGAGACAGTAGCCACCCAGGATTCCCGCACTAGCGAGGTAAGGAGCAGATTCCCTGCGGCAGAGTGCACCTGTCTCAGGAGGAATGGGTGAGGGGCCTGTGTGTTTACCAACACTGGGCCTGACCCTGTATCTCTTCTGTCCCATAAGGGGGAAATCCTACCGGGCATTGTCTCTGAGGCCTCCCGAGCACAGGTCACGCATAATTCCATACACCACCTAAAACTTGGTAAGAGCTTGCAAGACGTGTTCCAGTCCACACGCACTTCACTGAACTGCGTGTTCTTCCAATTTTATTTTTAAGTTTCATAGGCTTTAAAAAAACACTGGTACCCAGTGTTAACATTAGGCTGATCTGGGCAAAGGGTATGCTTGATGGAACTCTCATTCTTGCAGATTTTCTGTAGGTTTGAAATTATTGCCAAATGAAAGGTTTAAGAAGTGCAAGTATGATTCCTTGTCAGGAACAACAAAGGACAAAAGAATTGCCAGATGCACAGTTCCTCTTGCCAAGTCTGAGGATCTGCAATGAAAGCCACAGTTGTTCTGGTGTGTCCCCAGCCACCTTGACAGGTCAGCTGCTGCCAAGAACCTCAAGTGGGACGAACAGCCCATGGATAAATTTCTCCTCACAACACCTGATCGTGCTGGGCTCGCATCTGAAGCTGCTTCTTGTGCCAGCTGCTTCCTTCCCTTACTCCTCAGAAGACCAGTTCACAGCTTTCTTCTGGTTGTCTGTGGCCAGAGATCCTGGGACACTGGTCCTTCTGGAGTGCAGGGTCCACACCTGGAGGAGGTGGGGGGGGGGGAAATAGAGGGAGTTGAAAACCTGACGTCTGGGGGAGTTGTTGTCCAACAGTGACAAAACCAGTTAGCCAAAGGCCCCTTTCTTCAAGCTTGTGACCGACTTTAGGCACCCGCATCTGTCCCAGATTAGAGTCCATTTCTGTTTCCTACATCTGAGGAAGCTGAGGATCAGGCTAAATCACTTGCCCAAAGCTACCAGGTGGCAAAGCCATCCTGAGCTCAAATAAACCAGCAAGGTCTCTTCAAAGAAGTCAGGAAACACAGCAGACCCAAAGTTTGACCTGCCAGCTGCGACACAGAGCTGGTTCCTTTGCTCATGCTCAGCTCAGCAAATCAGCCTTCTTCCCAAATGCTGATAGGAAGGATCTGAAATGTACATGGTGAGAAATAGGGGTCTACTTCTTCCTTCTGTATGTGGATATCCAGTTTTCCAGCACCATTTACTGAAGAGACTATCCTTTCCCCAATGTATGTTCTTGGGTCCTCTGTAGGAAATCAGTTGCCTGTAAATACATAGATTTATTTCTGGGCTCTCTATTATGTTCCATTGGTCTATTTGTCTGTTTTTATGCTAATACCATGCTGATTTTGTTCCTATAGCTTTGTAGTATATTTTGAAGTCAGGGAATGTGATGCCGCCACTTTGTTACCTTTCCTCAGGATTGCTTTGGCTGTTTCAGGTCTTTTGTGGTCCTATACAAATTTTAGAATTGTTTTTTCTATTTCTGTGAAGAATATCTTTGGTATTTTGATAAGGATTGCACTGAATCTATAGATCGTTTTTCGTGGCATAGTTATTTTACAATATTAATTCTTCAAGTCCATGAACATGGGATGTCTTTACAGTTTTTGCATCCTCTTCAGTTTCTTTCATCATTGTTTTGTAGTTTTCTTCTTAGAGATCTTTTACCTCTGTGGCTAAATTTATTCCTAGGTATTTTATTTTTTGTAGCTATTTTAAGTGGGATTCCTTTTTTGATTTCTTCTTTATCTTGCTCGTTATTGGTGTATAAGAATGCTACCAATTTTTGTATGTTGATTTTGTGTCCTGCAACTTTACTGAATTTGTTTCTCTGTCCTAAGAGATTTTTGGTGGAGCTTTTAGTGTTTTCTATATACAAGCATACTCTAAAAGGTTCATGGAGGTGGGCCAGTTAGCTCAGTTTGTAAGAGTGCAGTGTTATAACATTAAGGTTAAGGGTTTGTATTCCCATACTGGCCAGCCACACACACTAAAATTAATTAAAAGATCATGGAAAGATTTGTGTTACCTTTTAAGTCTATTTTCCCACAACTTTGTGAAGTACCCTTGTATATGATCATGTTGTCTGCAAACAAGGACAATTTGGATTCCTCTTTCCTGACTTGGATGCCCTTTATTTCTTTCTCTTCGCTAGGACTTCAGAACTGCGTTGAATGAGAGTGGAGACCGTGGGCATCCTTGTCTTGTTCCAGTTCCTAAAGGAAGAGCTTTAAGCTTTTCCCCATTCAGGATGATATTAGCTGTGGGTTTGTCATGTATGCACTTTATTGTGTTGAGATACTTTTCTTCTGGAGAAGCCCTCACCGTCCTGTCTCTGACTCTGCTCACGTCCTGCTGGGGCCAGGTAGGGCGAGGGAAGCAAAGGGCCTCCCACTACACACGCTCTGGCTCTGGTAGTTGCCGATCCCCCCAGGGGCCCACTCACAACCAGCATGCAAAGCCTTGGAGCTCAGGACTTGATGTGAGCTCACACGCTGGGCAGCGACTCTCAAGACGTCCAGGTGCCCTTCCCCTGTGCAGCCACTTGAGCTGATGGTGGGAGCCCCTGTGGGAAGCAGCGGTGTCGTGGAGGATGACCAGGCAGAGACTGAGACCCCACTCTGCTCTCTTCTGAGCTCCTGTGTTGGGCAGAGCCCCGCATCCACCCACCCTCTCCCCACTCTGCAGCCAGGCCCAGGGCCTCCAGTCTCACTGTTGTGGCCATCACCACACCTGTCCCCATGGACCCCCCACCCAGCCATGCACTGCCCTGGTCTGCAGAGGAGCTGCCGAGCCTCTGGCACCTTCCTGGGAGTGTACAGATGGGGCAGAAAATCTGGGGGCAAGGAGTTTGCTTTTGCCATGCTGGTCACTAAGGCCTACGTTGATTTAAAAATCAATGTCAAAAATGCCCGTGTGGCAACCGCACCTGGCCTTCTGGCCCTTCCTCTCTCTCTGCATCCCCCACCTCCCTTTGTTCGGAGTCTGCCTGCCCTGGGAGATAAGCAGCACAAGGACAGGGACGTGGCCGTCTCCCCCCCCCTGCCGCGTCCACCGGGAACCAGCCCGGCACGTGGCGGCTCTCGCTAGCTGCTGCCACCTGAATGAACAAGGGGCTGTCCTCATCGATCGCTAGGTCACCAGCAGTTTTTATACCCTCTTATATTGGAAGCGGGAGTGCTCTGAGGAATATGACTGACATAGCCATAAACTAATACAGGCTCTGCACTGGGCTCCTAACTCACAGACATACAGCAACTGTGGGCACTTTGTAACTGGCAGTTCATTGGTCAGTCTCCTTCACTCGTGCATAAATCCCCTGAGAACAAGGACTGTGTCTTATCTTGATATCCTCATAATTTGGTGCGGTCTGTGCTCTGTGAATGTTGGAGACAGATGGGTGGATGGATAGTTGGATGTGACCGTTAAGGGGTGTGTGGCCAAGGCTGGGTGAGTGGATGATGGACGGATAGGGAGGGAGGGAAGGTTGGATTGTTAAATGGGTGGGTGGGTGGATGCATGCACAGGGAGGGAGGGAGGGATGGGTTGTTAAATGGGTGGGTGGGTGGATGCATGCACAGGGAGGGAGGGATGGGTTGTTAAATGGGTGGGTGGGTGGATGCATGCACAGGGAGGGAGGGAGGGATGTGTTGTTAAATGGGTGGGTGGGTGGATGCATGCACAGGGAGGGATGATGGATGGGTTGTTAAATGGGTGGGTGGGTGGATGCATGCACAGGGAGGGAGGGATGGGTTGTTAAATGGGTGGGTGGGTAGATGCATGCACAGGGAGGGATGATGGATGTGTTGTTAAATGGGTGGGTGGGTGGATGCATGCACAGGGAGGGAGGGAGGGATGTGTTGTTAAATGGGTGGGTGGGTGGATGCATGCACAGGGAGGGAGGGAGGGATGGGTTGTTAAATGGGTGGGTGGGTGGATGCATGCACAGGGAGGCAGGGATGGGTTGTTAAATGGGTGGGTGGGTGGATGCATGCACAGGGAGGGATGATGGGTGGGTTGTTAAATGGGTGGGTGGGTGGATGCATGCACAGGGAGGCAGGGATGGGTTGTTAAATGGGTGGGTGGGTGGATGCATGCACAGGGAGGGATGATGGGTGGGTTGTTAAATGGGTGGGTGGGTGGATGCATGCACAGGGAGGGAGGGAGGGATGGGTTGTTAAGTGGGTGGGTGGGTGGATGCATGCACAGGGAGGGATGATGGATGGGTAGGGAGGGATGGAGGTGTGCATAGATGATTGAATGATTAGATGAATCATTGGGAGGGTGGGTGGGCGGATGATTGGCTGGTGAGGTGGATGAGGGAATTAGTCTGAAATCTCTCTTGCTGCCTTCTAAATAGAAAAAGAGAAAATGTTTTGCTTTTAGGAAAAGAGGAAGGTTTTAGGAGAAGAGTTGTAGAAATGCCCCCAAAAGTGTCAGGCGACTGTCTCCCTTCTGCTCCCCCGTGTTGACTGATGGAGAAAACGATGTGTCAGCCCATCCTGAGGGGACCTACCCCGTGGTTTTCTGCTTCCTGCTGTTGGACAGGGGAGCGCAGATGCTCTGGAAGGAACCGTGGCTCTGCTTTGTGCTCTGTCTGCAGGCGCAGGTCGGCATTGGCCTCTCCTCTGGCTCCAAGCCTGTGGCAGGCAGGTATGAAGTCACCTGTGTGGAGGTGACCGTTCCATTCCATCTGTGTTTATTTACTCCTCTAGGAACCAAAGCCCCTCACCACGGGAAGATGCCAGTTCTACTCCAGGGGGGCTGGATACCTGTACGACGTCTACCAGGCGGAGGTGAGCGAGAGCGCTGTGTGGCGCGTTTGGTCCCCACGCTGCTCATCCTGCGGACCCTGCCAGGCTTCCTGTGTCCCTGGAGTTGGAATATTTTGATGCTCAAAGTTCTTCCCGTCGTGGCTTCGCCCTGTGGGGTGGTGAGACATTTGTCACTCGCGGCTTGTTTTTGAGCTAGCCTGGACATTCCAATGTCCTGTGTTCCCTTTGGAATCACAGCTGTGGACTTGCTTCTTTGACACACATCAGTCTTGAATTCATTTGCCCAGTTCTGTGTGGCTTTTCCAGTTATCATTTTTTACTGGTTTAACTATTGCAATAAAAAGCTCGGATGATACATTTACACCGTCCAAGAAACTCACTGGCTGTCCCTAGGCCAGGGACAACTGCAGCATGATTCAGTTTCTCTTCCTAGCCGAGAGAAGTGCCAGGAAAAACAGCACCCGGGGCATGTCCGAGGCCACCCAGCCGGGCGCACAGCTCCGTGATGACTGTGGCTGCCTCACGCCAGCTCTGGGTGCATTTGTCAGTTTAGCTAAACACGGCCTGTCAGACTGAGTACAGATGTCAGAGGAGGAGGCCGGAAAGCAAACATCCCAGCTGGCTCATTCTGGGATTCTCCAGGAACCCACACGTTCCTGGGTAGTTGTCAGTCGTTCTGGGTTCAGGGAAGAGGTGCCGTGTGGGGGCAGGCAGGAGGGTGCTGGGACAGGCCTCTGCTGCCGGCTGCTCAGCGGGGTGCCAGGTGTCCTCTCCAGAGGCTGGTCCCAGCACTCGTGGCCTGGCTGGAGGGAGCCCCAGGGACGTATCCTGTCCCGACAGTGTCCCAGGCCCTCTAGCCTCTGTGCAGCCCCCGCCCGAGGGTCACTCTGTCCTTCCTACCAGCACCCTGATGCTTTCAGTCCAGGCCAAGGTCGGTTTCCTTCTGCTCCTGGGATCACAGAGAAGTGAGGCCCCAACTGCCTCCTCCTGTTAATCAGGCCTCTGAGACCAGGCGCATCCCCGGGACTCCCCCGTGCGCCCGAGCCTGGACTCATTCCTGCTCGGGGAGGGTCCTGCTGCCCCAGCAACACTGTCTGTGGAATCGTGGAGAACAGGAAGGGGCTCAGGAGGTGGAGCCACCAGCCGGGGCTGGAGCCGCTGCCCATGAGGACGAGGCCCCTGGGACACAGCCCGACAAGGTCTCTCTGCCCGCAGGTCACCTGTCACTCCTTGAACGGCAAGTGCCAGCTGAAGGTGAGGAGCAACACCTGCTACTGCTGCGACCTGTACACTTGTGAGAGGTGAGGGGTGCCCACGGCGAGGCGCACACACAGCACCACATGTGCACGCCCTGTGTGCTGCTGGAACCTGTAGGGCCCGGCCTGTCAGGACCTCACGTCACTCGGCGTGCCGCCAGAAACTCCAGCAAGCCTCTGGAGGGCTCTCGGCACTTTAGGCCTGGGCTGGGTGGCGCCATCAGCCCGCAGCCCCGGGGCAGGCCCTCCCCAGACAGCGGCTGGGCAGCGGAGGATTTTCAGTTGGGACGGTGTCTCTGCTACCTTAGAAAGCCACTTTTCCATAGCAGAAGGCGCCTCTCCACCCACTTTCTCGACTAGCAAGGGTGCTGAGGTGCTGCCCTGGGTTGCCAGCGACTCCAGGTAGAGTAGGGCCTGGGGTAAGGGTCCTGCCCTTGGAGCCCACTGGTCCGGCCTCCGGGTGGCTCCTGACTTTGGGAATGTGACCTTGAATGCCATCTGTTCAGATAGGACAGGGTCCCCAAGGTGCCCTGCAAAAAGCAGGTCCATTTACCAGATGTTTTCCTCCTGGAGATTCAGACACACGTGGCCAGTGACTTGCTTTTCTTGAACTAACACCTCAGATCAGGGCCCGGAGTTGGTGTTCCTGGGGCACATGTTGAGAACCATTTGTTTGGGCAACACTGGCTAAAATCCACATTTCCGGGAGCAGCAGTGGTGGATCCAAGTCCCTGGAAGTTCAGGAAGTGGGCTTTTCTGTGACTACCCTGTGGCAGGGGTCCCTGGAGACAGGGTGTCCACCCCCCAGGGCTGCCCACTCTGACCTCAGCTGGCATCGTCCAGGTGTCCCCCAGCCTTGTGACCAGGCGACAGGCATCAGCACAAGGCTGCTGGCCCCGGCCCTGCACAGCCCCTGCCCCAGGCTCGGGGGCCGAAGTGACACCCTTGAAGGCTCCCTGTCAGGGCAGTTGGGTGGAGAGCTCAGACGTCGGCTTTTACACTCTGCCTGCCCAGAGCACTCAGCCTGGAGTCACCTCATGGGGAAATCAAGGCCCAGCCTTCCTGCCCTTCTGCGTGGTCTGATGCTGAAGCAGTGGGCATGGGCTGGATGTGGCTCTTCCCAGGTGGACATCCAGACTGCTCACGACAACCTGCTGCTATGGCCTCAGGAAGGCCGCCGAGCCAGCACCCCAGCTGCCTGCCCTGGCTGGCTCTTCTAGGGCCTCCTCCAGACTCAGAGACCTTCCTGGGATGGGACTTCGTTTGGCTCCAGCACTAACTTCCTCCCCAGCTCTTCTTCACTCAGCAATGAGGTCACCTGGCCCCAGGTGCAATGAGTGAGGGGAGGTCACCTGGCCACAGGTGCAATGAGTGAGGGGAGGTCACCTGGCCACAGGTGCAATGAGTGAGGGGAGGTCACCTGACCTTGGGTGTAACAGGAGATGGGAGGTCACATGACCACGGGGGTAACAAGCGAGGGGAGGTCACTGACCTCAGCTCTAACCCTCGCTGGGGGTGACGCTGTCCTTCCCTCCTGTGTGCAGTGCAGAGCAGTCGCCCGCCTACTACGAGTTTGTCGGCGTGAGCGGCTGCCAGGACGTGGTGCACCTGTACCGGCTGCTCTGGGCCTCGACGGTGCTGAACATCCTGGGCCTGCTCCTGGGCATCGTCACGGCCGCAGTCCTGGGGGCCTTCAAGGACATGGTGAGTGGCACCTCTGTGCATCTACAGCCGCTGCCCCTGGGCAGCCGGCGGGTCTCTGCTCACTGCTGGGGGACCTGTCTGCAGGGCATTAGTTAGGGTGCCCGCCGGTGGCTCCAACTGCTCCCACGGAAGTGGGCCTGGGTATTCCTGCCCACCTGAGTATTACCTGCTCACCTCCCCGTCCTAAGAAACAGCTCAGCACGGGGCGTCACGTCTCATCTTCCCACCGCTTCTCATCCGCCTCTTGTGGAATTAAAACAGTTTGGAGCCAACGATTTGGTACATCTGGGGTGGGCTTGGGTCCATATTTTAAAACTCCAGAGGTGACTCTGACATGGCCACAGCTGAGAATGCTGGCGGGACGGGGGGTGCTTCTGAATTTGAGCCCACTCAGCCAGCATGGGTGGGGGGCTGGCTCAGGCTGCGCCCCTCCTCACCAGGTCCTCTTGTCACCTTGGTGACACGAGGCTCACTTGGGGCTGGGCTGGGCAGAGCCCTTCCCTGCCCCGCCCCACCTCCTCCTGGGCACCTGTTTATTACGTTCATGGGTATCTTATTCTGTGCCCACAGAGCGGGGGACCACCTCGCCTCACGCCCCACACATGTGCGTGGATGCCCTGCAGGTCAAGTCAGACTGAGTCACCTTAATAGTTCCTGTGGGAGTCCTCGCTGCTCTGGCTGTCTGGAGACTTGGTCACTGGCCGTCTTAGTGACCTGGCCTGGGCCCCCTGGTATCTCCTCTCCTCAAAGTTTTCGCATCCCAGAGAAGAACAGCATCCCCGGGACACCCCAGTCCAGACCTCCGCCGCTCCACTCTCGATGCCCCCCAAGCTCCCACGCAGGTCACCAGATGTGTTTAAACTAAGACAAGCACCTGTGACAGCGGTGCTTGGCATGTGGGTGACTGTGGTCAGTCCCCGGTGGCTGTAGCAGCAGTCCTGGGTCAGGAATCTTCCTCCCAGTGGCTGGCAGGGTCCCACGGGGCGTTTGGGGGCATTCCTTGATGTAGGGCCTCTCTCTCTTCGACCAGTTCAATGTTTCCTCTCCAGCAGCTTTTCTAGGAGAAAATGGTGTTGGATTGTAGACTGGATACAAAAACGTAGGTCTGGCTGACGAGTTCCGATCCCCTCCCAAGCCGGGGTTCCAGGCTGTCCCCGGGGTGAGGGTCAGCGTGGCAGGTTTTCTGAGGGGTCTTCATTAAAGTGCATGAGAAGATGGCTGGAGCCTTTGGTCAGGAACGGAGAGATGCCCCGGAAGGGCCGGACCACAAAGCTGCATGTAAACCGTGCTCTGGACGGTTGTCTTTCTCAAGCCCCAAGCTCAGGGGTGTCGCAGAAGCGGGGAAGGCGGTTCCTTAATGCTCCGCACCTGCCGAGCAGACGCTCTTGCAAGTTCAACAGATCGCATCGTTTACAAACTACTCTAAGGAGCGACGGTGCGTCACTAACCACCACAAAGCTCTATGTGACCTTTTCAGTAAACCCGGGCATCGTGCAGGCAGGTCTCTCGCACCAGGACAGGAGCAGGAAAGGCAGCCAGTGTGCGTGGGGCGAGGGTAGGAGACCGAGTCAGCCACACGGGGGTCTTCAGAGGCAGCTCTGAGGCTGATTCAGCGTCCTCGGTGGGTCTTTGGTCCCCCTGCACTTGCCCCAGCTGACCCTCAGGGCTGCCACTGGCTCAAGCCTCCTGCCCCCTCCATCTTTTCCCTCCCCTCCATCTTTCTGAACTGCAGACGTGCCCCTCCCTGCTGAGACACTCGGGGACTTCCCAGACTGTCTGGGAGCAGCACGTGCAGCAGGACCACCTCTGTCAGACTCAACTGTGTCCCCGGCTCACCTTGGGCCACTCCCCCTGTACCTGTGGGCTCTGGGTGCAGAACTGTGACCAGCGCAGGGAATGCATGGCCTCCCGTGCACATGCACCTGCTGCGGGAAACCCCTCTCCTGCTCCCGTCTGGGGCCCAATGTCGATGGCTCCTTCCACCAGGTGACCTCAATTCACAGGAAAACCTTCCTGGAAAAACTGGGTGTCTTTTAAATTTCTTCCTGTCAGAGCAGTGGTGGGTGATCCCAGAGGAGGCCATTGTCTGGTCTCCTGAGCACCTACTGGAAATGCTGGTGCTGCAGGGAGGCTCTGAGGGGACTTTTCAAGGGCCCAGTGATGGTCCCAGCCTCAGGATGAATGCCTGGTCCTGATGATCTCCCCAAGCCCAGCACGGTGCAAATGCCGAGCAGAGGGGAGGCCGAGCTGCTCCCTGGTCCCCAGAGTCCTCCTGTCCGTCGCCAGCCTCGAGCCGTTGTCAGGAGGCTTCCCCGGCCCCCCCCAGCTCTGGCATGGCTGCGCGTGAGCTTGGAAGAAAGCGCAGTGCTGGGCTGGCAGGAACGGCCTCCCTCTAGGGGTGCTGGGCTTGGAGCGGGAGGGGCTGGCAGCAGAATCCTGGGTAGGGGACGTCTGACTCCCCCAGCTCGTGGGCCTGGCACAGCCCCACCATCTTTGGTCTGGGAAACCTACCCGGGCCCCCGGTGGGGAGCGGGGTGGGTGGGGGCGTGATCAGAGGCCCCTCTTATTTCCTTTTGAGAATTATAATCGCCCAAGTGAGTTCACCAAAGCACGGGGAGCTTCGAGGAGTTTGAATGACTTTAGTATAAGTTGCATTTCTCCAGAAATCCCTGTACTTGAGCAGTTTGTCATCAGTTAGCCGGGAGCCATTCTGCTAAGAGGATCTTTAAAATCAACACCTTCTGTGCTGAGATACCATGAACACTATGGTGGCTCCTGGAGAAATGCAAACCAGTGGTTCTCTTGCTTTTTTCTGAAACCACCAAAGAGCCTGAGCCAGGCCATCACCCAGTAGGATTTGGCATCGTGGTAGGTCCCTGGAAGGAACAAGTAGAAACACCGAAGTGAAATCATCCTGCATGAGGTGGATGGCAAGGGCGCTAGGGTCTCTCCTTTCAGACTTCATGGGAGGGATGATGGACCCCACACTCCTCCGGTGGCTCTAGGAGGGGCTGGGGTTGGCACAGTCCTGGTGTGCAGCAGCTAACTGCCTGTCTCCTTCTGTGACAGGTCCCTCTGTCCCAGCTGGCCTACAGCTCGTCCTCTCTACCTCAGATCCTCTACAACCCTGCTCAGCAGATCCTGGCCTACGCAGGCTTCTGCCCGCCGCCCACGGCTGCTCCAACACGCTTGTCCTACCCGTTGCCTCTTCAGGTAAGGCTGGCGTCCCCCACGGAGGTCAGATGTGCTCATCAAAGGCAGAGGGTCCCTTTTTCTGGCCGCTTGTCAGACATGCCAGGGGCTGCGGTTGGAGGGAGATGGGGCACCTGCACCCCCTGCCCCTGGTCTAGATGATGGTGGGGGGCGCAGCTGCCCCAGCTGGCGAGGGGTTGGGGACTGGCTGGGGGAGATGTGGCCTCCTTATGGGGATGGCTGACGGCCCGGCCAGGCATCTTTTCACTGCACGTGGTCCTCGCGATTTCATGGGGCTCCAACGCATCTGGCTCTTGTAGCCCATTCTTGTAGCCCACGTACCAGCTGCCAAAGGCTTGGGATGGTGTCCTCCCAGAGTGACTGAGGACGTGCCACGGGCTGCCGGCATAACCGATGTCCCATGAGCACAGCCAGGTTGTTCAGGCTGAGCCTCGTGAATTTGTCAACATCCAGACAAAATTTACCTTCAGGAGCAGCAGTTCCGTAGGGCTCCTCTGACACAAGGCTGTCGATGCGGGACTATTATGGGCAAGGGCACTGGAGGCCAAGCTCCAGTCTGTGCAGCAGCCTCTGCCTGTCCCATGTCCACGCCTGGTTTCACCTTCTCCTCTGTGTGCCAGGAAGCTCTGACCCGTGGCTGTGGGTGGACCAGGCCCTGAGGATGTGCATTTCCCCCTCGGCACTGTGGGTGCTCGGGCCGGGCACCCTGTGTGGGGGTGCGCTGGCCCTGTCAGTGCTGAGCAGCCCCCGCCTCTGCCACAGCATGTGGGATCCCCCCAAAGACAGCCCAAACTGTCTTAGATGTCTTCCTGTGCCTGCTGAAGGCACAGAGAGACCCCCCAGTGTAGACAGATCTAGGCTTCCATTTTGGGGTGGGGGCATCTGCTCACAGCCAGATTAACCTGGCAGTTCTTTAATGACAGCATTTTAACAGCAGCAGCGACAACCTGTCTGCAGAGCTCTCTGCACCAGGCACTGCTTGGGAAGTGCCTGGCGACGTGAAACGTGTCACGATGTGCTTTTGTGCTGGGGTAGCCAAGGCTGGGAGGGTGGGGTGTTTGTTCTGGAGTCACGTGTCTTCAGATGTCCCTCGAGGGGACCACTCCTGTTGAACAATATTGGTGGCAGTGAGACTTTGTGTAGAAAGAATGGCCATCTGGGGGAAGGCATGTTCCCGACTTTCAGGGCCCCAGACCGTGAACCCATGTGGAATGGCCAGTCATGAGCAAATGACAGCCATGTGGCCACCTTGGGCCCATGCAGGTGATGTCTGTGGAGGGAGTGGGGATGCTGCAGCTCGTGGAGCTGGAAGTGCCCAAGCCCTGGGGTGCAGCTGCCCTCAGCTCTGCCCAGGACGAGGCAGCTGGATTCTGCAGATGGCGGAGGCCTCTGGTCTAGCGTTATGTCCCCATGGAAGGGGCTGCTCCCTTCTCTCTCTGCCTGTTTCCTCCACTCACGTTGAAAATGAGCTGGGGCAGAGCTCCCTGCAAGTGTGTGTGGGCCCTGGGGTTCCCACAGGAGAAGTGGATGACAGCCCACCGTGAGGTTGTGGGGTGACCACTTGCCTAGCCATAAGAGACTCCTCAGTGGGCACCAGGCATTGGTCCCCACAGAGGCCATAGGTGGTTCCTGATCTAGGGAACACGAGGCCCCGCAGGGTGAGGCCTGCTCAGGAGCAGCGTCTCTTCCACTTCTGTGACCCGAGGAGGAACCACCTAATGGTCAGGAAATGGTGAGAGCATCTGCCATCAGCTCTGCAGTAGCACCCTGAGGGCGGACGCCTGCCCAGCAAGTCCCCCATCCTCAACGCTAGACACCTCCCGGGGCACGAGGGGGGCAGCGCGACTCCACCAGCCCCTCCTTCCTGGCGGGGACCTTAGGGCTGCTCCAGCACCTGTCCCGGAGCTGCCCTGGTTCTGGGGCTGCATCGTCTGGAGGCTCTGGCTGTGAGGGGGAAGGGAGGGCCCAGTGCCAGCTGTGCTTCCTGAGCCTGGGTCCCGACCGGATCCTGACCCCCCTGGTGGGGAGCTGGCAGTCACTCTGCTCTTGCAGGTGGAGAGGCCCGGGGGCTGGGTGACTCCCTGGGCCACGTGCAGTGCCCTACCCCATGTGGAAAAAGAAATTTAGCCCTGGTAGTGGCAGAGGACGTGGAAGATTCTGCTGTCCTGAAACGCGGGCTCACGGGGCGCTGGTGGGTGCATCTGCTTCATCCCGGGGGTCCCTTGGCCCTTCACATCAGGTCACTCTCCCCTCCCCCCCCACCGAGGCTGGGCGCCCCTCCCGATGGCCTAATCAGCTTTTGTCGCCAGCACATTCAGGAGCGTAATTACATACATGTTGATAATCAGGTGTGGGAGGAGGCGGGTCAGATGAGGCCCCGCATGTTTCCGCAGGGGGAAGGCAGCAGGAACGGGAAGGAAGTGTTGTAAGTGCTCCGTCGAAGCCATTAGCAGAAAAAAACACTCCCATGTAGAAGACGGCAGGAGTGTGGCAGGTCCTGGGCTCGCTCTGAGCAGCCGGTGACGAGGACATTCTTAAAGGACCCACCTTCCTTGTGCCCAGCAGCCCGCTCATCTCAAAATACAGGGGCATCGATGAGGTCTTGTGAAGGAGGACGCAGCAGAGGTTCAGCTCGCACCCTGCTACCTAGCCATCTCTTGTCTGTCCCCCTGATGGGGTCCCTGTGGGCAAGGCCTGTCTCCGTGAGCCCCTGCCTATGGCGGGGGTTATTCCATGGCTCCTGGTGTTTTACTCCATGGCGTGTGGTCATTTGCTCCGTGCCTTGTGGTGGCTTACGCTGTAGTTTGTGGTCATTTATTCCGTGGCTTGCAGTGGTTTTCTCCGTGGCTTGTGGTGGTTTTTTCCGTGGCTTGTGGTCGTTGGCTCTGTGGCTTGGGGTGGCTTGCTCCATGGCTTTTGGCCATTTACTCTGTGGTTTTTGTAGTCATTTACTCCATGGCTTGCCTGGCTGCTCATTTCCAGTGAGGAACGGGGTGGACACTCAAGGGGTGGGAGCCAGAGCTCCCAACAGACCTGAGGGAATGTTCCGTAGAGGCTCACTTACGCGTGCCTTTGAGAGATAGAAATGGAGGTGAGCAGGGGCCTCCGCCACTGATCCCGAAAGCCCAGGCTGTCAACCCCAATGTCACAGTCACCCCTAAGCAGAAAAAAATTAAGAGGTTAGCAGATGGAGAAAGACTGGAAATTTTATTGATTGAAAATCTGTGTCATTGCCCAACTTTTCTTCAAAGCCTGGAATCACTTCTACTTGATCCTACGTGCATGAGTCAGGGTTCCGCAGAGAAGCCGACCGATAGGCTAATGTATGTGCATAAGCTCCACATACGCATGCGCACACACGGAGAGAGACGGGTTAATTTATTTTAAGCGACTCATTCTGGTGGTGGTGGGAGCTGCAAGTTGGAAACCTGCAGGGCAGGGGCAGATCCCCTTGTCCGCAGGGGCCTCTGTCTTCTGCTCTCGAAGTCTTCAGTGGAGCAGGCGAGGCCCCCACGTGAGGGTGGTGACCTGCTTTACCCAGAGTCACTGACTGGAGTGTTAATCTCATGTGAAAAACGCCTTCATGGAAACACCTAGGCACGGTTGGGCCACGGATGTGGTTGGCGCCCTGGCCCGGCTTAGCTAACACCAAATGAGCCATCACGCTAGGCTGGGAGTGTCGATGCTCTTGGTTTTCTCTTTAAAACTCGAAGTGTCGGGTGAGCCCAGGGGACCCGGCTCCCAGTCGCCGCAACTGTGGGTGCTGGAGTCTGGTGAAGGCTCTGGGGCTGAGGGGGCTGAGGAAGCCCGTGGGGTGAGGCTGGAAGAGCAGAGTCTGTGCCTGGGCCCCTCTCCTCTGCTGGGGCCGGGACGGAGCCGCGTCCCCTCGCGTGACACTGCTGACAGCGCCCTCTCTGTTTGGTTGCAGCCCTCCGCCGACCTCTCTCTGTCCGAGGACTCGTGGCCTCTCTCCCAGGCCAGCTCCGGCTCCAGGCCTCCGCCCAACGCCCCGTCGCTCCGGGCACCAGCCTATTTCCTCCCAGGAGAGAAACCACCTCCCTACGCACCCTGACACGGAGGTGGCAGATAGAAAAATAGCTTGTTTTGGGTTTGTTAAAAAAAAAAAAATCAGCATTTAGACACCCTCTTTCTGTGGCCGGCCTCCTAGAAAATCCAGAACATTCCAGAAGTCTGTGCCCTCCTCCGCCTTCCTGGGCACATCCCCGGCCAAGAGAGGCCACGGCCAGTGGCAGGAAGTGGAGCCCACCTGACCGCGGCCCAAGTCACCTCTGGCCCCTGCCTCTCCCAGCGTGGAAACTAACTCTGAGTGTTGCTGGAGATTCCCACCTGGAGTCTGCTTGCTCGAAAGAGGCTGTTCTGGGTTTGTCAACACTTAGAGGAAACAGTTTCCTTCCCTTACCATTCTCTTAATTAAATAGCGCTTCCTATGGTTATTTTGCAAAGGGAACACGGCTGCTGTATCCCTGCGTGAGGACTGTTTTTAGGGGAATGTGTCGTATGTTTATTATTTATACGGTGTTTCCCCAGGAAGGGGCAGGGTCTCTGCCCACCCCTCAGTGCGTGGTCTCCTGGCATTTGCTTGGAGCAAGAACACGCTCTGGCTCGAGTATCCGGCACTGTTGCTACAGGCCCGTGTGTGCCCTGCTGTCTTTCCCAACACTGGGACACCATCCGCTGCCTCCCCTGGTGACACGTTCCCATCGAGCTACTTCTTACTCGTGGCATCATTCTCTGTGGTCGTTTCTGGGGCTGTCCCAGGGCTCAGAACCTCCTTGTCTCTGAGTTTCCAGCCGCTGCTCTAAGTGGGGTGTCGGGGAGGGGAGTGGGGGTGTTTTCTGGGTCCCTCCGCTGAGAGCCTGGGGCTGCACCTCTCCCTATACAAACCAGGAGCTGTGTGCTGGGGCCCCACCTGTGCCCGCCTCTGCCAGACACACCTGGTGTGGCAGGTGAGCACCCCTGGAAGTGGCTAGGCCCTGGGCTGCGTGGACGACCGGGGCCCCGTTTGCAGGACACGCCTCCCCGGAGCCTGCCGCTTTCCAGTGTTGACTATTTCGAGTGAATGCAGAGAGGCTTTAGCCTCTGACCTGTTCGAGAGACAGATCCTGCCTTGGGAACGTCCTGCCGTCCCCGCTGAGGACCCACCCCGCCCCGGGCAGACCGTCACAAGGCACCGTGCTTCTCAGGGCCCCTCATCTTCCCCAAACCACTTGCTCTCTGCTAAATGGGCTCCGTCTCCCCCTGTGATGACGGCATATGAGCCCCTAAATCTCACTGCTCTTTTGGGTATTCACGTTTCTCTCCTGTGATGCCCCGTGTGTGTAATAAACTCGCTCACCCTGTCTCCTGTGCATCTGCCTGCTGTCAGTTTATTTCACAGAATCAGCTATGGCAGCTGGAGGGCAGAGGGAGGTCTTTCCTCCCCTGAACAGCCCTGGGTCTTTGGGAGAAAAGAGATAAGTGGGAGCGAAGGGGACGCAGTCGGGATGTGGCCTTCCGCTCCCCCTGCTGGCCACAAGCCTCAACTCTGTCTGACACTCAGGTTCTCACCTGACACAGAAGCGTCACACGTCCCATCTTCTGAGCACAGAAGGTTCGCCATGAAGCAGGCACCGCACGCGGGCACACAGCAAGGTGCCAGGCCAGCGCGCAGAGAACCGGGGACGGGCCAGGCCCAGGAGTTGCTGGCTGCTCTCTGAACGGCAGCAACGGTCACTGGTCTGTGAACCTAACACCATTTATTATTATTTTGTTAAATTTAGCCTCATGTGGGCTGGCCGGTTCGCTCAGTGGGTTAGACGCAGCCTTATAACACCAAGGTCACAGGTTCAGATCCCTGTACCGGCCAGCTGAAAAAAAAAAAAAAATGCCCACGAGCCTGTTTTCCCAGAGACTGTGATCTTGTCCCCTCCTTGGTGCTGACTAACGTTGGGACTGGCACAGCCCCGGCTTCCCCAGGACTGGGAACAAGGCCCCATCCCCCTCAGGACCGGGAGTGTGGCCCCGGCCTCCTGACGACCATGAACAAGGCTCCAGCCTCCTTTTTCGTCCTGACGCTTCTTTGGAAGTTGAGGTCCAAGGCCACTGAGAACTCCAGGGATAGAAGCCAGCGCGCTTGTCGATCTGGAATTCTGGTCACGTGATCAGTGGCCAGTCTTGCTGATGGTTTGACTTGCTTTGGGCATATCTTTAAAGATAGCAAAACTAGCAAAAGCGACTCAACTGGCTGTGTCCGAAAGCTCTGCTTCAGTGAAATAACGTAAAGTGTTAAAACCTCCTTTGTCTGTCTTTTTAGTTCCCAATTTTGGTGCCAACCATCTTGCAGCCCCCTGGCTTCCAAAGCCCCTTTGGATTCTCAGCCAGAGTCTGAGTCCCCCTTCTCGTCTCTCCTGAGTCATCCAAGCCCACACGGCGGTGCCCATGGCTACTTGACCCCCAGGCCCTGGTTGAAGCCAGCCTCCGACATGCTGAGAACAAAGCCCAAGCCGTGGCTGGGGTGTCTCCACCCTGGTGGCTCTTCCAGGAAGGGGCAACGTCTTCTGCCATCACCAAAGAAACCCGCTTGGACATCATATAAAACAGCGATGTGGAAAAGAGAACTCAGATGCCTGACTGTGTGGCCCTGTCTAGATTACGCAGCAGAACGTGGGAGATTCTTGTTTCCGATGGCTGTAAAGAACCGGAGAAGTCTCGTGGCCATTTGGGGGAAGGAAGGCAAATCTCACCACCGCCCTTTGCAGCCCAGTCATGTCCTTGGCTCCCTTTGGAGGGTCACACAGACTCTGCCCTGGCCTGGGGGAGGTGGGGACCATGGGAACGTCACGCCCTGGGCTGCAGCTTGAGGGGTGTCGGGGTGCCAGCGTCCCATTTCCCCTAATGCCAGCTCTGCGCAGAAAGGCAGAGGACAGCTCATCAGTTTCTAAGTCACACGTGCAAATGTGGGGACTTTGAGTACAATTTGGGAACTGAGTACAATTCGGGAACTGGACAGCCACAGATACTCTCATCTGTATTGAGAGTTACATGAGGATATTAGTAGATCATCGTCCTCACAATTGACCGGAGTGTCCCCCGCCAGCTCCCGGCTCGGGGAGACACGTGGATTGTGACCCCCCTTTCCGACGCGTCCCTCCTTGTCAGCCTCCGTTCCAATGCCACGCATTTCCCGGTAATCTCTGCTTAGCCTTTATCTGGGTGTCACCCGGCCATTGCTGCCTGTGTCAGTGATGTGATTCCAAACTCACATCTGTGAAGACATCACCCTCACCTGTCCGTTTTGCTCAACGTCAGAGCGGGTTCTGCCAGCTTCGTCTTCCCATAGCATCTGTCAGAAGATGCTGGACCTTGTGTGACCACCGTCCTTGTGCATTTGTGAGTCATTCCAGATCCACTGCGGGCCTTGAGGCCGTCAGCACAGTGTGGAGCATCTGCAGGTCCCCACTCCCCCAGCACAAATGGGGGCCCCTGCACAGCGATGACGAGGGGTCGTCTACTTTTCCTGTGGGAGTAGGTTCAGAGAGTTGTAAACGGGCCGGAGGCGCTCAGGGGTTCTTCTCAGAGATTTATCAGCAGGAGCGTCCTCTGGGGCTGGGGTCAGGGAGCCTTGTTCCGTGGAACGAGCTTGAACTGAGCAATGAATGAGCAATGAATTGGAGGCTCTGCAGGCTGCAGGGACCAGGCACTCGCGCCCGCGGAGGGGAGAGCGCCCCGCTGTGCTCCCGCGGCTTCCTCCCCGGGTTCTCACCGCATCCCAGGGGAGGGTCTGTGGACACTGACAGCACTGTCGCCATGTGTCTGGTGTTTCTCTGCGTCCTGAGCACTGGGGGCTCGACCTCTGACCTCCTGAAGCTGGCCCAGCACTGGCTCTGGGGAACCTCTGTCCCCTGGAGCCTCAGCCGCCACTCCCTGGAGGCCGAACAGCATGACACACGTGAGGAACCACCTTCTCCCTTGTGCGACCCCGGGTCAGGGTCGTGCAGCACCAGGAGGGTCATCAGAGTGTCCCCAGGACTATTTTCCCAAACCCACATTCCTCTTCCCTGGCCGGGTCGCCTAAAGATCCAAGAGCCGTGAAAACATTAAACTCTAAGTCAGCAGTGTTGTTCTTGGCCACAAAGATGTCTCAGTCCCTTACCCCAGCCACAAAGAATGTAAGCAAGTCACTCACACACCCTCGGTCCCCAGGGCAGCCCCCCACCCTGGCCACGGCCCTGGCCCATGCCTGGTCTACAGTGTGGGCTGGGTCCATTCTCGGGTGGGCCCAGCGCTGGCAAAGCCTTCGCCCTCACGTGATGGTGGAGTCTGGCATGGCCCCCTCTCGAGCCCCACGTTCGCAGGGGCCCCTTGGACTCAGTCGTGCTGGGGTCTGCTGCCTCCCCTCAGGGAGCACTGACACCCTACAGCATGGATGAGCATGGGCGCTCAGTGAGGAGCTGGGCACAGCAGGTCCACGTTGTGTGGTTACACTTACCTGAGATGTCGGAACAGGAAAGCCACGGAGACAGAAAGCAGACAGGTGAGGGGGTGGGGGGAGTGACTGCCAGTGGACATGGGGGTCATCTTCTGGGGTGATGAAAATGTCCTGGTGCTGGACAGTGGAGGTGACTGGACACCTTGTGAATGCACTAAAGTCCAATGAACAGTAACTCCTACAGTGGGAATACTACCGTCTGCGAACTACATGTCAATGAAAAGGGGACATGATCATTGCAGCACCCCCAAAGCTGTCCTAACCTCAGCGAGTGCATGGGATGCATCCAGCAGTGCTGGTGGCACACTGCATGCTCAGTGACCAAGAGCGATTGTCACTGTCACTGCAAAGGGCTACTGCTGGCTGCATCTCAGAGCACTGCCATGTCCTCTGCCGCAGCCGCCACACCCGCCCTGCCTGTCCTGCAGCCTGATGGGTAGCAGGGATGCCCTCCAGATTTTGGGGACCCACAGAGTTGTGTGATGCACAAAGGTGGAGAAAAAAGTCCAGGGGGGCACGGTCTTCACTCAACTAGCGGATCCTTAGGTGGCAACAGCTACGTATAAATTTCCTCTTTCCAAAACATTTGAATTATGAAATTTAATGAACATGCAGAAAAAGTGCTTAAGGCAGAGGTGTGACACAGGCCTAATTAGAAATCCCGCGGCCACAACAGGAGGCCCTCAGGGGCCCCCTCCGCTCTGCCCCTCCTGGAGGGCTCGCGTCCTTCTTGCTTTTCTGTGACTTGCTTCCTCCGACCATGTCAGAGGCTTCTTTTGCTTTGCCCCCGCTGCAGGCTCCTGCATGTGGCCCTTCCTCGCTGTTTACTGGCTATGGGCAGGCGTTCGGGTACCTCTGCGTCTTCTGCCTCCGTGAGGAGTCTCCCGTGCATATGTGGGTGCACGTGGCATGAGTTCGTCTGGGTGTGGCTTTGTCTGGGGCACATAGGGATGGCTGGAAATGCTGCCCGCAGCAGATTGGAATCCCCCGCTTTGCCAGACGGGCCATGTCCTGTCTGCGTGGCTGACTTAGGAACGTCTCACCAGCAGGGTCAGGGCCTCCTGTCGTGCTAAGTCAGCAAGACGGGGCATTAACAGATTTGAGAATCTTTAACATCTCTGCAACGTAGGGATGTCGCCTCGTGTTTTTCTCACGGTGCTGGTAATTTGCCTTTTCCTCCTTATTAACAGAGCGCACTGGCATTTGACAGGCCGATTGGCCACCGGATTGTCCTGTTCTGTCTGGTGCCACTTTGGGTCTTTTGCCCAATATTCTGTTGGGTCGTTACTTTCACTTAATGATTTGAGGAACTCATCATCCATTCCGGATGGGAGCCTGCGTTTGTTATGTGTGCCCCGCGAGATCTTCCAGGTAGACCTTCTCTTCACACACTCTGTACAGTGACGTTGACGAACGGAAGATCCTGATTTTAAGGTGGCCCTTTTGTGCTTTATTTAAGAACTCCTTCCTGTGCAGGGTCATGAAAATATTCTTCTATGACAGGCATAAGAAAACTTTTTCTCTAAAGGACCAGATGGGTAATATTTCAGGCTTTGTGGGTCAGGTGCTGTGTCCAAGCCGCTCAACTGCGCTGCTGAAGCGCCGGAGCAGCCACAGACAACAGCAGGTCACCAGGGAGGTCCAGGGCACAGACAACGCTCTAGCTGCAAAAGCAGGCAGGGCCACTAACACCCCCAGGCTGTGCCTGACTATATTAACATTCTCCTCTAAACACTTACAGCTTTCCTTACAATTAAATTCGAAATCCACGTATTTGGTGTATTATGTGACTTAAGAAAGAACTTTCATTTTCACTAGAGCAGTGTTATTTCACAGACGTGATTTTGTCCCAAGCGCAATAAAGGAAGGTGTGGAAAAAATTTTCACTGTCATCGTTGAGTGTGTCCAGCAGGAGGGGATGACGGGCAGTGAGGACCATCCCTCCTCCTCCACAGTGCACAGTCAGGACCATCCCTCCTCTCCCACAGCGCACAGTCAGGACCACCCCTCCTCCTCCACAGCGCACAGTCAGGACCATCCCTCCTCCACAGCGCACAGTCAGGACCATCCCTCCTCCTCCACAGCGCACAGTCAGGACCATCCCTCCTCTCCCACAGCGCACAGTCAGGACCATCCCTCCTCCTGCACAGCGCCCAGTCAGGACCATCCCTCCTCCTCCACAGCGCACAGTCAGGACCATCCCTCCTCCTCCACAGCGCACAGTCAGGACCATCCCTCCTCCTCCTCCACAGTGCACAGTCAGGACCATCCCTCCTCTCCCACAGCGCACAGTCAGGACCACCCCTCCTCCTCCACAGCGCACAGTCAGGACCATCCCTCCTCCTCCTCCACAGTGCACAGTCAGGACCATCCCTCCTCTCCCACAGCGCACAGTCAGGACCACCCCTCCTCCTCCACAGCGCACAGTCAGGACCATCCCTCCTCCAGCACAGCGCACAGTCAGGACCATCCCTCCTCCACAGCGCACAGTCAGGACCATCCCTCATTTTCCCCCACAGCGCACAGTCAGGACCACCCCTCCTCCACAGCGCACAGTCAGGACCATCCCTCCTCTCCCACAGCGCACAGTCAGGACCACCCCTCCTCCTCCACAGCGCACAGTCAGGACCATCCCTCCTCCACAGCGCACTGTCAGGACCATCCCTCCTCCACAGCGCACACTCAGGACCATCCCTCCTCCACAGCGCACAGTCAGGACCACCCCTCCTCCCTCCACAGCACACAGTCAGGACCATCCCTCCTCCACAGCGCACAGTCAGGACCACCCCTCCTCCTCCACAGCGCACAGTCAGGACCATCCCTCCTCCACAGCGCACAGTCAGGACCATCCCTCCTCCTGCACAGCGCACAGTCAGGACCACCCCTCCTCCTCCACAGCGCACAGTCGGGACCACCCCTCCTCCTCCACAGCGCACAGTCGGGACCACCCCTCCTCCTCCACAGCGCACAGTCGGGACCATCCCTCCTCCACAGCGCACAGTCGGGACCATCCCTCCTCCACAGCGCACAGTCGGGACCACCCCTCCTCCTCCACAGCGCACAGTCGGGACCATCCCTCCTCCACAGCGCACAGTCGGGACCACCCCTCCTCCTCCACAGCGCACAGTCGGGACCATCCCTCCTCCTCCACAGCGCACAGTCACGACCATCCCTCCTCCTCCACAGCGCACAGTCAGGACCTCCCCTCCTCCTCCACAGCGCACAGTCAGGACCACCCCTCCTCCTCCACAGCGCACAGTCAGGACCACCCCTCCTCCTCCACAGCGCACAGTCAGGACCATCCCTCCTCCACAGCGCACAGTCAGGACCATCCCTCCTCCTCCACAGCGCACAGTCAGGAACATCCCTCCTCCTCCACAGCGCACAGTCAGGAACATCCCTCCTCCTCCACAGCGCACAGTCAGGACCATCCCTCATTTTCCCCCACAGCACACAGTCAGGACCACCCCTCCTTCTCCACAGTGCACAGTCAGGACCATCCCTCATTTTCCCCCATAGCACACAGTCAGGATCATTCTGTGTTTCTTCTGCAAAGGGTACAGTCAGGTTCACTTCTTGTTTGTTCGACCCTGCGCGCAGTGAGGACTCTAGTCTGTTCCTAGCTGTGGCGCACAGTCAGTCCGTACTGCATGCTCTGGCAGTCCTGCCGTCCTTCCAGCTCGGCCCTGCCTGGACCCAGGGTGGGGCAAGGCTGCAACATTACGGTCCGTCTGGGGGATTGTGTTGCAGCATTTGGCTCCGTGTCCATTTTGCTTTTCCTTGGCAGTAACAGAGTAGTGCCTGGCGCCCTCCGAAGTCACACAACAATGTCCAGGGAGCAGAGGTGCCTGAGCTCTACCCGGACACAGGCAACACCCAAGCAGACAGGGGACGTGCTGGAGCCACTGGCTGCTGCCGCACAGTTCAGCCTCCAAAGCAGAGTGTTTGCTCTTCTCTGCTCTTGGCTGCGCTGACCTTCTCGAGAGCATTGGGGCTGGAAGGAGGAGGCTCTCAGCTGCCAGGGGAGCATTCCAGAAGAACATTCCAGAGCTGTCTCCAAAGTGACCGAAACCACAGATCTGAGGGGAGGCTGCCGTGCCAGGCTGAGATGGATCCGGCCCCTGGTGGTTTTGGGCTCCTGAGGCTGCAGGAGGCCACATGGTGGGCAGCACAGTGGTCTCTGGGGTCCCGGGAGGCAGTGCTTCCCACGCTTCTCAGAGCTGTGCTTGGCGGCCCCAGAGCCACTGGGGCTGGTGAGTTGGCCTGCGGGGTGAGCAGACGGCATCCACGCCTGAGCCCTGCCTGCACACAGATACACAGCCCGGGCCGTGTCCTTGCAGCTCCCAGCCCTGCCTGGCCGTCCTCAGCCCCACCTGCCCCTGTCGTCCCACAGCCAGCACAGGGGCCCTGGCTTCAGGGTCCTGTTATGATGTGAGCCACCCTAACATCCACCCTATCACCACCTAGAGTGGAGAAAGGGCATTTCCTGCATAAAATGCACAGTGCCATTGGACGAGGCTGGTGGGAGCCCTGACATCCAGGCAGTGTCGCTGGCTGGAGTGGACATCTCTGAAGGACATAGGCAGGAGCGGCCCAGGCTCCGCCTGACGTTTGCTCTCCAGGTGACGAACTCCATGTGTGCTTGTTTGTTTTGTCCCAGTGGAAATTTACCTGTAGAACCTCCTAGACCAGTTTTCTGAAGTCCTGAGTCAACAGAACTTCCACCCAGATGCTGCCAGAAGTTTAGAACAACAGAAAGTTGCACCAGTGTGGCCTGAGCAGGCAGCATCACGTACAGATGACAGAGCTGTGGAGGGTGTGCCTTACCCCCATGGCGTCATGGGAGGTGGCCCGAGAGCAGAGAAATGGGGTCAGGTCAACAGGAGCCCCAGGGACACAGAGTCTGCCCAGCACCCACAGCGTCCACCAAGGTCTGGGAGACCCCAGTGTGGCCTCCTGGGCTCTTCTGGCCAGCAGGTGGACAGAGCCTGGCCAGACCTAAGGGCCGGTGCCGCCACCCTTGCCTGAGTCCTTGGGTGAGTCGCTTTGCACCGCCAGGCCTCAGCCCAGCCCTGTAAGAGGAGGGGCCCTCCTGGTGGGCGTCAGGACTGCCCACTCCCTGTGTTTGGAGAAGCCTCCACCCTCTCCAGCCTGGCAGGCCGCCTGTGGGGCCTGTCCATCCAGGATGACCCCACCTCGTCCATCCAGGCAGGCAAAGGCCATTTGAAGGGCCCTCAAGGCCGTGCTCCTATTATCCAGAACCCTAGAAGGGAGTTTTGGTCCCCGGTCAATGGTGGCTATGGCTCACTATGCTTTTCATGTATTGATGTTTAGCTGCGGGTGGATTCTTAGAGTTTCTGCCCTTTCTTCCCCACCCTGCTGACCTCTGAGTCACCGTGACCTGTGAACTCAGGTTCAACAGCCTGCGGCGGCGAAGGTGCCCCAGGTCAGACGGCAGGTCCCATCCTGGTCAGCATAGCTTCAGGGATGAGCCGCCTGGCCATGCAACGAGGGCCTCCAGGCTGCTCCCTGCCGTCAGCTGAGCACTGTCTGAGGGTCAACACAGCCCAGACCTGCCCAGCCGCCTGAACACAGTTTGGGGGTTGGTATCTAAAGTAGAGTCTCAGTCTTGCTCTCAGATGCTGGAAACTTCTCTGGAAGGTCTGAGCCCTGCAGCCCCCAGCCGTGGGGTGCACGCTCTCCCTGGACAGAGTTCCCGGCAGAGACGGACACGTCCTGTTTGTAGCTTTAAACCGCGAGTCTTGGGCTTCCCCTTGGGACTGAAGAAGAGAAGTGACTCCCCGGGGCCTGCTGAGCCTCCTGTATTTGTGGGTGGTTCCTGCTGTCCTCGGAGAAAGCGAGGGCCACCGTCACTGCCCTGGCACTCTCACCAGTGAAGGCCCCACCCTCACCTATGGACGAGGAAACTGAGGCTGGGAGACGCAGAGCCATGGCCAGTGGGACGGGATCCAGGCTTCCCGCTTCCAGCGTGTTTGACGTGACACCGAAGGCCCTCTCGGCCCAGCTGACAGCCTCCCAAAGCAGAGAAAATTTTAAATTGTCCTTTTTAAACAGAGAATACGCTAGGCCTAGAAGCAAATGGGTTTGCCAGGGGGAGAGGGAAGGGTCCGGGCGCAGGTGCCGCTGCTGCTGGTGGCGAGGATCACAGGGGCTCCTCTCCGGCCAGCGCTGGGCCTGGCCACCTTCCTGCTCCTCCTGGACCCTGCACTCGGGCCCTGGCCTTCAGGCAGGCCCAGCGAGAAGCAGAGTGACAGGTCTTTCGAGTGGCCAAGGGCTGAGCACAAAGACCCCCCTCAGCCGCGGTCCCGGTCCAGCGCGTGGATCACGCCCTCGGAATGCGTTTACCCCAAGTGCTAAAGACCCACGAGGAGTGGACAGCAGCTGACACAGAGTTAGAAAGTTTTTCGTAAATGTTTTATTTTCCATATTTTAGTCAGAAAGAAGCATTTGGTAATAAAAATAATAGAGAACTATTTTCTTGCAGGCCGCTGTGCTGTGGGCCGCCCCTCCCGCACCCAGCTCCTGTCTGCAGCCCAGCTCGCGGCAGCGGGGCCAGGCTGGGGTGGCCCAGGTCACCATCGGTCCCTCACTATGTACAGATATGTTACAAGGCAACGGAAGGTCGCAAAGGAAAACAGCTCGCGAGCGGGCAGCCCTGCTGGCCTCAGGGTCTGGGGCCTGTGCACGCGGGGCAGGGCTGAGGGTTCACGCCCGCCTCCTCTGGTTTCAGGGGAAAGGCATGAGGGGTCTTTATTCACACGTGTGTCCTGCAGCAGCGGGTCTAGGGTGCGGCGTGCTCGACTGGAGGGCAGGAGTGAGAGGTGATGTCGCTGTGCTTGTACGTGGCCTCATCCAGGTCCAGGAGCTTCTGGTTGACCTCCAGCGTCATGCAGCCGCGGTAGAACGCTGTGACTGGCGCTGACGTCACTGGCACATCTGGGCAGCGGGAGAGAACAAACACCGTCTGAGCAGCGAGCCAGGGTCTGAAAGAGCCCGTCCCCATCCCCACAGCCACGGGCCAGGCCTGGGTCCCCTCCACGAGCAACTCCATCCCCGTCTGGATCCAGACCCGGCAGACGAGCATGAAGCACAGGCCGGTGGGCCCTGGCAAGATGCCCTGTTATCCCCCTGGGGAGCACACAGGGACAGGACAGTCAACCAGTTAAGTGTTATCTTCTCTTGGCCCACATGAGTCATGCACGCTGCAGGGCTTCCTGGCTCTCCCCCTCTTCAAAGTTTTGTTTATTAAGACTAAATGGAGTTTGTGTCTGGTGGCCAAGACGGAAATCCTGCTATTTGCCGCAAGTAAAAACCTGCGCTGGGCTGGGAGCAGCCGAGGACTTATGTAAGTGCCGGCTCTGAGCTGCCTTTCACCATTTACCTCCAGGGCAGGGATGGTCTTCACTCAAGGCCCAGCCCTACACCCGGGTCTGCCCAGCCTTCTCCCAGGTGGCTGCGGTCTGATGCTCAGGCCCATGCCCACCCCAGCAAGGAAGGGCCACTGGCAAATCTGAGCGTCACTGCGGCTGGTGAGTAAACCTGCCTGGTCCTCTTCCTCTACAAGAAAAGCCCCCCCGAGAGCACGTCCTACCTGGCAGACCCCCGATGAAGGTGAGCAGGGGGCCCTGCAGGTGCCTGCCCAGCACGGCCAGCCTCTCCTGCAGCTGGGCGGCGCTGACCTCGCTCTGGCCCTTGGTGCCGTCCACCTCCAGGGAGGCCTCGCCCGCTTTCAGGGAGACGGCAACCACGTGCTCCTGCCCGTCGCAGACCTTGATCTCCATTAGGGCCAGGGCCACGCCCTCAACTGCCAGCACAACCAGCTGCGGGGCACCGAGACAGGCAGGTTGAGTCCTGCCCTGAGGGCCCCACACTGCCCTTCCTTGGGGGTGGGGGCTTCCCTGCAGCCCTGGGGCTGAGGGGCCAGGAGCCCTGACCGCAGGGGACCCACTCCACATGAGGAAAGGGCCTGGAAGGTAACATGGGACAAGCAGATGCGGCAACTCCCCCAGGCCAGTGCGGGGTCAGACCACCCTCCCCCCACCCCTACGGAAGTGCTGGCCTGGGCAGAGCTGATTAGAGGCTGCCAGTGAGTTGTGATGGGGATGCAGGAGGTGGCCGTGGGGGCCGCCTGCCAGCCCTGGTGCGTGCTCACGCCAGGCAGGGACACAGCCGGGACAAGCATAGGCCCTGCACCCTCTGCCCCCGCCCAGGGTGGTTGGCGACAGCCATGCCCAAGCCCTCAGCTGCTCATTCCAAGGTGCTGGGCCTGGTCTGAAAGTCGGCAGTGTGTGCATCCTTTGCCTCCGAGGCGATGACTGTCTGTGCAAACCTTGCCTGTTACCGTCGAGGCCAAGTAGCCAGAGAGGCGCACTCGCCCTCGGGGCAGGCAGAGCTGCCCACGGACCTCTCTGGGTTGACCCGTGATTTCCTCCTTTGGACAGAGGATAGAACCTATTTCCTTCCCCTCTGAATTGTGCCATGAGAGAAGCAGCAGAGTCCCGTGGCTCCTGTAAGCTTGACTGAGTGTAGGGGGACAGGAGTGGGGAGACTGTGTCCCTGGGAAATAGTGGCTGTGCTCAGAGCTCTGGTGCTGCTGGAGGAAGGAGCCAGTGTCAACAGATCCAACTATCTGAGAGAAACCAGAATCTGAATCTGTTAGTGACATCGTCTGACTTAAGTATGAGTGACTGACTCAACTCATTCTGAACCAGCTGCCTGTGGAAAGACACCCCACGGCCCTGGGCCACTGCAGCTCACAGGCTGCTGGAGTCAGACCTCTGGCTGCACCATAGTTGACCTTGACCAGCCATAGTTTTGCCTCACAATCATGTCAAGGTGACCGTGTGTCAACGACCCCAAAGAGCGGCCTGTGCCAGGCCTGTCCTATTAGACCTCTGGTCAGAGGCTTTCCAGGCTGGGCTTACGGGGCTGGGAACAGCCAGGTGCCTCGACCCCAGGGGAGTGGGGGCCCGTGAGCCTCGGGGTGGACGCCCCATGCCTCTGTGCATGGGTGCCGGGTGCTGGCGGCAGAGGAGCCTGTGATACCTGTTTTTTAAGCTTCTTTGTGGAGTGGTAGTCGACCAGGGCCACAGAGAGGGGGACGGTGTGGCCGTCGCCCACCAGTGCAAGCAGCACCCCCGTGTCTGTGGCGGGGCGGATCCGAGCCACGGCCTCGACTTCCCAGGCTGTTTCCGTCCCCACATCTGGCGGTGTCCGCGCTGCGATGAAAGTGGCACATTACGGAGCGGTATGGGCGGTGAGAAGGTGGGAGTGAGGGGCTGCAGGACACAGGGAGGCACCGGCCCGATGAGACGGCAGCTGGGGAGCCGCGTGGGTCACTCAGTGCCGAGCCCGAGGAAGCCCTCGGCTGTCTCGGCAAACAGCCTCGCATCGTGGGAGTGACAGGAAAACCTGAACCTGGAGTCCAGATTCTGGCCCATGGTGCCAAGACCGTGGGGATGCCCGAGGACGCTGCTTCCTTTGGGCCACACCAGCACCCCATTTCTAAATGCCTCTTGAGGTGACCCCCAGGCTACATAGATCCGCCCAGGGGGGCCACAGGGCACAGGCCTCACACAGAGGGCCACAGCCCGACCCCTTCCTGCTCTCCCCCCGGCAGAGTCCCCAAGCCTCTGCGCCTCACCTGTGGCCCTCAGGCAGTTCTGCGAAGTTGAAAGAACATTGAACCATTTTAAAAAACTGGCAAACAGAAGCTGTAATGAGAATTACTCCAACAGACCACTTGCAGGTCTGTGTTCTGAGCTGCAAGGACTTTACTGTTCTAGGGCCTCAGGGAAGTGACTTTCCTTCACATGCCACATGTACGTACTTACGCACATGTAATGCATCCACAGGAAATATACACACGCATATTTATCTGTATGTTACCCAGACAGTTCCACACAATGTACTCTGACAGACAGGACTGCATTCTGTTCCTCCCAGGGCAAATACACCCACATTCCTCTCCATGTTTGAATTCTCTGCTGATTAAGAAGCCGGAAAAAATCTCCACCCTCTTGGTTTTTAAGTGCTGCTCTCTCACCAAGAACGTCAAAGTCCTGGTGAAGAAGCTGTGTTTAAGCAAAATGGCGCTAGACCGGTGTGTGCACAAATCTAAGATCAGATGCTCTCACCCCCGCCAGGTGACTGTTCAGAGAGAATCACGGCGTCTGCTTTGGTCTCTTACCCACTGGACTACGGTCTCCTCAAATCCACATCATCTGTTTGTCCCTGTCCCTATGGTGTCTCTTACAGTCAGTTCTCAATAATTGTTTATTAAATTGAATGCACACAGAATTGGAAAAAGTAACAACAAAAATGCAGCATTCTCTTCTGCTGCCAAAGTTTTCCCTGTATTTGTGGAGAAAGAGATAAGAATAGTCTTTAATATGTAAGTTTCCCTCCGAAGGGGTATCCAGGCACACACTGGCTGTCGGAGTGATTTCAAAACTCTCCTTGGGGATTTTTCTCAGTTTGCCACCATGTGCCCACCTCACATGGAGGCTTCTGAGACCCCGGTGTCTAGTGAGCCCAAACCCATCCTGAGTTGCTGTACAGTGAAAGTGTCCCGCACTACAGTCTCCTAACGAGTCTTTTCTGTCTTGTAAAATGGATGGTAATCGTGTAGCTTAAGATTCATTAAGAATCCGTAGTTTTAAATACCATTTGGCCTTTGCTATCTTAAGACTTGTAGATCAAAACAATACAGCAAAAATGGAAAGGAGACCATGATACAACAGTCATTAGAAATGATACCTGTGATGTCTATGTTATGGCAGGGGAGACGTTTCTATTAAGTGGAAAAAAAATTAAACATTCACATTACATGATTTTGTGTTAAACATTATAATGATGTTCTAGAATTAGTATGTATAAAAATAGATTAAAGAAATAATGTGTGTTAACATGCTAGGTGGTGCAATCAGGAGTGAGTGACTCTTCTGAAAAATACCTTTAATGAAATGGTCATGTTTTTGACAATTAAAAGGGAAATGGTGACCTTAGGTCTTGCCCAGGACACAGGGGCAGGTTCCATCCCCATGGACCTGGTGGCCCCATGAACTTGGAGGTCCCCTTGGGTGCTTAAGGACCTGTGGCTGGTGAGGCCTGCTGGGAGAAGGGTGCTGCCTGCCCTCTGGGCTGTGACCAGGTGAAGAGCCTGTTTGGGTGTCTGACTGTAAAAGGTGAGGGTCTGGGGTGGGCTCCAGGATACACGGCTCTCCTAAGACTGTCAAAACCAAAAGCCACTAATGCACATGAACTCAGGAACAGCAACAAAAACTAAGGGCTCTAGCCAGTGCATGCTCAAGAAATAGGTTAATTTTAAGTAATCTAAGGAAAAGACTGGAAAAATCATGTGAGTCCACAATCAAACAATGTGAGTTTTTAACTATCCACCACTCATCTGAATTCTTCTTGCTGTTGTTTCTCAGAATAATGTTAGTTTCTATCTTTGGACAATTAATAACACTGTGATCTGGAAAAATTTATGTGAAATGAATCAACTTATGTTTAAATGGCTGCTCACTTATCAGCATGTTAGAAATGCTTTTACTGTAAATTTTCACCGGTTTGGTAATAAAATATAGAGATAGCTGCGTTTTGTTTTTAGAAGTTTTGGGCTCTGCTTTACCGAGCTGGGAGGGCCTCTGGATCTGACACTCTGGTCATCCCCAGGGGACTCCCACCCTTGGCTTCAGCAGCCCCACCCACACCCAGCCCCTCAACACCTCACCTGAGGCGACGGGCATGGCAGACCTGGCGTGGGCAGATTGGACCTGGAGGACCCTGGCCCGCTGCCTCTCCATGGCACACCAGCTTTGGGAGGTACCCACTGCCCCAGCACTGACCGCCTGAGCCCCTGTTCCTCTGAGAGCATTCGGGACTGGGCCACCGGCTTATCCTCAGCTGAGACAATCCTCTTTCCTCCTCTGGGTCTTCTCTTCCTTTTAATCTGAGTTCATGGTGTCCCTCAGGCAGCCACACTGCTACTTTTAGACGCTTGCCTCCTTATTCTGCACTGAGTCACTGGCGATTGCAACACTACATATGTGTTTGGAGCTTCTCCACTCCCCAGACAAGCCCCAGGCTTGTGCTATCTCAGGACCTTCTGCAAAGGACCCTTGTGGGTCCTTCCCACCCTGCCCCGCCTGTCCCCTCCTGGCTGTCTGATGTGGGGCCACCTTCTCCATGAGTCTCTCCTCTCTTCCTCGCTGGCTAGCCCAACACTGAGAGCACAGCACGGCCATTCTAGGAGGGCCCTGTACCCTCACCCCCGTCACACCTGCCCAGAGCCTGCCATGGGCATCGGCTGACCCTGACCCTGTTGTCCAAGGTAGGAGCTGTTTTCCTGGCTTGTCTCTTTCTTTCTTGGCATAAACTTGGCTGGAAGTACAGCAGCAGCCATCCCAAGGGAAGAGTGAGACTCACAGTAGTTGAGGCTGTAGATAGCAAGCCCGTTCCCGGGGTAGAAGGAGCCCCTCTCCGTCACGGAGAAGCACTGCATCCTCGCGTTCACCTTCACGGTCTCCTGGATGGTGGTGTCTTCGCCGTTCAACCAGCTCCAGCTCCTCATGCAGCCATCCAGACGCGGGTTTATCTGGAAAGAGAGACAAACCCCCGTGGCTTCTGTGAGTCACGATTCCAGACACCCCCCTGCAGGGCAGTGCACTCTTGGCTCAGTAGTGTGGAAACCCACTGCAGAATGCACAAATCCCACCTGCATGGTGATCTCATAAGAGGGCTCTGCACCTCACCAAAGGGCTCGCCACAGGACGCCTACTTCCACACGGGGTAAGAGCACGTGTATCACACTAAGTGAGCCCACCTCCTGTGTCTGCACCCGTCTCCCCACTCAGGAAGCAGAGGGGAGCACAGGCTACCTGCCTGCCTGCCTGCCGGGGTGGGGCAGGGGGAGGCACCACCTGCACCACAGCTGTGCCTGGAGTGCAGACCTGGCACCTGGGAAGCACGTGTACCAGTGCAAGCCCGAGGGCTGGGAAGCGGCCCCAGCTTGGCTGTGCACCTGCTGTATGGTGTGCACAGTGTGGATCACCTTGGCCTCTGTCCTGGCACAAGGAGGTGTGAGCAGTGTGAGTAGATCCAAGGAGTGTGTCCCAGTCAAGGGTGGCAGGACATCCCTCCTTGTGGCCCTCTGCACAGTGGCCCTAGCGCTAACCCTCCTGCTACTCAGCACCAAGGATGCTTTGTCCAGTGGGTGTGGACATTGTAATCACAACACCACAGATGCCAGCCACCAGCATCAGCACGTGGGAGAGGAGACACACAGACGAGGTGCACAGGCTGGTGGCGGGGGAAGGCGTGGGGAGAGGCAGGGCCATTTAAGACAGCCGACGCTAACGTCCCCACCGTGGGTTTTTCCCTTATGACAATTCTGGCAGGGTGAGCAACCCAAAGTGTTGTTGGGAATTGTCCAAAAAGTTGATTGTTCTTTTTCTTAAAGAATAATTTCATTGTGTTTTATCTCCACTGTAAAATGGACACTTTACCAATTCAAATGGAAACACAAATGGTTCTTATAAAAAGAGACAGTGAGATTAATGATGCAGCCACCCCTGCTGTGTGTCAAATTCTAGGAACCCTTCGCCTTCCTCTAGGTCTTTTGCAAAATTTGGTTAACACTAAACACACATCGGCACATGGCTGAACACACCCTCACACGGACCCGTGTCCCAGCACGCAGCAGGCTGCACTTTGACAGGTGACAGCAGTGGTACTCACAGGCTGCACGAGGTGTTTCTCCTTGAAGGGAATCCCTCCCACGGTGAGGTTCAGATGGTACAGTCCTCGGTCCAGCTGAAACAGATCCCCTGCCACCGCGATTTTCATGACAGCGTCCTTATTGACCTTGATGACTACATTGCGCTCCAGCTCCTCGACCGAGATCTGAGAGAAGCCAGGACCGTGAGAACCGGTAAGTGTAACTTCTGGAGGAATGCCTGCCTCACACGAGACCACGTTCACGATCGCGTATGTCCAGGAGGCAACCAGCCTCAGGGAGACTACGCTCTGATCTTCATCTGGGCCAAGAGATGCCCAGCCTCAGGGAGACCACGCTCATGGTCACCTGGGCCAAGAGACGCCCAGCCTCGGGGAGACCACGCTCATGGTCACCTGGGCCAAGAGACGCCCAGCCTCGGGGAGACCACGCTCATGGTCACCTGGGCCAAGAGACGCCCAGCCTCGGGGAGACCACGCTCATGGTCACCTGGGCCAAGAGACGCCCAGCCTCGGGGAGACCACGCTCATGGTCGCCTGGGCCAAGAGATGCCCAGCCTCGGGGAGACCATGCTCATGGTCACCTGGGCCAAGAGATGCCCAGCCTCGGGGAGACCACGCTCTGATCTTCACCTGGGCCAAGAGACGCCCAGCCTCGGGGAGACCACGCTCATGGTCACCTGGGCCAGCGCTTCTGCACACCCCCTCCATGCTCAGGGCAGGGGGCTGTACAGACTACCACCATGGATCACCTTGTGAGCTCACAGGTCAGGGTTTGAAAACAAAAGCATGCCGCAGCAAATGACAGTGGAGACCTCTCCAGTGGGTGTAGGATCATGAGAATCAACTTGTTACACGAGCATTTCCACAGAAAGTTCCACGTGCCACTTCTGCCAGATCCCAAAGAACAAGCAAACCGATGTCTCCTTCAGGCACAAGACGGAGAAACCGCACAGTGTGGCTACGTCGTGCACAGGCCCCCCGCCCCCATCTACACTGGTGTGGAAAATACCCATGGGGAAGCAAACGCACAGGCCTGGGCCCATCCTCTCTTCTCTGAGCGAGATGTGCGTCCTCCTGTCTCTGGCACCCGTGGACGGAGGCAACGGCTGTCTTCTGGTGCGTGTGTGGCTTTGGGGGCACTCCAGACGCACAGGGGCGGACTGAACCCTAATGCAGTCTCAGTGTTTAAAACCTTTTACTGCAGGGCCGACCCCGTGGCTCACTCAGGAGAGTGTGGCGCTGGGAGCGCAGCGGTGCTCCCGCCGCAGGTTCGGATCCTATATAAGGATGGCCGGTGCGCTCACTGGCTGAGCGCAGTGCGGACGACACCAAGCCAAGGGTTACGATCCCCTTACCGGTCACAAAAAAAAAAAAAAAACCTTTTACTGCAAAATGTAACAAAGACGTAAAAAGGTTTATATGACATAAATGTGCAGCTTAACGAACCTCACAGAGCTGTTCGCACCCGAGTCCCTGCATGTCCCCCAGCCCCAGCTCTTGTCTGCTCAAGGGACTCTTTGCCGTTCTTTATAAATTTACCACCAAGCTAGATCCCTAAGTAACAAGTTCCACACCTAACATTGGCGAGATCCCCGTGTGCTGCTTTTGCTCGATGCCGCGTTTCTGAGACTCATCCACGCTGCTACGCAGGCCTCTCTCTCTCTGCTTCTCCCCTTCCACGGCACGGCAGCGGCATCCACGTTCACCCACATTTACCCGAGCCGCCGCCTGCAGGTTCCAGTTTTCCAGGTTGGGGCTCTTGGTAATGGTTTTGCTACATTCTCGCACACAGACCTGAGTGCCAGTTTTCTAGACAGTGCACTGAAAGCTGTGTGCAAAGAACTATGTGGGAAATGACTTCAGGCCTGGAATTACGTTATCTTCCTTCACAGACTTTTCATTTGCTCTGCCAGGGCCCTGGGGCTCACACCTGGGGCCACCATAGAACTGTGTTAGAGCTGAGATTTGTATGGCCACGTAGATGGCTCACGGCCTGGCTGATGAGCTCCCGTCTTTGACGGCATCCGTTAGAGCCAGGCCTCGCACAAGCAGGACAGCAGACCCTGCGCGGAGCTCCCGCCCACAGCTGAGCTGCACTCGCCGGTCCCCTACCTGCCCGGGTTTCACTCTTTTCTGACACTTTCTCTACAATGGCCAATGGCCACCTCCCTCTGAAAGACCCTCCCCTTCGCTCCTGGCTGCACTGACCCTCCTTCAAAGCTTTCCCCAGCATGACGTCACCTTGATGCCCTCCAGGGAGGATGACCCTGCCTCCCCTGAGCTCTCAGGAAACTTGTGGGAGATCCCAGGAGGCCCCAGTGGCCTTGGCCTCGCTGTAGGGACAGGCAGATGATCCTGTCTGAGGGGCCGCTGGGTCCAGTCTGCTGCTGAGCAGGGGGACCAGGGCTGAGGCCAGGGTGTCCCCAAGCCACGGCTGCTGCTGTTGTGAAAGAACAGGGAGGCTATGTCTGCACGGGGCCCGGCCCTGCCCTTGGAGGTGGCAGCAGGGCTGGCCCCAGAGGTGCTCACTTCTCACCGCTGCCTGCAAAGGCAGGAAGTCTCAGTGTTACGGACAAGCTGTGACTCAGGAGGGTTAACGAACATGTCACAGAGGTGACGGGTGGTCTGCCATCCAGGAGGGACACCCGGGCCAGCATGCTCACAGGTCAGATGCCCACCCGGCTCTGACCGCAGCACTGACTGCCGCCAGGCTCCCCTGGCAGTCCACACAGCACAGACATCTTTGCAAGAGAAAAGATCCCACCCGGCCTCTCCCCACAGCCTTCAATGTCTTCCTGCTTTCTTCGAGAGGAACCCCAAAGCTCCTTAGTGTACCCCAGAACCCAAGCGCCAGCTCACCCTGTCCACCATCTGACCGAAATCACCTCTGTGGGCCCGCACAACCTCCCGCCTCCACGGGCCGCACAACCTTCCAGCACAGAGCCACAGTGCTGTGGAGTGAGTGAGAGAACGTGGAAGGGGCTGTGACCCCACACCCACCGTCTGCCACATGCCGTGGTTGATGACTGGCCCGCTGCTGGTGACACGGCCCACACCGTTGTAGTGCAGCTGCAGCTCCAGCCGGCCAGCCCTCAGGGCCAGCACGATCCAGGTGCTGTCCTGATGGCCCCCAGCGAAGAAGAGGACCCCCTCAGGGTCAAAGGTCCGGAAGTCAAACTCAGCCACGAGCCTGGGCGGGGCACGGGACACAATCAGAGGACACACAGGCAGGAGGCTCATGGTTCCCCCGCTCAGGCTGAGCCCCACCCAGCACCCCACAACCCTTTCCAGGATGCCAGAGGCAGCTTTCCTGCGGGGGCGAGTTCACTCAAAGGCCACGCAGATGTTTGCACCAGGGCCCAGTGGATGGCCCGGGACAGTTCTGGACTCAGGCACCGTGCCTCCTCTGGCCCTGGATCTGCGACACCGTGGCAATGGCTGCTTCACCCAGGTTTTGTTGTCGTGTGTCAGTTGCCTTCTCACCTGGTGGGCTGCAGCCTTTTGAAGCGCAGTCTGATCACAGGGGTCCCACTGAACATACGGCCCAGGTACAAGGACTTCATACTCTTGGCAACACTGAAAGGCACACACGGCAAGATGTCCTGCCGCAGGACAGGGGTTCAGCCTCTCTCTCTACCTTGAGGCTCATCCTCTGTCCCTCCCAGTCCTCGTCCGCGCCCCAGGCTCACTGCTGACATCCCACAGAGATTGTCACAGCCTGACCCGCCATGTGGGGTGTGCCAGTGAGAAAGCCAGCTCGCGTGTTACAGCCTACACATCCCACAGCGCCTCTGTGCCGTCCCAGAGCCTCTTTCCCTCATTTCCCTTTTGGCTTTTGTTTTTTAAATCATTATTTCAAACATACAGAAAAGTAGAGAGAATCACCAGAAAACTATTATAAAATAAATAAAATATGGAAGCTGTGAAGACATTTCTAGAATGTTCCCTGCTCTTTGCTGCAGCTTCTGCACGTACTCCGAGGGAGGACAGAACCCAGGCAGGTGTGAGCTGGCCCTCCTGGAAGACTGGGAGGCAACAGAGCTGGGGTTAGAGTGGGGCCTGCTCTGCCCACCACAGGCCATCTGGGGCGAGCTGGACAGGGAGCTGCAGCGGGGCACTCTGTAGACACCCCGGGAGGGAGGCCATGCAGAGACAGGGCTTCCGACAGCCCTGCAGCCGCCCAAGGACACCGCTCCACAGAAGGCAAAGATTCAGGCAAGGAACCTGGAGGCATGAGCGGGTTGGGTGCCCCCGACCGCTCAGTCCCAGGCCTGGGGACACTGCTGCCACGGTGTCTCTGCAGCAACTCCCAACTCAGCACCAACCAAGTGTGCAGAACGCACAGGCTGCCACAGAGACGTGTAAATACGACAAAACGTCCATCACAGAGTGGAGACATCTCCCATCCCAACCTCTCCATGTGGCCCCAAGACCCACAAAGCCTTTGGCAAGCACTGAGTGCATTTCCCCAGACCCCACCATGATGGGGCCCCTACCTCGCAGGTGTCCATGTCAGCGGACAGCTTGAGGCCCCCGCGCCCGTTGCAGTGGCAGCTGTAGCTCCCTGGGGAATTGACGCAGGTCTGCTCGCAGCGGCCCTGCAGGCACTCGTCCACATCTGCAGCCAGAGGGCGTGGCTGAGCATGCAGATGCCTCCGCACCGCATGTCCGTGTGTGTGTGACTGCATGCATGTGTGCGATCGCACATGAGGCTGGCTTGTGGTAAATGTGCAGGTTCTAATGAGTGTAGCTCAGGAGTCAAGTCTCCCCAGTCAGACAGCTATAGTCACAGCCCACCCGCCCCTCCTGGGGTGCCAGCCTCAGCTGTCCACTCTTTCCCGAGCACAGTGAGTGCCAGTCTTGCTCAGCGCTGTCAGGCTGGGGTGAACCACACGTCTCTGAAGCTCTTGGCCCAGTCTGTGCAATCAAGGGTTCCTAGGGGATGGGGAGGGGCTTGAGGGCCAGTGTGGTGGCAAAGGAGGATGGTGCAGGGGTCCTGGACCCCCATCTTCTCACTGTAGCTACTCAGCCCCCACGTTCTCCCTCACTGCGGCACTGCCCCTCTTAGGAACCCACATGGCTACCTCGAAATAGTAAGTGGGGCTTGGCTTCTGTGCACCCCCCAGGACATGTTGGGATGCTGCCACGAGAAATAAGATGTCATGGGCCATCCTGATGCAGCAGGGTGAGCTTGAGGGTTGGACAGGAGCCCGAGTTGGCCAGAGGAGCTCAGGGGTCTTTCCTCTGTGTCTATGGCAGGTGGAGAAGGGGAGGCACATGTGTGCATGTGCAAGTGAGCGTGCACTCGAATGTGTGCATGTGTATGCATGTGTGTGCTTACATGGGTGTGTATGTGCATGGATGTATGTACAGGTGTGTGCAAGTGTTCATGTGCACATCTGTATGCACACGATTGACAGTGAACGTGCATATGTATGTGTATGCATGTGTGTGTGCACGTGTGCATGCGTGCACTTGGCAGGGATCAGTTTCGTGAGTCCTCTTGGATGCAGATGCCAGAAGGAAGACACTTCCCAGGAGGTGTCTTGGCTTTTCCAACCCTGTGTGCTCACTAGGAGCCCCAAGGAACAGAGCAGCAGGGTTGTCACCAATGCCACGCACACTCAGGCAGGGAGATGCGCATTTCTAGGGCTTGTAGGAGGAGGAAGAGGTAAACCAAGGGTGACTGGGAGGCGTGGGTACCTTGGCAGGCCTTGTCCTGGAAACTGTACGCGTAGCCCTCGTCACAGAGGCACGAGTAGGAGCCTGGCAGGTTCTTGCAGCGTGCCGCCCCGCAGGCATCTGAGTCTGCACACTCGTCCATGTCTGCGAGCAAAACAGCAGACATGACACCACTGAATCTCACATCATACTGTGACAGCCACAGCTGGTGCTGGGGCTGGACTCGGCTGCATTTCACCCTGCACTGGAACAGCCACGGCCAGCACAAGGACTGGAGGGCCGAGAACAGCCCGTGAGACAATGTCCAGCCCTGCAGAGTCGGACCCATCCCAGGGCTAGACCCCGCCCCACTGCCTCCCAGCCCCTTCCCCTCTCTCGTCCACCTGACCTGGCAGCTCCAGGCCGGGGCTGGGGACAGGAGGTACTTCTGATCAAGGACCCCAGCTAAGAAGGCTGAGTTCAGACCAACAGACTGAGCAGCTGGACAGGGCACTGCTCAGCCAGGAGGGCACAAAGTTGTGCTATTTAATTCCAATAACATATAGAAAGGCAAAAAAAAGTAACCCCTGGGGACCTTGTGAACTAAAGTCCCACGTCCACAGCAAACCATTTACTGGTCTCAAACAACCAGTTGTCACTGTTGGATTAAACCACAATCCTAAGACTCGAGCGTGCTAATCTGAGAAAGAGTAGGGGCCACCACTGAGTTCCCAGGTGCCTGCAAGGTACAAACCCTGAGATAAAGAGTCCTCAGTGTGTGGAGGAGGAGGAAGGTGGGGATGAGGGGGACGAGGACGGGAGGAGGGGGAAGAGGAGAGGGAGGAGGGGGAGGAGGAGGGAGAAGAGGAGGGGGAGGAGGGGGGAGAAGGGGGAGGAGGAGGGGGAGAGGGGAGGAGGGAGAAGAGTGGGGGGAGGAGGAGGGGAGAAGGTGGAGGGGGAGGGGGAGGAGGGAGAAGAGGGGGGAAGTGGAGGGGGTGGAGGGGGGAGTAGGAGGAGGGAGAAGAGTGGGGGAGGAGGGGGAAGCGAGGGACACCCCACCACGATGGCGGCAACAGGAAGCCCCCTGCATGCTGGGTGCTGTGTTAGGTCCTTTGGACACGATCTCGTGGACTCTGTGAACTGTGGGACCGAGTCGCTTACTCCAGGCCAGGGACAGAGCCGGGACGGGGAGCCCTGTTCTCCAGGCATGAGGATGGGCTGAAGGGGAAAAGGTTAGTCTACGCATTTCCAGGCTCCTGGGGCACCTCCGTGGGACTGGAAGGAGGCCCAGCAGCCGCCTACGCGTGTGGCCTCACTAGCTGGACGGACGCGTGCAGCTGTGGCCCTCAGATCCCAGGGAATCACCTCTCATGGTGCTCGGCAGCTCCTTGTGGCCACCGGCATGTCTGGGCTTGTGCTGTCTCTGCAGGACACCCCATCCCTTCCAGGACCAGGGGAACCAGCCAGCAGCAGCCTCTCACAGAGCAGCAAACTTGACCAAAAGTAAAAGGTGGGGAGGGATAGAGAGGGGAGAGGCTCGGGGAAGCCCAGGTGGGCCCATCTGAGGCCTTACCTTGGCACGTCTTGCCGTCAGGGGACAGTGCAAAGCCACTGTGACAGGCGCACTGGAAGCTGCCTGGCTTGTTGTAGCAGACCTGGCCGCAGCCGCCATTCCGCTGGCCACACTCATTCACGTCTGCACGGGAGGAAGGGTGCAGGGCAGCCCGAGGAACACACACCTGCCTGGGGCAGCCTCTGCCAGAGGCCCCTCTCTTGGCCGCATGTGGCGGTGGCAGGCAGCAGGTGTCATGGGCCCTGAGGAGCTGTTGGCGGTGACAAGCCACAAGGCTCAGCTCTGTGGGCACCCAAGGCCAGAGGCCAGACATGATCCCCTGGCTGATGCCCAAGTACAGACATGGCCTGGCCAGAGAGCTTGTCCTGAGGCAGAACAAATCCCTCAGGATGCCAGGAGACAACAGGGCCAGATGAAGGGGCAGCCCAGCCTGCCGGACTCTCCACCACAGTGAAGGGTTTGGACCAGGCCCAGCGGCCGTTTTCCCTGCAGGCGTCTTTACTGGCACTGCAGGCTGCGCTCAGGGGACTCGGAGGTGAAATCACTCCCTCCCTTTCAACCAGTGGGCACTGAGGTCCTGTGTGCCATTTCCGTTCATTACAGCCCTGTTCTCAGAGAGCACCCAGCTCCTCCCTAATTCTCTCAAGGAGCTGGTGTGGCTCTGGGAGAACCCAGACCTGCAGCATCCTGGTGGCTTCCCGTGTGGGACGCTGTCCCTGTCCTGGACCTGCGGCGTGATCTGAAGGGAAGCGCTCCTGGCTGGGAGCTGAGCAGAGGCCCCCCGGTGGGTGGGGGTGCAGGTTGGGGTCAGAGAGGGTGGGAGACACAGGGGCCCCACTCCCTGGGCCCATCATGAGGCCGGGGTGGGCTTACCTTTGTCACAGAGCCGGCCCCCCCAGCCGGCCTTACATAGGCAGAAGAAGTTGCCCATGAGGTCTTGGCAGGCCTGGGTCCCCTCCTTATCGCAGGGGTTCGGAGTACACTGATCAGGCAGGTCTGAGTGAAAGGACAAAAGAGGGGCTCACCCTGAGCTGCCCCCAAAGCTTCCCCAGCAGCTGGGAGTGGTGCGGCTGTGGGGCAGGTTCCAGGGCACGTCGCCCTCTCCACAGCCCCAGCTGGCCACAGCAGCACGCCCAACTCCGTGTGGGAGCAGGGTGCACTCTCACCCAACCACCACGCATCCATGGAGCCGCCCAGGAGCTCAGACCTCCCAGGGAGCAGGTCAGACAGAACGTCGAGCTGACCCCAGGAGCTTCCAGGCAGATCCAGAACATTCCACCATCCCCAGCAGACGTCTCCACCTTCCCAGGCCAGACCAGGCTGCCCATCCAAACCCCTGCCATCACCCTTGGTGGACGCCCTCCCTTCAGCCCAATGTCCACTTTCGGGTCAACCCTGACCCCTCCCAGAGCATCTCAGGGACGGCCTCAGGCCAGGTGTGCTCTGACCCACTCTCCAGAGCTGCTTTCCAAGGAGTGCTCCAATCGAGCAGCCTGTCACAGACAGCCGGGGTGTCCATGACAGTACCCGAAACAGTGCCGCCAGGCAGGCAGGACAGCTCCCGTGCACACGGCGACGCAATTCTGAGCTTCCAGAAGCTGTAGAAAGAGCTATGATTATACCCGGAGCTCAAAGCGTCCTTTCATGGGCCGCTGGCCGTGCATATGCAGGGAGCCCCGCGGATGGGGCCTGGGCTCTGGTCCTCGCCATGACTTGTGTCTGCAGCCCGCTGCCATATGTGACATTTCTGGACAGCTCTGAGAAGCCCTGTGCTGGCCGCCCCAGGAGGGGCAGAACGTTGTTCCAGAGAAAGTTGCTCAGCTCACAGAGGGGCCGCGCAGCTCCCGTTCTCCTGCCTCCTGCCTCCACGGGGGGCCGGCACCGTTCCTACGCAGCTGCAGACCCCCGTCCTCTTGGCGTGCCTGGACACGCCACGTGTCTCCCAGTCACACACATTTTTCCTGCTTCCTCCTCCTTCCAGGCCGTGGATGTGCCCTGCCTGGAAGTCACACACCAGGGGCTGGGGCTGTCTTTTTCAGGTCGAGGGCACAGGCCTGGTCTGACCCTGTAAACTCACCGGCTCCCGTGGGGTGTGGTTTCTCTGCGTTGACAGTGGACAAGGGGCCCTGGTCCTGTTGATGCGTGGTGCTTGGGTGACAGTGACCAAGTGCGTCCATGCTGCCCTTGAGATTGTGGTCACTGGGCAGAGCAAGCAGCAGAGGGCAGGGGCTGGTCCTGGATTCAGCATGGCTGAGACCCAGCTACACTCACGCCTCTCGACGCTGGCGCCCCACGACACCTCGTGCCATATGAAACCTCCACATCAGGCTCTTCCACTCGTTCTCATGCAGGAGGCAGCTGAGGCCCACAGGGCTAAGCGACCTGCCCAGGACGTGAGAATCTCCGTTACTGTTTCTTACTCTCAGGAGGAAACTAAGACAGGATGCTCGGTCCGCGTGCATTTTCCTTGCAGGTTGATGGCCCACCTTAAGCAGGACCGCAGGATCGTGGCTTCTAAGAGGACTCGCTGGTTCCTGGGTAACCACCAGGCACTGGTTGCAGATCCTCCGTCCCTGTGCCAGCCCCACAGGTCTGATGTCCTCTGCTCAATGAGGCTTTGTCATGGGGAGCAAGCCCAGGCCAGTGGCTGTCCTTCAGGGCCACCCTCAGCAGGGGCACCGTGAGGTGCTGCCAGTGGGTACCTACCTCCAATTACCACTGCACTCAAAGCAACCAGCATTTTGTGCCAAGCTGGCAAACAGCATGTTCACCACGGGGTTTGCAATTGGTCATCGGCACAGGGATTATCTGTGCAGATGGTGAGGGGTCTCTGACCTCAGCCCATCCAGGGCTCAGGAGTCAATCCTTGTCATGGGCTCAGACCCAGCCTCTGTCATCCCGGGCAGGTCTGGGCACCAAGCTTGTCAGGAAGGCCGGCTGGCAAGTCACAAAACACTTGCCAGTATAGACAGAGCACAAGTCTTGAAGTGTTTCTGGCATACTTGCCTGGGTATTTCTGGCCAGTCGCTATAAACGCCCTTTACCTTTAAGCACACAGGGACTGGGTCCAGCCGTCAGAGTCACAGGGGCACGAGGATCAGGACCAGGGATTCTGCACCATCCACAGCTGCTGTGAGCCAGCAGTGAGTGCCCATGCCCGACGCTGGCCTGTCCCTCACACTGGCCCTGGCCTCCTGATGCCCACCCTGGCCACCTCTCCACTCTGCTGAGCTCGGCTGTAACTCGGGCTCTGCTGTCACGTGGTGCTTTGGCACAGGAAGTGTTTGGTCACAGCAGGGGCTGGAAGGCTGAAGCCAAGCCAGGATTAGAGACATGAGGGGTTTGCTCACCCACCTGACCTCAGGTGAAGAGGCTCCGAGGGGCAGGAAGGAGGCAGAGACTCCAGGTGTGAGGTTCATGCCAGGGCCAGACCCTCTGGCTGCAAAGCCCCTGACACCCCCACACTGCTCAACACCAGGCCCCAAAAGACCCCCTGTGGCAGGGAGGTCTCGGGGAGAGAGTACGTTTTCACTTAAAGTATTCGGTTACAGATTTAGTTATTTCAGTTGTTAACGTACCCCTGTAAATTTGACGTGAAGCTGGCTAACTTGGTCTTGAATTTGCCTGGAATATGCCCAAGCCTCCCCCTTAAATGTCCTCCAGGCTGAGGGACAACACCAACTTCGCTGGACTGGGACTGTATTAAAGGTCCCCATGCCCACTTTGAGCCAACCTCACAGTACCCACCCCGGAACGACTCCACCCAACACTCCTTTTGTTTATTTCCCTGCTGGAAATCCATCTGTAGGACAAAAGGAAGGCACCGAATTCACACATCCAACACTCAGCAAGTGCCCGGCAAACTCTGCAGAAAAGCAGAAAAGAGATAAAACATTTGCAGGCCCCAAGGGGCACCCCCTGGACTGGCCACATCCTTGGCACACACAGCAGAAGGGCATCCAGCCGGATGGCTGACCTGTGCAAGGGACGCCAGGGCTCTGGGCGAGTGCTCAGGAGAGGACAGGTTTATCTCAGCCTCATCGAGGGCGTGTTGGGGACAGGAGGAAGGAACTAGCCTGTGGCTGTAGCTGGAACGGGAAGTGTGTGCTGGAGGCCAACAGAACGCCCTTCCCAGGGCCTGGACAACATGGCCCAGTCCACTCCAGGGCCCCTTACTCTGGCCAAGAGATGGGCAAAGGAGACAGGTCCCCTCCTGGGGAGAATCCTGAGGGCCAGGATGACAGTCTGTGGGAAGGTGACCTTCTTGGCAAGAGCCCACAGGGTCCTAGTGGCCAACAGACCAAGCTTCAAGCCCCTGCTGCTGGACACCTGCTGGGCACAATGGGAGCCTTCAGCGGTGGAGAAGCTGGACCTGCCGTGGGAAAGGGCAGAGATGCAGCCCGAGGCTCCTCGTGGGCACCAGGAGAAGGAAGTGCACGCGGCCCGTGGTCTCGTCCTTCCCGCCAGCTCCCGCTGCCATTGGTACCACAAGCAGACCCGTGGGCTCTGGGCTCCCACGCGAGACCCGCTAGGGGGCAGGTACTTGTCTTGGGCTGAATTTGGACTCTTTGGCAAACTCAGAATTACCTGTTTCAGGCTATTGCTTTAATTTTAACAATAATGAATAACCAAAAAGTCAAGCTATGAACACCAGCTAGGGCTACTTTCCTGAAAGAACCAATGGATGAAATGCACTGCTGCCTACGCCCCTGTCCCTTGCGCCCCAGCCTGCAGCTGCGGCCCCCCAGGAGTGACCTGCACATACAGCCCTGCAGGCTGCCACAGCGCTGTCTTCACTACCCCGTGCACAAGTGGGGCAGGCCCATTTGTGCTTTCTCACTGGGGGATGGGAGCGGCAGCAGCCGGACGAGTGGCCAGAAACCATGTTGATCGTGCCTGACCCTCCAGTACACTCAGGGAACAAACTCTGGGTCTCAGCGCTGTCCTCCTCTCCCGGGCTGCCCACGGGTGAGAGTCTCCGTGTCCACTAAGAAAGTGCCACGGCAATTTGAAACACGCGAAGGAATCCAATGCCACAAAATAACCAATCGAAGCCACAAGGTAAGTAAATACGGCTGGAAACCCAATATGCAGAAATCAATAATCTCCATACAGACAAGTTAGGAGACTGAAACAATGAGACGCGGCCAGAAGTCAGCCTCACGAGACAGTGCAGGGCCAATCTGGAGAAAAATGCTCCAAGGGACCGAAAACGAAGGTTTCCAAGTGGGAGAGACACGCTGCGGTCAGAGCGGAAGACCTAACGCCACTTAGACATAGTCACCAATGCAACAATTGCAAGCCCGACTCAATAGGCAAAAGGGTTTTTTAGGGTTTTAAGGGTTTTTCATGCTTTAGTTCATTTTGAAAAATAAGCAGGACACCAGGAAAAGACTGCAGAGGAACACGCAGGAGAACGGCCCTCAGCAACCAACACAGAGCAGTTCTGGCGCCGGCGAACCGCGCAGGGACTCCCCAGTCCCGGTGTCCAGGGTGTGAGGACGTGGCTTCCCGCCACCAGGTGAAGGGTCACAGAAGCGGTGTGGGGACAGTCACAAAGAGAGTCCAGGGGAGCTCCTGGAGGTTCACATGCTTAAACACAAACATGAGACTTTTCTACAACTGTTCTCAGGAAAAAGACAGGCTAAAACCCAGGAACTGAAACAACCTAATAAATATGAATATATAATTAAGAAAAAAGAGATTGGTTTAGCAAATTTACAACAGAAAATACCTGCAGAAAACGAAAAGCTGAAGTAACAGGAAGCTGAAACTACCGTGATGCTCCACATCCACGTGAAAGGCCCCAGAGGTCAAGGGCTGACCTCTGACCTCTGACCTCTGGGGAGGCAGGGTCAGGGGATGAACCCTGGGGAGGCCGAGGCCAGGAGGGGCAGGGCTTGCTCAGGCTCCACAACGTGCAGGCAGCGGCTGACCTGGCTGCCCTGAGCACCAGAGGCCAGGCCCTGCAGGGCACCCGCTCCATGAGGCTGACCAGTGGTCAGAGCAGAGCCTGGGACACACAGCAGAGCCTCTCCCATTCCCACGTGGCTCCAAGAGGGCTGAGGCTTGGGGCTGGGGTCTGCAATCGAGAGATGGAGGCCCACAGACTACCCTTGACAGGCGGGTGGCGGGACACAGCCATGGCCGCTGCGTGCCAGGGCCAGGCTTGCATGGCTCCCCATGTGAGTGAACCCTCCTCCTGCCTCTTCCAGGAGCAGGTGGGTGCCCCACAGTGTCTCAGTTTTTCTTAGCTGCAAAACGGGTGAAATAACAATCCTGATGTCATGGAGTTTGGTGATGTCAGCAGCTCACACTGTGAGGCCCTTAGCATGGGGGGCTCGACTGAGACAGCCCATTCCTCTGTCATCTTAAACACACCAGGCTCTGAAGGGATGACTTGCAGTGGTTATGTGAGTGTATGTGTACATAAGAATTCACACAGGACACCCCAAAAGCCCATTTTACTTTATGATAATTTAAAAATGTAGTGCTCTGGCTCTGTCGGAATCCTGCCAATGTCACCAATTGTCGGCTCTTTTACCTGCCTGTAATCCTGCCAACTATGCCAATTGCAAAGCTGGGCTAATGTCAGAATCCTGCCGACTGGGCCAATTGTCGAGCTAGGGCTGGGTCTGGAGCTCACAGACCCCTCAAGCCCATTGTCCAGACTGGGTCACAAAGTCTTCGCATGCCAGGCTGGGTCCCCAGACCCCTCACACACAGGTCTGAGCTAGGTAACCAGCAAACAGGTCCCTGGAAGCTGTAGGTTGGAAAGCATGGTTGTGCGTGCGGTGGCCACCCAAGGCAGTAAGCTCCAGCCAAGGTGGCGGCGCCACACAGACGCACTAACTGCACCCACCCCCAACATGCCCTGAGGCGAGGGGGCCTGATTAAATTATTCTATTTTCCCAACAAAAAATATATTAATAATATTAATAAAGACTCATGACAAGCTGAGAAAACCTGTGCTACCTTTAGTATGAATGGTTGATTTGAGAAATCTATCAAGAACTCCTACAAATTGGGAAAAATGAGCAGAGTAAGAATAGTTCACAGAGAAAAGAAACAGAGCATCCGAAACATGTGAAACGCAGCTTCACTCCTCAGAAGGAAAAACACCGAAATGACGGTGTCATTTTTCACCTGCTGTATTCGAAGGGCTCAAAATGTTTAAAAATACACGTAGTCTGGGAAGCCACGCCCACTGCTGGGCAGGTGATCAGGGTGGGCTCTCTGCACCAAAACGAAAAATGACCCAGGTTTGACGATTCCTCTCTCAGGAATGTATTCTGCAGATATACCGAGACGTGTGACAGGTACACGAGATGTCACTCCAGTTTAGTTTGTAATAATAGAAATTGGAAATTAGCTAGAAGTCCATCAATGCATGTGGGTGAACAGATCATGTTACACACACCTGCAAATGCAGACGTGGACGCGGTCTGCACTGACACAGAAGACAACCCGCGGCAAGGCGAGCTGCCGGGTGCAGAAGATAAAACTCCCTCCTGTGTGCACAAGTCTAAGCACCGGACAAGCCCAGAACTGGCCACCATAGTGACCCTTATCAGGATGACTCGGAGGCAGAGGGCAGGCTTTCACTCCACATCCTAGTGACATGTTTAAATTTTGTGCCGTTTGCACTTATTGTCTATTTTTAGAAAAATAAAATTTACTTGCTTAAAAAAGAAAGTTCAGTGAAAAGGAGCAGACCCCAGGAAGGCACTGTAGCTCTTTACGATAACAGGAATATTTGAGACCCTCCCTGCAAACCACAACAAAGCCCAAAGCTGCCCAAACTTACAGTGCTTTAAGGAAGACAGAAAGGAGACAGACTTACCTTGAACGCATGTGACAAAATGTGGGTTTTTGATGTATGGAGATCCGTATTTGCTAATGCACTCTGCAAGAGAGAAACAGGCTGTGTGTCACTTCACACCACGGACACTGGATGCACTTGGGACTGTGCTACGGTTTCTTAGCTCTGGAGAGGTGGCTCATTCACTTTGCCCGAGGAGCTATAGTCCTTGAGCAATAACAACAGTTTAGCTTTAACACGAAACATTTTAACACCCACAAACAGGAAACATCTCCACCAAAGTGGCAGAACTCTGCACCCAGAAGTGTGAAAGCACCTGCCACGACTTCTGTAGTGCCTCCTACTGCACAGAAGGATCACTGAAAACATTTGGTAAGTTTTCCGACTGTAGTCAGAGAGCTAAACTTCAATTTCACATCGACCGTGATTTGAAAGTCAATCTGCTTTGGAGAAACTCCCCCAGGCCATTTGGCACGCTGCACTCAGCTTGACTGCGGATGTTCCACAAGGAGGAGGGAGGCGTGGTTCTGAACATCGGAAACTTGGAACTGTGTAGAAGGGGTGTTGAGTCCTTTATCTGGCCGTTCAGTAGGTCACTGTTGCTTGCCCATGCATAGGAAGACATCAGCACAGACAGCAAAAGGTGGCTGAAGGGCAGATGCGTGGGATAACTGGTCACCCTTCTCAGGACTAGAACCCCGTGCATCCAAGACAAGGCAGATCCTGGGCTTTCCAGAGCCAGTTACAGATCCACTTTGCTTTTTGCCAGATACAGACCCAGAGAAGGTGCCTCTGAGGGGCTAAAGTTAAAGAAGAAGACCCAGGAATACTTTTCTTTCCTTACAAGTGAAATACATCCAAAGAACTTTAAAATGGTGGTAACTAGATAAGCAGTTCTCAAAGTGTAATCCAGAGCCTCTTGCAGGGAGTCGTGAGGTCAGAGCTATGGCCCCAATAAGACTGGGACCTCACTGTACTTTCTCACCTCCCTCTCTCCCCCGTGTGCAGCGGGGTTTCCAGAGGCCACACTATACGCAGCAATGCCACTGCTCCAAGTGCCTAGAGAACATCTGCCTCTGAGCTCCTGCTCCTCCAATTAAACAAACACACCCCTCGGTGTTCTCGGTTTTAATAAATAATATAGTGAATATTGATAAATACAGCCCACACGAAAAAACTCTTTGGAGTCCTCAACAGTTTCAGAAATGCAGAGTCCTGAGACCAAAAAGTTTGAGGACCACTAAATCAGTCTTGTTTCCACACAGTGAGCTGAGCCTGGAATCAAAGCCGAGAAGGCTTTGCAAATGACAGCACGCGGACCTAGTGTGGAACAAAGACGTGGTGTAAAAGAGACACGTGTCTCTCTGACCCACGTGCTCCAGTCAGTCCCAAACTCACGGTGTGATTAAGCAATGCTTCCTCAAGGAATAGCTCCCTAACGGGATTTCTCGAAACACGTGTCCCCCAGCTACGCCTTAGGACAACTAAGATAGAGCCGTGGTTTACACTTACCTAAGTATCTTGGATAAAAGTAGTCCTGTGGCAAAAGAAAGAGAAAGGGCAGTGGTTACTGGCATGAGCTGAGACTCCTGAACAACAGTCAGCGGTGGGTTAACCAGACCTCGGCCTTTCTTCCGAGGAGGCAGAAGCAGACTCTGGAGGTGCTGCAGGAGGGGGCTTCCCACAGTGGCCTGCTAAGCCGCCTTCTGCCCTGGAGGACCATGGCATGAGAAGAGGAGAAGAGAGGGGAGCAGCTGGCTTTGCTTCTGCAGAGTGACCACAGGCAAAGCGGACCGTGTGCCTAGACTTTCTGTGACCAGCAAAAGCAACGCCATTTACAGCTACTGACGACAGGTCACCCAACGTGTCTCAGAGAAAGGCACCCTTAGAAAGATGAGAAAGGTCCCAAGTAAAACCAAGTCCAGCCCCTCACTGGACAAGCCTGAGCACCTTTCCGTGTCCACTGCATTTGCAGTTTTATCCACGAATGCACACGTAGGAAGTCCGCATGGAAGGTCTTTTTAACCCCATTATCAGGAATTTGCCTGAGGTCACAAAGCTGAAGCCGGGAAGGGCTTTGGATGGCTCAGGATCAGCGGGAGCTGCTGCACAGCACTCTACAGAGTGACAACTGGAGGCGGCTCCGGCGCTGTCCTTCCACACGTGCGGGCATTGTCAGCTGCTTCTGCACGGCCTTCTCAGCCACTTTCCTGTGCACTTGGGCTCAGCCCTCCGCCAGTGGGTGGTGCCACCTGAGGGTGGCTGCAGCTCGGGGAGACTCCATGGTGCTGCACACACTTGCTAAGATGTGCTCAGACATGGCTCCTGAAAGTTACATTCTAGTAAAGATGGAATGTTTTTAAACTCTTGATCCTTTAAAAGAAAGTAAGAACCAGGGCAAGTTGTGACTGGTGGGAAGGCGGCATCCGTGCAAATGCGAGGACAGAGAGCTGGGTATGGGGAGTCGGGGAGGGACCTCCGAGCCCCGCAGAGCCTGCCTTCCTCCTCTCTCCCTGCTTTTGGTCACAGGGTGCCAAACCCTGAGAACAGGAAAGGCCAGCAAGGCCAGATGAGCTCTGGCGAAGCCCCTGGCCCTGGGGCTGGAGGACAAACTAACACCACGTCTCAAAGGGAAGGCTTTGCTTCCAAAATAAGACTCAAGAGGGATGAAAGCCGTGTCCACTCAGGTCAGGAAACCAAGAATTAGGTTGAGGAAGGACTGAAGAGAAGACCAGTGAGTCAACCACCCAACTTTGCACAGATGCTTGCACTGCCAGGACTTTCCAGAAAGCGTACCCTGTTTTTTAAAAACCCTAACAGGTCATACTGTCAACAGTCACGTGGGATCTGTTTAAAATGATGCGCTCTACTGCTGCAGAGAGGCGTTGCTAATGGAAAAGCCAGGCCCCCTCCCCTCAGTCAACCACACCTATGGCAATGGCTTCCGAATAACCTCAGGGCACTGAGTCCGAATTTGTCTGCTTCACCACTAGGGGAGGGAGCGGTAGGGGCAGCCCACGTGTGAGAATTGCCTGGTAACCATGGGAGAGGTGGCTGAACCCTGAGTCAACGCAGGGCTGACACGAATACACCTAAAACGGCCACACACTCTCCCACAAGAAAGAGAGATTTCACGTGGCCCTTAGAAAGTTCTGGCACAGAAACAGCTGAGGAGTAAAAGGCGCCCAAATACACTCCGTGACGCCACAGGACCAGACACAGAGCACGTTGTTTTGAGACCCACCTGCCCCCCATCACCTGCATCACAAGTTCCTCAGGTGCACGACCCTTGGCCTGAGGCTGCGGCAGGGTGGTCTCTCCTGAGCAGTGCCCCTAGGAATCCCTGTGGAGCAGAGGCCAGAGAGGTCAGGATGCCGAGATTTAGGACCAGGGATGACCTCCCACACATACCTACCCTCCTTATCCACCCCAGGAGGAGCAAGCCCTCTTGGGTGAGGGGTGGGGTTGGGGTTGGGGTGCGGAGTGGGTGCAGGATGCTGGGACCAGCGGGCTGGTGATGGAACCCTTTGTCACCAGGCAATCATTTTCCCCAGGGGTTTGCCTCTACTTTGCTTAAACAGCTAAAGATAGAAAGAAGTGAGCAAAACCTCAGACCCCACGCCATGAACTGAAGCTCCAGGAGGTGAAGGGCAACACCCACCTGCCACACACAGGGCCCGGTGCTGCCCGTCTCCAGAGGCCCTCAGGATCTGCCCCTAAGCACATGGGTGGACCATGAACAGACAGACGGACAGTAGACGAATGAATACATGGACGGACAGATGGAAGAACTGACGGACAGACGAGTGGACGTGTGAGTGGCTGGAAGAGTGAGTGAGTGGACGAAGGCATGAATGAATGAATGAATGAACGGGGCAAGCCCGGGGTCCTGCAGTTCTCACTCAGCTGGACAAAGCACTGGATCCTCAATCTTATCCATGCCATAGACAAGCACCCTGGAGAAGAGTTAAAATCAATGCTCTCAGTTTGTCTCTTTCAATATGGAGGTGTTAATACGATGGGTCCTCAAGTTAACAAACTGCCAACACAGTTTTAAAACTTAAATCCTCATTATTACCTGACATTTACCTAACTTCCCTTGTGCTATTTACTCCAAGAGCCCCACCCTTCCAGGTGACAATTAGGCACATGCTGTTTACTGCGTGGAAGATACGACAAATGAGTCACCCAGAAGACCGGTGTGATTTGCCATCATAACTGGTAGGGGACTGCTCAGAGTGCAGCAGCCTCCTCGGGAAGCACACGCCCCATCCAGAGAGAACCACACGCCAGGCACTTGGCTGGAGCTCCTGAGGCTCAGGGGTTTCGGGGCACCGAGCTCGGCTGGGAGCCCCGACTGCTGGAGAAGGTCCAGTGTAAACAGCTGGGCTCCACCAGCAGACCCAGCTCCTCCTCGGATGCCTTCCTAACTGCATTCCTGCTCCCTTCGGCTTTACAGGAAAAACTCATGACCTAAAGTGCCTTCCAGGGAGCCCGGCCTGAGGACGGCCTGGTTGAAGTCTACTGTAAGGTTTCCAAATTGTTCTAAAACTACAGAAAAGTGTTGTAATGAACCAACCCTCAGCCACAGGGACCCTCACTCCCACACCCTCTGTCTCTGCTCCTATAATTATTCTGCCACACATAACAAGGGGAGAGTAAGACAGGAGAACAATAGGTAGTTGGTGAAATCCTTGAGAATTCCCATCTGTGGACACAACTTCAGGAAGACCTGACAGAACCCACCTGCCTCTGCCCTGTGCTGACCACCAGGACCCTGGCTTGCCCTCAGGGTCTTGTACTGCACCCCTCACAGCCACCACATGGCAAAAGTCAGGAGTAACAGGGAGCTGCCATATTCCCCACTGGGACAGGGTCAGCCTGGAGGACTGGGCTATTGACCTGGCCATGCATGGGGAATCTTCACCTGCAGGGCACAGCAGTTCTGAAATCCCAGCTCCAAAGTGACCTTGTGACCTTGGGCAAGCTTCCTGCCCCTGGAGCTAAGGTTCAGAACAGGGTGGGGTTGACCTCCCCACACCCTGCCAAGATCCAGCCCTCCAGTGAACTCCCTCCAAGGGGTCGTCTGGTGGAATTCTTCCCTGGGTCTCCTCTGCAGTCCTTGCCCACCAGTCTGCAGTTTGGTGAGGGTTTTCAGTGGTCTCTTGATTAAACGAGACCCTCTGAGGGCAGATTTACTCCCCCAAAATGGTCAAAACCCACATGAGATGATAACATCCAACACAGTATGTTGTAACAATAGGAAACATGTTTGGGCCCAAAGTTTGTTGAACTGACAGTTGTCCCCCCAAAGCTTACAAACAGGACCATGTCTAGCTCAGAAGGTTCCAGAACCTGGCAATCGCTGCCGGTGAACATTTCCTAAGCACCTTCATCTCCAAGCCTACTTTAATGCCTGGGGCACAGCAACATCTCTGCCCAGCAAGGGGTGGCACACAACGCCTCAATTACTGTTTTCTTAAAAATGTGTTTTTCCATAAAATGTGTTTCACAAAATGCTCACTCCCAGTCTGCCGTGAGAATTAGATGTGTCAGTGAATGTGTTTGCAGAATGCTCTGCAAACATTTCAACCTCAGTTGTGCATGGATGTTTTTGGTATGGACTTTTATCTGGATTCAAACAATATACAAGGAGTCCCACATTACAACCTAACACATGGTAGTTATTTTTCAAACAGGACACTAAAAACTTATTACTACCTTTACTAAATAACAGCCTAAATTCTGTTTCCCAAAATCTTTATATTACTTGACAGAGGAGGCTGAGACTCTGGCAGCACAACTTTGCTTATTAACTATTTGCGATGTTTTCGATGGGAACAGTCAACAGGGCTGACTAATCCCTGACCACCGCAAACCCGACTTCTAAGAGAAACTGGCCAGTGATGTCAACCTGAGTTTCCGTTCCTGGAGCTTTCGCTTTCTCAGAGCTTGAGGCGCCCACAGACGCAGTTTCTGTTCTCACAGCAGCCTCTCGAGAGGTCTCCACTCTGCAGACGAAGGTGGGCTTGCTCCTCTCCCTCTGCTCCTGCCCACTGACCCCCCGGGCTCTGAGCCCGAAGCCTGGCCAACGGGGCTCTGCTCATGCTCTTCTGGCACTGGCCATACAGAATCCTCTTTCCTTTTTTCCTCCAAAATTCATTACCTAACTTCTCCAAACCGCTGCCTGCTTAAGCACTCCACATAACAGAAACGCCAACTCCACTGTCACACGGCGGGTGCTTCCCAGGGCTTGCAAAGCTCCTCGGTCCCAGCCCCACCCCAAGGACCCTGGGCTGGCCTGAAGGGAGGTAAGCCCCAGGGACAACACAGGCAAGGCCACCTGCACCCAGAGACGCAACCACATGCCCCTTGTTCCTAAAGTTCACACTGAAGTGCATGCTACGTTGCAGGGGTTCCTGCTGGAACAAGACCCTGGGTGTGCTCAGCAAGCCACAGAGATGGGAGCTGGGACGTCTCTGCAGTGTGACTTCACAGCTGTGCATCCTCCACACCTCACAACAAGCACATGGGGCCTGAAACAGCAGGGCCCTCGGGGAACGGTGACGGTCACGCTGGAAAGCCAATGCTCTGGGTCCTTTCCAGAGTCCGTTTTAGGGCAAAACTTTAAACATTTTTCACGGTTGTGAATTAGCTATGCTCCCTGTCCTCCAAGTGCATGTGACCAGGCCTGGCTTTCTGGGTGCTCAGGGCCCTGGGTATGAGAGGCCATGGCTCTTGGGGATGGGGACAATTGTCCCTTGCTGAATGGCCAGCTTATTCTGAACAGCATTTGCTCCGTGTGTTTGCTGCAGCTTGTACCTGTCCCAGCAGCATCTCCCTGCACGTCTCACCTGCCCCAGCGAAGCCACAGTTCCCTCAGCTGACTGGCGGCGGCTCTGGCTGATAAAAACTGCTCTGCCCAGCACTGGCTCCCTGGCTGTTCACGTGTTCGCCCCTGCACTCAGCAAACATGGTAACCCACCCCTATGGGCTAGCACTGAGCTGGACCCACAGAGATGAGGCCACAACCCACCCTGAATCTGCCCGCAGACCGGCTGAGCTGCAGGTGACTGTGCCCAGGAAGTGGAGGGAGGGCTGTTTCCCCGGCCAGATATCCAGATAAAAGGCGAGGGCAGGGATGGCATGTTAGGAAGAAACTCCAACAGCAGCTATTTACAGCATCTGCTCTAGGTGCAAGGATATTCACTAAGAAATTAGTCTCATAAAATACATTTGCTCTCAAGTGCAGCTGCCTTCTGTGCCCCAATCCTCCTCCGTCCTTAGTAACAGCTGCAGGACACACATTAACAGACAACACTTTCCAGCTTCCCCTGCAGCTAAGGCGGCCGGTGACTAAAACCCGGCCCATGAGATACAAGCACAATGAGAAACTGCCCAGAGCTGACTGGAGCTGGCTGGCCTGTGACCCTCTGCGCTGCCTACTGAAATGCAGACGGGATGGCTGCTGCTCCAGCATCTTCTACTGCGTGACGAGGCCTTGGAGGTGCAGACCACACACCAGCGTAGCAGAACATGAAGAGGTGGCGCAAGTCCCTGGCCACCGCCAAGCAGCCCGCTGCTCGCCTTCTGCATAAATGAACTTCTACCTCATCTAAACTACCATTGTTCGCAAATTTTCAAATATATGCAGCTAAAATTATAAATTTAAGGAAAGTCGAGGCTTCACAAGTTGATGAGGATGTTTTGGGACATATTCCCTGGAAAACCTTCGATAAACAAGGGTTTAGGCCAGTGGGCGATGGGAGAGGAACTCTGAGGGTTAGAGAGGCTCAGGGGACCACGGGAGAAGCAATCAAACAGTTTTTGCAAAAATGTGTCCATTTATGGTAAGAAGAATGTTGGTTTTTAATAAATCATTATTGTTTGGGAAAAATAATGTCCTGCCTCTCCCAAAATTCTTAATTCAATTTTTTTGTCCCCCAAATTTTGAGCCTAATTGCATTTACAATCCAGATTTCATAAAGCAAAAGAGAATAAAATTGACCTTATACTTTACAGTTGCACTTATCAAGATTAACTTCTATTCTTACAGTGTAACTCTGGTCTCTGTTTAAGCGTATTTACTTTACATGGCCTTTTTGTGGATTGATCCTGCACTCACCTGGCACATCATTTGCTGATATGAACAGCTACGTTCAGCAAACTCCTTTGTTCTCAAGGCTAAAAGCAGCACCATCAGCTACCAGAGTACACAGCCAGTGCCAGTCACAGATAGGAGGAGAAAAAAGATGTCAAGAAATAATTACACCTTCACCAGACACCCTACTCAGCAGTGCGCCCTGCCTTCTTACTGGAGAAGCAAAACTTCATTAAAACAAGGGTGTAATTTATTGAGGGATCCCCAAATGCCAGGCCCCACGAGGAGCTGCACATACCCCCTGTGGTGGGCAGAGTCACTGCCCTGAGATGCCCGCAGTCTTCCCCCTGGAACCCGTCGCGTGCTACATGTGGCACGTGGCAGAGGGGATTAGGGCTGTTGGTCAGCTGACAAGGAGACGGGGTGGCCCTGGGTTGTCTGGGTGGGCCCAGTGTGATCACAGGTCCTCAGATGTGGAACAGGGAGGTGGAAGAGAAACCCAGTGACGGCCCCACGCAGAGAACGTGGCCTGACCTTGCTGGCTTTGAGGGCCTCGAGCTGAGGGACACAAGCGCCTCTAGAAGCCACAACAGGCCAGGAACGGAGTCTCCCCAGACCTCCCGGAAGGGACACAGCCCTGCTGACTACAGATAAGATGCACTTCAGATTTCTGACCTCCAGAGCTGTAAGATATATTTGTGGTGTTTTAAGCTGTTGGGTCTGTGGCAATCACACTCTCCTCACAGAGGCCACGTGAGACAGACGTCAGTGTCTCCCATAGGCATCGTGGCACTGGATGGGATAGCTGAGTCACTTCCCACAGCCGCACAGGGGCAAGGCAGAGACTCACACCCTGCCCGTGTCTGCACCACCCAGAAACAAAGAGCACACTCCCGGCAGTCCCAGGAGGAGCACGTGTGAGCTGAGACACAGCGAAGCAGCAGGAAGGAGCTGCCTTATCTTTCAGGTGCCGGGAGAGACCCGATTCCTCCCTCGGCCCCACGAGAGGCCTGGGCTGCTCCACACTGCAGGGCAGCAGCCATGCTTGGCCGTTTGGCAGCAACAATGAGGACAGAGAGAATCCTGCCAGAAAGTCCTGCAGCCATCAGACGGAAGCGATAAAGATGAGATGCCCCAAGGAGAAGGTCTTGGGACGCAGCCACCGGTTCTGCATGGTGCTGGGGGAAGCAGTCGATGAGAAATGCAGGGAAAGGGGAAGGAGGCAGCCCCGCCAGCACCGCCTGGCTCCCGCTGGCCTCACCGAGTGGGGAGCAGACCTGTGTCCACAGGGGGCAAAGGGGTGACGTGCCCCACCACAGATGCCAGGTGGCACGTCTCTCTACGTTTTTCTGGGAAAAGCAAAATAACACATGTTCCAATCATACAAAACACGGCTGCACAGACACTTCCTTTGGCCCCAAGTCCACCCTTGGGAGGGTGTCAGGCACTTCAACATAACATGTTAACTTGGAGTTTGGGGGCATGAGTTTCCAGACCTCCAAATAAGAGCTAATTTGGACATGTCCTTAAATAAATTCCTGGACCCCAGTTCACAAGAGCATAGCATGAGGTGATGCCAAAGACTCCCAGCCACAACATTCTGTGATCCCATGACAAACACTACTGCAAAATTCTTGTCTGTTCCTGGCTTATAAAAGGGAGGCTTGCGTGCCTCCTGAGTCCAAGGAGAGCTCCCAACGTGAGCTGTAACCGTGATGCTCTGTGGGATCTTAAGGGCTCATGCCCTCAGCAGGGCCAGTTCATCAGAGAGTTCAATGGCTTCACTCAGAGCCTCAACCTGCCGGGTCCTGGCTGGGCAGGCAGCACCCTGGGCTTTCAGTGTGTCACTGCCTCTCACGTGCTGCAAGCATGCACCCTGCTGCTCCTTGGACCATGCCCTGCCTACTGGCTTAATGAAGATGACCAAAGGAAAGGAGATGCCATGACAACGAACTGCAGTCACCATTGACGGCAAGTCTGCGGGAAAGCTACAGGAGGTCCCTGATGGTGCCTGAGCCACAGACCTTTTCCCCCAGCATTATCCATCTGGGCCTGTCTGCAGCCAGAAGATGGGACCATGGCCCGAAAGCCACCGATGACTCTACATGGACACGTTTCCTTAGTGCACTGGCTGCTGTTGCAGTTGTGGGGCTGGACAGGCATGGGGTTTCCTTCTGGCCTCATTGAGTGGCAACCCTCAAGTTCAAAGGCAAACCCACCACTTGCCAAGCGCAACCACCTGGATGCAGCACAAAGCTCCCTGCAGCAGGCTCACTGGACTCACACCAAGCATCACACTGGGCGCATGGAGCCCCCATGGAACCCGCCTGGAGCTTGACACCCCCACCCCAAGGCTGCCACGATGTGGTGCAGATCCAGCACACATGCGCGGATCTGCGGTGCACAGATGCGCACGCTGAGGCACGACATCGGCTGGGGTGCGTCGATCCTTGCTCTCTCCCCCACTCTGGCCCGCAATGGCGTTAGCGACTAAGTGTGGACACTACCTCTGCAGTGCCTGGGACAAGCCTCAGTTTCCACATCTGTGAAGGAGCAATGACAGTGGCTGTCATGCAGAACTGTCACAAGGATGAAACAACTTCACAGGTGTAAATGCTCAGAACTCAGAGCTGTAGGGGACTACCGTATACCCTTCCCGATCGCAAGTTGTCACTTCACACTGATGTGCCCAGACTCGGTTCCAGGGCCATGGGGGGCCGTGCTCTCCACAGCGCAGCTTATCACCTTCAGATGCTATTCAATTGTCAGCTTTGAAATAAATGTAAGCCACCTGCCTATAAAGGGTACGTACGTGTGTGTCTGTGTCTGGCTACAAACACCGTCATGTCACTGCCCAGGAGTGTGAAGAGGGAAATACATGGTTTCTTTCACTGGGAAATGGAAATGTCCCAGGTACACAAGAAGGCCACAGGGCTGTGCTCTTGGCTGCCTCCACCCAGGTGGGAGCAAGGTCTGTCTGCCCAGCCTCGGCTTCTCTGCGCTCAGTCGACTTAGCAATTCTAAGAAGAAACGACGTCGATGCAGTGAGGCCCGTGCTGCTGGCGGGCAGTCCTGGGCCGGGGCGGGACGGTCCCGTATGTGCTCCATGGAGCCTAAAGCTCCGAGCAGAGGTCCTCACAAAACGCTCTAGACGGCAGGTTTCACTTTATTACATATTTTATTACCATGGACACTAACACTGGAAGGAAACAAATTTCACCTATAATTTGAAAGAAAAAAGTCTGAGAAAATAAGTATGACATTAATGAGGGCCAAATGCACATGACTGTCTCTTTTGAACATCGTACTTTTAACCAGTCACAGCAGACTGTGCTGTCAGGAGGGAAGAGCTAACATTCTCAACTTACTCCAATTCCAGCTCCTCTCTACAAACTGCTGTATTTTAAAACTTTTTAAATGAACTTTTGCTACATCAGGTCAAAATTTACAAGGCCTAAGCAGCAGGTTTATAAAGAAATCAAGGGAATATAATAACCCTGAAAAGTACAGAGGAGTCTCAACATCGAGTACTAAACCTCAGACAGCAGACGCTGTGCATTAACAGAACAGTTCCAGGTCCAACCTCAGGAGAACACGAGGACAGCCAAGTGTTCGGAAGCGCAGACGCCTGCGGCTGATGGCTCTGGGCCAACCAGAACCTGCGAAGAGCAGGGCAGGCTGCCCCGAGCAATCTTAAAGAAACAAAGCACATTGAAAGGGCGTTTTGTTTCTAAATAACAAAGGGAGTCGTTCAGCATCTCTCAAGACATCTTCTATTAGCTTTCCACAGATGCTGGGCTCCCTGGCTGGGGCACTGTACATTTGCAGGGCCTGGTGCCTCATTAGACTGAGGAGACGGGAACAAATGGACGTGCTGTAGGCACCACGAGAGAGCTGGGGAGCCTGGCAGGCTGGTCTACCCCTCAAACCCCCCAGACCCAGGAGGCCTGGCCCTTGCCTCGCAGCCCGCCCCTCTGAGGCCTCCGAGCCCATGCCCAGGCAGCTCTGGGCAGGGGACAACCGCTTAGGAACAACGCCGGGGTCCTCAACTGCAATGATTGTGTGCTCAAGGCCCCCAGTGGCAAAAGCTCTTCGAGAGGACACCCAGGAGGAAGGGCATGGCTGCAGGATCTCAGCCCCTGGGGAAGGTGCTCTAGGAGTGGAGAAACCCCAGAGAGGGGTCAGGGGGCTGGGTCTGCAGAAAAAACCTTGAGGAGTTTGTCTCACTTCTCAGTGACCTGATGCAACCCCAAAGTCGTAGAAAAAGTGTGAGTGTGTGCACATGGATACATGTGTCTCTGTGTGTGTATGTGCATTCTGTGCATGTCTGTGTGCACGTGCATGTGCTCTGTGTGTACACCTGTCTCTGTGTATATGCACCTGTGTATGCATGTGTGTTGTCTGTGTGTCTACAAGTGTATGTGTCTCTATGCATGTGTTCTGTGTCTGTGTGTCTGTGTGCACGTGTGTGTTGTGTCTGTTAGTGTGTATGTACACATGCATATATGTGTCTCTGTCTGTGTGCATCTGTGTATTCTATGTGTCTGTGTGCACATATTTATGTTCTCTATGTGTTTACCTGTAAATGTGTCTCTGTGAATGCAAACGTGTATCTGTGCACACGTGTATGTGTGTGTCTGTGGATGTGTGTATGAGTGCATGGTGTCTGTTGGGGGCCACTGTAAAGACAGGGTGGGGTGCCTCCAGGCACCCCATAATGAAGAGGGAGTTCTCTGAGGGTCCCTCCCCTCCTCCTGCTGGGATCCTCCCTTGGGGGGCTTGCAACTCCTTGGGGGTGCCCTCCCACAGTCTCAAGAGAAAGGTCCTTGGAGCACAGACAGGGTTCAAGGCAAGGCCACAGGACGTGGGCCTTTGAAACCGACTACACCCAAAATTCTACCTAGAGAACTCACCACCAGCACGGGTGGGGCCCCACCCCTGGGAGAGCTGGGGGAGGCGAGAGTGGAGGGGATAGTGGAGAGATGGAGAGAGAAGAGAGAGAGACAGAGAGAGACAGGGAGACACAGAGACAGAGACAGAGGAGGACAAGGGGACCACGGAGTTGGGACACAAGCGGCGTTGTCTCCGCACAGGCCAGGCCCTCGGAGGATACCCCTGGCCCCACTGTGAAAGCTGCACTTGTATCTCAAATAGAACAAGGTGGTGGGATCAGGAACCTCTGCCTGGGTTTTCTTCCCACCTACAGGCCGGCATCGAAGGGCACGGGCGGGCACCCAACCTGTCTGCCAGCAGGTCTAGGCTGGGGTAAGTCTTGTCTAGAATCCTTTCCGGAAGCAAAGGGTGATTACTGAGATCCTATCAGGCTCTGGAGCCCGCCGGCCTTAAAGGACTTAGGAGAAAGGCGACTAGTGCAGAGACCTGGGCTGGGCCTGGGGAGCCTCAGCAGAGACTGGGGGGGAACTGCCCAGGAACCCAGCCAAGGAAAGGCAGAATGCCAGGAAGGGGGAATGACGACAGACAAGGAAACGGAGATAAGCAGCAAGCAGACAGGCTCTGGGAGGGAGGGGCCCTGCCATTAACAGCAGCCGCATAGCCACCCCCAGCAGGGGACCGCCTGGCCAGGAATGCAGGTGGGAGGGGCCATAGCAAAGGGGGGCCCTTCCAGCAGAACCTGGCTCCAGGCCACAGGCGCGTGGCAACAGTGGTGGTGTGGGCACCTACCAGCTGGGAGCAGGAGGGCTCTGAAGGAAGACATCCCAATCTGGGGAGGATTGAGCAGAAAGAGCTGAGGGCACATCCGGCACATGCCCCGACAAAAATTCACTGTGGACCAAGCAGCTCCCCGACCTCGCCCAGGCCCATCCGTGCACCTCCCTGGAAAACCCGGTTCTAGCAACGAGCCCTCAGCCTCGATGTCTGATCAAGTTCCTCACCCCCTTCCCCAGGTGGCCTGGTCACCCTGGCCTGTCTTCTGCAAGAATCCTGGTAGGTGGCTTTAGCCAGCATCCCCCTCACCCCGCTGTTCCCTCTTAGTAATTTTCCATCCTCAGGCCCCCACCCTGCTGCTTGGCTACGAATTCCCACTTGTCTACACTGTATTCAGAGTTGAGCCCAGCCTCTCCCCACTGCGAGACCCCGTTGCTGTGGTCCCCATACCTACAGCGATGGTCCTGAATAAAGTCTTCCCTACTGTGCTTTAACAAGTCTCACTCAACAGTTTTTTCTTGAACACCTGGCACACAGTGAGCACTCAACCACAGACCTCTGAGTCCCCAGAGAGCTGGTGGCAGCTGCCCAAGTCTACCTGGTGTGGGGGAAGGACCATGGGGGGCAATGTTGCCTCCCCTGCCAGTGGGGGAAGAAGCCGGGGCTGGGCAGGTGCATGTCGACTACAGCTGGGCAAGACACCCCACAGACAGGACAGGCTGTTGACCTAGATCGGCAGATGGCAGGGAAGGGGGCAGGTGGGACCAGTCCCCGAAGGGGGCCCTGTCCTTCAGATGGCAGGGTCAGGTCCTGGTGGCTCCATCAACCTCATTTCACAAATTGTAAAAGGGGTTGTACTTCAAAGGCAAGGATGACCTGAACTAATACTTCTCAGGGAGAAAGCCCTGGAGCAGAGGAAGTCACTGATCATCTCACAGAACTTCCCAAAAGTGGTTTTCTCAGGTGCACCAGCGGCAAGTTGCGTCGGAGGATCCCCAAGGCGTGGAGGAGGACACTGTGGACACAAGGACCACAAGGGGTGGACGCCTGATCTGCCAGTGCAGAGCTGGGACCTGGCCAGCAGCCAAACCCAACCCCAACCCCGACCCCGACCCTGACCGCGGCTCTTCCCAGCATCCCACACTGTCTCTCAAGGCAAGAGATGAGGAAAACAAGCCCACAGCCAAATCCATGAAACAGAAAAGCTCTGGGAAGAGGCGAGGCAGCGGTTAAGGCCGGGCACCTGCCATTCCACCCCCTGAGAGGGGACATGTGGAGCAGGTGGTCCAATGGGAAGCTGACACGTAAAGGAAACAAGGTAATCATTATTATTCGGGAATGTGGTTGGGAAGGAGGATGGAATTCTGGGAGATTACAGGTGGCTTTGGCATGAAAAGGAGTCCAGACTGTGAGGGAGACGAGCGGGCAGGGCCTTCCCCAGCATCGGAGCAGCTTGGTGTGCATAGGGCGGCAGGAGGGGCCACACCAGAGGGGTGCAGAGGCCCCCAGAAAACAACAGGGAGGATGTGGTTGTATTAAAGTGAGAGGTTGTGAGTACTCTTCCCTTTTTCTTGTCTTCATTTCACACCTTTGTAAACAGTTGTAATTAAAACATAAAAGCATCAAGGTCAGAGGGCACAGGCCCTGGGAGGGGCAGACTGCATGTACATGTTCTGATCGGCACAAGCTCTGGCCTTGAGGGCAGCAAGGAAGGCCAGCTTGGGGTGTCTCTGTCCCAGCAAGTGGGAGCTGCAGCAGGATGGGGTCTTACGGGGGGCTTGTCACCAACTCTTATCACCAGCAGCCACAGCCCACAAGCTGCACACACAGAATGTTCCAGGTTGCATCAGCCACACAATCCCATAGCCAGGCAGTGACTCTGCGTGACCAGGGCCCTCTAGTCCTGCCTCTGGGACCTGGAGAGACCCTCTACTGGAAGCTGCAGCCACACACAAACCTCAATTACAGCAGTGATTAGCTGTGCAGAGAGAGCTGCCCAGCAGCAGTGCAACAGTTTTAAAGCTTGTTTCAGAAAGGCAGATCTAAAAGGGAGTGTCAAGATAAAGGCCTACATGGGTCATACAGAACCACTCTTTTATCGAATGTGACATTTATTTCATCCCAGAAGAATTTCCTAAAAGAAAAATTCCAGAACTAAAAACTTTCCTGTGAAATCACTGACTTTGCAGCATAAGGTCCACACCACTGCTCCTAATTTCCAAGACACTTGCTCCCACAATGCATGTTCTTAAATATCACCTCCAGGCCTGCCCTGTCGCCTAGGGCTGCACAGCTCTGCCGGACGCTCCCATTCACACTTGGGCTGCTGTCTGCAGTTGGCTGCCCATCCCGCCCTACATCCTCCAAGGACATTATTAATAGAAATACGTCCTAGGCCTGCACAGCCAGGCTCCCGAAATCACCAGCTGCTTCTAAAAGAGCACCGTGCAGAATGGCACCGGCAGACGGGTGCTGGGCCCTGCACTAGCCTCCCCCGACCCCCCATACACACTTCCACCCTGTTTCATCTCCGGGGAGGCATCTCACATCGAACACTTCCTTAAAGCGTTGCCTTCAGGGACTCGCAGCGGAGCCTCAGCCTGACCCCTCCCCTCAAAAACCTGCCTCCACCCCCAGCCCCGCGAAGTGGTTGGCCCGGGTCTCCTGTGACTCTGACTGCGACAGTCTCTGTGTTTAAGAGTGTTGGGGTGAGACTAGCGGCGCGGTCCCCTCAGGAGGGAAGGAGGCCTGGGGTGCAGGAGGAAGCCGGGTCTCCACCGGTGCGCGCAGGGGTCCTGGCTCCCCAGCCGTTCCGCAGTCCCGTCGCGCCCGCCCCGCGCGCTCACCGTCTCGGGGTCGTTCTCGAACACCTCCCGGGCCTCCTCCTTGCTGCACAGCTCCTCGACGCATTCCCTCTCCAGGTGGCCCTGCTTGGCCTCCTCGAAGACCTGGTAGGCGCGGCGCTGCCGGGGCCGCAGGAACTGCGCCGCCTCCCGCGCCCGCAGCAGCACAGCTGCCGGAGAGATCGAGGACGCGCCGTCAGCCCGCGCCCACCGCCCGGACCCGCGCCCACCGCCCGGCGCCCAGCCCTCCGCTCCGCGCCCACCGCCCCGTGCCCGGCGCCCGGACCCGCGCCCAGCCCTCCACCCCGCGCCCACCGCCCAGCCCTCCGCCCCGCGCCCACCGCCCAGCCCTCCGCCCCGCGCCCCGGGTGGCGGGTCCTTCCTGGGCCCGCGCGGCACTCACTGTGCGCGGACTCCGAGGCCAGCAGCAGCAGCAGCAGCGCGGCGCCCAGGGCGGCGGCGGGCCCGGGAGGCGGCGGCATGGCGAGGCCGGGGCCGGAGGCGCGGGCGGGCGGGCGGTGGGGCGCGCGGTCAGAATGCCCGGGAGGTCGAGGCGAGCCGCGGGCGCCGCGGGGCGGTGGCTCCGGTCATCCCGTCCTGGCGGCCCTGAAGGTCACATCCCGGCGGCGGTGGCGGCGGAGACGGAGACACCTCGGGCGCTCGCGGCCGGTCTGGGCGGAGGCGGCGCCACCGCGATCTGGAGGCGGCCGGGGGCGGGGCGGGGAGGGGCGGGGCCGGGCCGGGCTTCTCCGGAGCGACCCCGGCGGCTCGGCTGGACTCGGCTCAGCTGGGCTGGGCTGGGCTGGGCTCGGCTGGGCTGGGCTGGGTTCGGCTGGGCTGGGCTGGGCTCGGCTGTGCTCGGCTGGGCTGGGTTCGGCTCGGCTGGGTTGGGCTGGGTTGGGCTGGGCTCGGCTGGGCTCGGTTCGGCTCGGTTCGGCTGGGCTGGGCTGGGCTGGGCTCGCTTCAGCTGGGCTCGCTTCAGCTGGGCTCGCTTCAGCTGGGCTGAGCTGGGTTCGGCTCGGCTCGGCGCGGCTGGGCTCGGCTGGGCTCGGCTGGGCTCGGTTAGACTCGCTACCCTAGAAAAGGAGTTTCTCCCCAACTCCTGGTGGGGTGTCTACTTAGGATGTGGTGAAGGAAAAGAAGAAACGATACACGGTGCAGCTTGGCCAGGTGCAGTTAGACAGTTTTCCAGGTACCACGAGAGGATCTAAACCTCTTCCAACCCCTTCCACACCCCACAGCCCCAAGTCAGCCACATCCTTTTCGGATCTTTTATTCTTGTGTCAAGACTTAAAGCCCACCAAAGAAAAGATAAAGTGAGGTCAACTCAACCCCTCTGGGTTCCGGGAGTGACATTAAATTATTTCCTTTTGTAATCTCTGTTTTCCATAAAGGTGACACTCAGAACCCTGAGGTTTCCCAGAAGGTACTTAAGCTGAAAGCAACATGTGCTTGTTCTCAGAGACCAAGACTTTGTCTCTGGTCGGAATATTTTGCAAAGTCACAGGCAAAACACAAACAAACACAACCAGAACATAGCAGGCCACTCAAGGGGGACCCGACACAGGCAGCGAGCCCGGCGTCCCTGGTATCCCCACGGAGAGGAGGGACCTGGAAACCACTGTCTAGAGAATCCTGCTCTGGAAATCCCCACACCCCAAAATGATAATAAAAAGGGGCAGTGAGTCACCCCCACCCCAAATGGATGATGATTTTGCTCTGCGGGTTCAACACTGAGATTCCCACGATGCGGTTTCTCCTGGCCTGCTGCACTCCAGAGAATGGAATGTCACTGCTGGTAGACTTCTTTAAGGTCATTGGTTTGAAGGTGGGGTTGACAAGCATGAATATGTTAATTTCGGGGGAATGAATGTCCATGGGAACAAGCTTCAAAGAGAAAGTGGAATAGATGAGTCACCTGCACCTGTGTCTGAGCTAGAATTACAAGGCACTCCCCTGTCAGGTAATGACCCACACATGAAGTGATGACAGCACCGTGCCCTGGATCTGCCAAGGCTGCCTCAACCCTGCAAACACCATGGCCCTTGGAAAGAGTATTTACTACATTAATTTTCCTGCTTGTGCTTAAGGGGAAGCACTGGTTTCCAGAATCTAGGTGGGGTGGTAAATACTGTGGTCGGTATTTACAAGGCTCTTTAATTGAGGAGTCGATCCACCGGATAATTAATCCATGGAGGACCCACTGTGCTAGACAGTGCTCTAAACTAGCTCATGAAGAGACTTCAGAGAGTGTGTAAACTCCTAGAAATTGTTTGCAATTATTTTCTGCACATTTGTTTGGTTTTGGAGTTCATGCAACTCTCAGAGTTATTTGATCCACATAAGAGTGAGCATCTCTGGCCTCTGCGTGTTTTTCTGGCATAATCTGCACCTGGGTGTGTGCCAGCTGCTTCAGGTGACTGGGTATCAGCATGGCCCCAATTGGATGGAGACTTTCAGGTACCCCTGACCTCTTTTTAGCCTTAACCTCACTCCTCTTCCCGCATATCCCCAATCCACTCTTTCTACTGAATTAGTATCCTAGTAATAGCAATGCCTCCTCTTAAGCAAAGACTTGGTTAATAAAACGCACTCACACGCACTTGCTTATTTCGACTTTGATAAGCAGGGAACGCACAATGCAAATATGGGAGCAATGGAGGATGTCTGACCCAAGATAACCGCACAATATTCAACCTAGTTACCAGTGCAGAGACTTTTCTCTAAGGAAGAAATGAAAAATGGATAAGAAAGCATTTGGATAATGTGTCCCCAAAATGGAAAGTATTGTCAGGCAGTATATTCCACACCCTGAAATAGCAATGGTGAAGCAGACGGCAGGAGTTTAGACCCACAGCAATAAACTCTTTATATGAATGGTTAACCGGTCTGTGGTCATGCGACGGAAAGCTGGTAGCGCCTCTTTCCAGGGATAAACTGCAATGAAAGAGTGGAGTCGGGAGGAGTGAGAGTATAGGAAATGAGGTATCTGTCATCACCACTTGTGAGTGATGTTCTAAGGTAATAAGACCGCTCACTCGTTTATTCATCCAGTAAATGTGCGTTGAGTACATGCAATTTTGTCTTAAGAGACACTGTGCTGGGTGTTGACCAAACCAATCCTACAATCATAGTTGATTCTTGTTTGCTTGTGTTCTAAACAACTTTAGAGAGGTATAATGAAAATACAGTAAATTGCACTTATAAGGTAGATTTAGACACATCTGTGAAGTATGTATACACCTGTGACGACGTCGTCACAATCAAGTTAAGGAATACACCCATCACCCCAAAAATTTTCCTTATACCTTTTGATAGTTCTTCCCTCACAAATGTCCATGTCCTACCCCACATCCCTTTTCCTAGACAGAACCACTTATCAGCTTTCTGCCACTATAGATTAGTTTGCATTTTCTAGAACTTCATATGAAACTAATCATATGGTATGTACACTTTTTTATCTGCCTTTTTTCAATTGGCATTTATTTTCACAATCATCTCCGTTGTTGCATGTATCAATAATTTATTCCTTTCTGTTGCTCAATAGTATCCCATTGCATAGATATGCCACGATTTGTTTATCTTTCACCTGTTGATGGACATTTGACTTATTTCCAGTTTTTTTACTATTACAAATAAAGCTGCTATGAACATTTGTGTTTAAGTGATCGTGTGCACATACGCTTTCATTTCTCTTGGGGAAATATCTAAAAGTAGAATAACTGGATAATATGGTAGGTATTTGTCTAACTTTTTAAGAATCTGCCAGACTGTTTTCTAAAGTCATTGGACCATGTATTTCCACCAGCAATGTCTGAGAGTTCCAGTTGCTCCACGTCCCCACAATTAAAAAGCTGTGGTCAGTCTTTTTAATTTCAGCCATTCTAGTAGATATACAGTGGTATCTCATTGTAGTTTTAATGTGTATTTTCCTAATAACTAATGATGTTGAGCAAATTTTAATGTGCCTATTGTCATCCAAATATCTTCTTTGATGGAGTGTCTGTTTACATTTGGTTTTCTTTTATTCTTTACTTGGAATGTTTGTTTTTCCAATGGTGGAGTTGTTTGTTGAGTTTTAAGAGTTTTTAAAATATTCTGGATACAAGTCCTTTATCAGATGTGTGGTTTGCAAATATTTACTCCCAGTCCGTGGCTTGTGTCTTCATTCTATTAAAAGTGTCTTTCAAAGAGAAGAATTCTTAATTTTCAAGTGTGACATTATTTTTTTCTGTAAAAGATTCTGCTTTTGGTGTCATATTTGCCTCACCCAAGGTCACAAAGATTTCCTTTCAGAAGTTCTATAGGTTTAAATTTACATTTAGGATCATGATTCATTTGAATTAGTTTTTAGAAATGGTGTTGAGAAATGGATCAAAGTGTGTGTGTGCATGCACTTATGGAAATACAATGGCTGCAGCACTATTTAATGAAAAGATTATTCTTCCCTTACTAACTTGCCTTTGCACCTTTGTCAGTAATCAGTTGATGCTATATGTGTAGGTCTATTTATAGACTCTCTATTCTGTTCCTTTTCTTTGTTTGTCTCTCTTTAAAATTAATAGCACACTGTCTTCATTACAGTGGATTGATAATGAGAATTAAAGTCAGGTAGTGTAAATACTCAACATTATCCTTATTTCTGAAAGGCATTTGGACACGCTCCTTGTTTTGCATTTCCACATGAATTTTAGAATCTGCTAGTCATTTTCTTCAAAAAGTTTGCTCAGATTTTATTGGAATTGCATTGAATTTGTAGATCAATTACGAGATCAATTAGGAGAGAATGAACATTTTGACAATGTCAAATCTTCTGATCTGTGAACATGGTCTGTTTTTCATTTATTCGGGTCTTCTCGAATCCTCTAAACAGTGTTTCACAGCATCCCGCGTGCATGCCTGACGTAGACGTTGTTGGACTTTTTCCTAAATATTTCACATTTTTTTATCCTATTGTAAAAAGCATTGTTTTTAATTTCAATCTGATTATTTAAACATTTGTTTTTTGTATATTTATCTTGTATGACACAACTTTGCTTAACTCAGTTATTACTTTTGATTACTTTTTTGTAAACTCAAGAAAATGTTTTACATAGATGATCGTGCCACCTGTGAATATACACACTCCTACTTCCTTCTTTCAAAACTGGGTACTTTTTACTTTTCTTTTCTTTCTTTCTTTTTTTTTTTGCATTATTGCATTGCCTAGCAATCTCCAATACAATGTTGACTAGAAAAGGTGGCAGTGGGTACCTGTCTTTTTCCTGATTCTACATGGAAATAATGCAGTCTTTCACCATTAGGTACAATGTTAGCTGTAGGCTTTTCATAGATGCCCTTTATCAGGTTGAGAAAGTTCTCTTCTACTTCCAGTTTTCTGTGAGGTTTATTTATTTTTTTTCAATTAGGGATAAATATTGGATTTTGCCAAATGCTTCTTCTACATCTATTGAGATGATCATATGGTTTTCTTTCTTCCATTCATTGATATGTGAATTACCTTGATTGATTTTCAAATGTTAAATCAACCTTGCATCTCTGGAATTAAACCCCATTTGGTCATAACTTATTATCCTTTTAAATTATTGTTGGATTCAATTTGAAAAAAATTTGTTAAGAATCTTTGCATCCATGTTTATGAGGATATTGATCTGTTATTTTCTTTTTTTGTATTGTCTTTGTCTGGATTGGTATCCAAGAAACTCTGGCCTCATAGAATTAGTTGTTAAGTGTTTCCCCCTCTTCAATATGATAAAAAGAGTTTGTGTGGGATTGGTGTTATTTCTTCCATAAATGATTGGCAGAATTTACTAGTGATGCCATCATGACCTAGAATTTTCTTTGTAGGAAGGTTTTGCCTATAAGTTTAATTTCTTTAATAGCCATGAGACTATCCAGATTATCTATTTCTTCTTGGGTGGGCTCTAGAAGTTTGCATCTTTCAAGTTTTTTCATTTCATCTAAGTTGTTGACTGTATCGGCATAAAGTTGTTCACAATATCATCTTACTACTCTTTCAATCTCTGCAAGTCTGTAGTAATTACAGCTCTCTCACTCCTGATATTAGGAATTTGTCTTTTCTCTTTTTGTCCTGATCATTCTGGCTACAGACTCAACAATTTTATTGATCTCAAATAACCAGGTTTTAGTTTTATTGATTTTTCTCTATTATTTTTCTGTTTTCTATTTTCGCATTATTCAATTGAATTTTTATAATTTCTTTTCTCTCACTTACATTGCATCTTATTTTCTATTTTTTATCTGGTTTTAAGTAGGAAACTGAGGTCATTGATTTGAGACCTTACTTCTTTTCTAATATAGATATTTGTTGTTACAAGTTTCCCATGAAGTAGTGCTTTAGCTGCATCCCGCAGATTTTGAATCCCACATTTAATTCAGTTATTTCTATTCAGTTCAAAATACTTTCTAATTTTCCTTTTGATGTCTTCATTGGCCCATGGGTTATTTAGAACTGTTATTTCGGGGCCGGCCCGTGGCTCACTCGGGAGAGTGTGGTGCTGATAACACCAAGGCCCCGGGTTCGGATCCCATATAGGGATGGCCGGTTAGCTCACTGGGTGAGCGTGGTGCTAACAACACCAAATCAAGGGTTAAGATCCCCTTACCGGTCATCTTTTAGAAAAAAAAAAAAGAACTTATTTCGTTTTCAACAATTTGGGAAGTTTTCAGATATCCTTCTGTTGCCAATTTATAATTTAGTTTTACTGTGAAAAGAAACATACTGTATGTGACTTGAGTCCTTTTTCATTTATTGAAACTTGTTTTGTGTCTAGAAGATGGTCTATCTTGGTAAACATTCTGTGTGCGCTCTTGAAAAGAAAATGTATTCTGCTCTCATTGAATGGAATGTTCTATAAACTTCAACCAAGTCAAACTGAATGATAGTATTGTTCAAATCCACTATATCCTTGATTTTCTGCCTACCTGTACTATCAATTATTAAGAACGAGGTGTTGAAATCTCTGACTATAATCTGGATCTGTCTAGTTCTCCTTGTAATTCTGCTGAGTTTTGCTTCATGCATTTCAAAACTCTTTATTTGGTGCATAAATGTTTAGGATTATTGTGTACTCTTGAGTAATTGACCATTTATTATAATGGAATGTATTGTTCTTTGCTCTAAAAATCTAATTGTCTGATTGTTAACATAGCCAAGCCACCTTTCTTTTGATTAGTGTTTGCATGGTATAACTTTTTCTATTCTTTTACTTTTAATCTACTTTTGTCTTTATATTTAAAATGGGTTTCATGTAGGTAGCATATAGTTGGGTCTTCCTTTTTTAAATCCAATCTGACAATATCTACTTTTTAATTGGGACATTAGATCATTTTCATTCAATATGACTATTAATATGATTTAGTCTAAATCTACTGCCTTTCTCTTTGTTTTGTTACTCCCATCTGTCTTTTGTTTCCTTTTCTTTTACTGCCTAATTTTGGATTAATTGCACTTTTTATAATTCAATTTTATTTTCTCTATTGGCATATTAACTGTAACTGTTTATTTTGATATTTTAGTGTTGCCTTATGATTTTATTATGCATCTTTAACTTATTTTAGTCTGCCTTCAAGTGATACACCTCTGCACTTACAACAGCGCACTTCCATCTCTCCCCTTTCTTTATGCCATTGTCTCCTTACAGTTTACTTCTACATATGTTATAAAACTTATGGTACAGTGTTATTATTTTTGCTTTAAACAATGTTTCTAAAAGATATTTAAGGGCTGGATGGTTGGCTCAGTTGACAAGTGTGGATAACACCAGGGTCAAGCGGGTCAGTTCCCCATATTGGCCAACCACAAAACAAAATGAAACAAAATTGTTTAAGTAGTAAGAATTTTTTAAAAAATTTGCCCATCTCTTTAGCATTGGCAGTGCTGTTTATTCCTTTGAGTAGATTCAGATGTGATCTGATATCATTTTCCTTCTGCCTCGATAAAATCCTTCAACGTTTTCTCAAGTATAGGTCTGTTGGCGATGAATTCTTCCAGTTTTTATGTGTCTTTAAAAGTCTTTACATTGATTGCCTTTTTGAAGGATCTTCTTTTTATTGGGAATATAATTCTAGACTGACAGTTTACTCTGCCCCTGTTAATACTTTAAAGAGTCGTCCCATTGTGTATGAGCAGGTATTGTTTCCAACGAGAAGTCTGCAGTCGTTCTTTTCTTTGTTCCTCCTACTTTTGAGATTTCCTCTCTGTCACTGATTTTAAGAAAGTTGATTATGAAGAAGCTTGTAGTTTCATTCATATTTCTTGGATCTGAGGGTTTATAGTTTTCATCCAATTTGGAAAACATTTGGCCATTATTTCTTCAGATATCATTTTCTGCCCTTCAAACTCTCTCCTTTCCTTTGGAAACTCCAGTTATACATATAAATGGCTGTGTGAAGTTTTTCCAGAGCTCACTAATGCTGTTTTCATTATTTTTCGTCTTCCTTTTCTCTCTGTGTTTTATTTTCGGTGGTTTTTATTGCTATGCCTTTAAGTTCCCTATCTATTCTTTGCAATGTCATATCTTTTGCTAATTCCATCCAGCGCATTCTTTATCTCAGCCATTTTAATCTCTAAAAGTTTTCTTTTAAGTGTTTTTAAGCAAAATCAAAGCAGCATGTAGTCAAGGCTAACATTTCCACTACTGAGGCAAAACCCTTCTGAGCACTGCACCTAATGCCCTGTGAACTATAAGATCTCCCACTGTGGTAGGTGGAAACTAGAACTGTTTTTGGCTCTGTGAGAGCTGTGGTTCTTTCCAGGCCTTGGGTAGTGTCATCTTAAGGGCGTAGTGACTTAGCTGGAGACTGGAGAGGATCTTCTTCAGACCTCTGAGGTTCTGTCCCTGCTCAAGCCTCCTCTCTCATGCTCTTCCCTCTGCACTCTGTCTCGGCCTCCTGGTCACCTGTCTGTCCCCTACTCAGGGAGCCAGTGGGCTCTGCTTGGCTTCTTCTCCATGCACAGAGAACTCAGAACTCTGTCCAGCAGGAAACTGGGGCTGTCACAGTCTCACCTCTTTTGTTTCTGCCCCTCAGGGTTTACTCTCCTCTGCTGCCCAATGTCCAGTGTCTTGAAAACTGCCATTTCATAAATTTGTCTGTTTTTAGTTGTTTCAGGTAGGAAAGTCTTGTCCAGAAGCAAAATTCCTCATTTATATTTTAATGACTGTTTTCTTTTTCAAACCATGTTTTGCAACTCACTGGTAGATCTTGAAATTAATTTAGTATTTTGCTAATCAGCAGTTTTTTAATGATGCAGAATAGAATAGAGGACATCAGGGTTTATTAGATGTGGGCAGGAGTTCTTCACTTCCATTATATCTGCTTTTGTGAATGTGCACTGGGTCATGATGTAAAATATATTTATTACTGTGGGTTGTGGTCAGAGCTTTTAAAATGCTGCTTACCTTGGTGAATCAAAGTGGTCCGATCTCATTAAGGTGGAAGTCCTCTTGTGGAAAACACCAGGGCTGTGCCTGAGGGTGACCAACGTGTCCCAGCTTTCTAGGGACATTCACACTTTTAAATCTGAGAGTCCTGGTCCCAGGACCAAGACGGTTGCTCGCCCTCTCTGCCCCTCAGGGTCTCTTTGCAGGCTTTGACTTACAGAGGGGTTTTGTGCCACATGTTCAGATATAAGTGGTTTTATGGAATGCCATATGGATCCTCCTGTAGGAACAGCATCCAGCAAGGCTGCCTGTCACAGCTTGGCTGACCCCTGCTTTGAAACATTGAGTCTCAGCTCCGGTCTGAGTCCTGGGTCCTGGGCCCGGTGAGTCAGCAGAGCATGGAGGGAAAAGAGGGGCCTGGTCGGACGGATGCAGCCCCTCCCGACTTGGTACTGTGTGACCTTTGGCAGGGCACTTTCCCACTCCACTCCTAACTTCCTTATTTGAAAAAATAACACATTTCTTAACTTTGGGGTGCAGGCCAAGGGAAAACTTCCTCTTCACCCCTGAAGTTTCACTAAAAAACACTGAAAAATTCAGATAATATGAAGAAACGACAGAACAAATTTTATTTTAATGTGCACAGCGTAGGGAATGTGCATCTGCACAGGGAGAGGGGAGGTGGGGTGCAGGAGGAGGTGATTCTGGGGGAGGGTCTCAGTGGGCCTGGAGAGCACACAATGGCCTGGGACAAAGTCTATCCACCTGCAGAGCAGACAGTGACTGGTGAATGACCCACTTCAATGTGCTAGATGGGACTGAAATGGAAGACAACAGCCTGTGACAAAAGTCTGCCCAGGTGTGTGGACAGACTCAGTCTCACTCTATGTGAGTTAAGTTAATGAAGACACAGGGAAAGGGCCAGAGGTGACTGTCTGTGATGGGTCCAGACTTCAAGCAGATATGGGAACAGTGTCATCTGTGCTTTGGGGAGAGATGGAGGATTGAGGGATGGGGGTGGAGGGGTCAGAGAGACCTGAAGCTGCTTCTTTATTCCAGCATGTCAAAGTGCCATGATTTGGGGTCTCGGCTGCTGAGCCTCCCTGGGGCAAAGAGTGTCATAAAGTGACAGGTTGAGTATGAGCCCCTTGGCACGTGGCAGTGGGGCTGATCCTCTCACTCCCAGCCCTGCCTAGCCATACGCAGCTTCCCTTCAACAGAACAGAGTCGCTCCTGTCCTTACCTCCCACTGTTTTGAGGAGACCAGAAAGGGAAGGACAGTCCCTCTGCTGTGTTTGTCTATTGCAGTAGGGACCCGCACTAAGCAGGTATTAGTTCATCCAAAAGCATTCCATCCTCAGGTCTAGCACGAGGACAGGTGCTATGAACTGAACATCTGTGTGCCTCCCAATGCACATGTTGCTGTCCTCAACCCCAAAGGGATGGCATTGGGAGGTGGGGCCTCTGGGTGGCGATTCAGTCATAAGGGTGGAGTCCCCATAAAGGGATTAGTGACACGAGAGAGCTTCCTCTCTCTCATCTCCACCATGTGAGGACACGGACAGAAGGTGCCATCTGAGGACTAGCAACGGGCCCTCACCAGACACCGAATCTGCCAGTGCCTTGACCTGGGAGGTCCAGCCTCCATAACTGTGAGAAATGAGTGTCTGTTGTTCAAGCCACCCTGTCTGTGGTGCTTTGTTACAGCAGCCCGAGCTGACTAGGACAGTGGAACTGCCCAGTGGAGCCACCTCATGCAGCTGAGTGTCAGGGTGAGCACGTGCTGGACAGGCAAGGGGCTCCACCTCGTGTCCAGCAAGCTGCACGGACCTGCAGGTCTGGAGGACGGGGAGCAGGGTGATCCAGGGCAGGAGGTGAAGCACGAGTGGTCTGCCGCGTCATACAGCTGCACCGAGGTTGGGAATGGGGTCAAAGAAGGGGTAGGAACCAATGGCGTCTGCCTGGTATTGGTGTGTCACCTTGTCAGAGCAATTGCAGATAAGAGGGGGCATGGTGGGATGCATAAAATCATCTGTTGAAATAATCCTACCTAACGGTCCTGGGGACGGAGGGTGAGGCCAGGCTCTTGGCAGGGAAGGACCAGAGGACAGAGGCTAAGAAGCTCGGTCCAGGCTGGGAAACGATGGGAGTGGCCAGTGTATACACAGACAGACTGACGGACGGCCTCTGGGGCTGCCTGAGTGGGGTAAAGGTCGGCTCTGCCTCGGGCCTGCTGAGCTCGACACCTCAGGGGCCTAAACACATGGGAAGAGCTGGTCAGTGGCTGCTGTGACCACACGGGAGAGGGCTGTGGTCAGGTGAGTGGCAGGTGTCTGAGGCGGCAGGGATCTGGGAGCTGCTGGACCGAGGTGAAGGTGCAGGTGGACATCTGAGGTGTGTGCGGGGCCTGAGGACCACAGCAGGACATGCAATTTATTTTTCTTTTTTCTAAACCCCACGGGACTGCCAGGGTGGACTTGTCTCTCCTCCTTATTTTGAAAACAGCACCCTGAACTGTGGCATTTAGCATGAACCAGCACTGGGGTCTGATATGCAGGCTTCAAAGAATTTGCTATGAATAACGAGGGGTTTTCAGCTCCCGAAAACAAACTCAAGCAGTTGAAAGATTACTAGTGTTTTTTTCGTTAGCGGCCTATATTTGTTAAGCAAAATTGGTTTATACAGCAGTTAAGTGAAGTTAAACAATCATTTTTACCTCTGTTTGTGACCCATAAATAGGAGAAAACTTACGTATTTTTATGGCAACTTCCATTTTAAGTTAGCAGTAACAATCGGCGGCTCTGCCCGTGTGTGCCGTGCAGTTCATCCCTGGCAACCCTGGTCACAGCGACCGTTGTGGAACCAGTAATGACAGCTGGTATTTAGCGCCTACTTCCTGCCGAGCTCTGCTCTGATTGCTGTGCTGTTACTGGCCGTGACGGTCCCCAGCAAGAAAACTGAGGAATGGTGTCCATCCTCTCAGCAGCACACCATGCTGACCAGCAGGACAAAAGGAAATTCCACTTCACCCCATGTCAAATCAGGCAGAAATTCAAGGTCTCAAGAACTTCGACTGTGGGACTGTCATGAGAAATGTCTTATTAAGTAAGAACAACTTGAATTTCCCCTGATTTTGAAGTGCTGTGTCTTTATTGTGGGAAATGTCGAAAACATAGGATGACTGGCCAGAGCCGCCCAGCGCCACCACCCAGGACACTTGCCCCAGACAGGTCCCTGCTGCAGGTGCAGAAACATGGCTCAGACCCTACACAACACGTGGGGTGGGTCGGTGTGTGCGGCTGGGAAGTCAGAGCGCGTGGACCTTGTCAGCTGGGTCTGGGCCCGGCCGTGTCCTCAGGTGACCTCTTCCTCTGGGAGCTGCTCCCAGCTTGTGGTATCCTCACAGCCAGCGAGCCCAGAGCAAATGGCACGTCATCCCGCCGGGCTGAGTCTGCCTGGCCAAGGGCAGCCGTGCTCCCGTTCTGAGCTGTGGCCTTGAGTGTGGACAGCTCTGATGGTGGCTCTGGAGTGGCAGAAATGCCTGCGATTGACAGCCCTGCTGAGTGGGGAGGGGCTGCCAAAAAGGAAGTGTGTTGGGCAGACAGAGGAACAGCTCTTGTGTTAAAGTCTTGACAAGCTACCAGGACACTGCAGTTTACAGTTTTAGAACTTCTGGAACAATCACTTTCTTTCCAGAACATTTTCCCCTTCCAGCTGATGAAAATAGTTGTTAGATCAATATATAAGTTGGCTTAGAACTACGTTTCAAAGGCCTGAAGTCCTGGCACCGTTTTGTGGTTTGACAGGTCCTTCATGGCAGTGACCATCTGAGCTGGTAGGAAACTCTGGTGCACGGGGGAAGGGGTGGTCACGTCGGGTCCCCCTGTCTTTGCACCACGTAGCTACAGACAGACTTTTAATTTTATCATTGCGACCACAATACATATTTTGTGGAGCCTAGTGAAAAGGGCACGTTCTTTTTTTCTTTTTGTATCTAATTAGCACCCCAAATAAATTTTAACTAAATAACTCTGAACGCACTTCAAGTAGATTTTAAATAGAAGCAAAGTGTTCCTGATGAGTCTGTGCTTCGGCAAAGAGACCAGGCAGGTGGCCCTGTGAGGTGGGATCTGTCCACACAGGGCAGGAGGCTCCCATTTGAGGTGGGATCTGTCCACACAGGGCAGGAAGCTCCCATCTGAGGTGGGATCTGTCCACACTGGGCAGGAGGCTCCCATCAGTGGTGGGATCTGTCCACACTGGGCAGGAGGCTCCCATCTGAGGTGGGATCTGTCCACACTGGGCAGGAGGCTCCCATCTGAGGTGGGATCTGTCCACACAGGGCAGGAGGCTCCCATCTGCGGTGGGATCTGTCCACACTGGGCAGGAGGCTCCCATCTGTGGTGGGATCTGTTCACACAGGGCAGGAGGCTCCCGTCTGTGGTAAGATCTGTCCACACAGGGCAGGAAGCTCCCATCTGTGGTGGGATCTGTCCACACTGGGCAGGAGGCTCCCATCTGTGGTGGGATCTGTCCACACAGGGCAGGAAGCTCCCATCTGAGGTGGGATCTGTCCACACTGGGCAGGAGGCTCCCATCTGAGGTGGGATCTGTCCACACTGGGCAGGAGGCTCCCATCTGAGGTGGGATCTGTCCACACTGGGCAGGAGGCTCCCATCTGCGGTGGGATCTGTCCACACTGGGCAGGAGGCTCCCATCTGAGGTGGGATCTGTCCACACTGGGCAGGAGGCTCCCATCTGAGGTGGGATCTGTCCACACAGGGCAGGAGGCTCCCGTCGAGGTGGGATCTGTCCACACTGGGCAGGAGGCTCCCATCTGAGGTGGGATCTGTCCACACTGGGCAGGAGGCTCCCATCTGCGGTGGGATCTGTCCACACTGGGCAGGAGGCTCCCATCTGAGGTGGGATCTGTCCACACTGGGCAGGAGGCTCCCATCTGAGGTGGGATCTGTCTACACAGGGCAGGAGGCTCCCATCTGAGGTGGGATCTGTCCACACAGGGCAGGAGGCTCCCATCTGAGGTGGGATCTGTCCACACAGGGCAGGAGGCTCCCGTCGAGGTGGAGCTGGACTCTGCTGGAGGCAGCGGGGAGTGGTGAGGTCTTGTGCTGGGGAGGTGCGGAGCATATCTTAGTGTGGGTCTGTGTTTCCCGGTCTGATCATCAGGCGTCATCGGCGGGTGCCTCTGCCCCTCCATCCCACCCTGTGCCTGACGCTCCTTTCCGTGTGGCCTGGCATTAGCCCAGGAGCTGAATCCCACAGTGGCGTCCATTGGGACGTTCCGAGTCTCCGTGTGCCGCTGTCATCTGCGTTCTGCAGGTACAGAGCCCTCGACCGTTCCTTCACAGCCACGTCCCGGCCTGGCACGTGGGCGACATTCAAGAAATGTTTATTGAATGAGATAAGTTACTATTTCCCCCTTAAAACCGCACAAGTTTATCATCTTCCCGTTCTAAAGTGAACGTGTCGGGGCTGTACTCCTTCTGAGCCTCCGGAGAGCACCTGGTCCTGGTCTTCTCCGGCTTCTCTCTAGAGTCCGCGGCCACTGCAGCGCGGGGTCTTCAGACCTCTCCGACTCTGACCTCCTCGCTTTCCCTTCCGAGGGTCACTGTGGTTACGTGGGACCCACCCAGATCATCAGGAAAATCTCCCATCTCAAAATACTTCACTTAATCGCAGCTTCAGAGTCCCTTTGCTGTGTAAGATGACATGGGTCAGGGACACATCACGCCGCTGACCACAGAAGCCACAAAAAGTCCTGCACCACACATGTTACAGACGAGGACAGAGGTTCCCAGGAGGACGCAGGTCCAGGTACTTTCCAAGCCACACTCTTCTTGGGTCTTTGCTGGAATTCTGTTTTGGTGATATAGTGTACACTTCAAAACAAAGTTCAGATAAATCATTAAATGTCGCCAACCACAGAAAGTATAAAGTAATGAAACCTAAAAGTTCGTGTGAGAAGAAACAGCTTTTTAGAGCACAAATACCTGGGTGTGGGGGTGGCTCCTGCTCTCTGCAGCTGTGCCTGCTCAGAGCAGCTCCAGCTTCAACTCCAAAGTCCTGAGCGTGGGGTGTGGGGCTCACAGCTGTGGCTGCCGGCCGCTGTCCCCGGCGTGGAGGTCGCCAGTGTGCACAGCCTTCTCTCTGCCCTCCAGAGGACCAGCTGAGCGTGTCCTCTCCTGCCCTTCTCTCTCGGGCTCCTGTAGACCCCTCCGCCCCCACCCCTGGCCGATCACTGACCCCAGATGCTCACCCGCAATTCTCCCCTCTAAGTGCCCCTGACCGGAGTGCCCGCCCATTGCTTCAGCAACATTGATCGAGTTACCGTATCTTCCAGGAACTGTAGAGGGTGCTGGAGACGTGGGGCAAACATTTTTTAAACATAAAAATGCAGTATCTTTCCCGTACAGCTAATATTTTAACAGGGGCAGGTCTTCATCAAGAAATTATGTGAGTAAATGCAGAAATACCCCCGTCGTGTGCGCCAGGAGGCTGGTGCAGAAGTGAGCGTTAAGAAAGACCAGGAAGGGTGCATCTGCAGGGCCGGAGGTCCCCGCACTGGACGGCGAGGGGACTTGGCCAAGGGGGGCGGCCAGACCCGGAGGCGTGTAGGCCCTGCCAGGGCTTCTCGCTGTTTCAGCAGGTGCTGAGGGTGCTGCGGGGGCACGGTGTGCGTGGGGGGCACGGTGTGCGTGGGGGGCACGGTCTGGTGCAGGTGCCAGGCCTGCGTCACACCCACGTGCCTCTTGCAGTGATCGTGGCAGACAGGGTGGACTGGAGGCTTGAGCTCCTGCGGCGAGACCCACATCAGGACTCAGGAGAGGTGCTGGGGGTGCACCCTGGAGCTAAAACCCCTCTGTGTGTGTGGGGAGGAGGGAGGCGGTGAGAGAAGCCTGCTGCAGGCAGCTCTGGGGCGCAGACCTGGGGACGCCAGACTTCTGGTGTTTCCCGGCTGACCCTCGATCCAGAGGCTAACAGAGGTGGTCACTAAGAACGCAAACGCCACCTTGGAGACTCTTAGCATCATTTCAGCTCCCAAAGACCTGAGAAAGCATGTTGTCCAGTGTCCCTCAGAGAGTCCTCTGGGAGGACGGTACTGGGAGATACTGGGTCTGTGAGGTCTCTCCTGGGAAATGAAGGCCCCGGGGTGACAGAGGCAGAGCCTCCAACTGTGAACGAAACAGCTGGGGAGGAGAGGAGAGAGCCCGGAGCATCAACTGCCGCTGAGCACATCTGGACCTGGACGGCCCCCAGCACCTCACGCGACTTCCCCGAGCACAGCCCCCCTTTCCCCGCGGCCTGGCCCCCTGACGGCCCCTCGGGAGGTGCGCGCAGACACGGTGATCGATCGATGAGTGCCTGTGCTGGGCCTTGAGTGGACGTCCGAGGACACTGCAGCGTCACCAGGGTCAGCTGCTGCCGTCTGCCCATCGTGAGGTGCAGGCGGCAGCCCAGCAGCTCTGCAGGACCCTCGTCACACACTCCCACGTTGAGGGAGCAGCCAGTGCTCACGCTGCTCCAGGTGACCCAGAGGCTGTGCCTGCTTCTGTCCCGCCCAATTCTGTCTCTTCTACAGTCGGTGTTTAGCGCCTTATTGTTGCTATCAATAGATGATTTTGAGTAGGTCATACATTCACTGTCTCAAAAATCTAAGACGACTGGGAAGATGGGCAGGGAGAAGTCACTCACCCCTGCCCACCCGCCCCATCACCCCGCCAGCCTCCTCTTGAGGATCGAGGATCTTTCCAGATCCCTTTATGCAAACAGATGTGAATGTTGTTGGTTTCCGCCCTCGTACATCAAACGTAGCTTCCTACGTACTGTTAACTAGGACTTAGAGGAGGGCACTGGTGCGGACTGAGCTCCTGCACCGGGCGCAGCAGACCAGACCACACGTGTGGCCGCAGGGCTAGGCTCGGCCCCAGCACGCCCAAACCGGGGGATCAGGAGCGAGACAAAGGCCAGATTCCCAAGTAGGCCAGTTGCCACCAGCGTGAGAAGGAAATCCCCTCCGCTTGAACCTTTGCACGGAAAGGAGCCTTGAGATGACCAATCCGTGTTTTATTCCGTTTCTGCTTCTTCAGCCCTTTTCTGTCTATAAAGCCACCTCGTCTGCTTGGCTATAGGAATGTCGACTCTATTTTATCAAGTGACATGTTGCCTGATTCCAGAATCTCAAACAAAAGCCAGTCGAGATCTTCGTGTTGTAATTTCATCTCTTGACAGCTCCTTGTTTGGTGCAGGAAAAGGAGAAAACGAGGCGCCGTCCCCTCCCGGGGTCTGCGGCTGGCCTGTGAGTTAAATCAGCACAACGCGGATTCACAGGAGAAAAGCGGTTTTAATCACACACGTGCCTACGGGCGTCCCGCAGAACACGAGAGGTCTTCCAGGGTGGACAGACCATGGGACGAAACGTCTGGTGAACGGAAGTCTGTCTCGTGCAGGTGACGTCTCCGAGGTGATCAGAGTCGTCGCAGCGCAGCTCTCTTCCTGGCACAGAACCTTTACTAGAGAAAATGTCCTTTATGGGGGTAATTTCTTTTACAAATGGCCAACTTTTCAGAGCTACTCTTGCATCAGCAGTTTATCAAAACAGTCAATATGTCAATGGGTATATTTTGGGGTGATGTGTTCTGAGCCCCAACATTAGCATGATATCTTTTGCTAACAGAGCCTAAAGAGCTTCTTCACTTTTAAAAAAGAATTAATAGACTTTATTTCTTAGAGCAATTTTAGGCTTTACAGAAAAATTTAACAGAAAGTACAGAGAGTTCCCACATGTCCCCTTTCTGTCCCCCAGCTCCCCCTGTTTTTAACATCTCGCATTAGTGTGGCCCATTTGTTACAACGGCTGAACCTACACAGACACGTCATTGTCGCCCAGAGCCCATAGTTCACATCAGGGTTCACTCTCAGGCTGCACGTTCTGGGGGTGTGGACAAATACACAAGGACATGTGTCCACAGTTATAGTGTCGCACGGAGCAGTTTTGCTGCCCTAAAAGTCCTCTGTGCTCCACCGACGCACCCTCCCTGCTCCCCGGCTGATCTTTTCATTGTCTCCGAAGTTCGCCCTTCCCCGAAGATCCCACAGTTAGGATCACACAGTGTGGCCTTTCAGATTGGCTTCCTCCTGGCGGGGTCTTCTCATGGCCGGGTAGCTCATTTCATTTGGTCATTGAGGAACATTCCACTGTCTGGATGACTATCCACTTACCCATTGATAAACAAAGCTGCTCTAAATGTTTGTGTGCAGGATTTTGTGTTGACAGAAGCTTTCAGCTCTTTGGGGTAAATACCTAGGGGCACGGCTGTTGGATTGCGCGGTGGGATGCTGTGATGTACACTAGGTCTTCTTTCGTTTTACCTGCATGGATAACTGGCTGTTATCCATATACTGAAAAATTCATTTATTGAATAATTTATCATTTAAATATGTTATTTTGAATCCTCAATGTCAACCCTTAAATATAAGTATCGTTATCCCTTTTTCACAGATGAGGTGTCTGAGATCAAGTTAAATACACCATTGTAAGTCACACAACTAAAAACTCAAAACACTGGGATTCAGATTTGGTCTGCAGACTCCAGGCTCCCGTCCTTCCCCTTTCCTGCTGTAAACCACCCGGGCTACTGTCAGGGCTCAGAGGCCGTGGGAGACCACTAATCCATACTGTCTCGGGAGACCACGACTTGGAGAAGTTAAAGGCCCACCTGAGGTTACCCAACAGGATAAAAAATCTTTAGTCTTGTGGTCTAGTGCTGCCCAGTAGGAGAAATTGTCTTTAAGAGGATGTCTGCGTGGTACTGAGATAACTAAACTTCCTTGGCTGATCCAAGACATCTCAACCTACCCCGAGTTTGGCCTCATGGTACATGAACAGGGTGCCATTGCTCATTTCCTAGTCAGGTTTTGCCATCTGAGATGCACCGACTGGCTAATTTAGACGGAGCATGTTGTAGGGAACAGAAAGACGCATGCTGGAGAGAGGATGGCAGAGGTGCTGGTGCATTCTTGCCTTTTCCCACACTTCTGTGGTGGGAAAGGAAAAGCCTCGCAGAGGGGCAAGCAGGAGGAAGAGCAGCCGGCTTGGCACATGGACCAGGACTGGTTTTCCCTCTGGGGCCCACAGGGGAGGAGCCGGCTCCTTAACCACTGTCCCAGTCCACAGAAGGGGGTCAGCAGGGACACACCAGCCCATGTCCACGTCTGTGGGCAGCTGGAAGGCCCTGTGGCTCCTGAGCCATGCAGAGGACATGTGCTGTTTAATGGGACAGTGCTGGTGTCCTGTGGCTGTGGCCCTGACCTGCAAGTCCTCTTTGAGGCTTCCCTTCGGTTCTGCAAACACGTTCCCTGAACAGTGACTGTGGTCAGAGGCGATGGCAGGCCCTGGACCTCAGGGGGCTGCAGTTAGCAGGATGGATAGTGATGGCAGCTGTGGGTGTTGTTAGAGTCCACAGGAACATCAGGATCCCTGCCCCCTGAGCCCCTGAATGGCAGGCAGAGCAGCCCCCAGAATGCAGCTCCTTTCACCTGCTCTCTCCACGCCAAGGCTTCGGACAGCACAGGAAAAGGCGACTCACATCCTGTGACATGCGCAGGCTCATAACTTGCGGTTTTTAACAAGCTGTTGGGTCCTATTTTATATGCACTTTTGTAAACTGCCTTTTCACCTAATGATCACGTGTGCGGTTTTTTCCTGGAGAGTGGCAGAGGGTTAGTGGCCCTCGGAGACGGGGGATTGCCAGGGACATCTGGGGGAGTGGAAGGGGCACCCCAGCCCCCACAGGCCTCGCAGAGCTGGAGCTCGCTCTGCCCACCTGCGCTCGATGCCGGCAGCAGGACACCGGGGGCACTGACCACCTGGCACCAGCCCTCCCAGGCTCTCCTCCTGGTTGGGAGACAGACGGGGAACCATCAAGTGGAAAACCACTTTGCCTCTGGAAAAATAAAGGAGGCCATTTTTTATACCAGTGTGAGACCGTGTCCAAGATTTATTAAGTGGAATGAGAATTCAAGATACTCTCTGTGGAATATCTCAGGAAGGTCCACAGGGAGTGGGCATTGGCGAGCTCCTCCGTGGGTGCCTGAGTGGGGGCAGTTCAGCGCTGTCACCCTCTGTCACTCTTGAATTTTGAGCGATGTCCAAACCGGGCAGAGCTCTCAGGCCACCACCTGGACAGGCAGCTGCTTCTGGGCTGGCACCAGTTTCTGGTCCAATGAATTTTGATCAGAGGTTAGGGTCGTGCAGCACCGCGCAGGAGAGGGCAGGGAAGGGGCATCACTGGCAGTTCTCGGTCCCAGTGTGTTGTCTCAGCCGTCTGCTTGGAGGCTGACTTGCCCCGGAAATGCCTGCTGAAGGTTGATGGCCACGAACCGCACTGTAACCTTTGCTCTCCGACCCAGCAGGCCAATGCTTCTCATCCCGTCTGTGGAGAAGAATGCGGTTATTAAGTTCAGTGTGTCGTGGGCAGACGCTTCAGCACCCCTCTTCCAGTAACTGATAGAATGAGCAGACAAAATATCAGTAAGGATTATAAAATGTAATTGCAACGAATTACAGAAAAACGAAATGAGAAAACAGAGCTCCACCTGCCGATCACTCGGTGTCAGAGCTCGCTCTTCAGCCCTGTATTTACCTCGTCACAAGCCAAGGGTCATGTTTGCAGATTAGCACCAGATCACCCACCCAGCTTTGAAAAGCAGGGGCGGCAAACATTTTCTGCAGAGAACCAGACAGTGATTATTTCTAGCTTTGCAGCTCAAATGTCTCAGTCTCAACTATTCCTCTCTGCCTCAGTGTGAAAACAAAAGGGCACAGCTGTGTGTCAATAAAACTTTATCTACAACAACAAGCTAAGGGCCTGATTTGGCTCCCGGGGCTGTACAGCCCTTTTGTCCACAGTGGCAGTGGCTGGTTCCCTTCCTGCCCTCCACGAGGAGACGGAAGGTGCTGGTGCAGGGCAGAGTTTAGGCCTGAGTGTCTGGAGCAACTCATCAAAACAGGCAAGTAGCAAAAACTGCTCAGCTGAAGACCTCATTAGGAGGATGAGAAGACGAGCCACACATTGAGAGAAAAATATTCACCGATCACAAAGATAACGAAAACCAGCATCCAAACACATGGCAAGCCTGTACAGTCAATCGGGGACACGGGTGCAGGGGACACGGGCATGGGGGGCAGGTGCATGGGGGTCACGGGCGCAGGGGGACACGGGCACAGGGGACACAGGCATGGGGGGCAGGTGCATGGGGGGCACAGGTGCAGAGGGGCACAGGCACAGGGGACACGGGCACAGGGGACATGAGCGCAGGGGGTAGGAGTGCAGGGGGGACACAAGTGCACGGGCCAGGCCACGCCAGGGCCAAGGCTCCACGCATGCACGAGCTGCAGCCACGGGGGGTGTGCTGGGGACAGCGTGGGTGCTGAGGACCTCTGCTGCTGCGCCTTGTCCTGAGTCTGGCCCTGACTAGAAGTCAGGAGGACGGATAGAGGAGGGTTTCAAGGGAGCAGAAACCTGAGGGCAAGAGTGGAGGCCGCACGTCTTGGGGCTGCAAGTGGCCTCGAGCTCACCCTGCCCGTGGGCTCCGGGTCACTGCACGCATAGGCCCGCAGCTCTGGGAGGCGGGAGGGGACTTGCACTGTGACCCGAGGGGCCTCTGACAGGCCAGGGAGGGGAATGTGGAGGGAGACGCTGCGGAGGAGTGTGCCTGTCATCACAGACCCCGGTGCACAGGCTCAGCCCCTCTGCAGCCCCGCTGCTGCCCCAATGCGGTCCCTCTGTGGTCCTTCTGCAGCCCCACTGTGGCCCCAATGCGGTCCCAATGCAGTCCCTTTGAAGTCTCAATGCGGTCCCTCTGCAGCCCTGCTGTGGCGCCCCCATCCCGGCCTGAGTCTTGCCCGCGCCTCCCGGTTCCTATTCCCACCTATCTGAGGGATTGGGAGGTGAAAGCCACGTGTAATGAAATATGCAAATCCCCTGGTACAGTTTTGATAAGTCCGTTCTCTGGTGGTTGGAGTCGCCTTGAACAGGAAGTGGCAGGTGGGCGTTCAGAGTTCTCCTGTGCAATTGAGAAGAGATTTTATGGCTGAGATTTCATTTTTCCTTGAATGTTTCAGTGCTCTGAACAACCGTCAAGGAACCCAAGGGTGTTGGACCGTTGCAGGGGCCGGGCTCTTCCTTCGAACTTAAAGAGCCTGGAATAAGACCACAGCATCGTCCATGGGTCTCGGGCTCCCCAAGGCAGAGCACGGCTCCATCAAAAGCACCCACGGGCGGGAGGCAGCCGAAAGCTGCTCCCCAAGATTAGGGACCTCGGCGGAGCCCACACCCAGCTTCCCGCCCGGGGCCCTGCCAGTGGGAAGCCTGCCCTGGAGTCACAGCACCTCAGCTTCAGCGGGACGAGGCGTCTCCTCCAGCCGGAGTCCACAGCGGCGCCCGCCACCCCCCACTGTCCACATCCCGCCCTCTGCTCCTGCTCTGTGGGGTCGTTTCAGGAAGCAAAACATACTTAGCTGTTCAGATCCCCATATCAGCCAGCCACAAAAGTACATACGAATGTACGTATGCATGTATGTGTGTGTGTGTGTATGTACGTCTGTCTGTCTGTATGTACGTGCGTATGCACGTTTGTATGTACGTATGTCTGTATGTCTGTATGTACGTATGTATGTGTGTATATGTCTATGTGTGTACGTACGTACGTACATATGTATGTACATGTGTGTGTGTGTACGCATGTCTGTACATGTGTATGTATGTGTACATATGTGTGTATGTGTGTACATATGTGTGTGTGTATGTATGTATGTATGTATGCACAAACACTAAGCCATCCAACCTATAAGCAATTGATACCTGAAAATCAGACCCAAGCTTCCAGAAAAAAGATGTAGAACTTTCCAGCTTTCTTGGGGTCCTCCGCCCATTGCAACTGGGGAAAGTGGGCTTTGAGCTTTTCTGCAGTGACTCAGGAATCCCCAAGGCCACGTCCAGCGAGGCCTGGAAGTCAGAACCTCCCTGGGGCTGTTCCAGAACATACTCTCAGGCCTTACCTCACTCTCACCAGGACTCCAGAAGGTGCTGTGCTCACCGAGGACTCAGTGCATTAGGTGCAAACAGTAGGTGCTTCATAAACACATGAAGGAACCGTAATGCTCACGACATACCCTTCTTCAACACTGAGCTACCCACTATGTAGCACTTTTTGCACAACTATTCAAAGTAGGAAAACAAACTCCTCCTCCCAAAACTCTTCAACAAAATACAGGTGTTTCAGTAATTGAATATACTTCATTTAACTAAAAGCACCAGGTCGATGGAAGGTCGGTCGGGCAATGCATATGAAAAGTCTTAGAGATATTCCTTGTCCCAACATTCTACTTCTGGGGATTTACCCAATGGAAAGAATTCAAAATGTAGAAAAAAATCTTTATGCCCCCAAATCTTCATTATAGTAAAGCATTGTTTGTAACAGTGAAAAACGTAAACAACCCAAATTCCCAACAGGGAGATTATTAAGTGGGCTGTGGTGAATTCTCTTAATGGAGAATCAGAAAGAAAGAAAAATTAACATTTATCAAGAGTTAGTAACAGTCATTCATACATCTGTGAGTTACTGTAAAGTGTTCTGTGTAATAATTCTGTTATGAAAGGTATAAAATTTAAAAACGTATGTGAAGTAAGTATTTTGTCTTTCTTTACAATATAAAAGTTCTCGAAGAAAATGGCAGAAATGTTCATGGTTTTCCCTGAGTGGTAGGAATCTAGGTGATTCTTTTCCCCAAATTTTCTATTATAAGCATATTACAATAGAAAACTCCCGTTAAGAGAGTGTCTTCATTTTGTATGTGTTAAATAAAATTTACTGGAGGCCGCTGGTTTGGACCGAGCTCCTGCACTGGGCCCAACAGACCAGACCGGCAGGGAGCCAGTGGCTCCGAGGTCGCACCGCTGCCCCGAATCCGAGATCCTTACCTGACCATCTGAGAGACCAGCACAGAGAGACCTGCCAAGCCCCACGCAGGCCAGTTTTCGCCTGCAGGAGGCGGAAATCCCCCGCTGACCCCTCCCCCGCTTTAACCTTTACAAGGAAAGTGACCTTGACCCGACCAACCGCGTTTTGTTCTTTCTGCTTCCCCAGCCCTTCCCGCCTGCACAGCCGCCCCCTGCTCAGCTTGTGGGAACACCCATTCTACGGTATACAGCGAGGTGCTGCCCGGTTCTAGAACATCAAAGAAAAGCCAGTGAGGATCTTGAAATTAGACTTGTAATTTGTCTTCTGACGGCTCGTGGCTGTGCTGACTCCCATGTTCCGTCATTCCTGTGTGTCCTTTTCTCTGCAGCACCACGAGCTCCTTGAGTGGAGGACTCACACCCCAGGGACCCTGAGTCCACAGCCCCCGCAGCGCTCGTGTCTTCAGAACAGAGCGAGGAAACAGACTTGCCACGAGCACAGCGCCTGCACGGCTGGCCGTCGCCACATCCCATTGGTGAAGTCCCACAGGGACTGACTGTTTTTTGATGTGATTCCTGGAAATAGTGTGAGTCGTTTCCAAACACCTTAATTGTTCCAGTGCATACTTTCCCTATGAGGTTGCCATTGGCGGTCAGATTTTGCATGCTATAGCAAAGTTTTCATAAATCTCCAGACAATAGCCCTCAGCTGTCTGCCTGTCTGGCAGGAGGACAGACATTTGCAGCTTTAGGCTCACTTTCTTCCAAATATGCAGACTTCCAAACTCAGATAGCCGACGAGTGACTGCACAGGCGGGGCCTTATTGGAGCACGTCGCTTCTGCAGCACGTAGAGAAAGAAATAGACTCGCAGGAAGCCAGCCAGAAGGACACCCTTTCCAGCAAAGGGAGACTAGAGGTATGCGGAATAAAGGACGACTAACAAGGGCCCAGCAAGACTCTCTGAGGATGATGAGGAAGCTCAGAGGAAAAGGCCAGCCCTGGACCAGTCCCCCCTGACTCCTCCACAGGAGGGGCAGCGAGCGAGGGACGGGGGAGGCCAGCAAGACCCTCCACCTGGGCTGTGCCACTGTCCAGAGGGGCTGCTTAGGCGCATCTGAATTTACACTAACTGTGGGAAAGAGAGCACGCTGTAGACATCTGTGAAGGCCAGGCTGAGGCATCAGACACTCGCTTGTGACCGTCACCGATGCTCTAAACCGTCTGGTAAAGGCGTGAGGTTGGCGAGGGTGCTCCCGAGCATGGTCAGCTCTTAGCATAGGACGATAACATGTAGGCCACAGACGCGGGGCGACGAGGCCTCCCCCACCAACGCCAGCAGCGATCACAGCAGCAGTGGTAGCAGGAATGGGGGCCACCACGGCAGCAGTGACAGCCGCCGACACGGCCGTGGGTGCTGCGCCGACCAGTGTCTGCTGTCCCACTCCCCACACCACAACCGGGGGGCAGGTGTCGCTGTGTCAGGGTCACGAATCAGGACACCGAGGCCCGTAGAGGTGAAGCGACTTGTGCAGACTGCCCTGCCCCGCACCTGTAGCGTGGGGACAGGTAACTCAGCAGCAGCCCTAAGAGAAGGGATGCCCCGGCCCAGCCCCACGCGCCCACGAGCCAAGGGTTAAGATGGTGCAGAAGAGAGGAAGGAGCACACAGACGCCCCTGCAGAAGCAAGAGGTGATGTCCAAATATTTTGGAATTCGTCCCTCAGACTTTTGAAATGAGAATACTCTGGGGAGTGGTAAGGAAGTCGCAGCCGCCCCGATCTGCGCCGCCCCCCAGAAGGCACTGCCAGCGTGATGAGCGGTGGCCCTCGGTCCCGGCTGCCCCTCAGCCCGCGCCAGGCCCCTCTGTGGCCAGGAGCCGGTGTCCGCGGGTTCCACCAAGGGCAGCGTCTCTGAGTCAGGCCAGCGACACAGGCAGCAGCTCACCAGGAGGGGCCCAGAGCCCTCGCAGAGTCATCTCCAACGACAGTGAAGCCAGAGACAGAAGTCAGCACACGTGGCAGGTGTGGCCGCGACTGCACAGGCTCACCCTGGCCACTCGGCCCCAAGGGAAAGGGACCCCACGCCCTTCCCACAAGGACGTTGTAGACCCCACTTGTGTTGTTGAGGAAAAAGTCAACGTAATTGAATCTAAACAGTAAAGACACGTTTAATAAATCCTACAAAACTTCAGTGTCATCCTATTGCATAATATTGAAACCAATTAAGAAAAAGGATAAAACAATATCTAAGCAAGGGGAAATTAAGTCTATCTACTAAAATAAAACGGAAATGGTGCCTATGTAGAAAGCACCGTGAAAAGGATTTACGAGCCGTGAAACAAGCACAGCCGCCGCACGTGCGACACCGTTCCGTGTGGCAGTGTTTCCCGGATTTTAGTCTCCTGCATGCTGATTCCAAAGTTTTGCCATACCCATTTCCTCTAAATTATTATTATCTACTTAATGCATTTTAATAGAATCCCTTTTTAAATTTAAATACACTGGCGCCCCTGTGTAAAATCACAGCTTTGTTGCGCTGGCTGTGTTTTTTTCTACTGTGCACTAAAATAAATTAGTAACTATTAAAATAAAATCTATCCATGCATATACCACCTAAAACCCTTTCATATCCCCTCTGACCCTCGCCCACAGGCAGAGGGTGTTTCTGCGTCCCCCGACAAGAGTGCAGGAGGCACAGATGTGAGGAACACGGCAGGACGGGTGCTGGCCGTCCCAGCAGGGAAGACAGTGCGGTGCCTGAAGCCCCGTCCGGACGGGCGACATCCCCAAACACCATCAGGTTGGTGCGCTGTCCTACCCATTTTATTAGGGGGATCCTCAAACTGAAAATATAGGCAGCCCCACTTAAAATCAAGGATAGTTTCCTATCACAGGTAAATTCCTATACCGAGACAGGACTTCTCCCTGTGCAGCAGATTTAGTTTGTCTCCTGGGAAGGGAACACCCTAGTTTGTGTTAACACTGAAAAATGTAAGATATTCAGTATAAATATTTGTGTAGTTACCAAGATGGCACTCTTTAAATTTCAAACCATTTTTGTACAGTCAATTTTTTCTAATCACAGAAGAAATCCATGTGCATTGAAGACCATTTGAAAAATACGGGAAAACACAAAGAAGGAAATAAGACTCATCCAGAGATAACCACTGTGAAGACTTCCACATGTTCTTGACATGTGTCTCTCATACATATATAAACATACAAGTATACATGTGTCAGTATAGATATGCGGTACACACGGCTCTGTCACATGCTTTTTCTACTTATCAATATTGCTAGCACTTTTCCAGTTTATTAAAAATTCTTCTAAAATATTATTTTGAAGGCTCCATGGTTTTCATCATTGAGATTATCAAAGCTTCTCTAGCTAGTAGCTACTGTGGGAATTTTAGAACTGCTTACAATTTTTCAGTACTGCAAACAATCAGGCACAGACATCCTACAGACATGTTGCAGGGGGCGCCCAGTTTTATCAGGAACAATTCTCAGGTGAATCACATGTCGAGTTTTCCCATCAGGGGCTGCTTTCTAAATTGGCCACTTTCACCTGTGTTTCAGGCTGGCCTGTGCCCCCGCCTGTCCCAGGCCTTTGGGGACAGACTTCCCTCTTGCTCCAGGAGGGCACAAGCCCGCTGTGCCTGCCCCAGCCCCGCAGATGCCTGTGCACATGTCACTGCCTGTCAGGAATGAAAGGCGGCTGCAGGACGGCAGCCAGACACTTTGAAAAGCTTTGCTGGGGATGAACTGTTCAAATATTTTTTTAATGCTACAAAACTAAATGTATTTAAAGAAACTGTAAAACTGAAGAAAAAATTAGACTCCAAAGGATTCTGCACTCAGATCACCACGAAAGCATCTTTAGTTCTTGCCTCAATTTAAGCAAATAAAACCTGAAATCATGAGTGATGAATTATAAGATTTTAAAAAATTTTTATTTTTGGTAGGAAGAGGCAGAAATTCAGTCAGAGAAGAGACCTCACAGAGATGTTCTCACGAGAAAGGCAAATCAATTCAGACTTCACATCTTAGGTTAAAATGAAACATTCACTACAGACACGTGTCGTTGTTGATTCCCTGCTGTGACAAGTTTTTATTTTTGCTTATTTGATAAAATATTTCACAAATAGGGTTCCCGAGCGTGCACTGTGCTTCTCGCGTCCTCAGTGGACTTCTGCGTTTCCGTGTGCCTTTCACACGTGCGTGTGGGGTTTCGTGTGTCCCAGGCACTCACATCGCCGCCCCGCTCCTGGCTCCTGCTGTCGGCATGACGCGTCCATCTCTCAAGCTACCCGATTTCTTTCCCACAGTCCGTCACAAGCTTTGAGGTTCCTCCAGTACAAATTGTGTGCTCGTTTCTTGGCCCAACCAGTCCTAGGCATTTAAGCTGCGGAGCTGCTGTCTTGAGTGGGCTCGCCAGTCCCCGGCGTTCTCTGCTTGGTTATCGCTGCATCTGGGGACGCTACTGGCTTTGTGTGTTGATTTTGTTATCCATCGTGGTAATTTCCTCTCAGTCTTACTAATCTGAGTCCATTCTTTTGGGTGTTTGAAGTTTTGTGGCTTGAAGCTCTGACTCTGCAGTGGACATTGGGAGGTAGCACTTGCTAGACGTGTGTCTTGGGCAAGTCACCACTTTCTGGAGGTCTCAGCTTCCTTGTCTGTAAACTGTGTGCCGTGAGGTCCACCTCATGGTGACAGCGAGACAGTGAAATGAGATCATGTGTTTTAAAACATGTGTTATAGGGCCTGGCACACATCCAGTGGTGGCAGCTTCTTTCTTTAAAATGTTGCATCTTCTGTTTATTTCTTGACTGACCTCACTGCGCTGGTAGAACTTCTAGAATGCTGAGTGACAGTGGACAGGGTCCCTCTTGCCACAGCCCTGATGGCCATGGCAACACTCGCTGCTGAGGGTGTCCTTGCCTCTCCTGTTTCAAGTTCCTAGTCAGGAGCCTCCTCCAAGTCCGTGCATGGTACTGACCTCACAGCCGCCTCCTCTGACAAATTTGGGGAGCCTGAGTGGCTTCCATAACTGATGACATCCACACGTCCTAACAGAAGGAAGTTAGGGAGCCTTTCGCTGTTGCGTGGATTGGATGTTCATTTTTAAATCTCTCTCAGAGACTTGCTTGGCAGAAGGCCAGGGTGGTCTCTAGGACAGCTCGGCTCAGGTCCGGGGCCCCTCCAGCTCCTAGGTGATTGCTGCCCCTGGAGGGGTGTGCGACCTGGGCAGCGGCTCCCAGCAGGGGATCTGTTCCTGACCCTCACCCTCCAGACCTCCTCCCCCGCTTTCTCTCTCTTGCTTGTCTCTAAGTCTAAAAGAATGTTGAGACGCAGTGGGTACAAACAGCTGGGAAGCTTCCAGGTAGAGGCCGCTTATCTTCATGGAAGGGATTTATGACTTTAGATGTGCAGCCAGCAGAGGGGATGAAAGCTGGGGTGTGGAGCATATTCTAGTGACTTTCCACAACCTAAAATGCAACAACAATTAGGGGAGTTTCCTTTTATTTCTGGTTATCAATAACTTTTTCTCAGGTAAAACTTACAGGTGTTTTTCAGGTAAATTGTATCAATGCCTTTCAGCATTAATTAAAAAAAAAGCGTATTCTTTTTTTTTTCAATCTACTCCCTTTTTTGATATCATAAATTGTATTAATACATTATCTCTTATTCAACTGGTCTTGTAATTTTAAGGTAAACACAACTTGATCTCATGTATTAATCTTTTACCGTGTGGTTAGATGTGATTTGCAAAGAATTTGTTTAGAGATTTCTTTTTAAGTTTTTAAGATCAACTTGTGGACATATAATTTGTGTGCAATAAACTGTATCCCTTCGGAGTGAAGAATTCAATGACAATTGTGTGCACCCATGACACCACCACGACAACTGGGATACAGAGCATCCCAACACCCCCTCAGACCGCGGCTGATCCTTGCCCCCACGGACCCTCCACCCCACGTGTGGAAGCTCTGCTGTGCTTCCTGTCACTGAGTGTCCATTTTTGAATTTTTTTGAGCTGAATAAATATATTGCATTTTGTTTATCCCTTCCCTGCTGACGGACCTTTAGGTTGTTTTCAGTCTTAGCAATTATGAATTAAGACGCAATGAGCATTCACATGCAACTATTGTGTGGATGTAAGTATTCACTTTTGTTGGATAAATGCCTAGGAGCAGAGTGGCTGGGTCATACGATAGGTGTGTGTTTAAGAGAAACTTCCAAGCTCTCTTCCAAAACGGTTGTCACACTGCTGGCTCTTTAGCTGCTCCATACCTTACTGACACTTGCTGTGGTCAGTCTTTTCTGTTCTAGCCATTCTGGTGGGTTTGCAGAGTGTCTCGTGTGGTTTTAACTCGCATTTTCCTGATGACAAGCTAGGCTGAGCATTTTATGTGCTTACGTGACACTTGCACATCTTTTGCCTCTGTCAAATCATTCGCTCATTTTTTTGTTGCGTTGTTTGCCATCTGATCACGGACTCGTAAGAGTTCTCTTTCCCAGACACAAGTTTAGACACCAATATCACTGCAAATATCTTCTCCATTCTGTGGTTTGCTTTTTTGGTTCCTTAATAGTGTCTTTCCCGAAGCAAAGTTTTAAATTTGCCAAGTTTCTCTTTTCTGGTTTATGTCTTTTGTATTGTATGTAAATCTCTGCCTATCCCAAGATTTTTCTCCTAGAAGTTACATGATTTTGGGTTTTACATTCTTGGCTCTGATTCATTTGAGTTAGTTTCTGTGTGTTATTTGAGATAAGGATCAATGGTCTTTTCTTTTATATGAATATCCAGTTTTCTTAGCACCATTTGTTGGAGACTTTCCTTTCTTCCTTGAATTTCCTAGGCATCTTTTCTGAAAGTGTATTGATGATATGTATGTAGGTGTTCTACTGATACGAAAAAATACATTTGATTTTTGTATATTAGTCTTGTGTCCTTCAAAACTGTCAGATTTATTTATTACTTCTGGTAGTTGTCACGAGTAGGTACTGATTTCTGTGAAATGCTTTCTTCTGCTCCGATTGTTATGGTCATGCGAATTTTCTTCTTCGGCCCATTAATATTGTGGATTATACTAATTGATCTTCAGATATTGAAACAGCCTTGTATCCCTAGTACACTCCACTTGGTCATGATGATACATGATTCTTTTTACATATTGATAAATTCTATGTGCTAATGTTTTGTTAAGAATTTATGCATCTATTTTAATGAAAGATGTCGGCCCATAGTTTTCTTTTTTGTGTTGTCTTCATCTGGTTTTGGTGTTAAGATAGTATCAGTTTCATAAAATGAGCTGGGAGGTTTTCCCTCTTCTATTTTCTGGAAGAGATTGTGTAGAATTATTGTGAATTCTTTAAACATTTGGTAGAATTCTCCAATAAAAACATCTGGACCTAAAGATTTCTTTTTTGGCAGTTTTTAAATTATAAATTCAATTTTCTCAATAGATGTAAAGCTGTTCAAATGATCTATGTCATATTGGGTGAGTGGTGGTAGTTTGTGGGTTTTGATGAATTGATTTCATCTCAGTGGCCTTATTTATGTCGAGTTCTTATAGTATCCGTGTGACATCCTCTTCATGTCTGCAGGATCTGTAGTGATAGCCCCTTTTCATTTCTAATGTTGACAATTTGTCTCCTCTCTTCTTTGTCAGTCTTGCTGCAGGTTTGTCTGTTTTACTGATCTTTTCAAAGAACCAGTTCTTTATTTAATTGATTTTTTTCTTTTGTTTTTCTGTTTTCAACTTCACTGATTACTGCTCTTAGGTTTCTTATTTCTTTCCTTCTTCATTCAGGTTTATTTTTCTCTTCTTTTTCTAGGCTCTGGAGGTGGGAACTTAGATTACTGGCTTTTGTCTTTGCTAACGTAGGTTTTTAGTATTATAAATTTCCTCCTGTCAGCCCTGCTTTTCCCGTATCCCTCAAATTTCGATACGTTGTATCTTCACTGTCGACCACCCAGAATATTCTCTGATTTGTTTCCAGACTTCCTCTGTTGCCCACGGATCTTTCAGGATTGCGTTGCTTAGTTTTCAAATGTTTGCAGGTGGTTTTTTTGTTTGTTTGTTTTGTTTTGGCATCTTTCTGTTATTGATTTCTAGGTTGATTCTACTGTGATCAGAAAACACACTTTGTACATTTTTAATTCTCTTAAATTCATTAACATTTGTTTTATGGCCCAGGATATGGTCTATTGTGGTGTATGTTCCATCGGCACTTGGCAAGAATATGGATTCTGGTGTTGTTGGGTGGGTGTTCCATAAATGTTGATTATATTCTGTTTGTCGACTGTTGCTGAGTTCTGTGTTCCCACCGATTTTCTCTACTTATTTCATTAATTTTTGAGAGACGCGTGTTGAAATCTCTGACTAAAAGTGTGGATTTGCCTATTTCTCCGTTCAGTTCCATCAGTTTTTGCTTCACATGTTTTGTGGCTCTGTTGTTAGGTGCGTACCCTCGTAGGGTTCCTGTGTCTTTTTGGTAGATCGATCCTTTTATTATCACATAATGTTTCTCTCTGTCACTGGCAATTTTCTCTGTTGTGAAGTCTGTTTTGCCTGATGTGATATAATCACTTCTGCTTTCTTTTTGATTAATGTTTGCATGATATATCTTATTCCATATTTTAACTTTCAACCTGCATATATTGTTGGGTTTAAAGTGAGTTTCTTGTAACTAATATTTAATTGGGTCACAGTTTTTAATCCAGTCTGCCAGTCTTTGTCTTTTAAGTAATATACTTAGACCATTTATACTATAGGTTAGGGCTTAAATCTGCCATTTTACTTTTGTTTTCTGTTAGTTCTCTCTGTTTTTCATTTCTCTGTTTTCTTTTCCTGCCTTCCTGTGGGTTACTTGAACAGTGTTTAGAATTCCATTTTGATTTGTCTATGGTGTTTTGAGTATATATCCTTATATAGCTTTTTCGTGTTTGCTGTAGATATTTACATTTATATAAATAACTTATCACAGTCTACTGGTACAATCACTTTCCTAGTTTGTCTTTGTGCCTTTTTACCCTCTCCTATTAAGATAGAATTGCCTTAAGTATTTCTTCTGCATACATTTAGAACCACATCAGACAATGGTATTTCTTGCTTCAGTCACCAAATGTAATTTAGAAAACTTGAGAGAAGAAAAGCCTACTGTATTCACCCATATTTTTACTTACCGTGTTTTTTCTTCCTTCCTGATGTTCCAAGTTTCCTTCTTTGATGACTTCCTTTCTGTTTAGAAAAATCTCTTTTACCATTCTTTTAGGACAGGTCTGCTGGTGACAAAGTTTCCTAGTTTTCTCTCAGTTTAGAATGCCTCGATTTTTTCCTTTAATCCTGAAGGTTATTTTTGCTGGCTATTGACTTCTGTGTTGACAGTTCTTTCAGCACTAGAAAAACGTTGTGCTCCTTTCTTCTGGCCTCCATAGTCTCTGGTGAGAAACCAGCTATCATTTGAGCTGTTTTTCTCCTCTAGGTAAAGTGTCGTGCCTCTCTATTTGTCTTTACTTTTCAGAAGTCTGACTATGATGTATCCTGGTGCAATTTTTTTAGATTTACCTTGTTTTCAGTTTTTTCAGCTTCTCGAATTGTAGGCTTATGTCTTTTGCCATATTTGGGAAGTTTTCAGTTATTTTTTGAGTATTTTTTCAACCCTGTCCTTTTTCTTCATCTTACTGAGATTCTGATGACATGAATGTTAGATCTTTTGTTATGGTGCCAGATATCCCTGTAGTTCTGTTCATTTTTTATTTTTTAATCTGTTTTCTCTCTGTTGTTCAGATTGGGTCAGTTTTCTTACACTGTCTTGTAATTCACTGGTTCTTTCCTCTGTCCCTTCAATTTTGCTATTGAGCCAATCCATTGAGGTCTTTTATTTCAGTTATTGTATTTTTCAGTTCTAAAAGTTCTTTTTGGCTCTTTTTCATATCTCCTATTTCTTGCCTCGTTACTACTCCCCATATACTTTTCATTGACACACCAGGAAGGGGCAATCCCTTTAGCCGTTCTGGGGAGGACGCTACCTCCTTATTGCTGACTCTCCACCAGGTCTCCTCTGATACTGCCGCAGCAAGGTGGGACAGGGGCACCTCGTTACTGCCAGATGAGGGGGAAGTCCCGGCTTCCCACACAGTCTCCCCTGGCACTGCGGAGGGGTGGACCTCATTACCTCCCAGAGTGAATAAAAGTTCCAGCTCCCTACTTGGCCTTCTCTGACCCAGCCCTTGCAGGAGGGATGGAGCACCTCATCACAGCTGGTGAGGGCAGAAATCTGTGCTCCCCACTTCGTCTTTGCTGGCATGATGGGCTCAGGGCAGCAGTTTTTTCTGTAGTGCTTGGCTGAAGTAGAGTGGTTATTGTCTGAAAGTTTTCCATCTTGCTAGGCTGTTCCTCTCCTGGTATTTTGGCTAAAAGAACAGGATTTTGTTGGGTTTTATGTGTGTTGCTGGCTTCCTCAGCTTCAAGTCTGAGATATAAGAGGCAAAAATAAAACCCAGGGAACTCACCATCCTACTGTTACTTGGGTCCTGAGGTCCCTAACTGGTCTGTCTGCTCCTCACCTCTTAGAATTTCCTTGTTTTTGTTTTATACATAATGTCCAAGGTTTTAGTTGTACTTGTAAAGAGGAATATGGAGGAAAATGTCTACTCTTTCTTCTCTGAAAACAGAAGTCAGGGTCTTGTTTTTTAAATCTATTCCAATAATCTCTGCCTCCTGGCTGAAATATTTACTCATAAATATAATTATTGATAGTTTTGGACTTATGTCTCCAATTTTATTATTTGTTTTCTGTTTTTACCTTATAGTTTTTGTTCTTCTGGTCCCTCCCTCATGCCTTCCTTAAGATTATTTAAATATATTTTAAAAGTTTTTTTTTAACATCTATTGATTTTTAAACTTTTCCTCTCTGCATTAGTTTTTTAGTGGTGGCTTTAGAGATTATACTAATATGCATTCTTAACTTGTCACAATCTACTTAAGGTTAATATTTCCCTACTTCACCTATAATGTAGGAATCTCATAACTGTATAGGTCTATTTATCCCCTCACTGTCCTCTATGTTATAGTTGTCACATGTATTACAATGAACATAAATTATATGTTATAATTTTTTATTTAGTCATATGTATTTTAAAGAAATTAAGAAAAATCATGTTTTTATGTTTACCCAGATATTTACCTTTTCTGATCCTTTTCATTCCTGAAGAGCTTAGCTTCCCGCTGGAATTATTTCTTCTGCATAAAGAATTTCCTTTAGCATTTCTTGTAGTGAAGGTTTGCTGATGATAAGTTTTCTTAGTTTTTCTTAATCTGAAAATGTCTTTATTTTACCTTCATTCTTGGAGGATGTTTTCTGCAGATATAAAATTCTGGGTTGACAGGTTTGTTTGTTTTTCCTTTCAGCCTTGTAAAGATATCTTCTGACCTCCATGGGTTTGGATGAGAAGTCTACAGTCATTTGAATCATTGCTTGTTGCTTCGTCTCACACAGATTTGTCACCTTTCTTCCCCTGGGTGAAGGAGACACAAAGGATTACTCAAAGCCCATTTCTTCCAAGCAGTGAGAGACCCTGAAGGGGTTAATTTCCTGGAACCCTCAAGAGAGAGGCATTCCTCCTTTCGGAAATTAACCACTATCTGGGGGTTCTCTCCCTGCATTTATTCTCCAGACCAGGAAGTTACAAGAAAAGAACATCGGTGTGGTTATGGCTGAGTATAGTTTAACAATATAGGCTGGTAACATCAGTGAAACAAGCAAAGTGACATTCCATAATACAATTTGCAAAAGGTTAAGTCAATCCACCAACAAAAGCTTGATCTTAGCAAGCATTGTTTTTCCCTACAGCAATTTCCACAGTATTTTTACATATCAATCAGTAGGTTAACCAAGGACATCTCTCTTTGAGCCAGCAATTCTCTACTTATAACAGAGACTTTAGCCTGAGGAAAGTTTCCTGTCTTTTGCAAGGTTAACATTTCTTTACGTAATTCCAAAATGTTAGGCTAACCCTGAGACTACAGGGCTTTTGAGGCCTGTGAAATACATTTGCTTTATAAATGTCAGTATATTCCACAATTGCTCTCCTGTATGTAATGTGTTGTTTTTCTCTGGCTACTTTAAACATTTCTTCTTGTCTTTGGTTTTCACCAGTTTGACTACAATGTGTAAAGGTCTGTATTTCTCTGCATGTTTTGTGTGGGGGTTTTTTGGTTTGTTTGTTTGGGGTTTCCTCAGGGTAAAGCCATAAAAATGTGAAACTCACCCTGTGTCACTCACTTCCTCCTGATAATTTCAGGTTGGGGGCTGCTGTTTGGACTGACCAAGAAGCTGAGGCAAGATAAACCCTCTGGATCCCAGATATATCAGGGGAAGGTGATCTAGGAAGAGGAGGTTGAAGATCATTGTATTACATTAGCATAGAATCACACTCAGTCATCGTTTATTGTTTTAAAATATCTCTCATTTCTGTGACTGTACTCTCCACGAAAAACAGTGTTGTCTCTCTTTTTTATTGTTTAAATACTCCAGAATTCTATTTAAACTAAAACTCATGAGTTTGGTTTTGATGTATCATCTCTGAAATTCTGGTAATACGACCAAGTGGAACTAAGCGTGGTCGTCTAGGGATGAGTTACCTACAGGGTGAGTTATTGCAGAGACGGGTGAAATCACTGAGGAAATGAATCGAGGCAGAGAAGAAAGAGAATTAAGGGCTGAATCCTGGGAAATGCCTACATTTGGCCTCAGCAAAAGGGAGAGGAGGAGGCAAAGCCAGTAGACGCTGGTCCTGTGGAGAGGCGGGGATGCCCCGAGGAAGGTGCTGAAACGGCTGCAGGGAGAAATGGACTAAAGTGCCCCTCTTGACATGGCGGCTGGAAGCCTGCAGTTGGAGGGGACTGGGCAGCATTGCTGCTAGGCTGGGGCTGTGGTCTCACCTCAGGCTTTGGCTGTAAATGAGGAATCACTAGGGGACAAATGTTGGGACAGTGGGGTGCTGTGGAGAAGGAATGCAGACCCACACCTCATGTCACTAATCTAAGGAACCACCACAACAAAGAAATAAAACTCCAAACAACATCAAAGAGCCAGAGATCAAATCTATGAAAAAGTACTAGGAGAAGAGGAATCCGTCTGCTGTAGGTCAGAGGTCAACGCCTGTCCCATGTCTCAGTGAGGGCTCCAGATTTGGTGCCTGCTTTCCTGTCCTCAGTCCCACAGATAAGGAGTCAGGGATGTCATGCCTGAGGACAGGGACACTTCCTCTTCCTTATCAGTGCCCAGGTGATGGCCACTGCCTCTGTCTCTCCTGGGCAGGGTCCTCACGGGTCTCAGCAGGGGGAGGCTGTGGCGGGTGGCACACAGGGCACCGTGGCCGGATGCCTGGTCTGAATTCTGACTCGCCACTTACAGGGGTCTGACCCGGGCAGTAGCTGTCCTGTGTCTGCCTCCGTGCCGTCCCTTCAGATAAGGGAACACAGACCTCACCCCTCAGGTGGCAGAGAACACAGGGCTGAGGAGGGAACCAGGCAGTTAATATGCACACGCGAAAGGCACCGAGAGCGATGCCTGCTCCCCAGCAGACGCTGACGGTTAAGACAAGGACGAGCGTGAGTGTAGAGCTACCTGCTGCCACAACAAACTGTCACAAGAGCGGCACCTTTAAACAGCAATTTATGTCTCTCAGGTTTCTGTGAGTTAGGAGTCCTGCCTCAGCGTCTGCAATCAAGGTGTTGGCTGGGGCTGGGTATCCTCCGATGACAGCACAACTGAGGAAGGACCTGCGCCCAAGCTCTCATGGTTCCTGGAAGGATCCAGTTACTCGGGGCTGCTGGACACTTGGCTGGAGGACACTGAAATTCCATGCCTCACAGGTCACTCCACCATGTGACCTTGGCTCCTCAGAGTGTGTGAGCTGAGAGGGCGCAGAGCCTGCTGACACAGGCAGAGCCGAGTCCCCTCCAGCCTCACTGCAGAGGTGACAGCCCTCACCGCTGCTGTACCTACCAAGTTAGGGGCACCCAACCAGACGACGGTGAGGGTGGCGAGCCTGTCACCTGCCCTGCGTCAATGAGCACGTGCCCTGCCGCTGATGTGACTCAGCCCAAATCCAGCAGGAACATCTGTCCACTTTGTGTATTGAAAGATTTAATAGCAACGCACAATAGGCCACTCAGACGCCCATCCAACGACTGCGATCTAAGTGAGAAAAGTGAAGGCCCTGCCCCAGACACTCCCACGCCACCTCCTCCCTGCTCTCCTGGCTGAAGGGGCACAGGGCGGCCTTTCCCTGGTGCTGCCAGCATTCGGCGAGATGCAGGGGACCGAGCCCGAGGCAGGCGCTTCACAGACATCTCTTGTGGGTTTAGGGTAAATCCTGCATGTTCTGAATATTGATTTAAGAGCAACGTTGTGTCTCGTTCTGCTCTCAGAGCAGGGAGTCCCCTTTGGCAGGATGTCAAAAAGCTTCAGAGGTCGTCCTCTGCCTGTCCTTCCAGCCTCGTCTCCCCTCGCCCTGAAGTCCTCTGCTGGCTGCGCACCAAGCTGCTTGTGGGGAGGCCCCAGACACACTGCAGCCTCAGGGGCCCAGCCCGAGCCTGGCTGTTCCTCTGGGGAATGCGCCAGGGAGGACACTGGACAGGCTGTGGACAATGAGCCCTGCCTGTCCCTTTGCTTGGTATCAGCCAGGGCAGGCTGGATTGTGCTCAGTAACAAGCAGCCCCACAATTGCGTGGTTGGCCACAGGCTTCATTCTCTCTGTGATTTATGTTCTGTGAGGGTTGTCGGAGGCCTGGGATGATGCTAAAGACTCAAGTGCGCAGGTCGACAGAGGGTCCGTACTCCGCGGTCAGAACAGCTCAGGAGAGAGGGCTGGAGACGGCCCCGCTACCCTCACGCCTCACAGGCCCAACCTCGAAGGACCAGCAAGGGAGTCCCACCAGGTGCCGGAGGAAGAGACCGCGGAACGCAGGCAAGTGGGGCAGCCCGGCCGTCTCCCTGCCCATGGGAGGAGCACACCCGCCATCCTACACAGCTGCCGAGGACCACGTGTGGCTCTCAGGCACAGCTCAGAAAGCATCTGCCTGACGTCCACCTTGGATCGGCGTCCACCTGAGCGGGCTCCTCTCTGTTCCCACAGAGCTGACGAGCGTCTCTGCGTTCCCAGCCAGCCAGGTGCATACAGTAGGTGTCCAACGAATGCTTCCACCAGAGGAAGAGACCAGGCTGCAAACAGATGGGAGAGGGTCTTCTGATACCAGAAGCAAGGGTCGCAGAAACACACGAAGCACCTGGAGAAGGGTGGGCTGGCATGTGGGGCCAGCAGAGGAGGCCGCTCCTGGTGGCGTTCCCTGAGCGTCCCTCCCTCCCTGGACAGCTGTGCTCCACCCGGGCCCCCGGGACACGTCTCAGGCTGAGGAGCAGACATTTGAAGTGGGCCGTGCAGGGTTTTCCTGGCCATGGAGGAGAGAGCTGGCCCGACTCCCCTATCACCTGAGCATGGGGGCCAGAGTGGGGGAAACCAGAGGCCCCTGGGGCTGGAACTGGGGTTCCACAGAGGGGCTGACAACAGCAGAAGTTCATCGTCGCACAGCCCTGGAGGCTGGAAGTCCAAAATCGAGGTGTCGGCAGGGCGGGATCCTTGTGGAAGCTCCAGAGAGGTCCTCCCTGCCTCCCCAGCCCTGGCTGCCCTGGACCACCCAATATCTGTTCCATCGTCACCCAACTGCCCTCTCGTGCTCGTCCAGATGTCCCTGGTCCTGTTGGGTTGGAGCCCACCCTAGCCCAGGATGAGTCACCTTAACCTGACCCCATTTCTAAACAAGGCCACGCTCACAAGTAGGCAGTTAGGACTTCAGCATGTCTTTTGGGGGACACGATTCCACCCACCCATAGCGGGGATGGGCCCCTCCAGCGCCAGGAAGAGCAGCAAGGAGGGGAGGGCAGATGCCAGGGCGACCCACAGGCCCCCTTCTGAGGGGAAGGCCCTTCGTCCCGTTTCTCAGAGGGGTGAGGAGCTCACGCGGGGGCGGGAGGGGCCTTGAATCTGGCTCCGACTCTGCTGTTCACGTCAGAGGCCAAAACGGGGGGTCTCACCGAGCAGCCAACAGCCCATGCCCGATGCGCTGGTGGCACCGGCTTCGGAGAGCCCCAGCCTGCTGCAAGGAGCTGCTCGGGCTGCGCTGTGCATCTTCTCCTGTTTTAACCCAAAGTAAACAATGTGGCAAAACTGCAGGAGGGGCAGAGCTTGTACACCAAGGTTTAAGTGACACCCAACGGCCAGGAGAAGCCAAGAGCAGAGGACAGAGGGCGGGGGGAGGTGCCGCTGAGTCCTTAGGGCGGAGGCAGTTTTGCAGGGAGGCAGGACCAGCCCGTGATTTGTGGGGCTTGTGCAAAGGGAAAACCTCATTCCAGATTGTTAAGAATTTTGAGATGGTGACGGCAGAGCTCAAACCAAGTGCGAGGCCTTCCAAGTGGGGCCCCCACCCTGCAGGGACATGTGTGACAGCCAGCTGGAGGCCACCTGTGCTCTCTCCAGGCCACCTGTCTTTGCAGACCTGGAGCTCCTGGAGACAGGCTTGGGCAGCCAGAGCAGGACAGCGGCCAGTTGGCGCCTCCTGATTCTGGCCCTGGGTACCAGTGACCATGAGACCACTGGGAGCCCACCAGCCCCTGCCCAGGCCCTCCTGCCGCTCAGCACACAAGGTCTCAGTGCCCATTTGACCCAAGTCACAGCAGGGCCACTTCCCAAAATGAAGACAGGCTACCCAGCCAGAGCTGCGTGGTGGTGTGCAACTCTGACATTCCGGAGACAAGTATTTCATAGGGTGTCCCTAAGCACTTCCATTTTTGGAGAAAGGCTCTCACAGTAACAGTCATGGCACACATGTAATGGCCGGCACAGTTCTGTGTCCTATATGAACAATCTCACGAGCTGCTCAAGAGCCTACAAGCTTATCACCCTCTTCTGTGGATGGGAAACTGAGGCACAGCCACGTCAGCCTCGTCCTGAGCCAGTCTGACTCTGGGGCCGCTGTGCTCTGCAGGTGGCAGGCGTGTGGGCAGAGGCGCTGCCCCGGCCCTGCCAGGGCACCTGGAGGAGGGTGCGCCCCTTCGAGCAGAGGCTCCCAGCCTGCAGGTGAGGTGGCTGGGTTCGCCCTCCTTTCCTGCCAACCATCTGGACTCCTGGCACGTCGAAGGTTTAAAGGTAACAGCTTTGTAACCACGAAGTAAACACAGCCGCTTCCACCATGCAAGTCTGGTGTCATGTGCCGGCTGTGACAAGCAGAAGGACCTTGGGCTTGGCTCCAGCTCGTCCTTGCGCTGCGGGTGCTGCAGGGCCGCAGGCCACAGGGGCGCACAGGGCCGCGTCCATCTGTCGGAGGCCGGCCACTGGGATGACAAACAGCGTCCGTACCTGCTGGGCTCAGGAGTCTGAGTAGCACCTGTCGTGTGTTCTGTGGACTCATTAAGGGCATTTGCTTCTTTGCTGACTGAATCGGTTGCTGACTGTGGTTACAGCTGCGAGTTCCCTTCCCTCCTTGGTCAGGATCCCATCTCCGTTGCAAGGGGTCGAACATTCCTGGTCGGACATCAGCACGAGGCAGGAGCTTTGGGTTAGGGTCGGCTCAGAGGGACAACTGACGAAGCCTGTCCTTCCCAGCCCTGTCCTTCCCAGACCGTCCCAGCGGCAGCTGACATTGTGGCCCCGCCTCGGCTGTGGAAAACCACAGGAGGCTTTCAGAAGAGCAGCTTGTCCTTGGCACGCACGTTACATAATCCTGCTGCTTCTTTGACTTTGCTCTTTTCATTTATGGTTCCAAGTCACAAGACGTGTTTTTCCAGGAAATGAAGACCAAGGTGTTGGAGGGACACGGGGGCCCCCTTGCCCGGTCGATGAGGGCGAACAGCCACCGTCCCCGAGGCTGACGCAGACGCTGCCTGCTCGCGGCCCCTCTCCACACCCACGCACCACTGCGAGGCTGCGCCCCGATGGTGGGGGTCCCGGAACAGCCACAGCGGACTTTTGCAGGGTGCCAGCTCTGCCAACAGGCAGGTGCTCGTAACATCTTGAAACTTCACAGTTGAGCTTACGAAAGTCCTGGAAATACCAGAAAAGTGTCTGGACAAGCAAAGCCCAGGCTTACGGTAGGATTGAATTGCCTGACAGTGGATTGAAGGACAGTCATGCAGGGGACATCGAGCCAGTCAATGGTACAAATGGAGGTGCACACTGTCATTCTCCCTCCGTGTCCCCCGTAGACCCAGGGGCAGCAAGTCATCTCACGTGGCACACGCATGTTTACAAAATGCACTGAGTAACCTGCTATTTCCAAGAGGGTTACTAAAAAGGTTACTGTCCTCCAACTTGGAGGAGGGGAGAAAACACCTTAATTTTGGTGCTTCTAGATATACAAAAGTACTTCAAAAAGTTCTTGGAAAAATAGATTTAAAAGATAATACGAACCTTTCCGGAGGATCAGGAGGTGACATCTGTTCAGCCCCTCTTCCCCACCACAAGAAGGCATGAGACATCCAGTGGAAACCTCACAGTGATGGTGAAGTCAGCCTGCAAGTGGGGTCTGAAGAGGACAGCATACAGACTCCTGCTCCACGAGTTCCAAAATCAAAAAGATTCAATCCCAGGGCTCAGAGTCCTGCTGCCCCTGGATGGAGCCTCTGGGGCCCACGCGGGAGGCCGGCGGGGCTGGGCCCTGCAGGGAGGCAGGGAAGTTCTCTGACAAAGCCTCTCAACCCAGTGGGGGAGCTGTCGACGTCTCAGCAGAGCCCACCTCGGAAGTCTCTCTGGAACTGAATGATTCTCAATGGCCCTGAGGCCAGCAAGGGGTAGGAGCCCCTAGGACGTAGATTGCCAAGTAGGATTCAGGTACAAAATGTGGTCTGTGAGCACACAGGAGTCCATGAGTCATAGTGATGATATGCTTTACCACTGTGGGGTACTTTACAGCCCAGAAAGTGCTGTCCCGTTTGCTAATTGTCACCATGACCCTCTCAGAAAGAGGAAAATGCTTTCTGAGAACCCGCAGTGACCACAGGCATGAAGGCGAGCCCTTAGTAAGTGTTGCTCATGGACCGACCCCCAGCAGCCCTGCAAGCGAGCATGCACCACGCCATTTCAGCTGAGGAAACCGAGGCTTGGAGATGTTATGGGCTTGCTCCAGGCCACACAGTGTGGTGTGCAGGTTGGTTTGGTGATCAGAGTAGTCACTGTCTTTCCCTCAGTCTCATCGATGTCAGGTATGGCTGCAAGACTTGTGTTAACCTGTGTCCTGCCTGAGCAGGTGCTTCAGGGACCATCCTGTGGCTCTACTGCATCCCCTTCCCTGTGGCCTAGGGATGTCCCAGGGGGAGGTGTCTCTGAGTCCCAGGGTGGAGCACATGTGACAGAGCCCCAGCTGATCACTACGTGCACATGGCATGAGCGAGAAACGCTTCTTTGTTGCTGGGAGCCCCAAGACGCTGGGGCTGTTTGTTACTGCAGCGTAACCCAGCCGGAGCTGACCAACACCAGAGCCAGAGCCTGGCTCCAGAACTCCCATCTCTGTCCCCCAAATTGCCTCTCAGTGTGGGAGGAAATAGGGCTTCCCATGCAATTAAGTGACCTGCTCAAGGCCACGCAGCTCTCAGTGCGGGATCTGGCACTTAGCCCAGGTGCTCTGATTCCAAATCCCAGCTGGTACCTGGGAAGGGGTCCCAGGGTTACAGTGCTGAGCAGCCCTGCACACACTGTTCCTCGCAGGCACCGAGGGCTCCCCTGGCTCTGGGGACACACTCTTTGGCAAGTCTCATATGTTGAGCACTTTGTCAGCTGTTCACTCTTTTTTCTGGTGACAGATCCCTTTCCAAGTGAGAAGCCCTACCTTCGGGTTCCAGCAGAATTGATCCCAGTCTTCCATCCTTGGCCAGTCGGGAGCTTGTCTGTCCCCAGCCGTTGGCTGAGGGATGTGCTTGTGAGTGAGCTGCCCCAGCCAGCGTCCTCTCCAGGGCGTTCGCTGGGTGAGGAGCCCTCTGCTTTGACTGAAGTCACTTGCCATAAGGGTAATGCAAACCTAGACTTTCTGTGGCCACCTTTCCACTAGGTGAGAAGAGTCTTCCCCAGAATGAGTCCAGTCCAGGAAAAGGCAGAAGCTCAGGCATGAGGAGAGGAAACAAGAAAGAGTCAGAGCGGCATATTCGAGTTCCTGCATCCAGCCATGTGTGAAGCCAGGAAAACCTGTTACACTTTACAGTTATGTGACAGATACCTTTGTGGTTGTGGTTGTTGTCTGAGATGGTCAGGGCTGGATCTTGTCACCTGCACCCAAGGAAGTCCTGACTAACACCCTGTGGAAGGCGTCGGATGTACCTTTGGGCACGCAGCACACTGTCTGTCACCCACCCACCCGCACCCCAGGGAGAACCTCACCAGCTGCACATGAGGCTCCAGGGCCCCGCAGCACGGGACAGATGGCATTTCCATGCAGACCTTGAAGGTAGGATGCATTTTACTGGCATTGAAGCTATTCCTAGTGTTAGAGATCATGACGCAACCTGTGTGCGTGCGCACAGACCCCCACACACGGCTGCACGACGAAGTTGCTGCACTCACTCTTAGTCACCTGCAGCCGTCCCAGGAGGGGAGCCGAGGGGACAGTGCCCTGGGACTGGCCGCAGAAGACCCCCACGGTGGCTGGAGGCACAGCAACTTCAGTCAAGATTCGCTGTGGAGGGGCACCGATTTCCTCCTGGAATCTGGCTTTGAGGCTGACACTCGGGCTCAGTAGCTGCAGTAACAGCAGAAGAACCAACAGGATTAAGGAACTGCATTGGGTGGCAGCTCGGTGGGGTTCCATCCTGGAAGAGCGAGTGCGCGTGGCCCTCAGCAGGTGTGGGCACGACCCAGCCTCTGAGGTGCAGCTGCTGCTGGGCCCGGCTGCTGGGCGGAGGAGCCTCGGCCCATCCTAGTCATGGAGAGGCACTGAGGGCTGCTCCCTGTCCCCGGAGTGTGTCCGCTGGGTATTGTGGTGCCCAAAGCTCCTGGCCAGTTGTTCACTGATTTCACATTATCACATGCAGACAACCTTGAGTGTCCCCAGCATATGTGTGTAGGCTGATCTCCCTTCTCCCCTCCTGGCAGGTAACCTAAGAATCCTGGAAGCCACCGCTCACCAAAGACGATGGCCCCAAGGCCACCTGGCCAGCGTCCCTTGCCAAGGGTCACTGCACGGTGTTTCCTGGCTTGTAAGAGCCCACATGACTGACACTGGCTCTGTCCACCCCCCATGGTTCATTTGGCTGTTCCAGTCACTCAGACCCGGCTGCGGGGGGTCTGGGGAGGAGGCGGGGTCTCCTATCTCAACGTTTTCATGACCTGGGTGAGCCGGGGTGTTCACTTGACCTCCTGGGCGTCTGTCATGGCAGCTCTTCAGGATCCCTGAGAGCCCAAAGCAGAGAACATATGGATTGCTTGTTACGTTCTCAGCCTGTAGTTAAGGGCTCAATAAACCTCAAAGATTGTCCCAAATATTTTGTTCACTGCTGAGGCTGAAACACTTTAAATATGTGTGTTTTGTCTTGGTTAGTGCGTCTCCAGCAAATCCTCTCCCTGTTGTTTTCAGACTCAGGCCTGGGAGCTGGCTGCTCACTGGCATCCCTTGGAGGACAAAGTGTGACTCAATCAAGCCCAGAGCTGGCCCAGCCTCCCATGTACCCCATGGGGGCATAAGTGGAGGTCTCGGGACCTCCTGGTGGGAGCTATTGGGGCTGCCCACAGCCCTCATCAGCACTCGGGTCAGCCCAGAGGCCTTGGCTGCTGACCCTCCGCGGCCCCTGGCGTGTGGCCCACAGTGGTCATGAGGGCTGTGGACTTGATCCGAGCCTGCGAGCACCAGCGTCCAAGCCTCTTGATTAAAGCAACACCAAAAAGCAGGCATGACCGTTTCCTCATGCTGGGAAAATCCATCTTAAATTCAGGATGTCGCAATGGGCCTCCTCTCCTCCCTGTCCCCCACTAGTTGAAGCAAACGGTCTCAAGCCCCAGGTTGGAGGCTTGTGTACCCCACACAGCAGCTGTGTCCACTGGGAGGCCCTCGTGCAACCTGCACGGCACCCCTTGCCCTGGTATTGTCTCCACATCTCCAGAATTCCTGAGCCCCAGCTGCGGGGCCTGCACAGAAGGTCTGGGCACAGCGCCCGAAGCTCCTAAGGGCAAAATTATCCAGCAAACAAGGATTATGTCAAGTCAAATTTTAAAACGCAGACATGAGAGGTTTCTTCTTTTTAGTTTTTACTGCTTTTTAAAAAACATTCATCATTTTCTAAACGGAATGTGAGACTCTCCCCCTGCCCCTTCCAGGAGCCCAGCCAGCCCCTCCTCTGTGTCCCTGGATGCCCCCTTGACATCCAGGATGAGGGCCCTGGAGCCCTGTGACCACCTCTGTGTGCTGGTCACCACATGTGCTGGTCATTACGTGTGACAGTCACTTGCATATGGTAGTTATGTGCAGGTGCTGTGGATTGGTTGAATTGTGTCCTCCAGAGCTCATATAGTAGAAGCTTAACCCCCACTGTGACTGTTAAGAGGGTGGGAAATCCTACAATGGTCATTGAAAGGTGGAGCCTTGAAGAGATGATTAGATTGCAGGACCCTGCAGTAGTGAATGGGTTAATAATGATGGTCAGGGGCGTGGTTCTGAGGACTTTAAAAGGAGAGCATGTGAGAGTCTCTCTCTGCTCCATCATTTCTGCCATGTGAGACCTTTGGGTCACTGTTGCCACCACCAAGACTCTCATCAGATGTGTTCCCTGGACTTTGGACTTCCCAGCCTCCAAAACTGTAAGCAGTAAATTTAATTTTCTTACAAAATACCCAGTTCTGTATACTTTGTTATAAGCAACAGAAATGGACTAACACAGCTGGTAACTGGCTGTGATTGTCCCTGTGTGTGATGGCCCCTGCGTATGATGGTCCCTGTGTGTGGTGGTCCCTACGTGTGGTGGTCACTGTGTGTGGTGCTCCCTGTGTGTGGTGGTCCCTGCGTGTGGTGGTCCCTGTGTGTGATGGTCATTCTGTGTGATGGTAACTGTGTGTGCCAGTCACTGGGTGTGATTGTCACTCTGTGTGCCAGTCAGTGTGTGTGAAGGTCCCTGTGTGTGATGGTCACAGTGCATACTGGTCCCTGCATACAATGGTCCGTGCATGTGATAATAACTGCATGTGATGGTTACTGCATGTGATGGTCACTGCGTGAGATGGTCAAAGTGTAAAGGTCACTGCATGTGCTGGTTCCTCCACCAGGCCTGAAGCCAGCTGCCTACAGGTGGAGCTCACAGAAAGAAGGTCTCAGAGCAGGAAGTCCAATTGAAATTTTTATTTTTCAGTGGATGTGGAACTTAGTGCAACAGATACTTATCAAAAGAAGATTCTTGATGGTAGGAATGTTCCAGATTCACCCCAACTAAGATGGAGCCCTTGGGTGGTGAGAGGCGGGCCCTGAAGAAAATGAGAGGAGGAAGGACAGGGGGCAGGGCTGCTCCTGTGTCCACCCTCTTCTTTGTCCACATGCTCCTGTGTCCACCCTCTCTTGTGTCTATAAACATCTTATGTGCAATCAGTAAGTGTGCAGTGAGTACTGATTCTCCTTCATCCATACTACAAACATTCATGGGATACTGACTGTCCTTAATCCATACAACAGGTACTCACTGAACACCCCCGTCCTTCCTCCGTACAGCAGGTCCTCACTGAGCACCCCCGTCCTTCCTCCGTACAGCAGGCACGCACTGAGCACCCCCGTCCTTCCTCCGTACAGCAGGCACGCACTGAGCACCCCCGTCCTTCATCCGTACAGCAGGTACTCACTGAGCACCCCCGTCCTTCATCCGTACAACAGGTACTCACTGAGCACCCCCGTCCTTCCTCCGTACACAAGGTACTCACTGAGCACCCCCGTCCTTCATCCGTACAACAGGTACTCACTGAGCACCCCCGTCCTTCCTCCGTACAACAGCAACTCACTGAGCACCCCGTCCTTCATCCGTACAACAGGTACTCACTGAGCATCCCCGTCCTTCATCCGTACCACAGGTACTCACTGAGCACCCCCGTCCTTCATCCGTACAGCAGGTACTCACTGAGCACCCCCGTCCTTCCTCCGTACAGCAGGTACTCACTGAGCACCCCCGTCCTTCCTCCGTACAGCAGGTACTCACTGAGCACCCCCGTCCTTCATCCGTACAGCAGGTACTCACTGAGCACCCCCGTCCTTCCTCCGTACAGCAGGTACTCACTGAGCACCCCCGTCCTTCCTCCGTACAGCAGGTACTCACTGAGCACCCCCGTCCTTCCTCCGTACAGCAGGTACTCACTGAGCACCCCCGTCCTTCCTCCGTACAGCAGGTCCTCACTGAGCACCCCCGTCCTTCCTCCGTACAGCAGGTCCTCACTGAGCACCCCCGTCCTTCCTCCGTACAGCAGGTACTCACTGAGCACCCCCG